>NC_045769.1:87627891-88827891 GCF_008692025.1 Phocoena sinus | reverse complement strand
GTCTGATGAAATGATCAGCAAATTTCAAGGCATATTTGGACTTCTTTGGGTGTAAGTAAATTGGTAGAAGGTGTAAAGCCTTACTTCTAATAAAATTGGGAAGAAAATTTCCAGCTATGAAAAAAATGACAAATACAAATATCACATCGATAAAGTTACAATATGGTAAAGTATATTAGCTTCGTTATAAGTGACAGAAATCCTATTTTAAAGGCAAAAAGAAGCATTTCTATATTCAGGGAATCCAATAAAGTATAAACAACAACAACATCAAACTTTTTGTGGAATAAAAAGAAATGCAACTGGACTTCAGGGTAAATTGGAAAGGAGGGTCCTCAAAACTGCCAGGTCATTGTCTTTCTGTGATAGCTGCATTGTTTCAACACATGTATGTTTTCTCTATATTGAAGGGTTAACGTAGAATTTTCACAGTCTACCCAACATTTATTCTTTTTTTTCCTTGTTAACAATCCTGGTTTGATGAAGTATATGTTCTCTTTTGCATGGCCATGAACATCAGGAGAAACTGCTCTATTCTCAGCCTTAGAAAATTAATCCTGATTGGCCTTAAGCCAACTATGTTGGTATTAATTCCCTTGACAGTGATTAGTTTAGGCATGGGATTAGTATATAATTCTAGACAATGTGATAAAAATTGGCTGGGTGGTTCTAAAAAGTTTTCCTTGTCTTTAAAATTAAACACAATGGAGGAAATGATTTCTTTCTGTTTCTGAATAGCATAGTTTCTGAGTAAGATGCACTGAACTGGTACAACCATTTTATGGCAAGCCCAAAGCTGCAGGCAACCTCAAGGGTAATAGAATGGAAACAATTGTGAAAAGATCATTGAGTTGCTGCGTTAATATACCTTAGAGCTGCACTATGTTACAATGGTGAATTTTATTGTTATTTAAATCCTTTGAGTTTAGTTTTCTATTATTATCAGCTGAAAACTTCCTAAATAATATTGGGAAAAACACTGCCACTGATAGATGTTGATATAATTTTTGTTAGTGGAGAAACACTAAATGACAGAATATTTAGTGTCAAGTTCAAAAGTCCTGGGGTAGGACTCCAGCTAATCTAGATGAAAAATCCTGGGCCAATCCTTTGTGGTTTTCTTGAGTAGAATCAAGTGAGAACACAGTATTCTTTAGGGGAACCAAATGTGTGGAGCTGGGAGAAAAGCACTTCCAAGAAGAGAGACAATATTTCTAGATGAAGACAAGGAAAAATTTCTACTCTACAAGGTGAAAGCAGTAATGTGTGTTTAATAGAAAGGCAATGTGTTCAGAAAGCAAGACTATTATACAGTAAAAGTGAGAGGCATAAGTGTTAGGTGTAAGTGTTAACTTGTAAACACAATGGATTAAATTAATGGATTTTGGACAAAACTGTAGAGAGTGTATAGACTTCATGGAGAATGAGAATTAACTAGAAAACAACCACACAAATAAGGGGAGGAAAGCCCATATTAGTTATTTTATAGATGAAGTTTGACAGTTTCTTTCAAGTTGGACTACTCATTACCCAGGTAATTAAACTTCCACATTACACTAATGATATTATTTTTTTAAGCACAAATTAAATAAACAATAATTAGAGGAGGAACTACAGGATTCTCAACAGTCCCTCTTTGGGAAAGAGCTAAGGTGAAGTTTTCAAGGGCTGTGTACCTCAGAGAAAGGATCATGTTATGAAGGTAAATAATTTGAACTTACTATAAAGGGTGATCCTGTGTTTAGGAGAGAGCTTCTGAGTCTGCTGAGCTGCTCCTTCTCTTCTGGTCTCTGTGAAGACAATTGTGTATTGAATTATGACCCTCATAAAAGACATGTTGAAGTTCTAACCCAGTAACTCAGAATATGACCTTATTTGGAAATAGGATATTTAAAATAAGTTAAATGAGGTCATTAGGGTGGGCCCTAATTCAATATGAATGGTGTTCTTATAAAAAGGGGAAATTTGGACACAGAAACAGACAAGCATACAAGGGAGAACGCCATGTGAATATGAAGATGGAAATTGGCATAAAGCATCTAAAGCCAAGGAACATCAAAGATGGTCAGCAAACCACGATGAGCTACAAGAGAGGCATGGAACAGATGCTCCCTCACAGTCATCAGAAGAAACCGACACTGCCAACACCTGGATTTTGAATTACTAGCCTCTAGAACTGTGAGTCAATAAAGTTCTGTTATTTCAGCCACCCGGTTTCTGGTACTTTGTTACTGAAGCCCTGGCAATCTAATACATATATTTCCATATGAGTGTTATCTTGCCAGTTCTATTCATTAACATCACTGCCTGGAAGGATCTGTGGATTGGGAAAAGGCTGGTGCTCACTCTGCCTGTACTATTATGGCTTTGATTGGAGACTGCTCTGCCTGTCCTTTACCTCATGGGTATAACAGGAAGTCAACATACTTTTGATTTTAATTTTAGTTCTTACTAGCTCTTTGACACTGAGTAAAATTCTTTAAAATTCTGGATATTGGTTTTCCTAGTTATAAATTATAAACTAGAAGGATAAAAAGATTCTTAATGTAGTGGGCATGGCATGTCAATCTGAGTTACTTTTTAAAAGAACACATGACTTGGGCCTCTGCTCTCATGAATGCAAGTCAATAGTTGGAAACTAGATAGTCATATTTTAAAAGGATCTAGAGTTAAATCTAATGGCAACCCTTCAATGATGACCAGGGAATTCAATATCAAAAACTGCTATGAGCTTTGATTTCATTCATTCTATAATTATGGTACTGTGGCTACTATGTCATGAGTAATACATGCAGTAGTAAGAGCCAAAATAGCTCAAAATTATCACTGCTTGGGAATTCCCTGGTGCTCCAGTGGTTAGGACCCTGTGCTTTCACTGCTAAGAGCCCGGGTTCAATCCCTGGTCAGGGAACTAAGATCCCACAAGCTGCACGGTGTGGCCAAAAAAAAAAAAAAAAATCACTGCACTTATCTACAATAAATATTTAAATAAATGGGAATTGTAAGCAGCCCTCTACAGAGGAGCATAGATTTGGTATAATGACCTAGAAAGCTATATTTTCAGTTTGTAGCAGTAGCTAAAATTCATAATTCTTCTATTTCATAATATTTTTCTTTCCTAATCTACTAGAAAGAAGATGTTTGTTATTCTCTGACAGTGACCATTTAATGTGGCATTGGTATTATCTTCTAATTACCCAAATTTCTTTTGTACAGTTATATATTAAAAGCAGCAAGTTTGGACCTCCCTGGTGGCACAAAGGTTAAGAATCTGCCTCCCAATGCAGAGAACATGGGTTCAAGCCCTGGTCTGGGAAGATCCCACATGCTGTGGAGCAACTAAGCCCGTGTGCCACAACTACTGAAGCCCGCACTCCTAGAGCCTGTGCTCCGCAACAAGGGAAGCCACCGCAATGAGAGGCCCGCGCACCACAATAAAGAGTAGCCCCCGCTTGCTGCAACTAGAGAAAGTCTGCGCACAGCAACAAAGACCCAGTGCAGCCAAAAATAAAAATAAATAAAATATAAATAAAATTTTTAAAAAAGCAGCAAGTTTACAAAATTCTTAGCTTGACAAATATCTTATAAATTCTTTCTTTAAATGCTAAGGGCTACAAAATATAATTTAGTACCTATGAGCTTCTAGGAGCTATTTACCACTTTAACAATTAACAAGCCATACATTAACATTTAAAAAGTCATAAAAATTTACATCTATAAGTGATTTTACTTAATAGGTTAGCAATATGCATTCTGAGCAATAGAAGGGGAACAGCACTAATAAAATGTATACTGAACTCAGTAAAAGTAATTTATGCAACTAGTGCTCAATTGATGACGAGGGCAAGTTATAGGTTGGTTATACGTCATGGTTTCATCTGTCCCTAACAAATGATTCTTGCCACACTGCCCCCTGTAATTAGGAGTGACACTCTGCTTGGAGGCAAAGGCATGCACAGAGTGGCCTTTCAAAATTCCTTTGAGAGGACCGTGATAAATTTCAAAGCAACATCTAGTAAATGGCAGAGTAAGACACAGATCTGAGAGTTGAAACCATTTCAGATTGAAGTAATCAGGGCATAGTCCTTTCTTAAAAAAAATACTTTGCATATCTTCTCAAAATATAAGATGAGCAAATCAACAATTATTTAGTGACAACAGTACATAGAGAAAAACAAAATCCTTGAATAAATAACTTAGTGAGAATAAAATAAATCAGTCCTGCACAATTTACATCTCTCTTGCCTCTTTGAAATTAGATGTACCCTAGTACCCTGGTAAGTCATGGAAAAGCAGAACAATATTTAACTGCAAATTTCTAGTAAACAAATTCCACTTCCAGTGTGTGAGAATTCTGAGTCATTTTTTGTGGGAACTGATTAGCAAAAGAAAAAATAGAATCTGAAATGGGAAATGGAAATAGAACAGATGGCAATAAATCAGTGTAGATTTTAATAATAAAAGTTTAGGAAAGAAGACAAAAGATAAGAGAAAAATACTCTCAAGTTTTACTGTGCTGTCTCGTGCTGAAAGAAAGAGAACTAGGAAGACAAATAAACAATGGAGTCATCTCACAATCAAAAAGGCATTAAATCCTGAGTGAAGAACCAGAATCAGGGGAAAAAGCTTTTTACAATGTTTATTATCTACAGTAAGATACATTTCTAAGTGTCTCCTTGATATAGTAGTGGATTGAGTATCAGACATAAACTATTGAGGTTTGGTGAATTACAAAAAAAAACCTAATAAAATAATTATTGTTAATTTAAGATGTAAAAATTGCCCTAATATTGTCTTTATTTGTTGATGTATTATTTTATTTTAGCATAGACAACACACATTGTTAATGGCCTTTATATGTTTACTCTCAACTTGAGTCCCCACAGTTTTTTCTTCCTATAGAAATATTTCATCAACTAAATAGAAATAGTTCTCTTGTATTATCTGATGATGGTAAAAGTAATCAATGTTTTGTGTAAAACACTCAGAAATAAACTGTAACACTCATATATTGCTGATGGGAATGCAAAATGGAACAGCTACTCTGAAAAGAGTTTTGAAGTTTTTTATTTAAAGTTAAATATACACTTACCATATGATCCAGACATTCTGCTCCTAGGTATTTACCCAAGAGAAATGAAATACTCTCCTACAAAATAATCTGTAAATGACTGTGTATAGCAGCTGTATTTATAATAACCTCAAACTGGAAACAACCCAATGTCCATCCACTATTGAAAGAATAAACAAGTAGTGTTACAGCCATACAATGAAATATTATTCAGCAATAAAAGGCAATAAACTAATTAACCATGTGAAAATATAACTAAATCTCAAAAACATTGTGCTAAGTGAAAGCAAATGAATGTAAAAGGCTACATTTGCTATGATTCCATTTCTGTGACATTCAGGAAAAGACAATATGTAAGTGGGATCATATTCTATATTCTACTTTGTAATTTTTAAAATTAAAATTATATTATATATATATATATAAAATTATACAGTGCACATCTATAATAATAAAACCAAAAGCACTTTGATGGCATAGTATTTTATAGGTGTATCATAATTTATTTATTTAAATAATCTATTAACATATTCAATTTGATTGTAAGTTTTCTGACCATGAATGAATATTCTCATAAATACACTATCTATATGAACCATATACAATTGTCTGATAATTTTCTTAGTACAAATTCCTACACATTAACTGTCAGATTATAGATCTAGACACATTTAAATGTTTGATAGAATACGCCAAATTGTTCGTTACAAAAATTGTACAAAATACACTTCCACCAACAATATCTGAAGCTACTAATTTCTATTCCTCCCTCAGAGTACATTGGTTATTATCATTCAGAACATCTTTTAAAAGAGTAAGTTCTGCAACCAATAATTCTACATTTATGAACAAAATCTATTTGTGGAAAAGCCCTTAACATAATGTCTAAGGAGCTCACTATTTAATAAAAAGTAACACTATTCATTTTACATCTGGAATCCAATGTTTAATATTTTTTAAAAAAGGTTTTCCTATGCTTTTTATGGATAGATTTAAATATTTAAATTTTTGAAAATCTTTCCTTCATGTTCTGAGCCAGTTATTCTTCAGATTCACTTTCTAGCTCCTTGGTATTGACCTCCATGAAGTTCCTCATTTGGGCTCCCTTCCTCTCTGGTTTCTAGATGGGATTGAATAATGGTAGACCCAATTGTCCTAAGAGCAGAAGAGGGAGGTCAGGGTAATTGTTCCCTCAATGCTTTTACTGCCAGCTCCTCGTTTGAACACTAGATACTTTCCCCAACCATCAGCACTGCTTCTTTAGGGTGGCTTCTCTCCGAGGGCTATAGCTTTTGCTGGATTCTGGCCACACCATCCTCTTCAGGCATAGCAGTGTTAACAAATATTAATCATAGTTAGTTTCTGGGGCTTTGCCATTCTTCTTGGGTCTCTTAATCCTGTCCACATGTCTATGAAAAGTCTTTTTATTAAAATTATCACTGATTTGGTTGTTTTATGTTTTCTGCTGGGACTCTAAGTGATAAAACACAGGGTGATAAGATATCCAGCACTTAAATAATTAATTCTATGCTAGGCCATAAACACACAGGAGAGTGCTTAGTCAAAGAACTTAGATCAACAGGATATTTTTTTTTTTTCCACAGCTACAGTCCTTGGAATTATTTATGCAATGGTAAGCATACAAACAGAATGGGAAAAATTAGATAGGAACTAAATCTAATAGAATTACACAAAATTGGATACAATGAAGATTAGGGAAGAATAAAGAAAAATTATGTAGTGTGATTATATTGTGATAAAAATTCTTAATAAAGCGTGCTCTCTTCGTAAAGTTACCAGATTTAGCAAATAAAAATACAGGATGCCCAGTTGTATTTAAATTTCGGATAAGCAATGAATTATTTTTAGTATGTTTATCTGAAAACCAAATTTAACTGAGCATTATATATTTCGTCTGGCAACCCTATCCTTGCGTACAATTCATTAACACAGTCTATCATTTGACAAAATCTCTTGTGATTTATCTACTGCATAATCAGCAACCTGTGAATGACCAAGTGACAGATGAAATCAAGTAGATCAAGAACTAGTGTCTAGGAGGCAAGTATCCAGATGAAACAGTGGGACAGAGTAAGTCCCCTAAGCAAAATATTACAATCAGAGTTATCTATTGTTTGATGGAGAGAGAGAGAGAGAGAGAGAGAGAGAGAGAGAGAGAGATTGTGCATATAAGGGCCACTAATATGAATTCTGATGAGAAGTGCAGTGAGGGGTTTTTGTTTTGTTTTGAGTTTTTCTGGTACAAACTTTAATGAACAAGGAAAAAAAATGTTTGATAGTTAAGTACCTGACCTGACATCTGTGTCAGGCAAACCAGGCCATGAAAACTATGTCTGAGACTATAAATATGAAATAAAAAATCTAGACGTCAAGAATATGGGCACAGGGCTTCCTTGGTGACGCAGTGGTTGAGAGTCCGCCTGCTGATGCAGGGGACACGGGTTCTCACAACAGTGAGAGGCCCGCGTGCCGCAAAAAAAAAGAATATGGGCACAAAAAGAAGTATTTGTAAATATGTAAGAAACTAGCAAAAATGTGCAATGAAAGGAATATTTCCCTGAGAGTAAGGACAGCTGATTTTTTTCCCAGCCTGGCCTTGATGAAGCCTTGGTCGTTCCAGGATCCATTATTTTAGCTACAAAAGGAATATTTAGTTACATAAATATTATATAAAACTATATACATATTGCAGCCCTAAAAACCTGTGCTTTATAATCCAAGATTTTAATTGGAGCCCAAGAGAACAATGGGAAAAGTTTATCCATACAATAAAACCATGCTATTGTGTCAGAATCAAGTATAAGAGAGCAGGTTCCAAAAATACTAAATCAGATAGACATCAGATGTTGATTACTGGAATAGAGCTCTTGGATGTCCGCTTTCTGCTTCTTTTCTGAGGGCTCTTCACAGTGTGGGCAGACAACCAAGGGAAGGTTTTGCTTCTCTGTGGAACAAGACAGACTTCTAAAACTGCCCCAGGTTGGTAATTATCTGATTTATATCTTATCACAAGTAGAGAGATAAGCCAGACGAAGGAATTTTATTAATTTAACCATATGGAAGAGAAAAATCGGAAACACTAACATATAATTTAGTTGTTAAAATATTAAAAAAACTCTTACGATGAAAAATTCTGGAGAAGGCTAGAAGCATTGTCTGATTAGAAGAAAATGAAAAAGAAGATGTCTCCATTCTCTGTGCCCTTGTTCCTCATATGCCATTATGCTTTGAATGAGACTTGAAAAAGGGTAAAAAGGAGGCTTGAATTATACCAGAAATAGCTGGGAAATGTGGGTAAAGAAACTATGAGCAAATGTCCCAGTATATTGCAAGAACAGTTCCAATATGAGGAAAGTGAAATAAAGCCATCACAAAATGAACCCCATTTTCTTTACACAAATAAACAAAGGAATTATTTGACTTATTCCATTTAAAAAAAAGGGGGAAAGGTAAGTGGAGATGCAGAATGTGGCAATGACAAAAAGAAAGATGGAACTGTAAGAGCATGTTGAATGGAACCTTCTATTAAGGGGCCAAGAAAAAAATACATACTATATTCCAAAGTGACATGTCATACTGTGATGCAAAATTTTAAAGAAATTATTTCTAAACTGTTAAACCTTCTACCAAAACCAATAATGCAAAAGGATCAGGAGTAGGAAATAGGGTCAGGGAAGGATTTTTAAATGAATTTTTGGGAAGGAGGTTTCTATGAATCTCATCTTCCTCAAGAATGAAGAGTGGGGAATCCTGACTTTTATCAATAGCTCAAGAAAGCAAATTCTTAAACAAACAAACAAACAAACAAACAAACAAACGACTCTGAGACCTTAATATGTCTCCTGTAGAGTTTGGGGTAGCCAGTGGATAGGTATTTGTTTTATATCAAAATCTAAAAGATAAGAGATTGAATGAAAAAATTTGTGGCTGCCGAGAAAAGGACTACATTTTTGAAAGTATTGAACTTTAAAAATAGTAAGTTGATAGACCGTACAGGTGGTTTCCACAGTCCAGATTTCAGTTACAACCAGAGAGATAAATTATGGGTTTATCTTACATCCTATCAAAGAAGGATGATTTAAAATAGGTTAATTAAAAGATGACAGAGGGGCTTCCCTGGTGGCACAGTGGTTGAGAGTCTGCCTGCCGATGCAGGGGACACGGGTTCATGCCCCGGTCCGGGAGGATCCCACACACCGCGGAGTGGCTGGGCCCGTGAGCCATGGCCGTTGAGCCTGCGCATCCGGAGCCTGTGCTACCGCAAAAAAAAAAAAAAAAAAAAAGATGACAGAAAAATCCTGGAGCTATTGCTAGAGGTCCAAGGACTACATAAAGAGGTGTAAACTATAAATCAAAAGAGAAAGCATCGCGGTCACCAAGAGAACCAAGGGTAAGAGATCCCATGAAATACAGGTTGGAGTCTGTGAAGAAAACTTATAACAAGCCACAAAAGTGGGATTAAGCTTTAAATAGCTGATACATACAGAAAAAGGATAAAGTAGCTCATGACAGTATCAGAAAAGTAAAAACTTTCATATGGCTATTTCTTCCTTTACCTCTTTGTCCTACAAGTATGAAAAGAAATTTCATTTTAAATGTAGAAAGATAAAGAAGGGTCAATATCTCTGAAGAAAGAGGAGATAGATAACTGAACCCCACCTCTAGACTCTAGACTTCCCATGTACAGCAAGAATAAACATGGGAGAGGAGTAGTACCTCTTCAATATAAAATCAAATTCAAATTTTGAAGTAACAGAGTTTCCCATTTATTGCTGAATTGAGACTGTTTGGAAACTTCAAATACGATCTTATTTTTAAATCTTAGAGTGGCCATAAATGTCATGGAGCCCACCCAAGTTTTCATCCTGGCTGTTCAGAGTACATTTCAAAGAACAATGGGATAAACAAAATAGAGTTGCTTTATATTGCTACATCTCATAAGTCATCTTAATCAAAGTAATAGTTACGATAGCTTTAAAATAAAATTACTTCTGAATAAGAAATCAAATAAGTATTTTTATAGTATGTTTGTTTCAGTTTGGATCTTGGTATCTCTCGAGATAACACACTCAAGGGTAAATTGAAAAAAGTTTAATGGAGAGATTATTTAGACTTCTGGTTTCTGGTTCTACATATAAGGAGTTTGGAAGTGTGCACTCTGTCCTAAAAAAAAAGCAAAAAGTTGTTCACTAAAAAATTAACAACTCTTCTTGGATTCATAAGAGAGGAGAGGACACAGGACAAACCACAGTTCCCGGTGTTGGAGAGGCAGACAGGCAAATACAGGGAAGGGTGCTTTCCCTGAGCAGAGATCACAGGCAGAAACTGCTGTGGGTTGTGCTGGGTTAGGAAGACTTGCACTGTAATTGATAAATTGCTGGAGGCTCAGTGTACACAAGTCTGGGAGTTAAAAACTCCAGGGCTACCCAGTCATGGGGGACCCTGCAATGTTGTGAGATTTACCTCCAGGAGCTCAACCAAGTACCCATAATAAATAAAGGAGAAAAATCCCCTTGAGCTTGTGTCAGAGAAAGTGAAAAAGGAACCATTTTGAAATATGCCATAGCACTCTGTTTTTCTTAGTAAGGCTTGCCCTCAAGGGAAACTAGTTAAACAGAGGCTAATATACTGGGGGTATTACTAGAGCCTAACTAACCAGGGGAAGAGAAATACCCAGCTCCAGCTTGCTCTATCCTTCCATGTGGGAGAAGGGAAATAGCCAATTCCAGCCCACTCTAGCCATCTTATCCATCCTAAGTGGGGAGAAAAAAAATGAATAACGTATGTGAAGTTCACAGTCCAGAGGTACAGGCTCACTAAAAGACTGACCTAAATCATAGGATTGTTGAATGCTTCCCCTCCCTCTACAACTCACCAGCACATTACATAAAATGTGTAATAGTATATGTGTATATAATATAGATCTATTTACAGCAGTTGTTTTTACTGAGTCTATTATGTCCAGCTATCAAGAAAAATATTGAAAGGCAAAAAACAAAATGTGAAGATACAGAGCAAGTATCAAAACCAGACATAATAGGGATGTTGGAATTATCAGACCATGAATTTTTAAAAACTATGATTATTATGCTAAAGGGCTCTAACGGATAAAGTAGATGGCATACAAGAATAGATGAGCAGTGTAAGTGGAAATTCTGAGAAAGAACCAAAAACAAATTTTAGAGGTAAAAAGCACTATAACAAAAATGAAGAATGCCCTTGACGGGCTTACTACTAGACAGGGCAAGGCTAAGGAGAGAATCTCTGAGCTAGATGATACATCAATAGAATCCTTAATAACCAAAAGGCAAAGAGAACAAAAACAAACAAAAGAACAGAATATCAAAAGACTCTGGGATAATGACAAAAGGTGGAACATAAGTGGAATGGGAATACCAGTAGTAGAAGAATAAGAGAAAGGAACAGACGAAATATTTGAAATAAAAATGACTGATAATTTCCGCAAATTAATGTTAACGTAAATTCATTTTAATTAATTATTAATGTAAATTAATGTTAATTCCTCCAAATTAAACATATATCCAGGAAGTTCAATGAATACCAAGCAGAATAAATGCCCAAAATTTTCCACCTAGGTATATTATCTTCAAACTACAGAAAATCAGAAAAAGAAAAAATCCTGAAAGAAACCAGGGACTGGGGTGGGGAGAATCTTACCTGTAGAAGAACAAAAATAAGAATTATACCTGACTTCTCCTCAGAAACCAAGATATATTTGATTACTGGAAGAAAGAAATACCAACATAAAATATATACCCTGTGAGATTATCTTTCAAAAGTGAAGGGGAAACTTCTTTCTTCCCTCTTCCCTTTTCCAAGTGGCCCCAGCATCCTGACACCCCCACCTCCTTTAGTAGCACTTCTGAACGCTTGAGGGAGGAAGACTCCAGGAATCTGTCCAGGGAGAGCCGTGTGGCTGACAGGGTCTTGGTGCTCCAGCCAGGTGTCAGAACTGTGCCTCTGACGTGGGAGAGCAGAGTTCAGGACATTGGTCCACCACAGATCTCCCAGCTCCACATAATATCAAACAGCTAAAGCTCTCCCAGAGATCTCTGTCTCAATGTTAAGACCCAGTTCCACTCAACGACCAGCAAGCTACAGTGCTGGACACCCTATGCCAAACAACAAGCAAGATAGGAACACAACCCCACCCATTAGCAGAGGGGCTGCCTAAAATCATAATAAGTCCACAGACACCCCAAAACACACCACCAGATGTGGACCTGCCCACCAGAAAGACAAGATCCAGCCTCATCCACCAGAACATAGTCACTAGTTCCCTCCACCAGGAAGTCTACACAACCCACTGAACCAAACTTAGTCACTGGGGGCAGACACCAAAAACAATGGGAACTACAAACCTGCAGCCTGCGAAAAGGAGACCCCAAACACAGTAAGATAAGCAAAATGAGAAGACAGAAAAACACACAGCAGATGAAGGAGCAAGGTGAAAACCCACCAGAGCAAACAAATGAAGAGGAAACAGGCAGTCTACCTGA
Organism: Phocoena sinus; assembly: GCF_008692025.1. Taxonomy (NCBI): domain Eukaryota; kingdom Metazoa; phylum Chordata; class Mammalia; order Artiodactyla; family Phocoenidae; genus Phocoena; species Phocoena sinus. The sequence goes on along the minus strand of NC_045769.1, from coordinate 88,815,279 downwards.
AAAAGAATTCAGAGTAATGATAGTAAAGATGATCCAAAATCTTGGAAATAGGATGGAGAAAATACAAGAAACATTTAACAAGGACCTAGAAGAACTAAAGAGCAAACAAACAATGATGAACAACACAATAAATGAAATTAAAAATTCTCTAAAGGAATCAATAGCAGAATAACTGAGGCAGAAAAACGGATAAGTGACCTGGAAGATAAAATAGTCGAAACAACTACTGCAAAGCAGAATAAAGACAAAGAATGAAAAGAATTGAGGACAGTCTCAGAGACCTCTGGGACAACATTAAAAACACCAACATTCGAATTATAAGGGTCCCATAAAAGAAGAGAAAAAGAAAGGGACTGAGAAAATATTTCAAGAGATTATAGTTGAAAAATTCCCTAATATGGTAAAGGAAATAGTCAATCAAGTCCAGGAAGTGCAGAGAGTCCCATGCAGGATAAATCCAAGGAGAAACACACCAAGACACATATGAACCAAACTATCAAAATTAAATACAAAGCAAAAATATTAAAAGCAGCAAGGGAAAAGCAACAAATAACATACAAGGGAATCCCCATAAGGTTAACAGCTGATCTTTCAGCAAAACACTGCAAGCCAGAAGGGAATGGCAGGACATACTTAAAGTGATGAAAGGGAAAAAACTACAACCAAGATTACTCTACCCAGCAAGGATCTCATTCAGATTCGATGGAGAAATTAAAAACTTTACAGACAAGCAAAAGCTAAGAGAATTCAGCACCACCGAACCAGCTTTACAACAAATGCTAAAGGAATTCTCTAGGCAGGAAACACAAGAGAAAGAAAAGACAGACAATAACAAACCCAGTACAATTAAGAAAATGGTAATAGGAACATACATATCAATAATTACCTTAAATGGAAATGGATTAAATGTGCCAACCAAAAGAAATAGACTGGCTGAATGGATACAAAAACAAGACCCGTATATATGCTGTCTACCAGAGACCCACTTCAGACCTAGGGACACATACAGACTGAAAGTGAGGGGATGGAAAAAGACATTCCATGCAAATGGAAATCAAAAGAAAGCTGGAGTAGCAATTCTCATATCAGACAAAATAGACTTTAAAATAAAGACTACTACAAGAGACAAAGAAGGACACTACATAATGATCAAGGGATCAATCCAATAAAAAGATATAACAATTGTAAATATTTATGCCCCCAACATAGGAGCACCTCAATACATAAGGCTAATGCTAACAGCCATAAAAGGGGAAATTGACAGTAACACAATCATAGTAGGGGATTTTAACACCCTAATTTCATCAATGGACAGAGCATCCAAAACAAAAATAAATAAGGAAACACAAGCTTTAAATGCTACACTGAACAAGATGGACTTAACTGATATTTATAGGACGTTCCATCCAAAAACAACAGAATACACTTTCTTCTCAAGTGCTCGTAGAAGATTCTCCAAGATAGATCATATCTTGGGTCACAAATCAAGCCTTGGTAAATTTAAGAAAATCAAAATCGTACCAAGTGTCTTTTCTGACCACAACGCTTTGAGACTAGACATCAATTACAGGAAAAAATCTGTAAAAAATACAAACACATGGAGGCTAAACAATACAACACTAAATAACCAAGAGATCACTGAAGCGGTCAAAGAGGAAATCAAAAAATACCTAGAAACAAATGACAGTGAAAACATGATGACCCAAAACCTATGGGATGCAGCAAAAGCAGTTCTAAGAGGGAAGCTTAGAGCAATACAATCCTACCTCAAGAAACAAGAAACATCTCAAATAAACAACTTTACCTTACACCTAAAGCAATTAGAGAAAGAAGAACAAAAAAACCCCAAAGTTAGCAGAAGGAAAAGAAATCATAAAGATCAGATCAGAAATAAATGAAAAAGAAATGAAGGAAACAATAGCAAAGATCAATAAAATTAAAAGCTGGTTCTTTGAGAAGATAAACATAATTGATAAACCATTAGCCAGACTCATCAAGAAAAAAGGGAGAAGACTCAAATCAATAGAATTAGAAATGAAAAAGGAGAAGTAACAACTGACACTGCAGAAGTACAAAGGATCATGAGAGATTACTACAAGCAAATATATGCCAATAAAATGGACAACCTGGAAGAAATGGACAAATTCTTAGAAAAGCACAACCTTCTGAGACTGAACCAGGAAGAAATAGAAAATATAAACAGACCAATCACAAGCACTGAAACTGAAACTGATTAAAAATCTTCCAACAGACAAAAGCCCAGGGCCAGATGGCTTCACAGGCAAATTCTCTCAAACATTTAGAGATGAGCTAACACTGATCCTTCTCAAAATCTTCCAAAATATAGCAGAGGGAGGAACACTCCCAAACTCATTCTTCGAGGCCACCATCACCGTGATACCAAAACCAAAGATGTTACAAAAAGGAAAACTACAGGCCAATATCACTGATGCACATAGATGCAAAAATCCTCAACAAAATACTAGCAAACAAAATCCAGAAGCACATTAAAAGGATCATATGCCATGATCAAGTCGGGTTTATCCCAGGAATGCAAGGATTCTTCAATATATGCAAATCAATCAATGTGATACACCATATTATCAAATTAAAGGAGAAAACCCATATGATCATCTCAATAGATGCAGAAAAAGCTTTCAACAATATTCAACACCCATTTAGGATAAAAACTCTCCAGAAAGTAGGCATAGAGGGAACTTACCTCAACATAATAAAGGCCATATATGACAAACCCACAGCCAACATCGTTCTCAATGGTGAAAAACTGAAAGCATTTCCACTAAGATCAGGAACAAGACAATGTTGCCCACTCTCACCACTATTATTCAACATAGTTTTGGAAGTTTTAGCCACAGCAATCAGAGAGAAAAAAAGAAATAAAAGGAATCCAAACCAGAAAAGAAGAAGTAAAACTGTCACTGTTTGTAGATGACATGATACTATACACAGAGGATCCTAAAAATGCTACCAGAAAACTACTAGAGCCAATCAATGAATTTGGTAAAGTAGCAGGATACAAAATTAATGCACAGAAATCTCTGGCATTCCTATACAATGATGATAAAAATCTGAAAGAGAAATTAAGGAAACACTCCCATTTACCATTGCAACAAAAAGAATGAAATATCTAGGAATAAACCTACCTACGGAGGTAAAAGACCTGTATGCAGAAAACTATAAGACACTGATGAAAGACACTAAAGGTGATACAAACAGATGGAGAGATATATCATGTTCTTGGATTGGAAGAATCAACACTGTGAAAATGACTATACTACCCAAAGCAATCTACAGATTCAATGCAATACCTCTGAAACTACTAGTGGCATTTTTCACAGAACTAGAACAAAAATTTCCACAATTTGCAAGGAAACACAAAAGACCCCGAACAGCCAAAACAATCTTGAGAAAGAAAAATGGAGCTGGAGGAATCAGGTTCCCAGACTTCAGACTATACTACAAAGCTACAGTAATCAACACAGTATGGTACTGGTACAAAAACAGAAATATAGATCAATGGAACAGGATAGAAAGCCGAGAGATAAACCCACACATATATGGTCACCTTATCTTTGATAAAGCAGGCAAGAATATACAATGGAGAAAAGACAGCCTCTTCAATAAGTGGTGCTGGGAAAAGTGGACAGCTACATGGAAAAGAATGATATTAGAACACTCCCTAACACCATATACAAAAATAAACTGAAAATGGATTAAAGACCTAAATGTAAGGCCAGACATCATCAAACTCTTAGAGGAAAACATAGGCAGAACACTCTATGACATAAATCACAGCAAGATCCTTTTTGACCCACCTCCTAGAGAAATGGAAATAAAAACAAAAATAAACAAATGGGACCTAATGAAACTTCAAAGCTTTTGCACAGCAAAGGAAACCATAAACAAGACGAAAAGACAACCCTCAGAATGGGAGAAAATATTTGCAAATGAAGCAAATGACAAAGGATTAATCTCCAAAATATACAAGTAGCTCATGCAGCTCAATATCAAAAAAACAACCCAATCCAAAAATGGGCAGAAGACCTAAATAGACATTTCTCCAAAGAAGATATACAGATTGCCAACAAACACATGAAAGGATGCTCAACATCACTAATCATTAGAGGAATGCAAATCAAAACTACAATGAGGTATCACCTCACACCAGTCAGAATGGCCATCATCAAAAAATCTACAAACAATCAATGCTGGAGAAGGTGTGGAGAAAAGAGATCCCTCTTGTACTGTTGGTGCAAAAGTAAATTGATACAGCCACTATGGAGAACAGTATGGAGGTTCCTTAAAAAACTAAAAATAGGGGCTTCCCTGGTGGCGCAGTGTTTGAGAGTCCGCCTGCCGATGCAGGGGACACGGGTTCATGCCCCGGTCCAGGAAGATCCCACATGCCGTGGAGCAGCTGGGCCCGTGAGCCATGGCCACTGAGCCTGCGCATCCGGAGCCTGTGCTCCACAATGGGAGAGGCCACAACAGTGAGAGGCCCATGTAACGCCAAAAAAAAAAAAAAAAAAAACAAACTAAAAATAGAAGTACCATATGACCCAGCAATCCCACTACTGAGCATATACCCTGAAAAAAACATAATTGAAAAAGAGTCATGTACCACAATGTTCACTGCAGCAGTATTTACAATAGCCAGGACATGGAACCAACCTAAGTGCCCAATGACAGATGAATGGATAAAGAAGATGTGGCACATATATACAATGGAATATTACTCAGCCATAAAGATATGAAATTGTGTTATCTGTAGTGAGGTGGATGGAACTACACTGTCATACAGAGTGAAGTAAGTCAGAAAGAGAAAAACAAATACCGTATGCTAACACATATATATGGAATTTAAAAGAAAAAGACACAACGAAACAGCTTCTGAAGAACCTAGGGGCAGGACAGGAATAAAGATGCAGAAGTACAGAATGGACATCGGCGGGGGATGGGTAAGCTGAGACGAAGTGAGAGAGTGGCATGGACATATATACACTACCAAATGTAAAATAGATAGCTAGTGGGAAGCAGCTGGATAGCACAGGGAGATCTGTTTGGTGCTTTGTGACCACCTAGAGGGTGGGATAGGGAGGGTGGGAGGGAGACACAAGAGGGAGGGGATATGGGGATATATGTATATGTCTAGCTGATTCACTTTGTTATACAGCAGAAACTAACACAACATTGTAAAGCAATTTTACTCCAATAAAGATTGTTTTTAAAAAAGTGAAGGGGAAATAAAGTCTCTCAGATAAACAGAAATTTGTTGCCAGCACTCCTGTCTTGCAAAAATGTGAAAGGAAGTTCTTCAGAGAGTAAGAAAATAAAATAGGTCAGAAACTCAGATCTTCATAAAGAAAGGAAAAGCATAAAACTAAGTGAAAAATATTTTTTTCTTTTTCTTTTATCTAGCAGGTAACCGTTTACTAAAGATCAAAACAGTAACAAGGTATCAGGTGTAATTTATGGGTAAGTGAGAAAATGACAGTAATATTATAAGGGATGGGAGGGTTTGGGAATACTCTCTTATGAAGTAGGAACACTACCTATGAAGCATATAAGGTTATTTAAAAAGAAACTTACATTAGTTGTAAATATATGTTGCAAACTGTAAGATAACCAGTGAAGTATTTTAAACAGAAGTACAATTGATATACTAAGAGAGGAGAGAAATTGGAATTATACAAAATGTTACATTAAAACCAAGGAAGGCAGAAAAAGAATGGAAGATAAAAATAAAAAGAAAGGAAAAGAAAAAAACAAAGAGCAAGGGCAAAATATAGAAAATAGTTATAAAGCATATTCTGACTCAAAGACCTGTACATGAATGCTCATAGCAATTTTAGTCATAATGGTCAAAAACTGAAAACAACCAAAATGTCCTTCAATAGGAGAATGGAAAACAAGGTCATATATTCATAAAATAGGATACTACTCAGCAGTAAAAAGGAATAGACTGCTAATATATGCAAAAACATGGATGAATCTGAAAAACATTATTTTGAGATTGACACAAAATAATTCATACTGTATGGTTCCAATTTATATGAAAGCTAGTAAAACTAATCTATACTATTAAAAAACTTTAAAGTAGTTGGCTTCTTGGATGATTGTCTAGAAAGCAGCAAGCAATTACTTCTGTAAGAATAATATGTCTTGATGGTGATGCATTACATGGGAATATGTAGATATTAAAACTTATGGAGGGCTTCCCTGGTGGCGCAGTAGTTGAGAGTCTGCCTGCTGATGCAGGGGACACGGGTTCGTGCACCGGTCTGGGAAGATCCCACATGCTGCGGAGCGGCTGGGCCCGTGAGCCATGGCTGCTGGGCCAGCATGTCCAGAGCCTGTGCTCCACAACGGGAGAGGCCACAGCGGTAAGAGGCCTGCGTACCGCAAAAACAAAAAACAAAAAACAAAAAACTTATGGAATAGTACACTTAATATTTATGCAATATACTTATGTAAATTTACCTCAAGGGAGAAAATGGAACTGGAAACAAATATTGAAATCTAGTTAGCAGGTGTCCAGAAAAGAGTTTTATTGGCTCATTGGATTGAAAATACCTTTAGTAGAATTTATTTTAGGGAAGGTTTGATACAGAGTAAATACAATGCTATGAGTAACCTGATTTCTGTCTTTCCACAGCAACATTCTCCAGTATTACCTCTTTGTTCTCAGTTTTCTTGGGGCGGTCCACTGGCAATACCAGGTTTCCCTTTTTTTGGTACCAAAGTGAATACATTATCTTGAGACCTTATACTTTTATGCCACCCTATCTAGAAGAAAAGGGAAAAGGATAAGAGACACTTCTGTTTCATGAAAGTCCCAGGAAATATTATTTTGCATCTCTTTGGGTCCCATCTGTTATACCTACCTTTGGACGTAGGAATAGGGTCAATAACATTAAATAAAGAAAAATAAGTAAGGGTAGGGAAGACCCACAAAGAAAATCTAAGTTCTAAAATCAGAAGAGTGGGAAGTGAGTCTTCACAGGAGAAATGTTCCTGTTAAAAGAAATTAATTTATTGCTTTTCACCTTAAACTCAGAACATTGGTTTTAAATTTTAACAAGTCTAGCCTTTTAATCAGCATTTGAATGTTACTAAGACATAACTTAAAATTCAAGTAACATTGTGACTTAATTAGGTAGTAAATGTTGGACTCATGTTAAAGACTTACAAAGTAGGTGGGTAGAAAATAAGAAACTATTAAATTATCTTAATTGCTCTATATGTTGGCAATGGATTAATAATATGATGATTATCAGGTCAGGTCAGAATTGTTTTTCATTTTCCAAAGTAGGTACAATATAATCCTTAAGATAATTGGGAGAGATTAAATCAGATCAAAGTTAAAATGAATTTCTGAGTGTAAAAATCTGTAATATTTATGAATTGATTTCACTGTGAGAGTTATGAAACCAGTGCAGAATCCTGTCATTTTGGCATCATAATTTTCCCTCCTATACATTCAAATTACATCTACATAATCAAATTATACTGTGATCAAATAACTCCAGGTCCAGAAAATTTGATTTAAAAAAATTTTGCAGTAACTTCCATCATCATAAGCAGTATATCCTTACTACTTTTCCTGGGAAGTTAAGAAGAATATTGAAATAATTATTTATTATGATGTCAGAGAAGACCTTTGAAATAGCAAATACCAGTTAGAATTTTCTACGACAGGATTTTGATTTCTTTGTATTCCATACCACAATGAAGGATCATAAAATGTCTAAATCAAATGATAAGCTTAAAAAGTAGAAGTAGTGGCAAAGAGGTTGGAACAGTTTACTGGCTAGCAGAATAGAGGTATAGTTTCATGAATCAGAAACTAAGTTGTTTAAAAATAAAGGACATCAAAGTTTCCTTCATAAAGGAAGAAGAACCACAAGACCATAATCAACTGTTTTATAATACGACGCTAATTTCCTGGTTAATTTTCAAGTCAAGCAATTAGTTTTTAAAAACACACTAAATGGCCTCAAAATGACTATAAATTATTTGCAATTTCCTGTCATCAGCTATTCTAATAAAAGCTGAATATAAGTCAATATTCTGTAGAAAAAACTGATGTCACTTAACTGTTAAACTCCATTCAGCCTTCCATACTGTTTGAGTTCCTCAGTGGAAGAATATAGAAATGGCAGCATAAATTACCTTTGCACCTTCTTTCAAGCTCTCCTGACTCTGCATTTATATTATTTGTTATGATTTTGAAATTAGTTTTTATAACTTGAGAGCACTATAGTCTAGACATTTCAGAGCATGATCCTAAAGTAGGGTTAGTTGCCTTGAAGTCTCAACGCTATCAGTTACTACCTATGATGTCAGTTTTCCCACCATGAAATGGAATAATATTAAGACCAAACCAAGAGGGTTTTCCATAGTGGCTGCACCAATTTACATTAGGATGGGAGAGTGTCTTAATCCCTTCAGACTTCTATAACAAAGTACTACAGACTGGGTTGCTTATAAACAACAGAAATCTATTTCTCACAGTTTTGGAGGCTGAAAGCCCAAGATCATGGTTGTTTGCTGGTCCTCTACTGGGTTGCAGAAGGAGCTAGAGGGTTCTGTAGGATTTCTTTTATAAGAGTACTAGTCCCATTCAGGAGGCACCACCCTCCTGAGCTACTCTCTCCCAAAGTCCTATGTACTAATATAATCAACTTTGGAGGTTAGAATTTCACCGTATGAATCTTGGGAGGACACAAACATTCAGACAATAGCAGAAAGCTCTACAAGTTTCTGACAGACAACATGGAATTCAAAGAGGAATTTTTGATTACTGTAACAACCTTAAGAAATAAAGAAAGTGACACTAAGTCTTAGATACATCAGTTGCCAGATAAAGATTAACAGGAGACCACAGCTACTCCTGGGCTGTGAAAGTGAATGAACCAATTGCATTTCCTCCCCAAGTTTTTTAAGCTACAACAATTTGGGTCAGATTTTCAACTACTAGCAACAAAATGGATTCACATAGAGACACTTTCACAAATAAGTGTTTTAATGTTTTATAGCTCATTTTTGTCTGTTCTATTAGGGATATTTTTAACCACAAAAATTTCAATGTTCTGGAATTTGATGTTTAATTGAACTGTTCATTGTTGGGAATGAATGTTTTCATGCAGGATGTTTAACAGTTTTGTTATAATACCCCAGATGAAAAGATAGAATGTTAGAAGTGGTAGGAGTCGTATGAATAATTCTATTCAAAACACTCTTTATACTGCTTAGGGAGGTGGTCTCAGGAAAATTAAGTGAATTATGCGGGATACCTCAGCAACTGAATCAGTGCATTTTTAACCCTGAGTCAGTGTGCAGGCCCTCCTCCAAGCTGCAAACCTGTGTTCATAAACTAGATCCCATTACCATGTATTCTCTGTTAAAAATGCTTGTCCAATGGTGTCCTAATACTTCCTTAGAACATACGATCAGCGGCATTATTTCTCTTTTTAAAAAATAGCAAATTTTAGGGCTTCCCTGGTGGCTCAGTGGTTGAGAGTCCACCCGCCGATGCAGGGGACACGCGTTCGTGCTCCAGTCCGGGAAGATCCCACATGCTGCGGAGCGGCTGGGCCTGTGAGCCATGGCCGCTGAGCCTGCATGTCCGGAGCCAGTGCTCCGCAGCGGGAGAGGCCACAACAGTGAGAGGCCCGCGTACCGCAAAAAAATAGCAAATTTTATTGTCCTGTTACAACTGGCCTATTCTTTAAATCTTCATAGCTACATTATCAAAAAGGTTTCATTATTGAACTTTAAAAGTGAGGATATTACACATCAGAGAGTATAAACAAGTTACCTAAGGTCATACATTTAATAAGTTGTAAAATATGAAATTTATATCATGTTTGTTTGCTTACAGAGCCTCTGCCCCGACTGCATGATATTTAGCTATATTTATGTATAAAATTTAGAAATATATCTGTAGAGTTATATTTACAGCACCTTTAACATTAATACAGCAAGTATTTTCAAGGAGGATAATTGGGTTTGGTGAGGAATGTGCATAAGTTGGTGTTATTTTTGAATGTTAATCCTCTTTTTAAAAATGAAACCTGCTTTGATTTTATGTTAAACATTGGTAGCAAATATCCCCTACAACTTTGATCTGACAATATAATCCTAATTATGCCCAAGAAAACCTAGGATGTTCAAAGGTGTGAAAATTGGAATCTTAAATGGCAGCTCAAAAAGTTCAAAAATAGTCAACAGCAAAAAAGAAAGAAACAAAAAGATTCCTTTAGCTCAAACCCTGACTTGGCCTCCCCTTCTTATTGGCTCGGACACACTGCAGATTAAACTATTTGTGAGGCTCACTGAGCCTGGGCTGAACTAAAACCTCCACTAGTTCACACAGTTCTGCTTTCAAGTTATCTTGTCAGGGAAGCTGACAGCTTCAGTGATGCTACTTTACAGACCCCTTGGCAAAAATAGGATGCTGAAAATCTACCCATAAAAACTAAACCCACAGAATTCTGCTGTCCTTTGGTCAAAGAATATAAAATGCACTTGATCTCATGTTGTTTGAGATGCGGCTGTGCGTATAAACTCTTCAGAGACAGTAAATTAGATGCCACAGGAAATGAAGAAAAAGGACCAGCTATTCCGGCTCAAAGCTTCATGCAAAAAAAAAGACACGCTGATACTCAAAATCTTCCTCCTAAACAGATTGGTTACATCTTTTATAACACCTCACTTACTTAAAAACCTTGTTGAACACTGGTCTGTTTGACTTAGATACAATTAATAAGAAAAAGAAGAAAAATAAAATACTACCACCCAAGTTACATACAAATTGCTGCCACATTTCCTAATATTGGATTGATTTTCAGAAAACAATATTGCAATATGTGTGTGTGTGTGTATGTGTGTGTGTTTAGAAACTATGACATTCATCCCGGTTGAAAAGGATAATTATTACTAACCATGTATATTGGTTGTTCTGACCTTTTCTCATCTAGTGCTCATGCTGTCCAACTTGTATTTGGTGGAATCTTACTCTTTACACATTTTAAATTATTAATCACAATTCAGATCTAGCACTGGGTTATTCACGCACATTGTTGAAAGTTGATTAGAGCATTGTAATGGCAGATACAATTAGTACTGTAACATCAGTACCACCATCTTCCATTCTATTTTTTTCACAAGTAAATTAAAATAGTGTTTAATTATGATATTTTTCAGTATTCATTTCTGGTTTAATAAGGTTTCCTGACAGATAACTGCACTGATTATGTATGCATGATAAATGTTTAATAGCAGAAAATGAACTCAGTTATAGGCACATTCAGTTTTTTTTATCTTTTCAATAGAAAACAAATGCATATTTTTTTCTTATTGCTTTCCTCTTTTGTATTATTTATGTATAGGGACAAAAATATGTGAGATTGCTTGGTAATATCCTTTTTTATAGAAAGAGAAAAAATAGATATTAGTACATTCATTTAGATACTGTAATGTACATGGTTATTCTTTGTGTACAAATTGTACTGTTATTTCCAAATGCAAAGAAATTCCTGTAGATCCCTTCCAAACTTCTAGCATATAATTGGTGTGCCAGGAGGCAGCCATGCTTATGCAGCATTAAGAGTGGTTGAACTCTAGCCCAGGTTTCATTTGGAAACATGAATGAACCCTGGTGATTATCAAGCTAGCAGTAAGCCTCTTCCCAGTACAGTCTCCTGACAAAAGTAGTTGAAAGGTATGTGAACAGCAATTAATCACTCTTCTACTTACTTGTCCTGAACAGAATTTAATTAAATACAGTTCATACCTCTATGTCTACTTTTATCATGTCTTCAGAGGTTCCAAACTGCTTGAGTTGGCAACTTGCCAAGGAGGAAAATTATGCTGGGGGGGAAAAAAGCAAAGGTCTCATTAAAATTGAGACAGGGCTTCCCTGGTGGTGCAGTGATTGAGAGTCCGCCTGCCGATGAGGGGGGCACGGGTTCGTGCCCCGGTCCGGGAAGATCCCACATGCCACGGAGGGGCTAGGCCCGTGAGCCATGGCCGCTGAGCCTGCGCGTCCGGAGCCTGTGCTCCGCAACGGGAGAGGCCACAACAGTGAGAGGCCCGTGTACCGCAAAAAAAAAAAAAAAAAAAAAAAAAAAAATGGAGACAAAGAATCAGTGGAAGGAACAATAGGCCAAGTAAGTACACTAATATCTTAACAATGAGTAAGCTCAGAACCCTTTAAATGGCCTCTCTTTGTAGAAATACAGTGGTGGAATCTCCTCAAAATATTAATATTGTCTTTATAATGAATTTTAAAGGAAATTATGCAACCCAATATCTTGAAAGCAGCATCTAAGGCCATCTTAAGAAGGTAAAGTAAAATAATCATTGGGTACAAGAAGTTTGATTTTATATACTATTGGAGGGAAAGCTACCATAGTTCTTAATCAATATCACTCCAATAAATATATGTCACTAAAACTGCTAGGTCTTTTTCTTGTTAAGTCTTATATTGAGATAATGATAATGGCCTTGGATTAATAAACTTTCTCCCAATAAAATAACTGAATATTTTTTTAATATATGAATTTGAAAAAATTTAAAGAGTTTTTTATTTTGATGTTTCCAATATTTTCCATGAATAAGCCACGTCTATTATTTTCAGATTCAATGGCTGTAAAAGAGAATTTAGAAAAGTGAGATAATACACATTCTTATATAATCATGTTATCCATTTTCACCATGAATCACTCCTCCTGACAACCTTTTTCTTATTGGAAAAGTCTAAGGTTATGCCGTAGGCATTCTAAATACCTTCGGTCTAAATACATTCAATGTCTTTGGAATTGTTATTTAATTTGTTTAATTCAATATGTATTCATTGAGCAAGAACTTTTTCTTCAATGCTGTGTTGGCTTCTAGAGGAGATGCAAAGAACATATATAGCTTTTGTTCTTAAAAGGGGAACATTTAATGTTAGGAAAGTCCATAAAACAAGTACATAGTACACAAAGCACATAAATGAAAAGAGGAATTCAGAAAAGGAGAAGCTTAATACGGTGTAAATTTTTTAAAGTAGAAGAAGAGACAGAGATTATCAAACCTTACGGATGGGAGCAATCATAGACTATACTATTTGTGAACAGAATCAGGTTAATCATTTATAGCAAATGTGTTTTTGAGAAATGCTTGGCGTTCTGCAGCACAAGACTCTGATGGAATGTAACCCAAGCATCCATTTCTACCTAACCTTCTTTTCATCAATGTTCACCTTCCGCAGGCATATGACAGAAAGCAGACATTTTTGATCTCAGACTATTTTTTAGCATGATGTTCTTCTCCATCTCATTCAGCTCTGCCATGTAACCCTATACTCACTTTCCTGGAATAGCTGAACACAACCATCTACATATTACCTGTGCTTTGTCAGTGGGACATATGGAGTGGACTATCGTTTCTCTTTATTCATTTTCACATTTGTCCCACAATACCACTCCAAAGGTTTTACATGTATATTTGAATTCCTTTTAGATATTTATATTCCCATGATGTAATTCTGTATAATTTCTCCAAATTTTCAGTAAATTTGTACCATAAATATGACTTTTTCTTTGTCCACAGAAACTTAACTAAGACATTCAGCTATCTGTAAGGGGGTCCCCTTGTGGGTACCCTTGCTGTTGGATTCCTTATTCTCTTTCTCAAGGTACCGCCTTCTCCCAATCTCCACCATGAGGATTGTCACCTACCTTTCAACAATTCAGAGCATTCATCCACATAACAGATTTGAATTTCTAGTCTGGAAAAATTAATTCCCCAGTATGCATCTGTATGTAAGATAGGAAGATAGAAGAAAAGGTTCGGGAGAGAACCACGGAAATGAAGAAGGGAGAGCTTTAGCATGATACTGAGTAGTTTCTGTTGATCTCCTTAGTTACGCAGATAGGGCCTGTTTCAATATCTCTGTCATTCTGAATCGTAGGGATATCAGGGACATCTGCTTTTTTCAGTCATTCAATGCAGACTCTTGAACCAATTGTGTGTGTGTGTGCACACATACACGTACATGCACTCTCCTAAAGAAAAAATACTAACTCTCAAAAATATCGCCGTCCAAGCTGTGAAACAGGAGCAAAGGTTCTTTGTCTCTTAGTTTTCTAGGCATTTATCTGCAATAGAGAAATTATTATTTTTATGCAGAAAATATACACATTAGCTCTTTGATCTTCTCTTTTTCAATTAGGCTATTTTTATTTGAGTTCGGGAAGACTGAGATCTTTGCTTCCATTTACAAGAATATCCAACTTCATGTTTCAGTTCTTTTCTCCAATAGGTCTTAAATTTTGGACATTTTTTCTTCCAAATTTTTTCCTATGTTCTTTTGAATGAAGCTCTTTTGACTATTCGGGAAAAGACATCCATGGTTTAGTTGCCTATCTGGTATCCATTTGTTCATCATCTTCTCTCTTGCAAAAAGAACCTTCTTTTTTTTTTTTTGTTTTTAGAGTGACCATGTGGAAATCTGCAGGTGCTACATCTTGATCGATATCCCATCCCCTTACCTTTTCCTGTAGTTACAGGCAGTTCTGGCCAATGAAATCTAAATGAAATTCCACTGTAATTATTTCTGGAAACATTTGATTTCCTGATAAGTGGGACATATACAGCTGAGACCCTCCTTCCTGCTCTGGTGTGTCCAATCAACAAAATTCTATAAAATTCCAGGAAAACCTACTGATCACCCTACATTGTGAAAGAATATCCCTTTGAGAGATTCTTGGGAGTGTCTCATAAAGGGGAGGTTAGAGGAGGATATTTTTAGGGTTTTAGGGCCTGAAATGGCAGAGTATATGACATGATTGTTTTGTAACAGATGAACATAATGAGGTGAGGGTCTTGAAGCAGGCCTTGATAAGCAAAGAGTCAGTGCCCACAGTTAGCTTATCAAGGAACAAGTAATTTCTGAAACAAATAGTTAACTTATTTTCTTCCTAGTCCCATTGTTATTTAGCATAGAAATGGGAATTGACTAGCACAGAAAAAAAGGAAAGCATACTTATTCTCAGAATTGTTTAGCATAAAGATAGGAACACATGTTGACTGAGCACCCACTACCGTAATGATATAATGTCTGTAGCTCCATTGGAATAAAACACACAAGGGAAGGGCCACTAGAATATCAGAGACAGCTGCCCCAAAATGTTCTGCCACTGAACTAATGACAGCATCTTTCTGTCTCTGTTGTTCTTGTTATGTGAAAAAGAGAAACCTTAATTTATTTAAGCCACTAATTAGGGTTTTCTATTATGCATAGTTGAATATATTCCTAACTAATATTACATGTAAGACTAAGCATATGACTTTTTAAAATAGTGAGAATGTTATTTATTGTTATTTTAAATGACCTTTTAAAAACAACTGATTTTTTTTCAATCACATCTTGAATATTTTCATGATAAAATATGTGGAAAGACTTAAAAATCTCAAATACATGGCATCTCTCCTTCATTATTCAGACTCTTTGCAATGTAATTAAACCAGTGTGAATTTAATGCTTCACTGCAGGAAAAGAAAATGGACACCCTGAATCAGTACATTTAAGGAGTGTTGAAATAATTTCAGAAAGATAGGGTTTGTTTTAAGGTTAAGGTTCATTTATATACTACCTATAGTTCTGCTTTCACATTTTCACATTCAGTCAGGTTCACTGCTTACTTTATGTTAAATAAGCATTAGGTTGTTTGGCTAAATATGCCAGGAACTATAGGGAATATAATATTCGTATGTTTAAGGGTAAGTTTCTCCAAGGAAAAAACCATACACCGTTTCTAGTTGTGTCCCTATAAACTAGCAGAAAGATTAGGACATTGTAGAATGCTAGCAAATACATATTTGTTGGTTGAATTAATAAACATGAATAAGTGAATGAGAAAAAGGAAGACCAAGTCACATATTTATCCTTAACCTATCCCTGTCTCCAGAATGAAGGAATTCTCATAATGGGTCATTAGTGACCCTTCATTCCTGCAGAGCTAATCTACCATGATGGTACAGGGTTTGGTTAGAAGATGTTTCTCTGGTATGTAAATGTTTCTCCTCCTTTCTTAGGAGGCCCTGTTCTCTGGGAGGCATGAGTTATCGCAGGCTTGAGCTCAGGGCTGGCTGCACGGACATGTATTTAACCAGTGCAGTCTGCACCAGGGCCCCACATTCAGAAGGGTGCCTTGTTGTTTGGGGTTTAATGCTTTGTGGTCATTGTCTTGACATTTTGTTTTTTTAATTTCATCTTTGAATTTGGGTTTTGTAAGTAAAGTCTGATTGGATGATGGAGCCAGGGGACTTGGAGCCTCAGTTCATATGTGGTCCTGTACCCCACTGTCTCCATACTTCCCTGGGACAAATTCTTGGCTACCTGCTACCCAGCTCCTTAAGAGGAGAGCTGAGCCTTGAGCCTTCCCTGAAGAAGAAATTCTGCTTGTGGACAGCAGTCTCATCCCATGCACCAGAGGTCCTAGCCTGTACTCCCCGATGGCCTGCCCTATAGATTTCAGACTTGCTTTCCTAGTTCTCACAATCACATGATATACATTTCTTAAAATATAGCTCCTAACTGATTCTGTTTCTCTGGTTGAACTCCAATTGACACAGCACATTAAACTATGATATAAGCAGTATGACCAGAATCAAGGGAATGAAAAGGAAAATTCAGCTAAAGAATTCATTTTAGAGCAATACTAACCATGGACATTTATCATTTGTTTTAAAAATTAAAAATGCTTTTAAACCTTGAAAAACTCCTAATTAATATGTCTTGGCTTTATTTTCTCTACCAAGTAAATCTGTGCTTTAATTTCTTCAATTAAAGTACATGCATCAGGTTGAGAAGACTGTGAAAATTCTCACTTGCCACAGACCTCCTACTTTGCCAGTCAAAATATTTTGTGGTGTCTCTACCGTCAAAAAATTACACATACAGTAATTTATTTATTCAAATATACAGTAATCTATTATACAGTGATCTATTATGTATAATCTATTTGAATAAATAGATTGCTGTATGTGTAATTTGTAGTTTTGTAAGTTGGAAGTCTTGTGAATTAGTTACAAATCACAATGCAAATTTCATCTGTCTAAATCACCTAAGAAAAAGAGTGGGTTAATAAAAATGATAAGCATATGCTGGAGAAACATCTAAATTTGAAAACTAATCTCAGGTAATAAGTACAAATGAGTACAAATTTGTCAGATGTACAGAGAAGAAGAGAGGAGTGACTAGACAAATCATGAGAGACAGAAATCCTACCCTAGGCAGAACCCTCCTACACTGTTGGTGGGAATGTAAATTGGTGCAATCACTATGGAGAACAGTATAGAGGGTTCCTCAAAAAACTAAAAATAGAGTTAACATATGTTCCAGCAATCCCACTCCTGGACATATATCCTTTGAAAAGATACATGCACCCCAATGTACATAGCAACACTATTTACAGTAACGAAGACAGGGAAGCAACCTAAATGTCCATCGACAGATGAATGGATAAAGAAGATGTGGTATATATATATGTATATATATATATATATATATATATACACACTGGAATACTACTCAGCCATAAGAAAGAATGAAATAATGCCATTTGCAGCAACATGGATGGACTTAGAGATTATCATATTAAGTGAAGTAAGTCAGACAGAGAAAGACAAATATCATATGATATCACTTATATGTGGAATCTAAAAAAGTGAAACAAATGAACTTATATATTGATAAAAAACAGAAGTAGACCCAAACATAGCAAACCAACTTATGTTTACCAAAGGGGAAAGGGGTGGTGGAGGGATAAATTAGGACTTTGAGATTAACATATACACACTATTATATATAAAATAGATAACCAACAAGACCTACTGTATAGCACAGGGAACTATATTCAACATCTTGTAATAATGTATAATGGAAAGAATCTCTAATATATATATATATATATATACACATCACTGAATCACTTTGCTGAACACCTGAAACTAACACAACATTGTAAATCAACTATACTTCAATTAAAATGTTTTAAAAAATCCTACCTTAGGTAGATACTGAAATTTGGAACTGAGAGTCATAAGTTCTAGTTTTTACATGAGTCACACAGACATTAGCAAGTAAAACCTTCTGATAAGCCTTTTCAAGATCATACTATCAAGGACAGTCATACATTTATGTAGTCAACTCTATTCATCTAAACAAAAATGCTGACGTCTAGAAACTCTCCCACCTAGAAGATCAGTCGTTCTTTTCCAAATATCAGGCACAGCCTGGCTTCTCTTTCTCCACCCATTTCAATCTCCCTTCTCTTCCCAAAGTCAAAAAGAATAGAAGAAAGAGATGGAGATAGTGAAAAATAAATGTCAAAGTTTGTTTTCAGTTCTTTTAGCAAGTGCTTCATAACAAAAATACCTTTCAATGTGAAAAGTTAATACACCTTGATTATGACTATAAAATTCTAACTTAATTCTGCAACGTCACAAATTCAAACACATTTAAGAAAACTTGCAGTAAACTAAATGAATGAAGTAGGTTAGAAATTCAAAATTTCTGGAAAATTCCAATTTAGTATCATTTCACATATAGCCTATCTTCAATCTTCTGGAATGTCTATTAGACATATTTGAGACTTCTTTATTTTATCTTATTTTTTAAAAAATTTAACCTAACTTTTATATTTTTCATCTCTTTCTTTCTGAGTGATGCTTTCAGGTTTATTTCTTCAGTGCTTCCTTTCATTTTTCTAATTCTTTCTTCAATGTTGTCTCATCTGCAGATTAATTATCCATTTGACTTTCATATTTTAACAATCACTTTTTTTGGTTGAAAGCTCTAATTTTGTTCTTTTTTTATACCTTTCTGGAACTTTTTGGTACCATAGTTTTTCTAACTTCTGCCTACCATTCCTCTTGATCCTCATTATCTGCCACCCCTACTATGGTTTCTCTCACTCAGTCTTCCTCAGCCATACAGGCTTTCTTATTGTTTTCAGTTACCATTTCAGGGCCTCTGTATTTGTGATTCCCTCTGCCTGGAACACTCTTCCTCCAGCTACTCATCTGACTTGCTCACATATCTCCTTCAAGGCTTCCTCCTGAAGCCTTCCCTGATCTTCAATGTAAAATTGGAACCACACTCTTTCACAGTATTCTTGATCTACCTTCCTTGCTCTATTTTAATTCATAGCATATTTCACCATGAAACTTATTTTACTTACTTTGTTTATATCTGTCTCTCACAATTAAAATATAAATTCCATAAAGGCAGTGATAAGGGTAGTGGTGGTGGGTGATGGTGGTTAATTTTTGTATTCCCAGTAACTGGAAAAATGCAGAATGTCTGATGTAAATGGTCTTCAATAAATGTTATGCTAGGTAAAATCAATAAGTGTTGTTGAATGATTATTTCCCCCTTTTTATTTCTTTTTAATTCTTTTAAGCATAACTGATAATCTAGTTTGATAATTCTATTATATGAAATTCTTAAAGGTCCAATGCTATAGTTTGTGTTTTAAGCTAAATAATATTTGGTAGATTGTAACTATGTATTGTGGACTTTTGGAGGCCTTGTTGTTGTTGGGTTTTTTTAAATTATTATTATTGTAATTAAATTTGGAAAGCTCCATATTCACTGCGGCTGAGGTTTTTTTCTCTGCAATAATCTTTCAAGGTCTGAGTTGAGGATCTTTTCAGAGGGGTTTTGCTTTTGATCCAAGAGTGCCATCAGCCTTTGATCACTTGTTAAGCTAATTTCTTAGCTTGCTAAGAGATTACTGGAGTTTAAAGTACAAGCCCAGAACCAGGGAAGCTATAGGCCTATTGTTTGAAATTCTCAGGTAAATTTGTTTTCCTTGAAATTTTAGGCAGAAACAGACAAGAATCTTACCTCCTCTGTATAATCTCCTTTGCCAGTGGGAAGACTGCTTCTATTCCATTCTTTTACTGATGGTCAAGGGTTTCCTTTAGTAGGGGTCACTTTGTTTCTTGCCTCTTGTGTATTCAAGGCCTTGTCTTTTACCTGTGAGTGGATACGATATTTTTAGATAATTTATTCAACATTTAATTGATTCTTTAGGAGAAATTTTGATCATCTATTCAACCATATTGTCATACCCAACTGTCTGAAATTACATCTGTATTAGAATCCTAGGGCTGTCATCATAAAGTACCACAAACTGGGCAGTCTAAGACTTCAGAAATACATTCTCTCATAGCTCTAGATGTTAGAAGTCTAAAATCAATGTGTTGGCAGTGACATGCACCCTCCAAATCCTCCAGGGGAAGATTCATCCTTGCCTCTTCCACCTTCTGGTGGCTCCATGAGTTCCCTGGCTTGTGGCTGCCTAACTCCAATTTCTGTCTCCATCTTCTTCTCCATGTGTTCTCCATCTCTTCACATGGCATTCTTTTTATAAGGACACCAGTCACATTGGGTTAGGGGTCCACTTACTCCAGTATGGTATCACCTCAACTAATTACATCTGCAATGACCCCCCTATTTCCAAATAAGGTCACATTCTAAAGTGCCTAGGATTAGGACTTCAACAAATCTTTTTTAGGGGAAACAATTCAACCCATAACACCATCAAAGAAAGCAGATGTCATTTAGCCCTCAACTATTGTTTTCATGTTAATATATGTGTCCAGTGTTGCAAGACATTTTGTGTTTCAAGAGAACCCAGAGATTCAGCTTTACATTTAAAATATCCTGATTTTAAATGCTGACCACCAAAACTTTAAAACTTTGGCCAATCAAATCACAAGTGCTGGCTAGGTTTCGTTTATAGGTTACTGATTTTCAACCTTTGCAACAATGTGACACAGATGATCACTTATCCAGTGGTTACTATGAGTCAAAATAGAATATTTTAAATATATTCAAGGACTCCAAGAAACTCAAAAGGTGTTCAGTACGGGCAACATGTGTCGTAAGGTCCAAAACTAAAATGTATGTCCCTTTACTCATAAAATAGCTCCTCAAGCCATGACTTGGAATTTATTCCTCATTATTTTATACATATATCTAAGAAATTGGTCAGGTTTTCCTGCTCAGAGTAGATCTAAATTAGATTCAGTTTCTGAGAAATTTGAGGGTTGTTGCTAGAGGAAAGTGCGAGGATAAAAATGAGAAGTGACAGCTCTGAAAGGAAGAGACAGGAAAAAAGATTTCAAAAGCAGATATAAGAATTCCCCAAATCATAGCAGTCTGGCATCATTTGGTGCAGTTTGAAACCTGGAGGGTATCACTATTATAACCTCCTGCAATAACTCATATTCTAAACATCCACCTTGAACATTAAAAGAAGTGTTAGTTATAGTTTATGGAAGTGAGCAGGACAAAAAAATATTCAGAAAGATTTCCAGCATTCAGGGAGATATTCAATCAGTATGCCTCAGGACAGCTGAATGGGTTGCTAAAAACATCAAACTACTTCCATGTCAGTTATGTGGCTGCTGCCCTGTACACCACCACCCCGCCCCACAGATGATGCCAGACTGCCCCACAATTCAGTAACTATAGGAATGATGGCTGGCAGAACTCGGGGCTAAAGTGTTTACTGTTCCAGGACTTTGGGAACTATGTGTTCGGGTTTCCATACTATTGCTAAATATGTTGTACATTACTCCTGCCGGTGCAAATATTTACCAAAGAAAATTTCTTCACCTTAATCTATAATAAATATGACTTTTGGAAAGAACAAGAGTGTCAGATTAAATCAATCTATAAACAAATGGCATACTCTCTGAGCAGAGGACGTGGTCACTGAGGAAATGACTTGCTACCTCATCTGACACCACTAAGTATTCACAATAAGTCATTAGCTACCCTTAATCTGATTTCAAACTCATGGAATCAAACTTCTGATTATAAACTGACTACTCTAACGTTTTACCTACAAGAAGAATGAACTGGCCAAAAGACAGAACTCCTTAGTCCCCTTGGAAATTATAATTTAGTTGTAAATTAATAAACTTTGGTTTTATATATCTTTTCCCATGAGCTTAGTTAATTTGAGCAAGTCCTGACTGTTTCTTAGTAATGTGAGAATTACAAGGATTTGACAAATCAGATTTCCAAATTTGGGGTAAGTTCACCAAGTTAATAAGATCCCGTAGGGACCTTGGAAGTTGGTCACCATGTCGTCCCAGGAAACATCCTCTGTGATTAAACTAAACTACACAGGTTTAATTCTTTGTTCCTATTAGAAATTTCTACACGAAGACTTGGTATAATTGGAAAGGACTTCCTAATGTAGTATATCTTTAAGCAGTATCTAAGTTAAATTCAGTGATTACAAATTTGTTGTCAGTAATCATGAACAAATATTGACTAATATGCACTGCATCAATAGATTTTTTAACGTCAAATTTTCTAGGAACTTAAACAAAAAACTCAAAATATGCAAAAACCATTTCATATGCTATTGATGATCTGGACAAAAGAGATTAATATAACCTACATATATAAATATTAATATATAGTAAGTACATAATTTTATATTAATATAAATATATAAGTGTACTCAGATCTTCTTGAGTGTGTCCCCACCTTAAGGAATATATTTCTAGAGTTAAGTCAAAAAGCTAATTATGCATTATTGCACATTATATAAGAGCATTATACAAGTCAATTAGAACTGACAATAAAACAACTTCCATGAAAGATCATCTGAATTGCCTTTATTTCTCTTTTAAAATCACTGAAGCAAAATCACATTCCATTTCAAATGTTCTAAAAATCTCTACAGCCTATCAAGCCTTCCCCACAACATTATTAGTCTCTTCCCAGGTTTTAGCAAAGGAACATTTCTGTTTGCTTCTGTAATTCCTGAGAGGTCACTGAAATTTCAAATAGCATTATTTTCCAGGTAAGAAAATAAGAAAATGCACTTTACAAATCTCTTAAAGACAGATCAAGGACTTCAACTTTTAATTAGAATGCCATAGCTTATTTAAAAGAATTAATAAAACTAATAAAATAGTTTCTCTAAAATATCCTATGTTCAACAGAAAAATTAAAAATGCAAGAAAAAATCTTGAGCCTCCCTAACTCTTCTTTTTGAAGTATAATTTTCTAATTCCACAGCTAGATGACCTTTCAATAATTGTTTCAAGAAAGATTTCTATCATATTGCTTTGCCTTAATTTCTGATTCGGTCAGTAAATCTTTGTTCCCATCTCTGTGAAGCTTTCTTAGGTCACCAGCACAATGAAGGCAAAGGGGATTCAGTACTGATGAATCCTTTACTCTAAACCTAAAGGATAAACATTGTAAACTTGTTTCTTCTTTAATATAACAGTAACATAACTGTGACTAAAAGATGGGTGTATTTTACCATCTAAAAATTGAAGCACTTTTTATCTATTTCAAAATGGTCCTCACCAAAATTTGGCTGAAAAATGTGACTTGGCGCAGAAACCTTACTTTTAATGGATAATTGCTATAACATCATTTTGGTAAAAGCTGGTTACAAATGGTTGGAGAAAAGAAGTTTACTATGTGCCAGGAGCTACACTAGGCTCTTCAGCTCTATTGTTTATTTTTACAACTAGCCTATGAAAAAAGCATTTATTATTAATCCACTTTATAGATGAGTGGACCAGGGCTCAAGTAATTTAACTTGCCTGAGTTTTCAGAGCAAAGTATGTGGCAGGGATGAGATTTGAATTTAGTTCAAAAAAACAATATATTGCATATTAAACACTCTGTAATAATGTTCCTAATCCTAATAATGGACTATCTCATTAATTATTGCCAAATATTACCTTGAAAGATGATAATTCTATTAATAGAAACTAGTAATTATTTGATAATTCATATAGGCCAAACCCTCTCAGTCTGGTCTTACTGAAACCCTCTGAGTTTGGTCTTACTATTATCCCAGTTTATGGTGGGAAAACTGACATCACAGGTAGTAACTGGTAGAGTTGAGACTTCAACGCAAGTAGCCCTACTTTACAATCATGCTCCAAAATGTCTAGACTATAGTGCTATCAAGTTATAAAAACTAATTTCAAATTTAATGAGCATATTTCAAACAGAAATTTTGGTGAGAATGATAAAATATTTATTTAGTGATTTTAGAGCAAACTTTACATTGTACTTCAAGGTCATTATTTCTAGCATTGCAGTGAACAAAATCATCATGGGAATGGAAAAGGTGGACATAGGCCAACAGGTCTGTCAATTTGGATTACATGTTCTTTTAAAAAAAATTTAATTGAGTTATAATTGACATACAACATTATATTAGTTTCAGGTACAAAACCGAGCTATTTGATCTTTTTATGGATTATGAAATGATCACAAGAAGTCTATTTATCATGTCACCATACAGATTTATTACAATATTATTGACTACATTCCCCATGCTGTACATTATACCCTCAAGACTATTTACTTTATAGCTGAAAGTTTTTACCACTCAATCCCCTTTACCTATTTCACCTATCCCTCCCACACCTTCCTCTTTGGCAACCACCCATTTGTTCTATGTATCTATGAAGCTATTTGCTTTGTTTTGTTTTTAGTTTCACATATCTGTGGCATCATATGGTAATCTTTTTCACTGTCTGACTTACTTCACTTAGGATAGTACCCTCTATGTCTATCCATCTTGTCACAAATGTCAATATTTCATTGCTTTTTATGGCTGAGTAATATTCCATTGTGTGTGTGTGTGTGTGTGTGTGTGTGTGTGTCTATCTCACATCTTCTTTAACCATTCTCATCTGCTGAGAGACACTTAGGGTGCTTTCTTTACCTTGGCTATTGTATATAGTGCTGCAGTGAATACAGGGGTACATGTATCTTTTCAATACAGGGGTACATGTATCTTTGAATAAATTCCCAGAAGTTGAATTGCTGGATCATATCGTAGTTCGAGTTTTAGTTTATTTAGGAATCTCCATACTGTTTTCCATAATGACTATACTAATTTACATTCCCAACAACAGGGCACAAGGATTCCCTTTCCTCCACATCCTTGCCAACACTTGTGTTTTGTCTTTTTGCTAATAGTCATTCTGACAGGTGTGAGGGGCTATCTCATTGTGGTTTGGATTTGCATTTCTCTGATGATTAGTATACTGAGCATCTTTTCATGTGCCTGCTGGCCATCTGTATGTTTTCTTTGGAAAAAAAATGTCTCTTCAGGTCCTCTGTCCATTCTTAAATTAGATTGTTTGTGTTTTTTTCCTTATTTAGTTGTATGAGTTCTTTATATATTTTGTATATCAACCTATTATCAGATATATGGCAAATATATTCTCCCATTCAGAAGGTTGCCTTTTCGTTTTGTTGATGGTTTCCTTCACTGTGCCAAAACTTTTTAGTTTGATGTACTCCCATTTGTTAACTTTTGTTTTTGTTTCACTTGCTTAAGGAGACACATCCTCAGTTTCATTCTTTTTCATGTAGTGTCCAGTTTTTCCAATACCATTTACTGAAGAGACTATCTTTTCCCCATTGTAGATTCTTGCCTCATTTGTGGTAGATTGATAAACATAAGATGGGTTTATCTAAGTGATTTGAGATTAGATAAACATAAGCATGAGTTTATCTGGGTTCTCTATTCTGTTCCTTTGATCTATGTGTCTGTTTTTATGCCAATACCATACTGGTTTGATTACTATAGCTTTTTAGTACAGTTTGAAATCAGGGAGTGTGATACCTCCAAGATTGCTTTGACTATTCGGGATCTTTTGTGGTTCCAGAAAATTTTAGGACCATTTGTTCTATATTAGTGAAAATTTCATTGAAATTTTGATGGAGATTGCATTGGATCTATAGATTGCTTTGGGTAGTATGACGATTAGAACCATATAGATTGTTTCAATTTGTGAGCACAGTGTATCTTTCCATTTATTTGTGGCATCTTCAATTTCTTTCAATGTCTTATAGCTTTCTGAGTACAGGTTTTTCACCTCCTTGGTTAAACTTATACCTAGGTATTTTATTCTTTTTGATGCGATCATAAATGGGATTGTTTTCTTCATTTCTCTTTCTGATAGTTTGTTGTTAGTGTATAGAAATGCAACAGATTTCTGTGTATTAATTTTGTATCCTGCAACTTCACTGAATTCATCTTTGGGGTTTTTCTATATATAGTATCATGTCATCTGCAAATAATGACAATTTTACTATTTTTCTTTTCTAATTTGTATGCTTTTCAACTTCTTTTTTTGCCTAAGTGCTACAGCTAGGACTTCCAATACCAAGTTAAATAAGAGTGTGCGTTCATGTCTTGTTCCTGATTTTAGAGGACAAGCTTTCAGCTTTCCATCAGTGAGTAGGATGTTAGCTGTGGGTTCTTCATATATGGCCTTTATTATGTTGAGGTGTATTCCCTCTATACCCACTTTGTTGAGAGTTTTAAAAATTTTGTCACAAGTTTTTCCTGCATCTATTGAGATAATCATGTGCTTTTATCCTTTGTTTTGTTAATGTTGCATACCACGTTGATTGATGTGTGAATGTTAAGCCATCCTTGCATCCCTGGAATGAACCCTACTTTATCATGGTGTATGATTCTTTTAATGTATTGTTGAATTCAGTTTTCTAATACTTTGCTTTAGATTTCTGCAGCTATGTTTATCAGGAATATTGGCTTGAAATTTTCTTTCTTTCTTTTATTTTTGTAGTCTCTTTGCCTGGTTTTGGTTTCAGTGGTCTCGTAAAATAAGTTTGGAAGTGTTCCTTCCTCTTTACTTTTTTGGAATAATTTGAGATGGATTGGTGTTAACTTCTATTTAAATCTTTGGTAGAATTCACCTGTGAAGCCATCTGGACCTGGATTTTGTTTGTTGGTACATATTATTTTTCAATTAGTTTCCTTGAAAACAAACTCCTGTGGCAAGCTTACTTATTATTTCTCTCATGTAACAGAATATATGAAATATATCTTGTTTTTCAAGATATATAGTCTCTTAATTTTAGATTAATCAAATTGGATTTAAACTCCATAACAGTGTTGTGGAATGTCCAAAGTGTTTGAGTGATTTGGGGGGTTGGCACAGGGAGTAGTGGAAGGACAATGTGGTATATTCAAGGGTATTTCACATTTCATGAGTACCCATAGTTTTGTGTTTCCTTGGATATGCTGTGATTTTTTTTTTTCTTTTCATGTAGATGTGTAACTAGGGATACAAGAAACCATGGCAACACTGTCTTACTCAAAGAAAAGAAGTTGAATATAGTAATCCCTCAATATCCAAGATAAACCAGTCCTACGGTGAGGTGTAAGCTGGGCCTTTCTTTCTACCATATGTCATTATCTCCATTACAGTGGTTTTGGTTGAATATATACCTCAGAAACATTTACAAAATTGAGAAAGTTTTAGAAGTTGTTTACAGAGGCCCATCTAATCTCAAATCACTGAGATAAATTAGAATTCATGTGATTTATGTAATGGAGAAGGTACTAAGCCAATAGAGATGATTATTACTTGTAAAATCTCACCTGGAGTAAATACAATATCACACTGTAAAATCAGTTTTGCAAGAAAAATGTTACCAATTTCACAAAAGGGCAAAAACATCACCATTCTTTTCACAGACTGTAACAATGTCCTCCTTTATGAAAATTGCTTTTTTATTAGAGGACAATTACTGTGTGTTGAAATAAGAAAATATAGATGGTGGAAGACATTACAGGCAAACCACACCCACCTATCTATCTGTCCTCTTCTGATTCTTAATCATGAACTGTGTGGAGAAGGTGGTCCTAGGCCGCAATCCAAAGGGGATGAAGTTTGTCTTATCTCCTCTCTTGCTTTCCTTTTCTTTGTCTTTTTGTTTGTATACTCTGCTACAGCTGTGGTCAGATAGTAAGCATTCTATATTTGAAGTTAAGAATGAATCACAAACATATTTTATTCTCACAGAGTAATTTGGTTTTGCATATGTATTTTTAAAACTATTTGATTTGCTATCACTTATACTCATTACTTTTTAAAATTAAGTAACATTTAAAATTTTTTTATAGTTACCTTCAATTTAAAGCAAGAGATGTCTCTTTTTCATATAGGGAAGTGACATAAGGTTTTCTTTGTAAATAAAATAAATATATTAAGATCATAAAAATGGAGGTGGTACATGGGCATGGTTAAACTCAATGTACTATGAGCATGTATAAAAAAAGACAGGACTTGACAGTCTCAGAAGTCCCTTGCATTTTCATAGCCTGGGGATTTTAGAATAGGGACATAACATAGGTTGGGGAACAATGGAACACAGTCCCCACACTTCGATTCCTTGGGTTAAATGATAAGACCTTTTCTCAGCTTTATTCTCTTGTAATGAAAATAATGATGAATTAAGTCAGTGGTTCTTTTTTTTTTTTTTTAACTCACATCACTCTGTTATTGGTCAAATCAGTCATACAATCAACTGGGTCATTCCATCATTGGATGACTTGAATAATATATATATATTTTTTATACAGCAGGTTCTTACTAGTCATCAATTTTATACACATCAGTGTATACATGTCAATCCCAATCTCCCAGTTCATCCCACCACCACCACCACCCCCCGCTTTCCCCCCTTGGTGTCCATACGTTTGTTCTCTACATCTGTGTCTCAATTTCTGCCCTGCAAACCAGTTCATCTGTACCATTTTTCTAGGTTCCACATATATGCGTTAATATACGATATTTGTTTTTCTCTTTCTGACTGCTTCACTCTGTATGACCATCTCTAGATCCATCCACGTCTCAACAAATGACCCAATTTAAGTCAGTGGTTCTTAAAGTTCAATTTTAGAACCAACAGCCTCAGCAACACCTGGGAGCTGGTTAGAAATGCAAATTCTCAGGTGCTACCTGGTAATACTGAGATCCTACCTGGATTTGCTGAATCAGAACTCTGGGGGTGGAGCCCAGCAATCAGTGTTATAACAAGTCCTGTAGGCGATTCTCACACCTGCTGAAGTTTGAAAATCATTCAGTTAGGGAACCACATATGTAACAGAAATGACCTCGAATTTTACTGGAAAATTAGTCTTGTACTATTAACTCTAGTGAAAGTAATCTTGAAAATGATCTTAGCCTAATGGATGACAGTAAATGCTTAGAAAAAGAGAATTAGAAGATTATGCTTAGAAATGAGTTCTTATAGCAAGAGGAAATCTTACCAAGTAAGAGTTAATTGTACCAATCACATTCAAATACTTTTTACCATTTTTTGTTGGAGGAAGCATCCACATGCAAAACCAACATAAATAAAAAGCAAATTACTTCTTTCAGTGCAATAAAAATCTGGAGTCAATCTCTAAATGTCACAGACCAAGCCGTGGTACCTGTAGTGATGCCTGCGCAGCCGGTCCTCTTCTCTGAGAGCCTCCTTACATAGCCCGCTGATGAGGCAGCTGGCTGACCCACAGGCACTGCTAATTAGAACAGGAATTTACACCTAAGCTGACTCAATTAGATGTTTTCGGCACAGACTTTGAAATTGACACAGATATTTGTACTTGTAGAAGAATTAAGAGGTCATGAAAGTTGAGGTTGAGGTGGGCATGTGTACTCAAAAGCATAAAATGAAGGACTTTTAGAGAAAGAAGAATAAATGAAGTGAATACACAGATACTAAAGTATCTGACTGTGGAGTGGTGTGGAATATGGGAAAGAGATAGGAAGAGAGAACGAATAACAGATATTGCTTATGTCCCTAATGGCTTTTAATTCCTGTTGCATTTCCTCTTCTTAGGTTTCCTGTGACAACTCAGTATTCATACAATAAATTGACAGGTTTGTTTTGTTTTGTTTTTTGGATAGTGAGGCTAAAATAACTTTCTGTTACTTGAAACATGATTCTTAATTCAAATTCCTACTTATCAATGAATATCAACATTCATTTAAAATATGAATATAATTTTCTTATTAGCTACTGATTGAAAGCAATGGCTAGGATTTGGTGTTTGAATTCCAAATCTCCTCCCACAGAAACACAGCCCAGATATTACCAGCATGGGCACTAGTAGGAATTGTCATTTTCTTGGTCCCTGGAAGAAAACTTTTACAGCATGAAGAATAGAAAATGTTGTGCTGTGTGACAGTTAAATTGATTTCCCCTTATTAACTAAAGGGAAAGGAACATAAGAATTTAAATTTATAGACCAACCAACAAAAACTGAGATGTAGATTAATCAAAGTGAAAAAGCAAAGGCAATCATTCAGAGGGTGCACGCAATACAGCAAGGCTGAGAAAAGTCTGAAGGGCAGACACTGGAGCAGGCAGCAATGAAACTGACGACCAGTGTCCTGTGGAGGCCTCTGCACTCAAGTTCCAGAGGGAAGATTAAGGATCGATGCAGCTCAAGTACAAAGCAGGCACTGGGCCAAACACTGTTAAAACACAAAACATGTTCTACGACAAGCCTGAGGGCAATAAAGAGGCAGGCAGAACATAACATTGGGTCCCGGCTGAGGTCCTCTTTACCTTAAGTAAGTGATTGTACATCTGGTGCTGAAGTTCCCATGATAATTATAAGAGTGGAGAATTGAGAAAGGCATTTGGGAAGAGGAAGGAGAAGCTGAACCTTTTTTTTTTTTAGCTCCCATTAGGTGATTATACACATGTTCCCTCCTCATGTTCCCTAGATGAACATGGAGAAATAATAGTTTGAACTCTGAGGACCCGTTGAAGTATTGTTAAGGAAGGACCCAACTGTTCAGTAGGTGAATTCTTCCCAATAAAATAAAATAACTCCAGTAAGTTTACTTGTATTGGTTTCGGGAAATTATTAAATCACCGAAAATTTGTGGTTATCTCTATAGAGTTTATTTACCTCTGCCCCAATCCTCCTCACTCTTAGCATTCGGGAGAATGAATAAAAGCAACATTCTCATGTTCAGATGGAAACACTGATTAAATAGTTTTAACATATTCATTAAGTGCACCATCATTGTATCTCAACCACAGAACCCTTAGGATTACCTTTATAGATTAGCAAAACTGTAAATAATTAATATCTTTTGTTTCAAGTGACCCTTGAAAAGAGGAAAATATGAGTTCAGGCCTGAAAGGTCCCCTGCTGCATCACTTCTATTACAAAGCTAAGAGAAGGAAAATTGAAAAATTTTAATCATTTTCACATCAAATGATGCAGACTTCAGAAAGTGAACTGAGTTAGTGATGGGGCTTCAGAGAAAGCCCAGATATACCTAAAAAGTTCCTTTTGTCCGCAGTGTTCCACAGCTTAACCAATATGTAAAAATCCCTCCTCAGGGATGACAGTGTGGTTTCTGAGATGTAGGTGCGCACCCACTCACAGGTTTTAGTCAGTGACCTGTGGCAACAGCTAGCAGAAGCTGAAGACACTCAAGATTCAAATGTGTGCATGTCACATGCTTGTCAGCTCCTCTGAAGTTTACAAGCCTAACAAGATAGGCTCATACCCTAAGCAGACAAAATTCTCTAGCAGCTCTTAGGCAGAACTGTCAGCTCCTCTCTGTTTCCTCTCTTCTCTCTCCCTGCCTTTGATGATCATTTTAAACTCAGTTCACCTCAACAAAATACGGGCATGAGCATTAGGCTAGCTGTCCAGCCACTGAATCCTCCTAGAGAAATTCAGTGGTGGAAGAGATGAAAACCTCAAAAGGCAGTACTGTGTGGCCCAAAGGAAATTATAATCATATTGATAAATCAACCAGAAATTTTGGTTTTGCTGACAATGTGGCAATTTCTACTCAGAGACTTTAACATCATAATTATCACTTCACTATTTCTCTTTCTAAATAGGCAATTTCATGCATAGTATGATAACGTGTACTCTAATATCTTCTATTTTTTTATGGTTTTGCTTGAACTAAAAGCTATAACATTTGATTATTTTGACATATTAACTCTTAACTTGGCAAATTATAACCAGGCAGAGTCTTATATAATATCCTATGGATTTTTCATTCTCATCTTGTTGGAGTCAGTAGAGCAAGAAGTTTAGGGAGATCTATTTTAACAATTGCTCTGAGATGAACAATGTACCTCTGAAAGGCAAAGGAATGGAAGTCAGAATGGTAAAAAGAGAAAAAATTTATTTTTCTGAAGCAAAAAAGAAACCCTCCCTTTATGTAATTACCGTACATAGCCCTCCTCCCCCACTTACCTATGGGGGATACATTCCAAGATCTCCAGTGGATGCCTGAGACCTCAGATGGTACCAAACTTTATATTTACTATGTTTTTCCTATACATTCATACCTATGATAAAGTTTAATTTATAAAGTAGGCACAATAAGAGAATATCCTAATTGCCAGCATCACTACTCTTGCACTTTGAAGTCATTATTAAGGAAAATAAGAATTACTTGAACACAATCACTGCTATAGGCAACAGTAGATCTGATAACCAGGATAGCTACTAAGTGACTTACTGGCGAGTTATGAAGGACAAGGAGACGATTCCCATCCCAGGTGGGCTGGATTGGGAGGGCTCGAGATGTCATCACACGATTCAGAACAGCATGCAATTTAAAAATGATAAGTTGTTTAGTTCTTAAATTTTGTATTTAATATTTTCTGACCACAGTTGACTGTGGGTAACTGAAACCAGGTTAAGTGAAACCACGAATAAGGAGGGGCGCCTGTAGTGATGAACATGGTGACAAACTCAGTTTTAGGAGTGGTCATGTTAGAATCTAGTTGATATTAAGCATGTCTATATATACGGCCATACCAAAGTCTTTATTTAGTTATTTACTTGTTTACTTATTATATTTCTTTTATTGTAAAAATTATTTTATTTTGATATGTTTTTCAAAAATTTAGAATTACAAAGAAGTTGCAAAAGAATTCTGATATACCCTTCACCCAGCTTCTCCCTTTTAACATCTTAAAAAACCAAAGAATATGTGTTGAAACCAAGAAATTAATCTTGGTTCAGTATTTAAAGTCAAGAACTCAGATTTCACCAGTGTTGTTTTTCCAATAATGTCTTTTTGTGTGCGTGCGTGTGTGATCTAGGATTCATTTCAGAATCCCACATTCTATTTAGTTCCCATGTCTTTTCTGTGACAATTACTGTTTTTTCTCATCTTTCATGATCTTGATATTTTCCAGGAGTATCAGCTAATTATTTTTGTAGAACATCCCTCAATCTGGGTTTTTCTGACATTTTATCATGCTTAAATTTAATTTCTGCATTAAATTTAGGTTATATGGAAGGACACTGAAGAGATGATGTGCCCTACTCAGGACATCACATTCAGTGTCACATGACATTCATACTGATGGTGTTACTCTGGATCATTTGCTTAAGAGAGTGTCTGCCAGAATCTTCCTGTAAAGTTACTATCTATTCCTTTGTAATTACTAAATTCTTTGAGAGATACTTTGAGACTCTGCACGTATTTCACTCCCCTTAAGTTTTCACCCTTTAATTTTAATACCCATTGGTGAAACTTGACTGCTGCAAAATCACTATGGTATTATAATGGTCATTTTCTATTTTGCTTATTTCTTCTACATGTATTAATTGGAATTCTTCAGTAAAGAACAGCTCTTGCTTTTCCTTTACACCTTCTTTCATCCTGCTTTCCTTCTTTCCTTCCTTTCTCTCTCCCCACTTTCCTTCCTTCCTTCCTTCTTTCCTACTTCCTTCCTTCCCTTCTTCCCTCATTTCACTAATTTATTATGAATATTGATTTTATTCTTTGGGTTATAATCAATACTATCATTATTTGTTTTGTTGACCTAATTGCTCCAACTTTGGAGCCATCATTTTGTTTGCTTGTTTTTTTGCATTTCCTTACTTTCTGGCACCCCAAGATTCTCCAGGCTTTTCTTGTATTTTATCCTGCTCCAGACCTGGAATCAACCTGTTCTTTAAAGAACTCTGGTTCCTTTGATATTTAGAAATTAATATCCAGATATGAGGTGTGTTTATTGCTACTGGGTCAAAAGTTTCATGATAGAGTTTTAATAAAAACTGTGCTGGCTGAAAATCATTCCTAAAATATCTAGAACTTTTGACAAAATTTCTGACATGTCAAGAGATTCTAATCCAGCACTTTCTCATCTAGTATTAATAGATGCTATACTTTTGGTAGAGGGTTCCATTTTCTAATATCATATTGCACTCAGAGATTCACAATGTATATTACGGAAGAATTTTGCCAAGACTTCAATATAATATAATATTGTAAATAATATTGTTTGCCTTTGTTATCTTTTATTGACATCCAAAGTCATGTGACCTCAAAATACTTTTTTCCCCACAGTATATCTACCAACATCCAGTAGGAGAGTCACTGTCAGCTGAACACCAAATCAGGAAACATTATGTTAACTAAAAATCCTCTTCTAAATGTTATCACTAGATAGTGAGTAACAGGATTTCAGTTACCTTGTCTTTTGCTCTCCATGTTAATAACCTAGGCAAGAGATCAAGGCTTATCACCCCTTAAGTCAATGAAAACTAACAATGGAATTGTCCATATTATCTTCTAGTTTTCTTATGCATTCCTCCACAAACCACAATATAACACATATTTGCACACACTTTCTTTTTTCCTTCCTTCCTTCCGTTTTTTTTCTGGCTTAGATGAAACACATTGCCCTTTTCTCTGACACTCATAATATAATGCTGGCTGAAGAACTGCAGTTTTCCAATATCAGCAAAAACACTATTACTGAAGCCAATCTATTAAAAAGAGTAAGAATGACCTCTTTTATATTCTAATGTGTTCTTGCGCTGGCTGTTGTATTCATGTAGCATTGGTCCCTCATTCTCCTCTTGTCACTCTTGCATGTGGAATGGTTTTGCAGGATTCTGGTCTTTTGTGACTTATTCATGCATGCCTGAGTAATGGCTTTTTACGTTTCTCTTCTTTTGTCAAATTAGATTCTTGACTTTGTATCTAAGATAGTGTAGTTACCTATCCAGAAATCAGTGCTTTTCATATTACCTAGTTTATTTATTGAACAAGAGGTTACTGAAGATTAATGATTGTGATATAATTTTATTGCAACAAAATCTACTCACTATGAAGTGTGGATCATGTTAAAGCACTATCAGCAAAATTAGGTAATCAAAGCAGCAAAAAACAAACAAAGCAAGCAAACTATCTCTTACAAATGGATCTAGAACTATCATTATGCAAAAAACAACAACAACAAAACCAGAACAAAACTCTTCCATGGTAATAGACCTAGAGTGCATATACTACATTACTTGCAGTAACCGGCACCTACTAAGCACCCACTGTGTTAAACAATATACTTTATAATGGGATACAACCTTGAAAACAATATAGCTCCAGCCCTCAAAGATTATATTCAAGTGATGAGACTATAATGTAAGCCCAATTTTGACACAGTGTAAATATAATAATATGTTACCAGAAATTTGGGGAAGCACAGGAAAGGATCATTTACTACATAATAATTTAGTGTATTAATATCAGCTATGGCCATAACAAAATACTATAGGTTGGATGGCTTAAACAACAGAAATTTATGTCTCTCAAATCTGGAAGTTCCTGATCAAAGTCCAGCAGGGTTTGGTTTCTGGGGAGAGCTTTCTTCCTAACTCTCAGATAGCTGCCTTCTTGCTGTGTGTTCACATGACCTCTTCTTTCTTTGCATATGGAGATAGAGCTCTCTTATGTCTCTTCTTATAAGAACACTTATTGGATTAGGCCCCCAACCTTATGACTGCATTTAACCTTAGTTACTTCCTTATGGGCCCTATTTCTAAATCAAGTCACAATGAGTTAAAGCTTCCTTTGGAGGAACATGTTTAGTCCATTACACTCAAAGTTCTTGAAAATTTTATTTTATTTAAGAAAAAAATTAAAATTATGTATGATATTAAACATAAAAACTATAAATAGAGAAGAAAAAAATAACTTTTATTTCTGAAAATATATTCATCACTCATGCTAATAAAAGATTTAACTCATTTAGCAATTATAATTTGTAAAGCACCTTCACTTTTTTGTTTTGTTTTGTTTTGTTCTACCAATATGTTGGAGGCTCCTGGGACAATATAACTACATTTAATTTTCAGATGAAAAACAGATAGTGTTATTTGTCTAAAATTATACTGTGTATTGATAGTAAAACTCATAAGAGTTAAATTACAACAAAAGTCTTCTGGCTCCATCCTGTGATATTTCCGTACGACCAAGAAAGCTAAGGTATAGAAAATATTTAAAAAAGAGGGACCTTCAAGATGGTGGAGAAGTAAGATGTGGACATCACCTTCCTCCCTACAAATACATCAAAAATGCATCTACATGTGGAACAACTCCTACAGAACACCTACTGAACGCTGGGAGAAGACCTCAGATTTCCCAAAAGGCAAGAAAATCCCCACGTACCTGGGTAGGGCAAAAGAAAAAAGAAAAAACAGAGACAAAAGAATAGGGATGGGACCTGCACCTCTGGGAGGGAGCTGTGAAGGAAGAGAAGTTTCCACACACTAGGAAGCCCCTTCACTGGCAGAGACGGGGAAGGGGGGAAGCTTCGGAGCCACGGAGGAGAGCACAGCAAAAGGGGTGCAGAGGGCAAAGCGGAGAGATTCCCACACAGAGGATCGGTGCCAGCCAGCACTCAACAGCCTGAGAGGCTTGTCTGCTCACCTGCCGGGACAGGTGGGGGCTGGAAGCTGAGGCTCGCGCTTCGGAGGTCAGACCCCAGGGAGAGGACTGGGGGTGGCTGCATGAACACAGCCTGAGGGGGCTAGTGTGCAACAGCTAGCAAGGAGGGAGTCCGGGAAAAGTCTGGACATGCCTAAGAGGCAAGAGACCATTGTTTCAGGGTGTGCAAGGAGAGGGGATTCCTTCCCTGTCTGTGCGCAGAAGGCAGAGCACGGCCTAAACGAGCTCCAGAGAAGGGCATGAACCGCGGCTATCAGCTCGGACCCCAGAGAGAGGCATGAAACGCTAACGCTGCTGCTGCAGCCACCAAGAATCCTGTGTGCAAGCACAGGTCACTATCCAAACCCTTCTGTGAGCCTGTGCAGCCCACCACTGCCAGGGTCCCGTGATCCAGGGACAAGCTCCCCAGGAGAACACACTGTGCGCCTCAGGCTGTTGCAATGTCATATTGGTCTCTGCTGCCACAGGCTCGCCCCGCATTCCAATTATAACTATCGTACCACTCCCTCCCCCTGGCCTGAATGAGCAAGAGCCCCCTAATCAGCCACTGCTTTAACCACATCCTGGCTGGGTGCGAACAGATACCTGAGAATGACCTACATGCAGAGGTGGGGCCAAAACCAAAGCTGAACCCCAGGAGCTCTGCAAACAAAGAAGAGAAAGGGAAATCTCTCCCAGCAGCCTCAGGAGCAGTGGATTAAATCTCCACAATCAATTTGATGTACCTGCATCTGTGGAATACCTGAATAGACAACAAATCATCCCAACACTGAGGCGGTGGACTTTGGGAGAAACTGTAGACTTGGGGTTTGCCATCTGTGACTGATTTGTTTCTGATTTTTATGTTTATCTAAGTTTAGTTTTTAGTGCTTGTTATCATCAGTGGATTTGTTTCTTTGTTTGGTTGCTCTCTCCTTTTTTTTAATTATTATAATTTTTTTGTTTTATTTTAATACTTAAAAAAACTTATTATTCATTTTTTATTTATTTTCTTTCTTTTTTTCTCTCTTTTCTTCTGAGCCGTGTGGCTGACAGGGTCTTGGTGCTCCAGCCTGGTGTCAGGCCTAAGCCTCTGAGGTGGGAGAGCCGAGTTCAAGACACTAGACCACCAGAGACCTCCTGGCCCTACATAATATCAATCGGTGAGAGCTCCCTCAGAGATCTCTGTCTCAACGCTAAGACCCAGCTCCACACAATGGCCAGCAAGTTCCAGTGCTAGACGTGCCATAACAAACAGTTAGCAAGACAGGAACACAACCCCACCCATTATGAGAGAGGTTGCTGAAAATCATACTAAGTTCACAGACACCCCAAAACACACCACCAGATGCGGACCTGCCCACCAGAAAGACAAGATCCAGCCTCATCCACCAGAACACAGGCATCAGTCCCCTCCACCAGAAAGCCTACACAAGCCATTGAGCCACTCACCCACTGGGGAGAGACACCATAAACAACAGGACCTATGAACCTGCAGCCTGTGAAAAGGAGACCCAAACACAGTAAGTTAAACAAAATGAGAAGACAGAGAAATATGCAGCACATGAAGGAGCAAGGTAAAAAGCCACTAGCCCAAACAAATGAAGAGGAAATAGGCAGTCTACCTGAAAAAGCATTCAGAGTAATGACTATAAAGATGATCCATAATCTTGGAAACAGAATGGAGAAAATACAAGAAACATTGAACAAGGACCTAGAAGAACTAAAGAGCAAACAAACAATGTTGAACAACAGAATAAATGAAATTAAAAATTCTCTAGAAGGAATAAGTAGCAGAATAACAGAGGCAGAAGAATGCATAAGTGACCTGGAAGATAAAACAGTGGAAATAACTGCCCCAGAGCAGAATAAAGAAAAAAGAATGAAAAGAATTGAAGACGATCTCAGAGACCTCTGCAACAATACTAAATGCACCAACATTTGAATTATAGGGGTCCCAGGAGACAAGAGAAAAAAAAGGGTCTGAGAAAATATTTGAAGAAATTATAGTTGAAAACTTCCCTAACATGGGAAAGGAAACAGTCAATCAAGTCCAGGAAGTGCAGAGAGTCCCATACAGGATAAATCCAAGGAGAAACACGCCAAGACACATATTAAGCAAACTATCAAAAATTAAATACAGGGCTTCCCTGGTGGCACAGTGGTTGAGAGTCCGCATGCCGATGCAGGGGACATGGGTTTGTGCCCTGGTCCAGGAGGATCCCACATGCTGCGGAGCGGCTGGGCCTGTGAGCCATGGCCGCCGAGCCTGCGCGTCCAGAGCCTGTGCTCCGCAATGGGAGAGGCTACAACAGTGAGAGGCCCGTGTACCGCAAAAAAAAAAAATTAAATACAAAGAAAAAATATTAAAAGTAGCAAGGGAAAAACAAAAGATAACATACAAGCGAATCCCCATAAGGTTAACAGCTGAACTTTCAGCAGAGACTCTGCAAGCCCGATGGGAATGGCAGGACATATTTAAAGTGATGAAACAGAAAAGCCTACAACCAAGATGACTCTACTCAGCAAGGATCTCATTCAGATTCGATAGAGAAATTAAAAACTTTACAGACAATCAAAAGTTAAGAGAATTCCACACCACCAAACCAGCTTTACAACAAATGCTAAAGGAACTTCTCTAGGCAGGAGACATAAGAGAAGGAAAAGACCTACAAAAACAAACCCAAAACAATTAAGAAAATGGTAATAGGAAAATATATATCAATAATTACCTTAAATGTAAATGGATTAAATGCTCCAACCAAAAGACAAAGACTGGCTGAATGGATACAAAAAGAAGACCCATATATATGTTGTCTACAAGAGACGCACTTCAGACCTACGGACACATACAGACTGAAAGTGAGGGGATGGAAAAAGGTATTCCATGCAAACGGGAATCAAAAGAAAGCTGGAGCAGCAATTCTCATCACATATCAGACAAAATACACTTTAAAATAAAGACTACTACAAGAGACAATGAAGGACACTACATAATGATCAAGGGATCAATCCAATAAAAAGATATAACAATTGTAAATATTTATGCACCCAACATAGGAGCACCTCAATACATAATGCAAATGCTAACAGCCATAAGAGGGGAAATCGACAGTAACACAATCATAGTAGGGGACTTTAACACCCTAATTTCACCAATGGACAGAGCATCCAAAACGAAAATAAATGAGGAAACACAAGCTTTAAGTGACACATTAAACAAAATGGACTTAATTCATATTTATAAGACATTCCATCCAAAAACAACAGAATACACTTTCTTCTCAAGTGCTCATGGAACATTCTCCAAGATAGATCATATATTGGGTCACAAATCAAACCTTGGTAAATTTAAGAAAATTGAAATCATATCAAGTATCTTTTCTGACCATAACGCTATGAGACTAGATATCAATTACAGGCATATCAAGTATCTTTTCTGACCATAACGCTATGAGACTAGGTATCAATTACAGGAAAAAAACTGTAAAAAATACAAACACATGGAGGCTAAACAACACACTACTAAATAGCCAAGAGACCACTGAAGAAATCAAAGAGAAAATCAAAAAATACCTAAAAACAAATGACAATGAAAACATGATGACCCAATACCTATGGGATGCAGCAAAAGCAGTTCTAAGAGAGTAGTTTATAGCAATACAATCCTACCTCAAGAAACAAGAAACATCTCAAATAAACAACCTAACCTTACACCTAAAGCAATTAGAGAAAGAAGAACAAAAACCCAAAGTTAGCTGAAGGAAAGAAATCATAAAGATCAGATCAGAAATAAATGAAAAGGAAATGAAGGAAACAATAGCAAAGATCATTAAAACCAAAAGCTGGTTCATTGAGAAGATAAACAAAATCAATCAACCATTAGCCAGACTCATCCAGAAAGAAAGGGAGAAGACTCAAATCAACAGAATTAGAAGTGAAAAGAAGTAACAACTGACACTGCAGAAATACAAAGGATCATGAGAGATTACTACAAGAAAATAGACAACCTGGAAGAAAGGGACAAGTTCTTAGAAAAGCACAACCTTCCGAGACAGAACCAGGAAGAAATAGAAAATATAAACAGACCAATCACAAGCACTGAAATTGAAACTGTGATTAAAAATCTTCCAACATACAATGGAGAAAAGACATCTTCTTCAATAAGTGGTGCTGGGAAAACTGGACAGCTACATGTAAAAGAATGAAATTAGAACACTCCCTAACACCATATACAAAAATAAACTCAAAATGGATTAAAGACCTAAATGTCAGGCCAGACACTATAAAACTCTTAGAGGAAAACACAGGCAGAACACTTTATGACATAAATCACAGCAAGATCCTTTTTGACCCACCTCCTAGAGAAATGGAAATAAAAACAAAAGTAAACAAATGGGACCTAATGAAACTTCGAAGCTTTTGCACAGAAAAGGAAACCATAAACATGAAAAGACAACCCTCAGAATGGGAGAAAATATTTGCAAACAAAGCAACTGACAAAGGATTAATCCCCCAAATATACAAGCAGCTCATGCAGCTCAATATCAAAAAAACAAACAACTCAATCCAAAAATGGGCTGAATTCTAAATAGACATTTCTCCAAAGAAGGTATACAGTTTGCCAACAAACACATGAAGGGATGCTCAACATCACTAATCATTAGAGAAATGAAAATCAAAACTACAATGATATATCATCTCACACTGGTCAGAATGGCCATCATCAAAAAGTCTACAAACAATAAATGCTGGAGAGGGTGTGGAGAAAAGGGAATCCTCT
The DNA here is from genome assembly GCF_008692025.1 of Phocoena sinus. Lineage (NCBI taxonomy): Eukaryota > Metazoa > Chordata > Mammalia > Artiodactyla > Phocoenidae > Phocoena > Phocoena sinus. Next base: position 88,773,875 of record NC_045769.1, on the reverse strand, counting down.
TGCACTGCTCGTGGGAATGTAAATTGATAGAGCCACTATGGAGAACAGTATGGAGGTTCCTTAAAAAACTAAAAATAGAACTACCATACGACCCAGCAATCCCACGACTGGGCATATACCCTGAGAAAACCATAATTCAAAAAGAACCATGTACCACAATGTTCATTGCAATACTATTTACAATAGCCAGGACATGGGAGCAACCTAAGTGTCCATCAACAGATGAATGGATAAAGAAGAAGCAGTACATATATACAATGGAATATTACTCAGCCATAAAAAGAAACGAAACTCGTTATTTGTAGAGAGGTGGATGGACCTAGTGTCTGTCATACAGAGTGAAGTAAGTCAGAAAGAGAAAAACAAATACCATATGCTAACACATATATATGGAATCTAAAACAACAACAACAACAACAAAAAGCCTAGGGGAAGGACAGGAATAAAGACGCAGAAGGAAGGAACCTAGGGGAAGGACAGGAATAAAGATGCAGACATAGAGAATGGACTTGGGGCCACGGGGAGGGGAAGTGTAAGCTGGGACGAAGTGAGAGAGTAGCATTGACATATATACACTACCAAATGTAAAATAGATAGCTAGTGGGAAGCAGCTGCATAGCACAGGGAGATCAGCTCAGTGCTTTGTGACCACCCAGCAGGGTGGGATAGGCAAGTTGGGAGGGATATGCTAGAGGGAGGGGATATGGGGATATATGTATATATATAGCTGATTCACTTTGTTATACAGCTGAAACTAACACAACATTGTAAAGCAATTATACTCCAATATAAATTTAAAAAATATTTAAAATAGAAATAACACAAAATACATTTATATTTTTTCTCGATGGTGCAATGCCTTCTCTCAAAAAATAACTGCCCTTTGCAAAGACTGTTACCATTAGATAGATGGCCAAAATGCATTCTGGGAAATATACAAATGGAAATAAGGACAAGTCAGGAATAGGTAGGACTTCAAAAGCATGTGGCTATCAAAGGCTTGATTCAGTTTGTTACAGGTGGTCAGCATAACCCAGTGCAGTGGATGTAGCACAGTAGGTGAAAAGGGAACAGTACTCAAGGTCAACGTCAAATTTCTGGATCTAATCAGGTTGGGACAGGACCTTAGCAGAAGATCGAAGACAGGTGGTCCACGCTCAAGGAGAGAGAATAGCAAGTGTGAAGCAGGATACTAGGATCTAGACCAAGTAATTTTCCGAGCCTAGGCAGCCTACTATTAGGAAACACTAAAAATCAGTCCACTTGTACTAAAAGGATAAAACAATGTGGATGGAAAATGCAGTTCAGGGGATACACAGATGACCAGAGATCTCAGTCGGTACCTGAGCCTGGCCTTCTTTTTTCCTCACACTGTACTGCATTTGTATGTGACCTTATTCTCATTCATGAATTTAAATAAATAATATCTACATACCAGAAATATTTATTACTCCACATTAGCCTTTACTAGCTACACGCCCTATGCCCAACTACCTCTTTGATTATCTCCCCTAGAGTATTCCACAGGCATCCTAAACTTAACACCCCAAACAGAACTCTTCACCTTCCCTTTCTTTTCTCAACCAGATCCTTTGCTCAGTAAGTGACCACTTCATCAAATAGTTGCCCCAATAATAATAATTACAGGTAAAATTATTGGGCATTTAATGTTTCTGAGGTGTTATTTTAAGTGTTTAATGTTCATCAACTGTTAGAACGGACCAGAAACCCCCATAATCCTATAACATGTTTTAAATAGGAATAGGAATAGTGTTTCCATGCATTAATTCCTTTGTAATTTCTCTGGAAATTTAAGTGTTTTTCCAAATCCTATATCCCTAGAAAAACCAGGCAAGAAATCAGGAAACTGTTATAATATTTTAATAATCCTGTAAGAATTAAAACCTAACAAGAAACATAGAATAGTGCAGGGTAATCCACTAGTGTCACAGAGAAAATAAGAACTGGGTGCACTGTCACTTAGAGTTGAAGCCTAAGGCTGGACATTTCTAGGAAAAAGGTCTGGTCACAATCTAACCATTCAGTCTTGCTTACAGCCATCATTGCTGTGTTATAAGTATGTCTTCATGAACCTGTCTGCTGTTAATGGTAGGTCAATCTTATAAAAAAATTAATAAGTCTCCAGGCACTGTACATTTTCCACAAATTGTATTGTATTAGTAAGAAATAAGTTTTAGAAGCAAAGTAAGTCCTAAATTTTATAATTTTGAAACGTTATTCTGTGTAGCGCTATTTGCCTTGCTACAAGGACCATGTTATTTTAATATTATCTATTATTATTCACTGGTGATTTTCTGTTTGAATATTTGCTTTAGCCTATAGTTATTTGTAAATACCTTAACAGAAGAGATTCAAGGAGAAGCAGATGTGGATATTGTTGGACAGTACTCTGATATGAAATCAAAACAGATTTAAAATCTGAGTTAACAAAATCAATATTGATTTTAACAGTAAACCAAAATCAGATCAAGCAGAAAAATATATTCATGGTTAAAAAATAAAATGAATTTATATGTAGCATCATGTACCCTAACACTCAATGTGAAGATAATAGTAGTGCTTGCATGGTCTAAGAATTACAACATTTAAATATTAATATTAAATAATTTAAATATTAAATAATATTAAATATTAACTATTTATTTATCACTGTTTAACTTTTAAAATTATTATTATTTGGCATTTTGTTTTAATATCTCCTTCTTTTATGAAATATATATATCGGACAGAGATCAACTTGGATGTTATTGGAATATATAATGTCTCAATATATTGGTTTATTTTAGTAATTATGTTTTTGTTTTTGTTCTGTTATTTTGGCCACGCCACACGGCTTGAGGGATCTCAGTTCCCCGATCAGGGATTGAACCCTGCCATGGCAGTGAAAGCCCAGAATCCTAACCACTAGAACACCAGGGAAGTCCCCTCTTTAAAAACTCTGAAATTCCTGCATGTTAACATCTTAAAAGGATTTGAAAACACTACCTGTTCTCATGTTAAACAATTGTGGAATTGGCGTTGTTTCCCATACATGTGCTAAACAATACTGACAAAGTAACAGGAAAAACTAGCTGATTGTCCCTGAAAGATAAGACTGTGAATTAACTCTCATAGTTCACCCCTCAAGAGCAACAACATGAAGAATTACTCCACATTGCTATGCCCATCAATCCAAAGCCACTGTCATACTCTGCCCAATCCCAACCACTCTAGCGACTTGCAAGATCCACCTTAAAATCACTCAATTCATGCCCTAAAATGATATAAATATCTTCCCCAGTCATGCTTCTTTTGAGGAGATACTAAGACTCTGTCAAGGTGATCTCCGTTTAGTAAATCTACTAAACTAAGTTTTACTAGATCAAAATATTTCTTCTGGTCGTCTTTTGGAGATCAACAGTTGACTACTATATATTTGTTTAGACATTAAGAAAGAAATAGCATTTTCCTCATTATATAAATGGATATATCGAGGTCTAGAGAGGTTAAATAACTTCCTCCTGTCTCACAGGTAGTAAGTGGAAGGTCCAGAATCCTGTAACATTTCCTTCTCCATACCACAATCTTTTTCTCAAACTATAACTCAATTTCACCCATTTGTTTCTGTAACTATCTCTTTGATTCACATTATTGTCATCTTATACTTGAACTAGTGCAATTGTCTATGACCCGATCTTACTTCAGATTTGTCCCTTTTGAAATCATTCTCCAGACAACAGCCAGAATGTCAGAATAATCTTTGAATTTGCAAATTAGATCATGGCCTCCACTACCTAAAACCCTTTTAGTGATGTCCTACTGAATATACAAATAAAGAGAAAAAAAAATAGCAATTTAAAATCTAAATTCTTAGCAAGGTGCCCAAACCCTGCTTTAGCTGACATCTGCTACTTCTCCAGGCTTAAACCTTACTAATCTTTCATAATCTTCTTTGCTTCCAACATAGTGCCTTTCTTCCATTTCCTCAAATATATGGCTGCTCTTTCTTATTCCAGGGTTTTGTACGAGATGGTTCTTCTTCTCAGAATCCCCTTACTTCCCACACTCTTTTAAATAACTCAAATCTCATCCCTTTAGGTATCTGCTTAAAGAATTCCATAGAAATTATTCCCACTCCCTCACCAATCTAAATCAGGGATCCTTGTTATATGCCCATCAAAACCTACACCTTTTCTTTATAACATGTATTACGACTTGTAATTCTATCTTTATTTTAGTGACTATTTCACCTGTAAATTTCCTCTATAATACTATCAACTCCACTAAGTCTGGTGCTAAGATTTTTCCTCATTGCTTTATTTTCAGTATCTAATATAATACTGGTACCTAAAAGAAGTGCAGTCACTGTTATTTAAAGTGATATAATGAATGAATGAAAAATTATAACACACAAGAAACAGATTCCAGATATACAACAATGCTGCCTTCATTTTTCCAGGTTGAAGGTTAAGGCTGCAACTCCTGAGTGGAAATTCAGTGCTTGTGTCAGGGTTCTCAACTTTGGTTGCGCTAGATAATCATATAGGGATCTTGGGGAAAAAAAATCCATTTGTCCAGGTACTACCCAAAGAGATATATTATTTTGAGGCCCGGGCATCAAGACTTTTAAAAAACTTCCTAGTTAAGTCTAATGTGTAGTTAAGATTGAGAAGCACATGAAGGAACTGGGAAAACTAGATATTCTCCAGAATCATGAACATTGCTTATGACAGAATAGCATGTTGCATCTTGAAAGGTCTTAGTACTAATCAAGAGAACATTTAAAATATAAGGGCAAGTTAGACATACAGATGACCAATAGGCACATGAAAAGATGTTCATCATCGTTAATTCTTAGAGAAATGCAAACCAAAACTACAGTGAGGTACCACCTCACACTGGTCAGAATGGTCATCATTAAAAGTCTACAAATGACAAATGCTGGAGAGGGTGTGGAGAAAAGGGAACCCTCCTACACTGTTGGTGGGAATCTAAATTGGTGCAGTCATTATAGAGAACAGTATGAATATTCCTCAAAAAATTAAAAATAGAGTTGCTATATGATCCTGACATCCCAATCCTGGGCATATATCTGGACAAAACTATAATTCAAACAGATACATGCACCTCTATGTTCATAGCAGCACTATTTGCAATAGCCAAGACATGGAAACAACCTAAATGTCCATCGACAGATGCTCAGATAAAGATGTGGCGTGTGTGTGTGTGTATACACACACACACACACACACACACACACACACACACATATATACAATGGAATACTACTCAGCAATAAAAACGAATGAAACTGCCATTTGCAGCAACACAGATGGTCCTACAGATTATCATACTAAGTGAAGTAAGTCAGAAAGAGATAGACAAATACCATATGATATCACTTATGTGTGGAATATAAAAAATATGACACAAATGAACTTATCTATGGAACAAAAACAGACTCACAGATATAGAGAACAGACTTTTGGTTGCCAAGGGGGAAGGGGTTTGGGGGAGGGATGGAGTGGGAGTTTGGGATTAGCAGATGCAAACTATTATATATAGAATGGATAAACAACAAGGTCCTACTGTATAGCACAGGGAACTATACTCAATATCCTGTAATAAGCCATAATGGAAAAGAATATGGAAAAGAATGTATGTATGTTTAACTGAATCACTTTGCTGTACAGCAGAAATTGACATTGTAAATCAACTATACTTCAATAATAAAATAAAATAAAATATAAGGGCAAGTTATATGTAAACTACATTTCACTTGGAATCTCTAGTCCTCATTACATGGCTACCAAATTTGCTCAAACCCCCAGTTTCATGGCTTATTAAATCCAGAGCTTGACTATCATTATTGTACATCTGCGACCTTCCTCCGATGCCTCATCTTCCTACACTTTCGCCCACGCCTATTGTTTAAATTTTGTTCCACAAGATGTAGTATAAGCTTTTTGCTTTCACCAGATACAATACAAATAAGAAAAAGAGCAACAAAAACCCCCCAAAATATCCAAGCCATGCATTTTATAAGTTTAACTTATCTGATGATTTTGAGTGTCACAAAACTATGAAATTATGCACTGCCAACATTTCATCCCTGAAACAATTCTTCCTCCTTTACTCCTGACAATTGAAACCTCCAGCCAAAAGCAGTTCCATGAGAGCCTACATCAAATCTTTATGCCAACTTCCATATTATTCTGTTATTACTGCTAAAATTCTAGTATGTATAATTTTTTCTCTGCCATCCCTGTTAGGAATTTGATCTTCAGTTGTAAAGTCATTACTGAGTAATCCCAGCCCTGTCAGCATGTTTCTGGTTAAAACTACCCTGTTAGATCTCATTCCCTTATAGAAGCTGAAGCACCTCCCTTTCTACTTCCTACCAAAGTTGCTTGACTAACAGCCACAGTTTGGAGCCAGATGGTAGAAAGAGAGTGGCCTTAGCCCTCTGTTTCCCCTTAAGAGTTATGCTGTTCTCATAGCAGCCACTTGTTCTTACTGGCCTCATTTTTTGGCATATGGTGGTATACTATCTTGCTTTTTGAATTCCTGTGAAAGTGTCTTGAGTCTTTATATTTAAACATAAAACTTTTCTTTCTCCTATTAATGTTAACTCATCTTCATGTGCACAATAGTCCACAAAATAAAAGCTATTGTCTCTCAACCTCTTCTTTTTCCCATTCCAAAGTTGCCTTAATTTATAGAGCATAAAGTTTGGTCTTAATGTGTTCATGGCAAATGTCTTCTATGGCTCCTCTGGGTTTGAAAGTCTCTCTACAGCTGCTGTTGGGAACTGGAGAATCTGTGTTGCCTTGCACCCAGAGCTGCCACCATGTGTTCTCTTTCAGAGCCCAGTATGATATGAGGCTGGCAAAAATCATTCTTTGTATAATTTGGTGATACACAATAGATTGTGATACTTATGTGGAATTATTTGTTGGAACTGTAGTCCAGTCTTAGAAGAGGACTACAATATAAAGAGAACAAAGTTTAAAGTTCAAGCTAATTTTTACTTTTTTTTTCCCTACATAAGAGAAGACATTTCAAGGCCTGAGTTTGCACTAGGGACTCTGTCCATAGTTTCCTTGCCTCTTTCCTGCCTTCAAGAGTGTGCATTTACTCATATCTAGTTTACATGTAAATCTCTAGTTGAAATTATTGCAGAAGGAAACAATGTACAAGTTGAAGGCTAAGTTGAAAAAGGAAAGGATGACTTTGGTAAGTGATCTATAGCAGAGAGACCAAAGTGAAATTTGAATTTAAACTTTATTATGGATATGTCACAGAAGAGGTGATATATATGCTTAAGTGGTTGGTGATCAAATTCTATGCTCTGGTCTTAAGGTGATGGTGGCAAGAAGGCAGCTGACACCTGGGGAAAGAATGTTTTAGTGAATATGATCAAGGGAAAATAGACCCTGCTCAGACCAGTACTGATACAAGGCCTCCAAAAGACATCCATTCAGTCCAGAGGAAATATCTTTGCCAAAGATATCAAGTCCTTCTTGTAAGAAGTTTACAAGTATTTAGGCAAAACTACTAGACTGCCACCCCTATTGTCAAGAGGTTTATTTGTTTATACAGGTTTATAAAAACAGATGGCCTTAAATTTCTGCAGTTAACAGAAAACAAAATAATTACACAAAGAACATGGGAAAAGTATTATGAATTAAAAGGTATATAGTGAAAAAAAAAAAAGGTAGATAAGTAGGGCTCTTAAGCAGGGATTGCACAGACTGGAAATAGGTTATAAGTTAGGTAATAAGTGACAAAAGCAGAGTTTCTCTAATCTCAGCAAGAAGTTAGTGTGACTAATTTAATCTTCAGATTGACCTCTGTTGCCATAACCTAAATGGTTATGCTGTGATCCATTTTGGTCAGTTAAATGAGAAAGCCAAAGTCATCCCATCAACTGTGTCAAGATGGAGAAATATAATCAGATAAGGTTTATTATAAATATACTTGGAGAGAAATTTGAAAACAAGAAGATATTTTGGGCACAGAGGATGTAATTTGAATAAATCAACAAAAGAAGGTACAGTGGATCATCTTTGGAGTATTTATTCTACTCAGGGTGATTCTCATTTGACCTCAGATACCAAATGGGGGAACCCCAAGTCATGTTTGTATTTTTTGAGCAATTGATCACATTAATTGGGCCAAGAGTTGGAAATCTGAGTAAAACAAGAAAATTGGTGTTCATTTTCAAGAAAACTGAACTTAGTACTAAAAATATCTGTCCCTTTATGTTGTTTCTTTAGTGACGTAAAAACGTGGTACCGTTGCATTACCATCTTCTGCTTGCCAGGTGGGCTGATGAGCAGAAAAAGTTCACCGATAAAGAGTGAGCCAGAATCATAGAAAGCAGTGGAGATGAGAGATTAGTACTAATCCAAGTGCCTGACACCTATGCATTTTGAGGATTCATTCTTCTGGTAACCGACCGCTTTCCTTCGTTTCCTGAAGAACAACTAAGTTTACTTCTTGCAACAAAAAGTCCTAACATAGATGAAGCAAATGAAGTAGATGGTTAAAGGGGGTAGGCCAGGAATAAGTAGAAAAAAGTGCATAATACATTCCAAGCTATAGGTCCTATATTTATTTCTCATTTACTTGCAAAATGACTCTTTCTTAAAATGCCACAGCAGTGTGGTTCTACCTTTCTAACTATATTGGATATACGAAAATATTGGATTGAGGAAATCAAAGCTCTCTCTCACTATATATAGATAGATATGGCAAAGACACATTTTACTTAGCATTTCACCCTCCATAGTGTGATACAATTAGACTTCGCAAATGATTTGGCAAGGAATACACATTCTCATGTGTTTGACGATTAGCCTCAGAATCAGCTCTGGCTCCCGTCCTCTTCATCTACTGCTCTATTAGTATGATCACTGCATGAAGTTTCTGAAGACTAAAACCTTTTGATTGTTTCTCTTTGCAGCAGATTACCTCTTGCTGTACTTTTAGTACTCTCTCTTGCTTGCACCAACAAACAGTGTGCAGAACATCAAATAGATGGTTTACAGGCACTCAGTGATGAACAAACTCTCTAATCAGGATGAAAAGTAAAAATTTCACAGAAGTCATAGGAAAAGCTTCGGCTATGGAATTTAACAGACTTGGATTCGATGTTTACCAGCGATGTGACACTGTGGGAGTTTATGTAACCTTTCCGATCCTCAGCTGTCCCATCTGTAAGTGGGGATAATAACGTTCATATGATAGGGCTGTTAGGATTATAATGAGTTGGCATGTGTTAAGTATAGGACAGGAACTCTGTCACATCAGACACAAGTACAATGAATACTATTATTGCTCGTTAGAGGGAAATCCCCTAAACCCTGATTCTGAACTTAGCCACGTTATTGATGAGTCAAATCCACTTGTATTCCTTATGCATGCAGAAGCTTTCAAACTTTATTTCCAGCTACAGAGCTCCACTCAGGTAATAACTCAGCTAAAGAGACTTTTTTCTCTTGAATGAATTATGCTTCTGCCGTGCTAAATTTTCTCAAGGCAGTCAACCATAAAAATTATATTATGTATTTCTCTTGTGTAACTTGTGTGAAAGTAGAGTTTGTCAAAACTGGCTGCTCAGCATTTAATGAGACCCTCCACTGCATTTGATCCAGAGGTCAAGCTGTATGTAAAAGAGGGTAAACAGGAAGGTCGCAGAGGGAAGTTAAAAGTAACAAAATAAGGCAATAAATAATAAGGGGAGACTTTTTAAAAATTTAAAATTTGTGGAGAAAGTCAACAAATTGTCACCACCGTATTTTATAAATGAAAGGTGAATTTGCTTTTGCCTGCCAAGACCTAAAATTAGGGGACTTCATTTTCATTGAAGACCTTAGTACTCACTGGTGAAATATGAAGCAGATGTCTCCCTGACCTCTACCTAATTGAACAGCAATGTCAGAGGGAGGTGAATCATCAATCTCCAGGTTGTCTTAGAGAAGGTTCTGAGGATTTTCAAGAAATGATTCCATTATATATAGACTGTGAAAGAAGATTATAAAAATTGGGAAAAAATACTATAGCAGCCCTGCCTTTTATAAATCTAGATTTAGAGCCTATGGGTTTCACTATTGAAAACATAAGGAAGTTACGCTCCTTGTCACTAATCTATTGCAATGTTAAATGTTATATCCTAACATTTATTAAAAGGTAATTCAAGATTCTGAGCTCATCTTATTTTCCAGCCACCTTGCTTTGGGGGCCAAATGCTTATCCACAGTCCCTGCAATGCTTGCTCTGAGATAGAGCTGTGATGCATACCAGAATGTTTCTGAGTGGGTTGCTGCCTCCTGCAATCACTGTAACTCGTAAATACCAGTAGCACAGAACATGCTGCACTGCACTGGGATGACCATCTGCTTGTCTACCTCACCTACTAAACAATGAGAAATTATGCCTCTCAGTGCTTGTTGTGTCCTGAGCACCCAGAACCATCTTCAGTCCTACTCTTTAGCACATTAACCAACCATCACCCACCTGGGTTGTTGCAACAGACTCCCGAAGCGTTGTCTCACCCTTATCTCACCCTCTTCACACCAAACAATCTTTATAATCAGCAATAAACGGTGTCACTTTTTTACACACATTTCTCTAATGGTTACCTGCTGTTTGGAGAAAACAAAATTAAACCTTGCACTGAACATTCATATAAGTTTGTTAATAAGAATAATAAGAATGTTCGGAGAAAACAAAATCAAACCTTGCACTGAACATTCATAAAAGTTTGTTAATAAGAATAATAAGAATGTTCGGAGAAAACAAAATCAAACCTTGCACTGAACATTCATATAAGTTTGTTAATAAGAATGATATTATATTCCAATTTTTGCGTTTCTTTTAACTACATTCCAGTAATGTGAGGCCTATACCCCTCACTGTGAGTATCTCTCACAGTTTTGGAGCACACACTGGTTTGTTGAATAACTAATAGCACAATAGTAGATCAATGACAATGTAAAATCCGTGGGATAGCTTGGGACTATAGCCCTGAAGCAGTGTTCTTCAGCATGGCCAGAGAATCACCATGTCCACCTTACTTGTTAAAACAAGTTCCTAATCCCCAGTTCATAATCAAGCCCGAAATAAAGGTCTCTGTGATGTACCATGATATTGCCAACTTTAACATGCTCCATGGTGATGTTCATGCTCCCTTCAGTCTGAGAACCACAGCCTCATGCCATAAGATAAATATTCAGTGTGAGAGGCAGGTTGCAGGAGTGGAAGCCTATGATGTTGAACTTCAGTAGCACCTAAAGTCCCTACATGTAGTATTCTGAAGGCTAGTAAGAAACACTGAAATGCTTTATGAAACCTTTGTCCCAGTTATATATGATCTGTGTACTGAGTGGCATTGTAAAATTCATTTCTTACTGTGGGCTGTAGTAAAAAAATACTTGAAATCCCTTGCTCTAGTGAAACAAGAAAGATAAAACAATATAATAGTAATATCTGCATACAGGTATTTATTTATAACAACCTGATTATAATATCTATATGCAGATATTTATGCATGCTTCTGAAAAGGGTGAACACAGAAAAATTCAGATGGGTCAATACGCAGCTACATCTCTTTTGCACTAAGTCAAGACCTGGGGAGTCGTACATATGCTCCCAAGGCTGAATCACATGAAGCTGTGGACCAAGGTCATGTCCCACATAAATTAGATCTCTCAGTGTGTACTATTTCCCAACTGCTAAATCTTTACCTTCAACAAATCAATATAGTGAAGGAAGGTGGAGTAGTAGGGTGACCAACCTCATTTTTCTAGGATTTCCCCTACTACAGCACTGAAATTCTTGTGTCCTGGAAACCTCCTTAGTTCTAAGTTCTTAGTTCTAAGGCAAACCAGGATGGTTGATCACCTTATGTGTTGTACAGTACATTTTCTAAGCTACTTATCTTTTATTCAAACAAATTTTTACTTAAAATTACAACATAAATCAGTTGCACACAAAGTTGCTTTGCTCTAAATGAGAGATGCTAAAGCTTTGCCCAATCAACCCAACCTCATCATTTCTAGCTCTTTCCAAGGACTCTATGAGGCCTTGTGATTGCATCATAGCCTTCCTGCCTTGCTTACCTTATTCATTAGATTTCATTGAATATGATAATTTCTCTGATCTTTGATTTCCTCATCTGGAGTTTGGAAATAATATTTTTTGTAGGTTGGTCATTATATCCAAATTTCTCCCACTTCGGGCCAATTTGATTTCCAGACTTCTTATACAACAGTATGCATCACAGACTGAAATTCCTTTAGTGCTTTTCTATGGAAAGAAATTACAAAGGACAATCACACCTGCTGAGTCACTTGCCTTGCATGGACAGATTTATACAATAGTATTTAAAGACTGAAATTTAAGTAGCAAATGTAATAGAATTAAAATGTCAAAAACAATCGTAGTAGATGCCTGAATTTTAATGTGTGGATGCTGCGAAGTCACCAACAGAAAGATCAGCGATCTCTGTATCATACAATTATGGAAATTAAAGATTATTGGCCAAGCAAACTTTTGGGCAAATCATAGACTAGTAAAGTGCCCTATATCACTCATAAGGTTGAGCATTCGTGGTTCTGGTGTTGATATGCGTTTGTTACTCCTCGGGGTTGGGCTCCCATGGGGCAAATTGTCATTTTACTTCTACTACTCCTTCAAAAATGAATCTATTTTTAGTTGGTATCACAAACTTACACTTTGAAATATCATTGCAAATAAAGATTTAGCAATAAGTTTAAATGCAAGAAAAATTCCAGGGACTTCCCTGGCGGTCCAGTGGTTAAGAATCCACCCCCAATGCAGGGGACGCAAGTTCGATCCCTGGTTGGGGAACTAAGATTCCACATGCCGCAGGGCAGCTAAGTCTGCCCGCCACAACTACTGAGCCCGTGCGCGCTACAGCCTGCATGCCACAACTAGAGAGAAGCCTACAGACCGCAGTGAAGAGCCCGAGTGCTGCAACTAAGACCCGATGCAGCCAAATACATAAATAAATATTAAAAGAGAGAAAAATTCCAAATTCTTAGTGATCACAAGTTAAAAAACATTCTTAAATTAACTGTAATGGTCATAATTCCAGAGTATACACCATTATCTTTCCATAAATAAATATCATTTTATTAACCTCAATGTTGTACATAAGTCCATATCAAGCTTATGTTCTCCCCAAATTATTTTTACACACATGAACATTTGTTTTAGATTAACGTGTTTTAAAACAATCTTCTCAGAAATCTATAATACAGAAGGGTGGTGTGTCTTGACGCTTCAAGGTGGAATGCGAGAATTGTGAGGAAAATATTCACCATGGGATTAGAAACCATTTTAATTACCCTCTTCTCAGGAACATCTGGCTGAAGCTCAGACACTTTAGGCTTACTTTTAAAATGGGAATTGATTCCTGGAGAGAAACCAACTCCATCCACAATAAAACCCAGTGCTTTGTGGATGAATTCAATTAGTCTCCTTGAATACAAAGAGAAAAAGATAAACTCGTGGTTATGTATAAGGTCCTACAGTCTCATAGTTTTGCCTACTGCAATCAAACGGTTTAATAGCCTTCCCAATTAAATAAACTGTCAGCTGCAGGAACATGCTAGAGCTTGTTTAAAACCGTTTCTCGTGATGTAATCTTGGATCAGATAAATGTTACTTACGGGTGTTCTAGTTGTGTGGCACTTGTAATTCATGCATGCCTATGTATCATCTTTCAACTCTATTCTCAACGTTTAATCTGAAAATGACTTTCTGCAGCTCTCCAGTATTCCATCAGGATCTGGACAAAGAACCGTTAATCTGTGTCAATTTGCAGACAGTCACCTGTGTTACTTTGCTCCCTTTGCTTTCTCTCTCTGCTAATAGTTGCTTAGACAGTGAGTCCTACAGTAATGAGATTTTCCTAGACAACCTGTCTTGCTGGCAAGTCTCAAGGGGTGAGGGGTAGGGAGGAGAGTACAATATTTTGGGTCTTCAGTGTAGGTCACCCCGATGAATTTCAAAAAGTGATCTCACAAAAGCAAAACTTAATTAAGAATTAACGGCCATTCACTTTGTCTTTTTCTTTAAAAAAATTACATCTGGACTTAGAAATGAGAGCAGCATGCCACTTCCTTGAAAAAGAATAAGGATCTGTACAGGACTGAGTAAATTATCATGGTGGTAGGGTATACTAAAGGGAACATAATAGCGTTAGTGGAGAAAGCAAACATGTAGGCAGGGTGATAAGTAAGTGGTTTTTACAGTGAATCACATTTGGCTTTTGACACTGACCAAAATTCATTCTTCAAATAGGTCAAGTTTTATTCATCAGTTACCTCTTCCTTTCCTTTTCATAGGCCTCCCTGAGGCCTCCTGTTCAACCTCCCGCACCACACACACACACACACACACACACACACACACACACACACACACACTTCCATACACAAGGGACACACAGGATGACTTGAGATCAAATAACAGCACATAGAACGAAGATTAAAAACCACACAGCTGTCTTGACTTATTATAAAAAATATTTTACGTATAATTTTAGAGCTTCTCTTTTGTTTTTTTTTTTAACATCTTTATTGGAGTATAATTGCTTTACAACGGTGTGTTAGTTTCTGCTTTATAATAAAGTGAATCAGCTATACATATACATATGTCCCCATATCTCTTCCCTCTTGTGTCTCCCTCCCTCCCACCCCTCTAGGTGGTCACAAAGCACCGAGCTGATCTCCCTGTGCTATGCAGCTGCTTCCCGCTAGCTATCGGTTTTACATTTGGTAGTGGATATATGTCCATGCCACTCTCTCACTTTGTCCCAGCTTACCCTTACCCTTCCCCGTATCCTCAAGTCCATTCTCTAGTAGGTCTGTGTCTTTATTCCCGTCCTGCCCCTAGGTTCTTCAGAACCCTTTAAAAAAATTTTTTTAGATTCCATATATTGTGTTAAAATATGGTATTTGTTTTTCTCTTTCTGAACTATTTCACTCTGTATGACTGACTCTAGGTCCATCCACCTCACTACAAATAACTCCATTTCTTTTTATGGCTGAGTAATATTCCATTGTATATATATGCCACATCTTCTTTAGCCATTAATCTGTTGATGGACATTTAGGTTGCTTCCATGTCCTGGCTACTGTAAAGAGAGCTGCAATGAACATTGTGGTACATGACTCTTTTTGAATTATGGTTTTCTCAGGGTATACGCCCAGTAGTGGGACTGCTGGGTCGTATGGTAGTTCTATTTTAGTTTTTTAAGGAACCTCCATACTGTTCTCCATAGTGGCTGTATCAATTTACATTCCCACCAACAGTGCAAGAGGGTTCCCTATTCTCCACACCCTCTCCAGCATTTATTGTTTGTAGATTTTCTGATGATGGCCATTCTGACTGGTGTGAGGTGATACCTCATTGTAGTTGTGATTTGCATTTCTCTAATGATTAGTGATGTTGAGCATCCTTTCATGTGCTTGTTGGCAATCTGTACATCTTCTTTGGAGAAATGTCTATTTAGGTCTTCTGCCCATTTTTGGATTGGGTTGTTTGTTTTTTTGATACTGAGCTGCATGAGCTGCTTGTAAATTTTGGAGATTAATCCTTTGTCAGTTTCTTCCTTGCAAATATTTTCTCCCATTCTGAGGGTTGTCTTTTCGTCTTCTCTATGGTTTCCTTTGCTGTGCAAAAGCTTTTAAGTTTCATTAGGTCCCATTTGTTTATTTTTGTTTTTATTTCCATTTCTCTAGGAGGTGGTCAAAAAGGATCTTGCTGTGATTTATGTCATAAAGTGACATAAAGTGTTCTGCCTATGTTTTCCTCTAAGAGTTTTATAGTGTCCACTTTTCCCAGCACCATTTGCTGAAGAGGCTGTCTTTTCTCCACTGTATATTCTTGCTTCCTTTATGAAAAATAAGGTGATCATATGTACGTGGGTTTATCTCTGGGCTTTCCATCCTGTTCCATTGATCTATATTTCTGTTTTTGCAACTGTCTTGATTACTGTAGCTTTGTAATAAAGTCTTAAGTCAGGGAGCCTGATTCCTCCGGCTCCATTTTTCTTTCTCAAGATTGCTTTGGCTATTTGGGGTCTTTTGTGTTTCCAACAAATGGTGCAATTTTTTGTTCTAGTTCTGTGAAAAATGCCATTGGTAGTTTGATAGGGATTGCACTGAATCTGTCGATTGCTTTGGGTAGTACAGTCATTTTCAGTCTTGGTTCTTCCAATCCAAGAACATGGTATATCTCTCCAACTATTTCTATCATCTTTAATTTCTTTCATCAGTATCTTATAGTTTTCTGCATACAGGTCTTTTGTCTCCTTAGGTAGGTTTATTCCTAGGTGTGTTATTCTTTTTGTTGCAATGGTAAATGGGAGTGTTTCCTTAATTTCTCTTTCAGAGTTTTCATCATTAGTGTATAGGAATGCAAGATTTCTGTGCATTAGTTTTTTATCCTGCTACTTTACCAAATTCATTGATTAGCTCCAGTGGTTCTCTGGTAGCATCTTTAGGATTCGCTATGTATAGTATCATGCCATCTGCAAACAGTTACAGCTTTATTTCTTTTCCAATTTGGATTCCTTTTATTTCTTTTTCTTCTCTGATTGCTGTGGCTAAAACTTCCAAAACTATGTTGAATAATAGTGGTGACAGTGGACAACCTTGTCTTGTTCCTGATATTAGTGGAAATGGTTTCAATTTTTCACCACTGAGGATGATGTTGCCTGTCGGTTTGTCATATGTGGCCTTTATTATGTTGAGGAAAGTTCCCTCTATGTCTACTTTCTGGAGGATTTTTATCATAAATGGGTGTTGAATTTTGTCAAAAGATTTTTCTGCATCTATTGAGATGATCATATGTTTTTTCTCCTTCAATTTGTTAATATGGTGTATCACATTGATTGATTTCCATATATTGAAGAATCCTTGCATCCCTGGGATAAACCTGACTTGATCATGGTGTATGATTCTTTTAATGTGCTGCTGGATTTTGTTTGCTAGTATTTTGTTGAGGATTTTTCATCTATGTTCGTCGGTGATATTGGTCTATAGTTTTCTTTTTTGTAACATCTTTGTCTGGTTTTGGTATCACGGTGATGGTGGCCTCATAGAATGAGTTGGGGAGTGTTCCTCTCTCTGCTATATTTTGGAAGATTTTGAGAAGGATCAGTGTTAACTCTTTTCTAAATGTTTTATAGAATTCGCTTGTGAAGCCATCTGTTCCTGGGTTTTTGATTGTTGGAAGATTTTTAATCACAATCTCAATTTCAGTGCTTGTGATTGGTCTGCTTGTATTTTCTATTTCTTCCTGGTTCAGTCCCAGAAGGTTGTGCTTTTTTTGAATTTGTCCATTTCTTCCAGGTTGCCCATTTTATTGGCATATATTTGCTTGTAGTAATCTCTCATGATCCTTTATATTTCTGCAGTGTCAGCTGTAACTTCTCCTTTTTCATTTCTAATTCTATTGAGTCTTCTCCCTTTTTTTCTTGATGAGTCTGCACAATGGTTTATCAATTTTGTTTATCTTCTCAAAGAACCAGCATTTAGTTTTATTGATCTTTGCTATTATTTCCCTCATTTCTTTTTTCATTTATTTCTGAACTGATCTTTATGATTTCTTTCCTTCTGCTATCTTTGGTTTTTCTTTGTTCTTCTTTCTCTAATTGCTTTAGGTGTAAGGTTAGGTTGTTTATTTGAGATGTTTCTTATTTCTTGAGGTAGGATTGTACTGTTCTAAACTTCCCTCTTAGAACTGCTTTGCTGCATCCCATAGGTTTGGGTCATCATGTTTTCATTGTCCTTTGTTTCCAGGTATTTTTTGATTTCCTCTTTGATTTCTTCAGTGATCTCTTGGTTATTAAGTAGTGTATTGTTTAGCCTCCATGTGTTTGTATTTTTTACAGATATTTTCCTGTAATTGATATCTAGGCTCATAGTGTTGTGGTCAGAAAAGATACTTGATACGAGTTCAATTTTCTTAAATTTATGAAGGCTTGATTTGTGAACCAAGATATGAACTATCCTGGAGAATGTTCCATGAGCACTTGAGCAGAAAGTGTATTGTGCTGCTTTTGGATGGAATGTCCTATAAATATCAATTAAGTCCATCTTGTTTAATGTAGCATTTAAAGCTTCTGTTTCCTTATTTATTTTCATTTTGGATGATTTGTCCATTGGTGAAATTGGGGTGTTAAGGTTCCCTACTATGATTATGTCACTGTCGATTTCCCCTTTATGGCTGTTAGCATTTGGATTATGTATTGAGGTGCTACTATGTTGGGTGCATAAATACTTACAATTGTTATATCTTCTTGGATTGATCCCTTGATCATTATGTAGTATCCTGTTTTTCTCTTGTAATAATCTTTGTTTTAAAGTCTATTTTGTCTGACATAAGAATTGCTATTCCAGCTTTCTTTTGATTTCCATTTGCATGGAATATCTTTTTCCATCCCCTCACTTTCAGTCTGTATGTGTCCCTACGTCTGAAGTGGGTCTCTTGTAGACAGGCTACCTATGGGTCTTGTTTTTGTATCCATTCAGCCAGTCTATATCTTCTGGTGGGAGCATTTACATTTAAGGTTATTATCAATATGTATGTTCCTATTACCCTTTTCGTAATTGTATTGGGTTTGTTACTGTAGGCCTTTTCCTTCTTGTGTGTTTCCTGCCTAGAAAAGTTCCTTTAGCATTTGTTGTAAAGCTGGCTCGGTGGTGCTGAACTCTCTCAGCTTTTGTTTGTCTGTAAACGTTTTAATTTCTTCGTCAAATCTGAATGAGATCCTTGCTGGGTAGAGTAATCTTGGTTGCAGATTTTTCCTTTCATCACTTTAAATATGTCCTGTCACTCCCTTCGTGTTTGCAGAGTTTCTGCTGAAAGTTCAGCTGTTAATCTTATGGGGATTTGCTTGTATGTTATCTTTTGTTTTTCCCTTGCTGCTTTTAATATTTTTTATTTGTATTTAATTTTTGATGGTTTGATTAATATATTTCTTGGCGTGTTTCTCCTTGGATTTATCCTGTATGGGACTCTCTGTGTCTCCTGGACTTGATGAACTATTTCCTTTCTAATATTAGGGAAGTTTTCAACTATAATCTCTTCAAATATCTTCTCAGTCCCTTTCTTTTTCTCTTCTTCTTCTGGGACCCCTACAATTTGAATGTTGGTGTGTTTAATGTTGTTCCAAGGTCTCTGAGACTGTCCTCAATTTTTTTCATTCTTTTTTCTTTATTCTGCTCTGCAGTAGTTATTTCCACTATTTTATTTTCCAGGTCACTTATCCGTTCTTCTGCCTCAGTTATTCTGCTACTGGTTCCTTCTAGAGAATTTTTAATTTCATTCATTGTGTTGTTCATCATTGTTTGTTTGCTCTTTAGCTCTTCTAGGTCCTTGTTAAATGTTTCTTGTATCTTCTCCATTCTATTTCCAAGATGTTGGATCATCTTTACTAAGATTATTTTGAATTCTTTTCCAGGTAGACTGCTTATTTCCTCTTCGTTTTGTCTGGTGGGTTTTTACCTTGCTCCTTCATCTGCTGTGTGTTTCTCTGTCTTCTAATTTTGCTTCACTTACTGTGTTTGGGGTCTCCTTTTCATAGGCTGCAGGTTCGTAGTTCATTGTTTTTGGTGTCTGCCCCCAATGGCTAAGGTTGGTTCAGTGGGTTGTGTAGGCTTCCTGGTGAAGTGGACTAGTGCCTGTGTTCTGGTGGATGAGGCTGAATCTTGTCTTTATGTTGGGCAGGTCCGCATCTATTGGTGTGTTTTGGGGTGTCTGTGACCTTATTATGATTTTAGGCAGCCTCTCTGCTAATGGGTGGGGTTGTGTTCCTGTCTTGCTAGTTGTTTGCCATAGAGTGTCCAGCACTGTAGCTTGCTGGTCGTTGAGTCGAGCAGGGTGTTGGTGTTGAGATGGAGATCTCTGGGAGATTTTCGCCATTTGATATTATGTTGAGCTGGGAGGTCTCTGGTGGAACAATGTCCTGAACTCCAGTCTCCCACCTCAGAAGCACAGGCCTGACACCCGGCTACAACACCAAGACCCTGTCATCCACATGGCTCAGAATAAAAGGGAGACAAGAAGAAAGGAAAAAGAAAAAGTAAAATAAAATAAATCAAAGTTATTAAAATAAAAAATAATTATTTAAAATAAAAAATTTAAGAAGTAAAAAAAAGAAAGAATAGAGTAACCAAACTAATAAACAAATACACCAATGATAACAAGTGCTAAAAAACTATACTTAAAAAAAAAAAAGGGGGCAGACAGAACCGTAGGACAAATGGTAAAAGCAAAGCTATACAGAGAAAATCACACACAGAAGCATACATACACACTCACAAAAAGAGAAAAAGGAAAAAACATATATATATCGCTGCTCCCAAAGTCTACCTCCTCAATTTGGGATGATTTGTTGTCTATTCAGTTATTCCACAGATGTAGGGTACATCAAGTTGATTGTAGAGATTTAATCCACTGCTCCTGAGGCAGCTGGGAGAGATTTCCCTTTCTCTTCTTTGTTCGCACAGCTCCCGGGGTTCAGCTTTGGATTTGGACCCAACTCTGCGTGTAGGTCGCCTGAGGGCGCCTGTTCCCGTCCAGATAGGACGGGGTTAAAGAAGCCGCTGATTCGCGGGTTCCGGCTCACTCAGGGTGGGGGGAGGGAGGGGTACGGATGCGGGGCGAGGCTGCAGCGGCAGAGGCCGGCGTGACGTTGCACCAGCTTGAGGCGCGCCGTGCGTTCTCCCGGGGAAGTTGTCCCTGGATCACGGGACCCTGGCAGTGGCGGGCTGCACAAGCTCCCGGGAGGGGTGGTGTGGACAGTGACCTGTGCTCGCACACAGGCTTCTTGACGGCTGCAGCAGCAGCCTTAGCGTCTCATGCCCGTCTCTGGGGTCCGCGCTGATAGCCGCGGCTCACGCCCGTCTCTGGAGCTCTTTTAAGCAGCGCTCTTAATCCCCTCTCCTCGCGCACCAGGAAACAAAGAGGCAAGAAAAAGTTTCTTGCCTCTTCGGCAGCTCCAGACTTTTTCCCGGACTCCCTCCCAGCTAGCCGTGGTGCACTAACCCCCTGCAGGCTGTGTTCACGCCGCCAACCCCAGTCCTCTCCCTGCACTCTGACGGAAGCTCCCAGACCCACTCGCCCCGGCGGGTGAACAGACAAGCCTCTCAGGCTGATGAGTGCTGGTCTGCACGGATCCTCTGTGCGGGAATTTCTCCGCTTTGCCCTCTGCACCCCTGTTGCTGTGCTCTCCTCCGCAGCTCCGAAGCTTTCCCCCTCCGCCACCCACAGTCTCTGCCCGCGAAGGGGCTTCCTAGTGTGTGGAAACTTTTCCTCCTTCATGGCTCCCTCCCACTGGTGCGGGTCCTGTCCCTATTCTTTTGTCTCTGTTTTTTCTTTTGCCCTGCCCAGGTACAAGTGGGGAGTTTCTTGCCTTTTGGGAGGTCTGCTGCCAGCGTTCAGTAGGTGTTCTGTAGGATGTGTTCCACGTGTAGATGTATTTCTGATGTAGTTGTGGGGAGGAAGGTGATCTCCACGTCTTACTCTTCTGCCATCTTGAAGCTCCTCCTATAGCTTCTCTTTAATTCTCATAGTATTCAAGAGTATTCAATATTGTCTTGAAAAAAAAAAAAAAAAGAAAGAAAATATAATCTACATTTTATCCTAAGTACCTTATTTTATGCACACATTTGTGTGTTCTGTTGTAATACTGGCTTCTCATTCATAGGACCTTCAAAGTTTCACCTTCAGAATCACTAGCCCAAGACAAATTTGCACAGCAAGAAGTGATAGTTGCTCTGTGTGACTCAAGTGGAAAAATAAACATTATTTCTTTCTAATCTGCTGAAGCACATTTGACTTGATTCCCATGTCGATTTTCATTCTGACAAGACAGATGGGAAGGGAAAGCACAATTGTATAGTTTTGCACAGTTATTCCCATTTTCAAGGCATGAGTGAAGAAATCTTTCCTGGTTGATGAGTTAAAGTGTCCTGTCACTCTGTTCTTAGGTATGAAAGTATTTGGAAATCAGGATGCTATAATATGCCACAGCAATATCCATTAACTCACTGGGCTGAGCAGTACTTTGAAGTGTTAAGGGCAAAGAATTCTAATTCAACTGCCATAGATTTGTTACATACACCAATGAGTCAAGGCACACTAACACTGGGGGGTTAATTTTAAAAACTACCTTCAGGCTCAGGAGGAGAAGAGCTCTTATCATAGGAGGGATGGATTTGTCCAGATCCCTTGCCACTCTCTTCACTAACTGTAGCCAAAGCATGTGCTGACAAGCAAGCTGCTGTTAGAACTGAGAGAGAAGACTGGGACTGGGAAAGATATTTTCCTTTATGAAGTCACGTTTCTTATGTCTTGATGTCTTATGTGATATGATTATTCAGCTATCAGGGAAACTCTGACAACCAAAAGAAGGGAGTGGAGTTTTTAAAACTATTTTTCACAAATCCTCCCTTTATTCAGGCTAAGAAATATAAAGTTACCTTTAAAAAGCCTACAGACTATGATCCAGTGTATTTTGAAATAAAATTTAAAAAATCAAGAGTAAAGTTTTACATTTGGGAAGAAACATCCCATTATTTTTTTCTGAATTCAAAATCTACATTTCTTGGGTGATGGATACTGCATAATTAGTGGATTTTATTCTCCACAATGTCTAACTTCACTGTCGGATTTTTAACATTGTCATGTGTCATAGATTTGGGATCACAGGACTCACTTAGATCTTTTATCTAATAACCACAGACTACAGCTATAAATCTTACTGGCCATCTTTATATACACTATTGGTGAAAAAAGTGGAGGGAAAGAGGATGACTGGCTATGTGAAAATCTGTCATGACTTTAAAAGTCACTTCCAAATTATCACTCTCAAACTGGAATTGATCCAACACACTTTATTTACACTCTTATTATGAATAAGAAACTATAGTAAAACTTACGGAGGACTCAAACAATTGATAAGACACTATGCTTACCATCATAAAGTTGACAAAGTTGTAGGAAGCAACTTGATTAGACTTGATTCTATAGGCAACAGGCTGTCATTAAAGACTTGGTACCTGCAGGCATGATTTCATAAGGTAGATAGACTTTGTTTGCCATGAAATGGGTGCTTTTGGAAGCATGCTAACTCTCATTAATGGCCCACTGGGGCGATATGTGAAGTGCCAAACATTTTTAGGCTGCATAACAAGATTCCTGGATGAGTAGACAAGTACTGAAGTTACACTCAAGTACTTTTGGAATAAGTTATTCATTGGAGTTTTTAAAAGTAATTTTAGCTCTTGTGCAATAATCACATGAAATATTTTTGGATCAGTTTTCATTTGGAAACCACCCACTTGGTTAATTGTAGATAAGAGGGTGAAAAGCCTCAACAACTTATTGAAAATGTCAGCTATTTTCGTCTATATCCCTGTGGGTTAATATGAGAAATGTTTATCAAGATTTTTATTGGTACTTTTTCAGTCATGACTTTCATATTTATTGTTTTAGGAGCAGGTGTGTTTTAGGAGCAGGTGTTATATTATTGCATATACGCCAAGATTTATTTGTGAATATTCTCCATAGATTCACAGTATAAAATAATTAGAGGAAACAATAATAAGAAATCCTCTGGACTTGGTGTCAAAAAGATCATGTCCTGGTGGTAGGACTTATAAGTTATCAGTCATGTGACTTGGACAAGTCTCAGATTCTTTGGGCTTTATTTCTTCACCTGTCAACTAGAAATGATAATATATAATGCCACTTCTCAAACTTAATATAAGAGTCAAATTAAATGCTGAATGTCGGAGTACTTTGTAAAATGCAAAAACATATGCAAATAACAGTCATTATATTATGATACTCTTTGACTTTCAATATGCTATATTTCCCATGTTTGGGATCAAGAGAGGTGAATAATTCATATTTGTAAGTTTCACTGTGCCAAACTCCTTTTAACTGTACTTCCCACCAGTTTGTCATTTATGTTATAAAAGAGGCATGGAAAAAACTATGAATTTTACTCTGAACACTTTTTTCTCTGTATTGATTTCCAAATAAAGGTGTAAAATAACAAAAGAAGTAAAATCCTGGGAAAAGATGTGAAATTAAAGGATTGATTCATCCAAGAAATGAATCATGGAGGCTTCTTTCCATCAAACTGACTACAATATCTTTCTCTTTACCCTCCAGTTCAAAATATAGCATTCTTTCATAACTCATAAACATTCCCTAATGATGTTCTCAAATGAGAGAAAGGATTATAAATGAGGTAGTACATATGACCCATGAAAAGAATTGAAGAGCTCTTTAAAAAATGTACTTCTAAAGAAATGAATTCCAGAATCAGGCAGTTGTCCTTAATTCCCAGAAGTTCAAACCCAGTGATTAGCAAGGAAAGCCAGAGGTGAAAAATAGATTTGTAAAACCTCATGGTTTTGGTGAAATTTTTTCAACTGAATAAATGATTAAAATGGCTCAATGAAAATCACACACAAAAGGGTGAAATATAATGACCATCTGATCTGTTAAGAGGAAAAAGCTTTTAAACTAATCAATCTTTTCCACAACAATTTATGATATAGCCTTTTAAGATGATCCCATCTTAAATGGGGCAGTGACAAAGAAATATATATCTAATATACTTGCTCAATGGATAGATTTTCAGTACCCTAAGAAAATGCATTTGAGAGCTTTCATTTTTAAAGGAGACTACACATTAGATTTTTGTGGATGATCTGATGCTTAGTTTTATCCTTGTTATCACTAAGGGTTAGAAAAGTAGGAAATTGAGACCAAGACTTTTTTTGTCAGGCTTGATGGGCAATCATGTAGCAATCATTTAACCTCCATGTGCTTCATTGTTGGCATCTCTCAAAGGAGTAACACTAATGTGTGTCACACTAATGCTTGCCATCCATCTACTTCATGGATACATTATAAGGGTTAACTAATACGGCTGATAAGCACTTTGCAAATTCAAAGCACAAAGTAGAAGTGCTAAGTAAGCTAAATAGAAAAGAAAAGACCTACCTTATGGTCGACTGATTTGAATTTTCAATGATTATGGATCTCGGGAACACTTTCTTCCACTCTTTCAATAAGGTAAAGCCATTTTGGTATTTTTTTAAAACTCACTTTGAAGACATAAGGAATAAACACTGTGTGAATCATTTCTTACATGAAAAAATGTTTCATGTTATTCAGGTTTCAAGATATACTACAGTCGTGCATCACTGTTTTATACAGGAATTATAAGGTGTTTTTGTATTCCTCTGTTGTGATATTATCTTGTGGTAGAATATGTCATAATGACAGAAGAATAAAGTACTCTAATTGGTCAGAAAACCTGGATAGCAAAGGACAAGTTTCCCTTGGCTTCTGAGGAAAAAATATCTCAAACATGGGAAAGAAAGATAAGCTCTAAGGAAGAGAGCAGTTTCTTCCGTCTTGGTTTAATATTCAGTCCTAGTCATACCTACTTCAGCTGTCAGAGAGGAGACTAATTAGTGCCAGTGTGATGGGAGTTTTTGTGATGCCAACTTTTGTCTTTTAAGAACTGGATTAAACTCAAAATCATTTCCCACACATCGCAAAATGAAATGCTTTGACTATGTCTCAGCGAAGTGACAGATGAAATCATTTCCATCAGACTTTGACATTAACGTTACAACTAGACATGAACAGTGAAGTGCAAAGCAGGGTAATTATCTAAGGTAATACAGACCAATCACACTTTGCTGTGTTGGTCTGCCTGGGCTACCATAACAAGATACTAAAAACTGGATGGTTTAAACAACAGGCATTTATTTTCTCACATTTTGGAGGTTAGAAGTCCGTGATCAAGGTGAAGGCAAATTCAGTTCCAGATGAGAACTCTCACTCATTTGTGGGCAGTTGCCTTCTTGCTGTGTCCTCACATGACCTTTCCTCTGAGCTCATGGAGAGAGAGAGAGAGAGAGACAGAGCTCTGCTGTCTCTTTTCTTACAAACAATTCTATCTGACTAGCCCCCTCTCCCCCATGATCTCAGTTAGCCTCAGATACCTCCATGAAGTCCCTACCTCCAAATACACTCACATTGGGGTTTGGGGCTTCAAAATACAATTTTGGGGGAAAAAAATTCAGCGCATAACACTACGACACATTAGATAATTTGACGTTCAAATGTTCTTTACTTCATTGCTCTAGATACTTTCAGAACTATAATATTCCTGTATGCTTTATAAATGTGTAGACTAAGCATTAAACTAAATTATTCTTCTTGTGTTAATTTCCGTATACAATGTTTGTTCTATATGAATAACAATTACATAGTGAGAAACAATATATTAAAGTTATACTGTCTCCAATCTATAAGCAGTTGTTGAGAGGCAATAAAAAGGCTCCTCCTTTATCCCTCTCAGGATCAGTCATAGAGTTAGCTGGAAAAACTTAGTAATATGATTTTAGGAAATTCACTTTTCTCGCTCTGATAAGCAACACATAGTACCTGGTTTTCTTGAAATTCAACCAGAAAGAACATAATTTCAGTCCATAATTATTTCAGTCCATAATTATGGACTCCTCAGACTAAAATAAAACCTTTTTTTGTTGTTTTTGTTTTTTGCGGTACGCGGGCCTCTCACTGTTGTGGCCTCTCCCGTTGTGGAGCACAGGCTCCGGACGTGCAGGCTTAGCGGCCATGGCTCACGGGCTCAGCCGCTCCACGGCACGTGGGATCTTCCTGGACCGGGGCACGAACCCGTGTCCCCTGCATCGGCAGGCGGACTCTCAACCACTGCGCCACCAGGGAAGCCCCAAAACCTTTTTTTAATGTAAAAAGTACCGCCCTAAAAACCCTGGTATGGAGTTAAATTATGAAAGATGTAATCATACTATCCATTTTCCAGCTTTCCAGACAAAGCAGCATCAAGGGCTTTTGAAGAGGAAATTAAGTTAAGGATCTTGAGATGGGGTCATTCTGTATTAGACTGGTCCCCGAATCCACTGCCAAGTGACTTTATAAGAAGAGGAGGAGACAGAGAGGAAAAGGTCATGTGCAGATGTAGGCAAAGATTGTAGTGATGAAGCCACAAGCCAAGGAACGCATGGAACCACCAGAAACTGGAAGAAGCAGGGGAGAATTCGTCCCTAGAGCCTTCAGAGGGAGTGCAATTCTGCTAAAACCTTGAGTTTGGATTCCTGGCTTCTAAACTATGAGACAATAAATTCCTGTTGTTTTAAGCCTCCAAGTGTGTGGCAATTTATTACAGCAGCCCTAGGAAAGTAATATAATCAATAAACTAGATAAATGATTTGGTAATAAATACCATGGACATGAGCCATGGATGAAAGAGTCCAGTGGAGAACTGCATCATTCCTGTACCCAGGAGCCAGGCTGGATCAGAATCCTCATTGGCCAGTTAACTAACTGCACAGGTGTCAAGTGTGTGGGAACTCTGGCTTTTGACAAATGGTCTCCATGAGGAATACCCAGGTGGGTATGCCCTTGTTCCAGATTTTGAACTTTGCTTCACTGCTCTCTATCACCAGAGTATGGATGTTTAGTAGAAGTGTAATCCCAAAGTGTCCTGTTTGCAATGACCACATACTAAACCAGCTTCTCGGAGCTGCTTCAGTACTTACTACAGCAAAAACCAAGAACAGTCTAAGAGATAAAAGTTAAAAGGATATGTACAAGAAGACAATATGAGCTATGGATAGCTACCAAGAAACTGAAACTTACCAGGGGAAATATTGTACAAACCTGAAAAGTATTGATCCTTTGAGGTATCACGACAGGACAGATGGACTGGAACTTGGCTATATGAGCTCAAGAGTGGCAGAGAAGAAGTATCTTTGAATAAATAAAAACATCACTTTAAGGTCAGTGGTAGGGGCATACCCTGGTTATCCAGACCATCAACTCGCTTGTTCCTACATTCTGTGGCTCTGCTTTAAGATAGTATTTGGGAGGGATGGGGAATAATCTCAAAGGTAATCTGTTAAAGAAGTCTGAGTATTAGAGGACTTTTGCAAAAAATATGTGCCACATTCACATTTACTAACTCAAAAGAATATTTTTGCCCTTCTTTATGTCCTGGAGACCCATTAAGGAATGACACACATGCAGTTGATTTCCTCCTAAAACTGTCTCTACATCTAGACTCCTAAAAAGTTAACTTCTGTTTAAAACCTGTAAAGTGAATCTATTTGTGACCCATGGTTTTTGACTTTGTTTGGTTCTATATAGCTGCTGTTCTGGAGCCTACTGCTCATTTTATGCCTCTTGTATGCCTTCAAAAGGCATAAAAAAGCCATAGGGCTTGTTTTTGTCCAGAAATTATTTTAAAGTCTATGAAATGTCCATGTTGCAGCTCAGCTGTACTCCCAGCACTGCCCTGAGGATGCAAGGAAAAGAGGCTTCTTTGTCCCCAAACTGATTTCACCCAACTCTTAATAACTTCCACCTGTCTATAATATTTTTATCTTTTTAAAGAAACTTTCAGGTTTGTCTCATTTCATACTCACAAAGGGTCAAGTTACAAGGCCAAATTGTTCTCTACACTGCCAGCTGGCTCTTGAATTTCTGGCTTTGACTTCCCTATGTGCCACTGAATATTGAACAGGGAAGTTAAACAGGGACTTCCTGAGACCATATTTCTGTCCCAGGCAATGGCAACTTGCATTCTCCTACAATTTATTCTCCTCCCATGTGAGAAAAGAAACAACTTTTGCGCATCAAGAGAGTCCTAACTTGGACTTAATATGTCAGATAATCAATCTGATCAAGAAACACAAGTAAATATATAATATGACATTGGGAATGATTCTGCTGTGAGGAACACAGATTGCCAATTTTCCTATTACTCTCTCTTTTCTAGGGAAAGTCGTGTCTGGGATCTTGACTTGCCATTAGGGTGAATAAAGACAGGCATCATGTATCACATTTCCAGGAAGCAGGTTGCTGTTACATCTTGAAACATGCTTGGATGTCCTGGATATCAGAAGACCAACCAGAAGGTCAGAAACTGAAAATTGTTTTGCTGAATAGTTTGAGTGAATGTCTTAAGGTTATAAAGGTAAAATACTGTTAATATTTTCTTACACAGTTCAACCTTTAGAAGTGAAAATATAATGGAAATGAAAGTAGAGACAGCAGTGAAAGTCTGATTTAGCCTTTGCATTGGTGTGTTTTAAGGACTCTTCTGAAAATCTTAAAACTGATATTCTATAATGTTTCAAATGAAATAAAAGATTTTCAAAGTTTTCTTTTTTTCTTAAAATTACAGATATATGTAAAGATAAAACTTAGTATTTCCCAAGAAGTTGTTTCGTCAAGATAACTGAAATATTATTGATTTATATTGGTATAGAAAACTGCAAGAGTCAGAGTAGATGGTACATATTCAAGACCAAGATACAAAATAACTCAAAGATTTAATAGTTAAAAAAATAAACGGCATAGAAATAACCTTATAAACAGAATATAGAAGACAATATTTTTTTCAAAGTCTTATGATACAAATGCTATGAAATCTATCTAATCAAATAGATATGCTTTCTCTACACTGGACACTTACTAGGTAAACTCTCCAAAATGTAATTCCATTTAGGATTAAGAAATAGGCCAGAAATGGGAAAATATCTCTCTTCCAATTCTTGGTGAGAGCATAAATAATGACTGTGGAATGAAATTTAGCAATACACATCAAGAGTTCAAAAAATGTTCATGCCTTGACACCCAGGAATTATCCTTCAAGAAGCTAATCACAAAATAATCCAAAATATAATTAGGAACTGAAAGCCTTCTGAATATCCAACATCAGGGAACCACTTAGCACTTTATAGTACATATGATATAATTATATAATTATATATAATGGAATATTAAAAAGTATGAAAAACATGCTTTGAAACTTCTAATAATATGACCAATGCTTATAACATAATATTTACAAAAATATTAGAAAGTGAAATTGCATGAAACATATGAATTTAGATACAATATTTTCACAATTTATATTTGTGATAATGGTATTAAGAATGACTTTTGGAAACTACTGTTTTTACTTTTATTATTAAAGCTTTCCAATAACTTAATTTGTAAAATACTTTAAAATTGTCTGGAAAAATGAATTTTCATGTAAAGAAATCCTTTGAGAGTTACACTTACTGAATAGTGAGAGTAAAGACAACTCATTTTAACATACATTAAGTAGACTCTTGAAATATTGCTTTAAATCCTATAGAGAATTGAACTCACCAAGAGGATTCTCTCACAGAGTGAAGCAATGGTTCATAGTGGCCTTTTATTTCATATCTCATGTCTTTCAGAAATGGCAAATATGTCAAAATTTGTGGCTATGCCTCCCCCACAAAGAATCATTACGTCTGAAGAATAATCTTGCTGTGAATATTCAGGAACCTAGTGCTCGCCACAATGCAGGAAAGAACTGCGTTGACTGTTTTCTATTTGCAGTACTTTCTCAAAAACTGTCCTTAGGCTTTTGAACATGAAGCTTTCACAATACAGGAAAAACTATCTGATCTGATATTCCAAATGGATTATTTTACATTATTAAATGACTCATAGATAAACAAAATACTCACTAAATTGAGCTAGTTAATATTTCCCTTATTAACAAAGTCAGAAAGTTTCCGGGAAGGAAAATAACTATGTGACTGGAAGAAGGTGAGAAGCCAGGAATTAGAGGACCGAGGCTGAGCTCCTTAGCTGTGATGGTGGAGGGACACCACAACATTTTGATCTAGATTGTCATGTCTTTCCTTGCTAAAGTGCTATCATGGGATACATGTGGCTCACTGTAATGGAGAACAGATTGAATCAGAGCTCTTGCTGGAAATAGTTTCCATATCCAAACAAGGAAATTGGGAAGAAATTACAAAGAAAACCAGCAAGAGTTCGTAAAGAACCTAGAGTTAGTAACAATGGGGAACGATTACAAGCTCTAAACTTGAAGCCAAGAAGAAGGAGTAATTACTTGGGAATCAGAGAATATAGCTATCAGAGAAGGTCACATGATAGGAGATAGAAGCTATCACCAGCTGTGATCTGTCCAGGAGGATGGGTAATCTAACCTCACTCTTCCCTGCCTCTCATTGACCAAATCCAAGTCCAAAAGAAAGGTAATTTGTTGATACAATCCACAAAGTTTAGCCTCAAGGGCACAGAATAAGATGGAGAAGGGGTGGAGAGTCAATCTGAAAAATGAAAATTATTTAGCACACGTATTTTTAGTGATGATATTCTTTTAATTTAATCCTTACCCTCTTTCCTCAGTATAAGTTATAGCTATCGATATGAATAAAAATCAAGTATTTCACCTGGGAAAGAAGGAATAATGAGAACATAGGAAGAGAGGGTAAAAAGTGATGTTGTTGATATTTTATCTATTTCAAGAGTCCTGTGGGCAGGTCTGATCTCTATGGTTGGAAGCAAAAGAGCCAGAATCCGGTGGAATCATTGTTTACAGGGATTTGGTGAGATTTTAGACACAAGCAGAATACCTTCAAGGACCAGGTGACAAAGTGTTGCTAAAAGTTGTGGACCAGGGCCTTCTTAACATCTCTTCTTGGAACCCAGACAGTACATTGGAGGGTTTCATACCCCACATGGATGCTGGGCTTTTCATGGCAAGCAGAGTCAACAGTGAGACTTCACCAGTAGTTTAGACAAGGGGAAGACAAGGCATGGAACGAAGAAAAAGGCAAACAATAATTGATGACTGACTTTGGCAAGAGATACCACTATAAAAGAGCAGCAGCCAAACTGAGTACGTCAGAATAGCAGGAATAGAAGTGACTCAACTGGACTTTTGCAACATGACTGGTTTCTGGAGAAGGTAATTCATTTAAAATAATACTTTAAAAGCATTGATATATGATGGGATATTTGCACAAAATTAATAATTTTAAAAAGTAATTTTAAAAAGTACGTAAATGGAAAAACAATGACAAAGATAAAGGAACTTTATTAATGGTGTGCTAATTAGTGAATATGGATCTCAAGCTATAAACAATTCAAGTTTTGAATGCCAAATATATATTGATAGCCAAATCATTATATCTTTCATGTGAATGAGGAAAAATTGTCTTATAGGAGGGAAATGGAATCTAGGTTCCATTTTGTAGTTTCATGTATAAGAGCATGTTTGGGAGCATAATTTAGTTTATTGCTTCGTGGGTGTATGTTTTCAAATGTATATATATTGGGGACTAGGAACTAATAGTTTCCTAAAGAATTTAAAAGACAAAACAAATGGGCTAATATGCTATTATAAAAGCAAGTTTATATTTATCATGATGGAAAGTACTTTGAAATCATTTTTTTAAATATTGCTATATATGGATCCTCCAGCCACTTGTGTTACAAATCAAGAAATTATGTTCTTACCACTGAGGCAGTTTTTATACATAGTATACAGAGATATTCACAAAATATTACTGATCATTTTTTGTCTTCATTGATCTTGCTTCTCTTTTCCAAGTCTTCAAAAATATTATATACACTGCCAAAGATTCGTTTGGGTGACTGTGTGGGAGGGGGTGGGTAAGTGGTACGTTTTACTCTCATTCAGGTCTGCTGCATTCTTTTTGGCTTATGCAGAGGATGTGTAGTAGCAATACAAAATTATCTTAAAAAACAAACTTTCCTCCATGACATTTAGAAAAAGAGATGAAAAAATTCTGATATTTTAGTAAATTTTGGGATCTTCATAATGTCAAGAACCACTGTACTCAGACAATGGAAAGCAAAATGCTATCAAGGCATCTTGGGCCCTCTGTAAATGTAACCATCTTTGTCAGTCCCTCTATTTCTCTTCCCTTCTGTTCAAATCTTTAGAGAAACTGAAGGATTGGGAGTCTGTAAAGTAGTTCTTCAATACCTAAAAAGTGATAAAATTTATTTACTAAAATCTAACTTTTCTTTTTCTCAAAGTAGCTGAGTCCCTAAAAGTTTGAGAACAAAATAATTGAATGGATACTTCAATATGTTGTTATAAGGTGTTTGACAACTTATAGAGGATCTGAAAAAAATGTTTATCAAATCTTGGCCTAATAGTCACCTCAAGGGTATATATAAAGGGTGGTGATTATAAAAGAAAGTCTAAAAAGAATATTTCTTAGGATAAAACTGTTTGAGTGCTGTGGAATTTTTCCCTCTCCCTTCCCCGCCCCCCAAATGAAGTGGAAGAAACTACAATGGGATGACTCAGAAAGCTTGGTATCTACTGATACCTCCTGGTGTTTGCAGGACACGGAGTCTTGGTTTCTACTCTGTTCAGAGAAGCTTAAAAGCTTAAATGTACAATGCAATGCGTAGACTGTGGCTAACTGTAGAGATAACAGTGGAGTGTGTGCCTGTGCATGAGAGAGAGAGAGAGGGGGAGACAGAGAGAGAGAAGGAGGAAGAGAGAAGCGAGATTGACCTATGCTTGTGTAATGGGCTGAATTGTTTCCCTTTCAAAATTCATATGTTGAAATTCTAACC
The DNA here is from genome assembly GCF_008692025.1 of Phocoena sinus. NCBI lineage: Eukaryota > Metazoa > Chordata > Mammalia > Artiodactyla > Phocoenidae > Phocoena > Phocoena sinus. The sequence continues at coordinate 88,740,347 of NC_045769.1, read as the reverse complement.
CCCAACTCTTTGGAATGTGACTATATTTAGAGATAAGGTCTTTAAAGAGATAATTAAGCATAAACGAGGTTATTAGGATGGGCCCTAATTAAATATGACTGATGTCCTTATAAGAAGAGGAGATTGGAGTGGGGAAGAGGATATTAGGACAGACACAGAGAGGGAAGACTATGTAAGGGCACAGAGAGGTGGCCTCACTCTTTACAAGTGAAGGAGAGAGGTCTCAAAAGAAACACTGACAACCTTGATTTTGGGCTTTCAGCTTTTGTAACTGTGAGGAAATAAATTTCTGTCTTTTAAGTTACCCAGATTTTGGTATCTTGTTATGGCAACCCTAGCAAACTAAAACAACTGGAAATTGGCTAAATTTCTACTTTACATATGAGAAAATAATATGTGGCTATATTTCATGAAGGAATATAAGCCTCATTAAAGAGAACAGACTTTGTTCCACTTTAAATCCTTTCGATGAACCATACCCGAAGGAGCTGAAGGATGAAATTAATTCTACTTGTAACAGTTCAATTCAGTGGGGGTGCTCTCAACAGAGGAATCCTGGAGAAGCAGAAACTATTCCCATGAGAAAAAGAGTCAGCTTAGAAAATCCACCAAACTTAGAGAAAGCTAATGCAAAATGACAGTAATATATCATTTAGGACATTTCTTGCCCCTTACTTTGCCTTCTTTTCTAACATGTCCTCAAACACTGAAGAAGTTAGAGCCACGGTCAGCAAGTCGGTGGACAGGAGGGGAGAAAGGGATCACTTCTGCCCCAATCTACTGTCTGACTCAGAGGGAAGACAGGAGAGAGCCTTACCTTTGTAGTTGGAAAATTAGATTGTTTAGATTGGATATTTTACCTACTGAACCACTTGTGAAATGAAAGATGAACAAAAATCTATTATTTTATAGAAGTGACTTGAAAAGTGATAGAACCAGAGTCAGATCTTATCCAGTGGCGAATAACTTAGGGGGAAAATAAAATGTTTTTTTACTTACCCTGGGTGAAGTCCCATGTACGCAATGTTAAGATTATGTTGAGTATCTACCTTTATGAAAGTTTATTCCAAACATGATGCACTGCTCTTAATAAGTTCTTGAGAAATTCTTAAGAATTGAACTGACAGAAGATATTAGTCCCTTTAAAATATATATGCCATTAAATTCTCTTAGAAGCTCTGCAAAATCTCTATTTTGTAATTGTACACAATCAAGATAACCCCTCAATTTCTTACAACTTGTAAATAAAAGAGCTTGAAATTTGAACCACAATATGTCTGCTACTAAAGTCCAGATGCATTCAACTATGCCTGACTAATCCCTCTACCACTTAATAATTTCTCAATAAGCAGTTTTAAAAAGAAAGGTCATTTAAAATTACTCCGTAGTTAAGAATATTAATCAAACAAAACATTAACAATTATTAATAAGTTGACTATTTTAATTAATTCAGAAATCAGTGTGCCACCTAGTATAGTTTGTTTAAAGAAGAAAATACAACCATTATCATCAAAGGACTCACAATTTAAGATGAAAGAAATTTTACAATGTGAAACTTTTAAAGAACAGCTCAGATAACCCGTAAAACACTTCTTTGAGGAATATTCACAGGCACTAAGACAAGAAAAGGTCTAAACTGGTTAGGAAGGCATGGAAGATTTATCAAAGCCCCTGATAAAATATAGAATTGATAATAGAATGTCTAGATATTTGAATATATTGGAAAATATTTTTAAAAAGGAGAATTAAAAGATATATTGGACATTATAAATATCTCAATCAAGCATTTGTATTTGAAAGTTGAATATAGGTTTTGTGCTTTTCAAAAGGTCATTTTCTGTTGAATTAATACATCATTTAGGGATAGAAAAATATTTATTTTTGTCTTTGACCTCTTTTTGCCGTATCTTCTTTAGTTTTCAAAACTATAAAATAAGGCCATGTACATGTCAAATATTACCACACATATAAATATTTACATTCTAATAATATTGAAGCTGAGAAATCACTATATATGCTGTTGTATAGCAATATAACAAATGTGTATTTATAACCTTCAAAACTGTATTTCCTAAATTGTGTTTTGAGAAATCAGTACATATACTGATAGAGGTTAGCAGGTTTTATGTACTAAAAATTCACTAAAAGATTTCAGAGTCGGGCTTCTGGTGGCGCAGTGGTTGGGAGTCCACCTGCCGATTCAGGGGACACGGGTTCGTGCCCCGGTCTGGGAAGATCCCACGTGCCGCGGAGCGGCTGGGCCCGTGAGCCATGGCCGCTGAGCCTGCGCGTCCGGAGCCTGTGCTCTGCAACGGGAGAGGCCACAACAGTGAGAGGCCCGCGTACCGCAAAAAAAAAAAAAAAAAAAAAAAAGATTTCAGAGTCAATAATTCAGGAGAAATTGAATTAAACAAAGTTAAACAAGTGCATTTCTCACATAAATTTAGAGTACTTAACATACAAGTGTGGACTGTGAACTTCCCTGGGAATGTGTCCTATGCAGCTTTTCAAAACATCATGTGAATATGGATAATATTTTTGTAAGAACTTTTGCTATCATAAGGAGTTTAAATGTACCTTGGATCACAGTTTTGAAAAAAAAAAATTAACTGAAGTAAAGGGTCAGTGTAAAACACATTCTCAACTTAAGTATATTGATCAAAGTGGTAGTCTTACATTCCACATAAATTATAAAGTAGTTTATCAAACTACATAAAATGTCACTATAATGACATAACTTCCACTGAGGACACATGCCTAATTATTTGAAGATCCTTGGGCTAAGATGGCTAACAGTATCATAATGCCCAAGACAAAACAAACCAGAGTTATGAAATTTCATAATACTATTCACAGTTAGTAATATTTAGAATAGAATTTAATATAACATATAGAATAAATTTAATCATTCTAATAACCACAATATATCATTCTTTGCAGGCTATGACTACAGTGAAAATGAGGTGCCTGAGGTGAAAAGTTTAAGGAGGTGTCAAAAACTCAATAATCAGAGGAATCATATTTTAATGAAATATTTTAAAAAGTTAATTTGAAAGTCTATAATTAAGAAAATATAAAAATTGTAAATAAAAATAGAACTAGCATTACTGAATTTTCCTTTTGCTTTAGGCTCTAGTATGACTGATAATGGTACTGGTTCTTTGCCATAGTTTCCTCCACAGTTTAGGTAAGAATGACCTAAAATAAATTGTTTTAGGTACAGTTTTAAACATAAAACCAGTTTCATGGAAAATAGCATAAAATTGTGTTGGATTCCTCATTGGTGATCTTATTTATTTTTATTATTATAATATATGGGAAGAATGCAAAACAACAATAAAACTCTCTGAAAGTTTTGGGGAAAAATTGACAAATCAACCATGTCCACTGATTTTTAGAAAGTTTCCTTCACTTTCAAAGACTTCTTTCTCAAAGATATTTGTATGTTTTCAAACCAATATGCATTAGGGAAATATATTTATATTGGGGGGATAAAAATCTACTTATTATCTAGAATCCATCTTTTGTGGCACAAATTATTACAACCGCTTAAGCGGTTTTGACAGAACATTTAGGCTGTTTGGTAGATAACTAGAGTACATGGAAAATTCCTTCAGCAACATTTGGTAGGTCCCTGGTGGCTTTAAGGAAAAAAAATCTAGAACTTATCAAGGCAGTCATTTGCAATTTGCCTACTAGAAAAATCTGTTTTGTGCAGATTGTGTATTTATTTGAGCAGTATAACAGATGTAGAGTATATTTTGCCTTGCACTATTTTTCTCTATGTTTAATTGTAACTTACAGCCAGAAAGAAGATGTAAAATACAATCAAGAAGGAGAGAAAAACACATTCAGAAAAGCAATTTTGATCATAAGCATGTGGTATCTATAGAAACTGTTATGTTGGAAGAGGGTTTGCCATTTCAGTGATCAAGTTAATGAAGGTATCATTTGATCTCTATTTTAACACAGCAATTTCAGTACATATTACACTCTATGCAGCTTAGCTGCTATACTGCTAATGTAGCTTTTCAGACTATTGGAAACAGAAATTCTTTTATTTCATAGGAAACAAAAGGAATTCTTAATATTTGAAATAAACTCTTTTTTTTTTAAATTTAGAAACAAGCTACAGTGTTGTGGAGAGAAATTTTGACGAACAGATTCCTCAGTGAGAGGTGTGTGTTCTACCTCTCCCAGGAAAGGCGAGCATAATCCATAAGTCTACCAGACCTGGCTATAATCTGGAGCAATATACAGGTATTAAGTTATTTAGAGGAAAGGTTCTTCAGTTCCTGAAAGCTGAGCACCATATGGAATATTACAGTATTTCTTAAACAATCATAAAAAACTACAGGGGAAGAAAAGAAAGAAAAAAAACTACATGGTTCAACTCCAAGTTGTTTTCTAACTGTTATTCATAAACTTCCGTATACCATGAGAACAATTTTCTGGGACTATGGATTAACTAACCCTTTCTTCAATTTGTATGCAAAATTTCCAGAATCTATTATGCATGATCGTCACTGCTATTTAGAGAAGAAGGATTTCCTATGCCACAGCTCTATGTTTTCTAGGTAGTGGTACTTGAAGGCCTGAGCCCTGATCTACTACCCATCTTCCCATCCCACCCTGACTATAATCGGCTAGGTAAAAAGATGATGCTTATTGCGTTATTTTATCCTCCCCTTTGGTTTTCCTCAGACCAAACACAAAGAATGATTTTTCTAGAATGCTAAATGTGTTTGTGCCTTCAAATTAAACTCCATTTATATCAATCGCCTTTACCATTTTCTAGGAAACATTTTGGGGTGAGCTGTAGCTCGACCTGCCATTTCAATATAATTGTGCTATCTATCTAATAAGTTAACTATGGTTATCACTGGCCGAAAAAGGAAAAGGATATATTTTCAAGAATACTGAAGGAATACAGTCGGCTTTCTGTAGCCTTGGCTTCTGCATACTTGGATTCAACCAACAACAGATGGAGAAAAATATTCAAAAAAATAAATTCCAGAAGTTCCCAAAAGCAAAACTTGAATTTGCCACACCAAGTATTTACATAGCATTTACATTGTATTAGATATTATGAGTAATCTAGAGATGATGTAAAATATATGGGAAAATATGCAATAGGTTATATGCAAATACTACACCATTTTATGCAAGGGACTTGAGCATCTTAGAATTTTGGCATCAGTGGGGTGTTGTAACTAATCCTCCACAGATACTGAGGGACCAACATACTGAGAAGTATATTTTCCCACCCCATTTCAAAGGGCCACTATAATCTTTTAGAGAGATTTGCATTGTTATATATATTTTTCCTCTAGTTGGCACCTCCCCAAAAGAAGGCATATTCAGCAAGTCATCAAGCTAAAGCATTTACATGAGCACACTGCATGACCTAACTTCAGTAACCCAGGCTACATGTGAATGAGAAACAGAAAAACAAAATAATATGTTTCAAGTTTAAAAGATCCCTTGGGCAATATGTCCCAAGTCAGATTTTCAATCCTCCTGGTGCTATTTCTGTTCCTGCTGTGATCATTTGGTTTTTCCTCTCCCCTTCTCTGTAACATTCAGCTGCTATCTCTTGATTTCCTCTGTTACATCTTCATATGATGGCACATCTAATGTTCTAGTTGTACAAGATAAAACAGAGCTTCTCACTCCTCAGCAAACTCTATGAACTTTTTATTTAACCCCAAGTTGTCTTTAGGAAACTTTATTTAAGATAGCTACCACAAACAAAGGGTACACATTGTCTGGTGGTCTGATTTATTGTTCTGACTATATAATATATCCCTACTGTGCAAAGAAAAAAACTGTTCTCCACTCTTTTCAAAAGAAAATTTCTGGGCACTCTGAATGGCAGACACTGAAATATTTCTAGTCATTATGGACTGAAATTGTAACAATAACAAGAAGAAATAATGAGGACTGAAAATTTAATATATAGAGAAGTATACTTATTGATCTAACCATTTACTGTGCCAGGCACTGCGCTAGGCTATGAAATATAAATTTAATTAAGTCACCCTCAAGGAACTCAGATTTTTTAGGGAAAAGACACATACAAAAAGCATGTATTGGTTAGGGTCCTGCTGGAAATAAATGCCACAATCAAAAAAGCAAATGATGAAAGTTTAATGAAGGGACTACTTAAATGGGAACGAACAGAAGAGAGAATAGGCGAGTGCAGCCAATAAAAAGGAAGCAGCTAACACCGTGTACTGGATGGACTGAATAGAGAGTCAACTTGGAGGGGCAAAATGAAAATACCCACGACATCAGAAAATTATATGGTAAGTAAAATAAGAGAAGTCCTAGGGAATCTTGGAGTCACACAGGATTGGTGGTGGGGGACTGAGGAGGGGACAGAAACAGATGGGAACAATATCACTGTATGATGGTCCCTACTATCATCCATAATACTTTGTAATAACTTCGCTTTTGTTCAGGAATGAGGTGGTAATACTGCTCAAGACTGTGAGTTGTTTTATGTTAGAACAATAGAACAAATAGTATTTGTACTTTTTAGAATATACAGGGTAGTTATTTATAGGTTAGATTTTTTTCCTTTGTAATAAACATACCCCAAAGAGTAGATGGAATAGCTTCTCACACAGCTTCCAACTACTAGAGCCCCTGTTGTTCCCTTCTCTGAGCAACCCTCTTCTTTTGCCACCCTGAGGGGAATACTTCTTTGGACAATGTTAAGTGATAGCATGGGGAGTGATTTTAGTTTTAGTTAAATAGTAGTTCACCTCTTTCGTTCTCTGATTCTAAAGGCATTACTTAAATAACCTGTTATGGACTGAATGTTCGTGTCCTCCTCAAATGTATAGGTTGAAGTCCTAACTCCAAATGTGACTGTATTTGCAGATGGAGCCTTTAAGGAAGTATGAAAGTTCAAGGAGGTCATAAGGGTAGGGCCCTCATTTGGTAGCATTAGTGTATTTTTAAGAAGAGGCACTAGGGAGCTTTACCTTTCTCTCCCTCTCCCTCCACCCCCTTCTCTTTCTCTCTTCACCATGTGAGCACACAGTGAGACAACAGCACCTGCAAACTGAAAAGAGAGCTCTAACCAGGAATCAAATCAGCCAGTACTTTGATCTTGGACTTTCCAGCCTCCAGAACTGTGAGAAAATAAATTTATGGAGTTTAAGTCACATAGTCTGTGGTATTTTGTTATGGCAGCCTAACCTAATATAGAACCAAAAAACTCCTTTAATATATTGTCTTACATTCTCGATTATCTTACTAAAAAGGAAAAGATAAGGAAAAAAAAAAGAACCAAAACATAAACCCTTAACTAGAATTTGGATAAAAGTCAAATGTGCTCTGATTAGGGGAAGCTTCCTGGAGCAGGTGATACCCTGAATTTCAAAGAATGAAAAAGAGTTTAGTTAAGCCAAGATAAAAAGGAAAATCATTTCATGAACAAGGGTCACATGAAGAAGACATAGAGGTGAAAACCATGTAATGGCTCATAGAAAACAAGAAGTTGATGAAGGAAAAGGTTTGAAACAAAGATGGATGGGAGATGAGATCATTTGGGGGCAGATCAAGTGGCTAAAGATTCTCTGAAAAATTGTCATATACATAACCAAGGAAAATCCTCCTTTGAAATATCTGGACCTGTGGGAGTGTTTGCTCTTTGTGTGTGCTCTGATCACAGTTGTTTATTTGGAACCAAGAGGGCTCATTAGGAAATACTATCATATAGTTTCTGTTATTAAAGGGTTATCCTGGGTTGACCTTTGTCACAATTTTTCTGTTCATTTTATAAAACAGAAAAGCCTTGGCACACAAGAAGGTAAGGTTCAGATTTTTCCTGTGTAGTTATTTCAGGAGACATCAAAAACTCTCTGCAGATTAAAACATGGTATATAGAGAAGGGATATATAGGGAGGAGGTATACAGCAGTAGAAAATAAAACTTAATTTAGTCTTAGGCTGGAAAGTTAGCCAAAACTCTGATCTTGGTTTTTATTTTTAAAAAACAGTCCAGGATGATAATTTCCAATGACTGAATTATTTTAACAAATGAAAACAATCCAAAATGTTGTGTTAGGTAATGAACAAACAAAAGTGCCACATACAAGGATGTTTATCTAGAGGTGTGGTTCCTCCTTCAAGAAATTTGTGTGCTTACCTTCCTGGTTAGAAAAAATTTAAATATTTAGTAACGTTTTATTTATACTAATAAACAGATATTTTCACATTTAAAGATCTCTGGATTCAAAAGTATTCTTAAAATTGATGATGGCTGACCAGGAAACAGTCACAGTGTAGTTGTCATTGCCTCAGCAAGCCTGAAATGAACCATAGCTGTTCATATTGTCCTCACATCAATTGGATTATGTGCATTATTTGTACTGAATGTGTTGTGCTTAATTGCTCCTTAAAATATCCTTAAAAATATGACACTGTGATTCAGCATGGAAACAAAAATGGGTGTGAGCAGAATAGTATGGCAACAGAGCAGGCTAATATATGACTAAAAAAGAACTCCATGGCAAGACAGAAGAAAAGTTCATTAGCAATAGTTGTAGAAAACAAGTTTCGAGTGATTTTTTAAAAAAAGCATTGTATTACATGTGAATTAGCTATATTTCTTCTTTCTCGATGTTACTTAAAATAGTGGTGTGTCTTACAGTTGATGATGTCTTAGATGCACTGAAGTACAAGAGAGAGATTTATTTTTTTCCTAAACTGCGTTAATACAAAAAATACTGCCAGCTTTACAATGTCTGGGGCCATGTTTGAAAATTTTAAAATGGATCTTACCCTATGCAGTTGGTCTTAAGAAATAACAGAAAAATATCCAAACCTATTTTTACATTGTAATACAATTCTGGAGCTGCCAAAATAAACATGAATTTAGCAATGATTTTAAAATCAGAGGACTAGTTAAATGGTCTGGTTATGCCATAGAGATGAGCAATGCTTAGAGAAAATAAAATAGTGAAAATTAAGAAACAGTACAAAGAATGAAATTACACTTTAACACATGAATCAACTGATCCTTTTCTTGGTAGACTGATCACCTATACTTGCATTGATTTATGATCATATCTCAGCAATGTGGAATCATAGGATCTAGCCTGAGTAGGTAAATGTCACATGGTTTTTCACTATCTCTACTTTCTCTCATTACAAATCTTAGTTAAAACAGGTATATACACTACCAAATGTAAAATAGATAGCTAGTGGGGAGCAGCCGCATAGCACAGGGAGATCAGCTCAGTGCTTTGTGACCACCTAGAGGGGTGGGATAGGGAGGGTGGGAGGGAGACGCAAGAGGGAGGAGATATGGTTATATATATATATGTATAGCTGATTCACTTTGTTATAAAGCAGAAACTAACACACCATTGTGAAGCAATTGTACTCCAATAAAGATGTTTAAAAAAAAAAAAACAGGTAGAAGAGAGAGTCTGTTACCAATATATAAAAGTGAATACTGGGTCTTCCCACAAATATCAGCTATAAATTCTGGATCGATCCTTATGAAAATAAGAGTTATATACTCTGAACAAAATATATTAAACAAGTACCTAAGGGCTCTGGAATTTTTTTAAATAAAGGTAGTCAAATATTGAAAGTAAGTCAAAATTTGGAGTAACAAAAATATTGAAGTGAATTCCCCAGTTTTATTTTTGTTTCCCTGAGGGTGGTCATAGATATGGCTGTGATGGCAGTGTAGGAGGGGCACAGTTCTGGAAAAAGAGTCTAAATCTATCTTGCTTGAGAAATCAAGGAAAGGAAGTCAGGGCAATAACAGCTCGCTGGTGATTGAGAGGAAAACCCTAAAAGGAGAGACCCCAAAAAGAGGAAAATGTCCACGTATAGACTCAGTCCAGATTTATAGCTGATGCCAACTCTGCACGGGGAAAACTGAAAGCAGCTTTCAGCTAAGGCTGAAAGCACTGAACTGAAATCTGAACTGCTGTAGGTCACTGTATGTCATTTTAAAGTTTGAGTCTAAGCAATTTAATTGCCCAATAAAACAAAAACACACATACTTTGAGGCGCAACACTGAGAATTCATGGTCGACATAACATAATATATAAAATGTTCAGGATAAAATTGGCATCCTTAACATATGGGAAGCAAGATCATATTGCTCAGTTTTAAGAATAGGCAATAAAGTGGCACCAGTCTTGAGATGACCTAGATATGGAATTATCAGAGGATGGTATAAATATGTTTAGAGGTCAGGTAAAGTAAAATATGCTCATTAAAAAATAGATAGGAATATTAGAAGAGAAGCAGAAAATATCAAAAACAACCCAATGCAATATCTAAAGTAAATTTTGGAACTGAAAAATACAGCATTTAAAATAAGAAATCGACTAGTTTTACTTATTAGCGAAAGGTATACAATAGAAGAAAAAGTAAAATTGAAGGCAGATATATATAAATCAGCCACTTGGAAGAAGAGATAAAAGACTGGAAGATGTACAAAGCTTCAAAGACCTGAAGGTTAATATAAAAAGTTCTCCTCTCTTGAAAGGAGAAGAGAGAGAGACTAGAGATGACAAGACATTTGAAGAAACAGAGGCAGGAAACTATCCACAGGTGATGAAACACCTAAATTCAGACTTAAGAAACTTATTAAAACCCAAATAAGATAAATTTGAAAAAATTCACACCTAGGTACATAAAGTCAAATGCTGAAAACTAAGATGAAGAGAAAAATTTTGTGAAACATAAAAATGCCCAGAGAAAAAATTACATATTAAATATAGGGAAAATACAATCGAAACTGTTCCAGACTTCTAAACAAAAACATGAAGAATAGAAGACAATAGAAAGCCTTTTAAAGGACTGAAAGGAAAACAAAACAAACAAAAAAAGAAAAACAAAGGTCATCAAATAATTCTATGTTCAGTGAAAATATCCCCCAAGAATAAAGGCTTGGAGGCATTTTTCATATAAACGAAAAACTAAGGGAATTTGCCACCACCAGACCCATACAGAAATACAGGCTAAAATAAATTCTTTCGGTTGAAGGAAAATTATAGCAGAGGACACATTAAAGAGTGAATGAAGAACATTAGAAATGGTAAACATGTGGGTAAGTAAAGCTATATTTGCTCCTAGTTTATTTAAACACATATATTTGAATAAAAAAGTTTTAACCTACCGTTTGGAGTTGATCATGTATGAAGGTATACTACGTATGCAAACAGCAAGATAAAGAGAGGCAAGGGAGTGTTAAATGGGCCTAGGTTGAAATGATTCTACATTTAAGTGATAAACCATTATCCTAAGTAGGCTGTGAAAAAAAATAAAGATGGGTATCGTTATTTTTATAATAATCAATAAAAAATGTCAAGAGGAATAGCTAAGCTGCCCAAAAAATTAAAAAGGAATAATTCAGAAGAAGATGAAGGAGGAAACAGAAGAAGAAAAATCAAAGAAACCAAACAGAAAAAAAATAATAAATTTCTAGGCTTAAATTGAACAAACAATAATTCTGTTAAATGATAATGAGCTAAACACTCCAGTTGAAAGTCAGAGATTATGAGAAAGGAATAAATACACAACCTACCTATCTGTTGTCTACAAGAAACACATTTTAAATATAGTTAAACAGATAGGTTCAAAGTGCAAATAGTAAGCATAAGAAGGCAGGAATGAACTATAATAATATAAGATAAAATATACTTAAGATAAAAAGTATTACCAAAGATAAAGAGGCACATTCCAGAATCACAAATGTTTATATTTCCTATAAAATAGCCTCAAAATCCATTAATCAAGTTTGACAAAATTAAAGGGAGAAATAAAGAACTACTAAATCACAGGAGATTTTGATGCCCGTCTCTCAGCAATTGATAGAACAATTAGTCAAAAAATATATTTAAAAAGATGTAAAGCATTGGAACACCATTCTTAATAAAGACTTGACCTAACATATTTATAAAATATCATATGCAAAACTATAGATACACATTTCTTTTCAAGTACACAAATATGCTCACCAAGATAGATCACATGCTCTTCTATACAAGTTTCAATTAATTTTAAATGACTGAAATCTTACAAAGTATGTTGTCAGATCACATGGAATTATATTAGGAATAAATAACAATAAGATATTTAGGAAACCATGAAATATTTGGAAATTAAACCATACAATTCTAAATAATCTATTGGTCATATATCAGACACGAAAGTAGAAAATATTTCAAAATCTATGATAATTTTATTACACAATACAGGTGACCCTCAAACAACTCAGGGGGTTAGGGGTACCAACCCTCCATGTAGTTGAAATTCTACATAGAATTTAGAGCCAGTCCTTCCTATACTCAGTTCCTCCCTATCCATGGTTCCCAATCTGCAGATTCAACCAACCTCTGCTCATGTAGTACAGTAGTATTTACAATTGAAAAAAGTTTGTAAGTAGAACTGCACAGTTCAAACCTGTGTTGTTCAACGGTTAACTGTACATCAGAGTTTGTAGGATACAGATAAAATAGTGCTTAAAAGGAATATTTTAGCTTTAAATTTGTTTTTTTTTTTAAGAAAAAATGTCTAAAAACAGCCACCTAATATTTTACCTCAAGAATCTAGAAAAAGAAGAGCAAAGTAAGTTGTAAGTCAGTCCAAGGCAAGTAGAAGGAAAGAAATAATAAAAATAAGAGTAGAAATAAGTCAGTTAGAAGACAAACAATAAACAAAATTAACTGGTTAAAAGCTGGTTCTTTGAAAACAGTCAATATATTAGATAAACAACTAGCTGGACCAATCAATGAAAATCAGAGAACACAAATCACCAACCAACATCAGGAATGAAAGAAAGATTGTCACTAAAGGTCCTATAGACCACTAAAGATCCTAAAGGGTCATAAAAGAATATTATGAACAACTTTATACCAACAAAGTAGCAATTCATATGACATGGACAATTCCTTCAAAGACACAGGCTCGAGCTAACAGGAATCACTAAAGTAGTAATAAATACCCTGTATTTATAAATACCTCTGTGTCTACTAGTGAAATTTAGTTCAAAGCTAAAAACCTTCCCACAAAACAAACAGAAACAAACAAACAAAAAAAACCCTCTAAACTCAGATGATTTCACTGGCAAATTGTATAAAATACTTAAGGAAGAAATAATACTATACAAACAAAAAAGTGTTTTACACAAACTCTTCCAGAGAATAAAAAGGCAGAGGAATATTTTCCAATGAGTTTTATAAGAACAACATTACCAAAAGCAAAGAACTTACAATTAAATAAATCTGTAGATCACCAATATCCTTTATAAACATAGACACAAGTATCCATAATAAAGTATTAGCAAATCAAATACACAAGTATATATGTATATTTGAAAAAGATAATGACCAAGTGGGATCTATCCCAGAAATGAAAATATTAGGCCAATTTGAAAATCAATCTAATTTATCATAATAATAGAATAAAAGATAAAAGTCTTCTAATCAATTTAACAGATGCAGTAAAAACCTTTTTAAAAAAAGAATTAAAATATCTCTCAGAAAAGTAGTAATTAATTAACTTACTACTTTGATAAAAAAGAATTTTTTAAAAATACGCAGGCACAGAAACACAGTCATAGAGTTACTATAGTAATGCCATTTTGAACTCAAATACTAACGATAGAGATAGAACATTTGAAATACACTCACCTTGTCTCATAGCTTTCCTTTGTGTACTATGTTATGTTAGTCTACTCAGAAGCTAACAATTCAACTAACAAATACTTATACCTCTGTGTACCCACACTCTACTTCCTTTTCCTCACCTGTAAAGAGATAATAAAAATAAATTTAAAAAACAACACTTATCTCATGGAGTTTTTGTAGGATGAAATGAGTTAATTTATGTGAGGGGCTTAGAATAGTACCTGACACATAGTGTTTTGTGTGTTATTTATTATTAAAAATATAATATCTTATGAAACTGCTAATTATTTTTGTATCACAGAATATGGATAAGAATCCCACATATTATGTTTTAGTAAGATTGTTGACATTTTACTATCTCCAAACCGTTGTTATTTTGTGGGGATTTTTCTTCACTCATATTGGTTTCATTTAAAATGATGACTTTTATTTATTGTAATATGGGGATCTCCTGAATAAAACTTCAGTGTCACCACTTCCCATATTCATAATATTTACATTTAGTTGGTTATAATTTGAGCTGTAACAAACATTCTGTGGAGCCCAATATCATAGTAGTCATATTTTTAACAATGGCTGACAGAGAAGATTTCATAATGGCAACAGACCAATGTTGAATACAAAAACATATTAATGAATTTTCATTTTATTCATCAAAACATGAATTTTTAGATAACAGTAGGGTATTGATCAGTTATAAGAAGTGCTTACTCACCTCATACAACAAGTATGTGATGTAAGGATTGTTTTCTGCATTTTGTAGATGAAAAGATATAAGGTAGGGAAACTTGAATAATGCATCTGGGGCCTAATGAGTTTGAGAGGAAATGGATTCAAACTCAGATCTGCTTGATTCCAAGTACATTAATATGTTGTGTCTCATAGTAATGTGTCAGACATATTACTTAGAAACACTGTGACCAAAACGCGTTGCCTGTGCAGGACCCCTGCAATAATGGCATTCCCCAGGTGCCTGAGTCACGTAGTCTGAGAACTGGTGTTTTACACCACTGAGCACTGCATGCTTTATCCGACCATACATTATCCATCACAGCTCCATAATAACACACATGGCTCTCATTTTACTGGCTTCCTGCACATTGGTAAAAGTGATCCCTGAAAGCCTGTTTACCTCTTATTCATTTGAGAAAACCAGAATATTTCCCCCTTCTGAGCTATGCTTACTATTTTCTGTTTCCTCACAACAGTTTTCATAACATATATTATAATGCCCCAGTTCATTAAGTCTATTGCTTGGAAACTAACTGCATCCTAGCAGCAGGTGCATACCTCACCATTGATTATTTCCCTCCCTCTACTTCTCTGTGATTTATTCCAGTCATGCTTGTCTTTAACTAAGATTTTTAAAAATTATTTTAAAAAATTTCTCCTCTCTAGACACACCCTGACAATCAGAGATGCACATTTACTCCCTCTAGCTGACAGAATGCAGTACATGCTTGAAACATGCGACCTTTTTTTTTCTTTTCAAATTAGAAGTACATTATTTTACTTATAAAAGCAATTCAAGCAACTAATAGAAAAAAATTTAAACTAGAAAACATAATCCCCTCCACTTCTTACTCTCACTCCACAATAAGTGCCCATTTAAAATTGGAGAAATATGACTAAATTTCTATCTCAGAGTTTATATTTATTTCACTAACACACACCATGAATGAGAGTGCCAGATTCTACACATACTTGATTGTATTTGTCAGGGTTCAAACAGGAAAATCAAAAACTCTAAATTTGAAACAGGAAATTTGTGACAGATAACGGAAGAATTCAGAAACCAAATGGGATGGTTAGGTATTCTTGAGATTAGTAACAGCAAAAGGCATTGCTATCATTCCCCAGATGGGACTGATAGCATACCAAGTGTGGAGTGGTGGGAGGAATACATTCAGAATGATGGCCTTGGTGGGAGGAATGTTTCTTTAATGTCACCGACATTGTTTAGAATTGCTAGCACATGGTTATATAAAAAACAGACTTTTAGTTGGTTTCAATCTGGCTTTTAAATTTTCTTCACACAATGTACCCCCTGATTTTCTGCAACCAGTTGTACTGTTGCTGCCATGTTGTCCATTGGGTATGACATGGTGGAGACATGATGGATGCAAGAGATGTTACCAGAATTAGGAAGCTGGAATTATCACCTGGAATTATGTAGAGATAAGGAGGCAGTGTCACTCAGTGAAGTTACTGCCGTAAGGAGAGACAGGGGGAAGAAATAACCTGAGTCTCCTACCCATTCATTCCTTTGACAAATTCATCTGGAAGGCAACTGACATGGGTATCTTAGAGTCAGTACCCTTACAATGAAGAATGAAGAGAAGAAAGAAAAGGAATGGATTTAAGAGCAAATAGGCAAAAAACTAGCACACTTCAGATACGAGATATTACCCAGCCACTCCAGCACGGAAGTAAATATTGTTTTCCTTTGATTTGTAGCTCGTTCAAACAATTTAATGTTCATTGGTCGTTTGTTGTTTTTCTTTTTTTCTGGAGTGTCCGCTTATATTATTTCTGAATTTTGTGGGGAAATGCTTGTGGAATCTTTTGAACATTTTTGGTAGAGTTTCCTTATCTACTTTACCCACTTCTTAATAACTCTTTGTCATATATATGTAACAATTTCCCCCATTTTACCTTTAAACTCTGTCACTTCCATTCAGAAGTTTTAACTTTTATCTTGTCGTGTATGTCAGTCTTTGCTACTATGTCATTCTTTGAAAGGTCTTCTGCACTCCAATAGTATAAAAACTGTCTTCTTATATTCTTTTTGTACTTTAATGGCTTCATTGTTCCTGCTTAATTCCTCAGTCCTTCTGAAATGGATTTGGGGACAGTGTCAGTTAAAGTTTAAAATCAATGTTTTCTTCAAGTAAGTATCTAATTTTCCCAACAGTATTTATTAATTTATCCTTTCTTCACTTATTTGAAATGATCCATTGACATACTTAAATTATATTTTATTTTATTTTATTTTATTTTATTTTTTTTTTTTGCGGTACGCGGGCCTCTCACTGTTGTGGCCTCTCCCGTCGCGGAGCACAGGCTCCGGACGCGCAGGCTCAGCGGCCATGGCTCAGGGGCCCAGCCGCTCCGCGGCATGTGGGATCTTCCCGGACCGGGGCACGAACCCGTGTCCCCTGCATCGGCAGGCGGACCCTCAACCACTGCCCCACCAGGGAAGCCCCTTAAATTATATTTTAAATGTTAAAGGTTAATAAACTTAACCTGCTAATTTCCTTCATTTTATAAAGGTAGTAGCATTAATCTTTGGAGAATTAAAAATAATTCCAAATAAGCCAACATGTCTTCGATATATTGATAATAATGTTAATTTTAGTTTCATATTTCCATTCTTGATAAACTGGCTAGCATTTTTGTCATTAGCTCTGGACTGCTTTGACTGTTTTCTTTCTTTATCTTTTCATTCTTGCATAACTGGACAAAAGTTATACTTAGTGATGCCTTATGACTCAAATATTAATACAATAAAATTCTGATTATGAAAATGACATTAAACAAAATTATTAAAAATTACTATGGTAATTTAAAAGATGTTCACAACAGCTAACATCATACTTAATGGTGAAAGACTGAAAGTTTTCCTCTAAGATTAAGAGCAAGACAGGATGCTAACTTTCACTACTTCTATTCAACATAGTACTGCAAGTCCTAGCCAGAACAATTAGGCAAGAAAATGAAATAACAGGCATCCAAATTGGAAAGGAAAAAGTAAAATTAACCCTGTTTACAGACAACATGACTTTATATGTGGAAAATCCTAATGATTCCACCAAAAACCTGTTAGAACTAACTAATGAATTCAGCAGTTGCAGGACACAAAATCAACACACTAAAATCAGTTGTTTCCATACATTAACAAATGAACAATCTGAAAAGGAAGAAAACAATTCCATTTACATTGCAAAACTAGAACATCCCAATTGAATCTACAAACTCAATGCAACACCTATCAAAACTCCAATGACATTTCTTGCAGAAAGTTTTTAAAAAAATCCTAAAATTCGTATAGAATTTCAAAGGATACCAAATAGCCAAAACAATCTTGAAAAAGAAGAACAAAGCTGGAGGATTCACACTTCCTTCCTGATTTCAAAACTTATTACAAAGCTATAGTAATCAAAAGATTCTCAAAATCACTAATTGTTAAGAAAATGCAAAAAAAACTGCAATGAGATACTACCTCACATCCATAAATAAATGATAAATAAAACAGAGATAGCAAATGTTGGTGAGGATGTGGAGAAATCGGAACACTTGTGCACTCTTGGTACAAATGTAAAATTGGACAGCTGCTTAGGAAAACAGTATGGCAGTTTCTCAAAAAATAGATAATTAACATATGATCTAGCAATTCCACTCCTTGAAGAGATATTTATACATTCACATTTGTAGTGGCATTATTTGCAATAGCCAAACGTACATAATGTACCTAGAGTAGTCAAATTCATAGAGACAGGAAGTACAATGTGATTTCTAGGAGCTGGGGGGAAAGGGGAATAAAGGGTTATTTTTAATGTCAAAGAATTTCCATTTTGCATGATGAAAAGAGTTCTGGAGATGGATGGTGGTGATGGTTGCACAAAATGTGAATGTAGTTAATGCCCCTGAATTGTACAGTTAATATGCCTAAGATGGCAAATTTTATGTTAGATATGTTTACCACAATTAAAAAAGTATTAATAAAACCATGTTAACAAATTCTTTGATACTGATCCTATTAAGAAATGGAGCATCTTTATTCTCCATTTGAAAATATGCTGGCCTTAATGAGTGACTTCTAATATATAGAATGCTGCAGAAGTGATGCTGTGTGAGTTGAGACAGACAATAAAGCTTCCATCAGGCTTTATTTTTGAGATACTCACCTTTGGAACTCTGCTGCCATGCTCTGAGAAAGCCCAGGTTACAGGAAGAAATCATGATTAAACATGTTGTCCATGCTCTAGACAACAGCTGGGCCTCTGAGAAACCTTTTGTGATAATACCTGCCTTAGCCACTGTCTGAGTGAAGTCATACGAGAGACCCACAGAGAACCACTTAATTTTGCCTGGTCAACCCCCAGAACCATGAACAGTAATGTTAATAGGTGATTATTGTTGTTTTACACCACTATGTTTGTGGCAGTGTATTATGCAGCATTATACAATCAAAACTGCCAAGAGCAGAGTCTATGGAATCAGAAGGACTAGTATTTGAATTTCAACTCTACCACTTACTAGCTTCGTGTGACTTTAGAATTGTCACTTTATGTGTAATTTGAGAATAAAAGTACTTACTTCATAAAACTGGTTTGTATATAAATGAGATGTATATAAAATATCCCTTACAGTATATGGAGCATAATAAGCCTTCAGTATTTTATAATAATGGTTAATACTGCTCTTATTATAATTACCATAAAACTCTGAGTGAATCCTTGCTAAAATAATTTACATGTGCATTTCTGTTACAACCGCCCTTCCTTAATTAAAGGAATTTAAAATTTCTAATATCAATCATAATTCCCAAATTTAGTCTGGATTCCATTCCAGTTGAAGACAGGATTTTCAAAGAATATAATTTTTCTACATTTGCAAGGCACAGAACTAAATTAGGTTTTATAGATTCTCAGTCTCTATTTTCTGCAGGATGTTTAGAAATTCTTGGATGTCTGAATTTTCCAAGAAAGCAATTCACTGCTCTTTGTGGACACCCGGACTTCATTAGCAAAATCTTATTCCTCTTAGCATTAAACTTTGCGATATAATTAGAGTTTCATCCATTTAAAAGTTGGCCATTCATTTAAATCAGGGGCAGGGAGAAGGGAAAGGTTTTCCCTAGAGCAGTTACATCGTTGTAGGCATGGAACATTATCAAGCTCAGATTTTTTGAAGGCTTGTAAACTACAGAGCCACTGAAATTACTGCCAAGTATATAGAAACCGTCTTTGTAAACAAAATCTCTAAAGATTGAGGAGTATCTTTCTGGAACCAATACAATGCAAATGTATCTATTTCCTTCTAGGTTTTCTGTTAAAATATGAGATGGTTTCTACCACTTTCTTTATAAGTGGAGAAAATCATCTATAAGGAGCTCAACTATAAAAAGTATAATCACCAGCAAATTTTTCTTTAGCATAGGAAGCACTATTTTCTAGATTCCTGCTGATGATAAAAGACTAGAATTGAAACACTACTGTTTCTATGTGATTATGTAAAATGTTATGCCTAAAAATCCTATTAAAAATGCCTGGGGATTGCATACATTAAATGGGTTTGTGTTGTTCCTTATACGTCTCAGGCTTCCATGTCAAATTTTTAGCACACAAAAGATTCTTTATTATATGATCTCAAAAAAAGGGACCTCAACCGTATTGCACGATAAGTCTATTTTTGTTTTAATATTAGAGTTGAGTCTATGCCATAGTGAGAGAACAAGGAAGTTCCATTTATATTTCAGAAGTAATGTTTGCAAACACACAGACATTGAAAAGAGAAAAATGGTTGAGAAGCTGTATCCCTCCTAATAGTGTTTATGTAAGTCTGGTTGAACACATTTACTTTTAAGAGCCACGTAAATGCTTTGCAAACACCTGTAAAATTCAGTAGAAAATCTCAAAGCCCTTGTTATTTTTGTGACAGTGATAGGTGAATGATAAACCTCTTTGCTATGTTAGGAACTCTGAAGCAAGAATAAAGTCTCGACCTTTAAAAAACCATCCTTTGCAGACATCTTTGCTGTCGCTCACGTGCAAGCTCTCACATCTGCCAAATTTGTCCTCAAGGTATGGCAGTCCCATGATTTCGCTGCTCAGTTCATTCACCACTATCTAATTAACAGCCATTCTTCACTTTTCTGGCTTTTTCTTACTGCATCTTGCTTTCTATAGCACAGCCCCACATAGTCAGCGACCCTGTAGCAAAGATCAAGAAAAGGGCTCCAACAGGTAGTGTGAAAGTCCTGAGACCAGTTAGCTCGTGATCCATCCTTCCCCCACCTTTGACCAGAGCAAGGGCTGAAGACTGCTCCCTCCTGCCTTTATTCCACAGTCCTGGTCATGCTTGTGGTCTTTCAGGATACACAAACCACTAATCCCTTTCCATTATGCCTTTAAACTAGGGAGGAGACAGTAGAGAGAGGGATGGAAAAGGCCATGATCAAGAGGAGGTACACATGGTAAGAGATAACTGCTTTCTCGAATCCACTGCAATTATAATCTCTAGCATTGCCTTTAAACATTTAGATTGCTACAATGATTGCTATTCAAATAAGTTTTCAGAAGAATGATTTTGAATATCTCCAATTGTGTATAATAATGGAATCCTCTGGGTTTTTCTTTTTTAATAATAGATTTTGAAAATATCCCTGAAATTCTTTCTAAATTCTAAGAGGGCAAACAAAAACACAGTAAATAATGTGTTTAATGTTTTTGGTGATTAGTAGGTTAGTTTTCTATGGTTTAAATTTATTGTGGGGTTATATTTTTAAGTATACCAATATTTTCATAAATAGGGGCTCCTTATATAACTCATGTTTTTAGTATATTTTGTGTTTACTTGAAACAGAGCTAGAAAAGTCTGCTAATACTGCTAAAGCCCAATCTACCTGCACATCTCTAGGGATTTAGGAGGTTTTTCCTTTTACTACAGGAGTCCTTAGTTGGAGAAACTGTTTCATGATACATGCAGGCTTCTGCAAATCTATATTAAGTGTGACCAAATGGCATAGGTCAGGTGTCCATCTTCATCTCTCAACAGAGTTAACCTTAATTCTACGTGAATCTCATGAGGTTGGGAAAAAGACACGTGTTCCCTTCCTCTGTACTAGCACTGAGGGGCATGGGGAGGGGTATGCCCTCATTCTCGAACTAGCTGGTGTTACAGTTGCTCTCAAAGTGTCTACAAAATAATATATCCTAACTCCCTGATTAGAAGCTTCAAATATGTCATTTTAACGTCTGTTCCTACATTTAGCACATACTTATTAAACATCCCATGCAGCAAGATCAATATCATAAGTCCAAGGATTTAGTGGCACAAGGATACATATTTCCCATTGCTAAGCATTTCATGATCTACTGAACTTTCCAATAGTTTCGGTTTCTAGAGTGTAGTTGCTCTCACCTCTTTTTTTTCCAAGTTTGTTGTTGCTTACAGGTATATAAATGATATATGAATATTAATTTTAAAAATTTAAACAAAAGAGAAGTGCAACTTCTAAATGTTCCTTCCTACTTTTACCTTCAGCTACATGTAAGAGAGAACCAACTCAAAATGGATTACGTAATGAGAAGAAAATTTATTATGCCCTAGAATAGGGTACACAAGTGAGAGCAACCCTAACGCTGAGATTTGTCAGCTCACTCACATCCTTAAAGGCCCAGGTTCTTTTCATCTGCCAGCTATGCCATGTTAGCATGACGCATGATGGTATTAGCACCCAGGTCAGCTCCAGCATCACACCTATCACACACACATCCAGACAGACCTGACAATGTTCCCCAGAAAACTGACCCCTCATGTGTATCTTCTTTGTTTAAAGTTCATGAGAGTTTTTACTAGAAGTCCTCATTAGACCTCCCTTCATACCCCATTAACCACTCCTAAACCAATTGCTGTCACACTGAATAGGATTAACATGTTTAGCACAGAGTAATTAGGATTGAGGAAAAGGGTTGCCTTCTCTGAGCAAAGAGCTGTACTTAAGATGGAGGCCTGAAATTTAAAAAATGCTGTTACAGATACTGTCAGAAAGGGCATTGGTAATAAATGATTGGTCACTCCAACTGGGTACTCTGAAAACAGAGTTAAATATGGGGACTATTTACAAAGGTATGAATGGGGCTTAAGAAAACAAACAAGGCATAGTGCAGAACCTAGTGGCTCACAGTAGCAGGGAACTGTTAAGATCCCTAAGCCCAAAAAAAGAGGAATAGGAATGGTTACTGGAAACCAGAGGCGGTGTCTGATTGAAACTGTGCCTCTTATTAGAGAGAAGCATCTTACCTCCAGTGACTTGGAAAGGAAGGAGTCAACGTAATAAACATCCCAACACTATTTTAATTTGCCTTTGATCATTTCCTGGCAAGACCCAAAGAGAAGCAAAGTTCCAAGATGAGGTCTGTGGTTGTAGTCCTACCACCTTAGCCTCCCAGGTCCAGAGCAGACTGGAAATGGGTGATGAGTGGATCTGGAGGAGAAATGAAGACTACTCAACACAGATATCAATAATGGTAATTATTATTATAATTTTAGTAAATCTCACACAGAACCTACTTTGTATCTTATATAGTGTCTGCTATAGTATTTATGCATCATTTATTCAAAGTTACATTTAATTTTTAACTTTTATAAAAATACGGCAATTATATATGTGAGTCCGTTTTCTTCAGTTTCTTGCTGAAACTTTCAAATATTGCTAGATATTGCCAAATTGCAATTTAAAAATGCTTTTAATTTGCATTAATATTGGTGTTGGTTTTTTTCATATTTTTTATGTAAAGGTTGACCATCTTTTTATTTGGCTGCTTCTGTTTATCCCCAGTCTGCTGTTTATTTTATTTTTTTGTTTATCCTTATTTCTCTTCATGAAATTTTTTTCAGAAATTTTAGTTTATATATGGTCAGATTTGTCAGTCTTTCACTTTCTAGTTGATTTATTGTGTTGCTTACAAAATTTCTTCTCCAAAATTCTATAAAGCTATTCTTCCATATTTAGTTATTTAAAAATAATTTCTTTAACCTTTTGCTCTCTAATCCAAATGGAAGTTACAGCAAATGTAGGTTAATTTTTGTTTTTATGTGTATAATGTAAATTGGACAACTAATGGTTTATTCTGAAAGACAATCAATGTACATCAATGTAATTTTTAATTTCCACACATTTGAAGAGCCACTTTTTCATGATTCTATTTCTTGGCCACTCATTGTTTATTACTAATCTATTTGTTTATTTGTTTGATTAAAAGTTTGATTGCCACAATTTATAGAATATACTCATGTTATATAAAATAACTATGCAATTTTTTGTCATCAATTTTTCATAATTTTCTTGGATATTGTTATGAAATTGCACTTTTAGGTTGGACATGAGGATAAAATATTCAAATATTCTAACAATACCATGAATTTTAAAAAAAGATTGTGTTTAATTATTTAAAATAGATTTGATACTTTTACATTTACTTTGCACTTGGTTAGCTTTATAACTAACTTTTTTATTGACTCTACAATGTTTTAAATTGTATTTTATCTGATCCTTTTGGATTTTCTTGAAGAAAATTCTATAATCTTCAAATAATGATGATCCTATTATCTTACATTTTAAAAAATACTTACTAATCTCATTTTTCTTGTCTTAATGCTTATTTTTACCTATATATATTTGGCTATTTTCTGTAGTAAAGTATTACAATGGTGATAGGCAGACATTCTCACTTTTTATTAAATGACATTTTTTGGTAATTCTCCATCACTATAGATTCTGATTAGAAAAACTTTATTACTCATTAAAATTTTTTTTATTTTTCCTTAATCTTAATTGGCTAAAATATAGGTAAGTTTATGTAACTATATTCTCAATCACCCCAAACTGTACTACTTTCAAGAGCAATACAAGCACCTCCATTTCTAGATTTCAATTATTCACAAAAGAGTTGCATAAAAATAATAAAACAGAATAGGAAAATAATTGAAATGGCTAATCTGTATCAAGGTGTTGTTCTAAGAATTTTATATGTATTAGCATGTTGAATCCTTGCTCCATGAAATAGGTACTCTTACTATCTCCATTTTATAGGTAGGAAACAGAAATAGGAAAGCAATACTGCACAAAAATTTTAGAGGTGGGAAATGGTTCCCAGAATTCTGGCTCCACCTACCATATCCTTAGATACCATAATTTGCTGAATAAACTCTAAACTAATTAAAAATTTGAGGCTAGAGCTTTCTCACATTATCTTTTCAAGTTTCTGAACATTAAATTGACTCTTTCATCTCTGTTTGACCAAAGCTCAAAAGAGCTTTCTTTTTTAAGAGCCAGGCTGCATTACCTGGATTAGTTATGTGACTTCCACATTGGAAGGACTTTCCTAGAATCCAGATTAGAAATATAAACTTCTTTTTACCTCCAGCTCTGCATAAGTCTCAGAGCAATCAGGTATTTTCTGGTCACTTGGGAAATCCCCCATAGATTGATCCATGTAAAATTTTCTTTATCTGACCATTTTGATGATTGATACTTCCTTACGTGAATGCACAACCACTGTAAGACTTGGGAATAAGGTCCTTTATGTGAGCTTACTTGATAAAAAAAAATCATGTACTCTACCGATGTCTTCTGAAAGAAGATAGCAAACAATGGATCTCTGTTTATGCGTACAACCAGATAATCACATACAGGCTTTGAAGACAGAAAGGATGGAAAATAACCACGATGTATTAAGTGCTAATCTGTTGTGGGAATTGTGACAAGTGCTTCTAGAAATATATGCCTTATATTTGTGTCCTCACAACTCATTATCTCCATTTTTCACATGAGGAAATTGAGTTTGCAGAGATATCTGAAAACATTTTACCATAAATTACACTTGCCATACCTTCATTCTTAAAATAAATCCCTCTTAACACATCTGTAACTGGAAGTCAACTCACATACTCTTTTACAGTGAGGGAGATTCTTACCCAGTATATATTTTACTGGGTAATCTGAACTCACAGCTCAAACACACTGCCGCTACATTTTCAAATTTTAGTAAATTAGGAAACCCTCTGAATTTAATATAAATCTGGAAATAACAAGTAGGTAACATAATATATCTTGCCAAAAATAAAAATAATAATGCTATGTACGTTTGCATAGTGTTATAATAGTCTATCCGATGACTTGATGACTTGGATCAAGATCTTTTTTTTTCTTCCATTTTCTAGATGGTAAGTCTAGACTTGAGACTTCTGAATTCTAGTACACTACTCTGTCTCTTCTAGTACTCTTAAAAGGTTCAAATTTTGGGCCCATGATATCCCTAACCATGAGAAGCCAATCAGCCCAGTTTTAGTATTAACATTAACCTTTTAACCTTAAAAGGTGATATCTAAATCTGACTTTAACTGACCAACAAATCCTGAGGAAGTTTCCACTCCAGGAGCCTGATGGAAAGAAGTAACTGAAGTATCTCCAGGGAGACTAAAGACCAGAGAATATATATAACTCCATATCTCTTCAGGGTCTTTGGTAAAGTGATCCAATTTATGAAGACCAGCGTATTTGAAGAACTATTTCCTACTACTGTGAAGAGTAAAACCTGCCTTTGTATCTCTCTCTTTGAATGTTACAGGATTATATAGTAAGATGCAGTTACAAAGGCACAGTAACTAGAAACCTTCCACACTGAAGACTGAAAAGCGGCAATCTTGTAGGCTTACTATACGTTCCTCATATTATTTACTCTGAAAGCACAGCAACAGTCAATAAATAGTGATGAATTTTTAAAAACTCTTCATCCCTAATATTAAAACAAGTCCTGCCAATTGTGAGTGTTCCATAAATATTTGTTGAATAAATGAGTGAATTGAAAAACAACAGAGTTTTGCAAATTCCTAGTTAGATCCACTCTAGTGAGAAATGGACATTCCTCACTTTCCTTTCTAGCAGAATCTGGAATAAAAGTGGTAAATTTCCATTCTTTGAGGCATCTTGTTTATATCTGGCAACTAGTATCTATTTTCTACAAAAGGGTTCTCATAATCTAGCTGTACATAAAATTCCTCAAAAATGGGCTTCCCTGGTGGCGCAGTGGTTGAGAGTCTGCCTGCCGATGCAGGGGACGCGGGTTCGTGCCCCGGTCTGGGAAGATCCCACATGCCATGGAGCAGTTGAGCCTGTGAGCCATGGCCGCTGAGCCTGCACGTCCGGAGCCTGTGCTCCGCAACGGGAGAGGCCACAACAGTGAGAGGCCCGCGTACCGCAAAAAAAAAAAAAAAAAAAAAAAAAAAAAAAAAAAAAAAAATTCCTCAAAAATATCTGAGCTCTGCAGGTGCAAGAGCTAACAGAACAGCTGCCAGACATGATATCTGTTCAGACAAACTAACTCACTTGTAAATAACTTCAATTGTTAGATTTTTGTAATGGAGTTTGGTCTAAAGTAATTGGACCATAATTAGTCTGGGAGTACAGAGATTTAGAATCTAGTCTTACATTTATCACTAATTATATAGTTAATATTTGGCAAATAATTAAACTGGGTTCAAATTCCCTCATGTTAAAATTAGGAAACTGAACTCTGATCTTTAGGACAACTGTAGCTTTGAGATACTATGATTATGAGGCCCCGTGCCTTCTATTCAAATAATTTTGTATTTCCAAGGTTGTAGTGTTTTAATTTTATGACATATGTTAGTTCATAGCTATTACAAGAAAAAATTTTTGATAAGAGCATAACATCTACACACAGCCTTGTTTCTGAGGAAATGCAACTGATTTTACGGCCATCTGCTTTATGATGTAGATTTAGGAAATGCAATTTTGCAAAAAGTATAGCTTGCATACGATAGCAAAGCACCACTATGTTTGAAAACTAATACCTTTAAGTGTTTTTTTGTTTTGTTTTTGCCCTACACACTGTGTGGGGTTGCACTGTATTTTCTACTAGGTTGATACACGTGTTATTCACACCTGTTTATACATTCCAGCCATAAGTGCCTGCTATTGTCAATGACTCTCTCTGAAGGTAATAAAAAAATATAAAATACATCCATCAAATAATCACCTAAGTATGCTATTAAAACTAAATGAGGGGCTTCTCTGGTGGTGCAATGGTTAAAAATCTCCTGCCAATGCAGGGGACACTGGTTCGAGCCCTGGTCCGGGAAGATGCCACATGCTGCGGAGCAACTAAGCCCGTGCGCCACAACTACTGAGTCTGAGCTCTAGAGCCCGTGAGCCACGACTACTGAGCCCACACACCACAACTACTGAACCCCGCGTGCCTAGAGCCTGTGCTCTGCAACAAGAGAAGCCACCGCAATTAGAAACCCATGCACCGTAACAAAGAGTAGTCCCTGCTCACCACAACTAAAATAAGCCCACATGCAGCAACGAAGACCCAACACAGCCAAAAATACATAAACAAAAATAAAAATAAATTAAAAAAACAACTAAATGAGGTCATCTCTCACTTATACTTAGGAAGACACAAGGCTGTACATTCGTTCTATGCACTGAGGCAATTTGGCAAAATAACATTTTACTGCATGGCCACTATTATATTATCAGAAGAACTTTTAAGTGGGTAAGATATTTTTAAAAACTTGCTATAAGAAAGGATGACCTATTTGGTTTGTTTCCTGGCTTTTACAGGAAGTTTGTAATACTACATTTGGCTAACTGAAGATGAAATGAAGTTGACACACTGAATATAACAAAAGCAAACAAAATGTCAGTAGTCCTCTGAGATACATGCTACCACAGCAAAGCAAGAAGTGATCCTTTCTAAGCAGATTCCAAGCATATTCTGTCATATTACTGTAGTTATGAATCTTTATATCTCATGAGAAGGGCAAGCAATTTGAAATCTTTTTCTCTGAATAGATGATAGGTTAATTACTACAAAAAAGAGGGAAAATTGAATCTTAGTCAACTACTATTGTTTTAATTGTTGTATGTAAATCTTTTCATCTACTAAAGGAAGTTAGACTAAAGCTTTCACTCCCTTGAAATCAATTCCTTGGTTAATTTTAATACACGTTTTACAAAAGGCTTTTGCTTGTATTTATTTCGACCCTCACAACAGTTAGATAGGTGCAGTATTAATAAGCCAATAAAATAAATGAAGAAATTCAAGAGAGTATAGGAGACATGCCAAAACACAACTTGTTAGAGACAGCACTGAGGTGCTTCCATGTGGGAAGAGGAGGAATCTGAGTTTATTACAAATCCTCATTAAAAATGTCTCCTAAAACTTCTACAGATGTTGTCATGCTGTAATTTGTATGGAGTTAAGCACCATCACTCCATAACTAAAAAACCATGTTTTCTTCAAGCTACATTCTTTTATTCAATTGCCAAACCCTTACTGACCACCTGCTATTTACAAGGTCATACTATAAATCCTGTGGTAATAAAGATGAAAAAAATATAATAATCTGCCAAGAAGCTAAAATAAAAATCTGAATTTATATTATTTCTACATATGTGATTTGATTTTACCTTTCCAACAACACATTGTGCTTATCAGAAAAATGGGAAAACAAAGACTCAGAGAAGATAAATTATCTATTCTCTTTTACCTGTTAAATGCAGAATCAAAAATCACAACCTGACCTCTATCTTTCTTGTAATTAAATGCACTTTCCACTATGTAATTCAGCTTGCTAGGCTGTTGATGTTACAGATATTTATAGAATATGTTGGTTATATGGTTTTACATATATATATATATATATTGCCATAATTGGCTCTTGTTCCCTAAAAAAAGGAACCATGATTAAATATTCATTACATAAAAGATTAAGAAAATTAATTCAACTAAATAAAATATCTTATTTGGCTTTGGTTTATCAAATTGTAATTAAGAAATCAAATGTCATAAATATTGTTAATAGTTAATAAATATTATTAAATTTTATTGAATATTAATTATGTCTAAGAACTGGGGTATTTGTTGGGGCAGAACAAATGTGAGGGGATTATCAGAAATAATAAGAACTAATACTTTAACTTATAACAGCATTCAACTGAGTATTATTTGCATGATTCAACAAATCTTAACTTTGATTAGTTGTATTATTATGGCATCAGTAGAAGTAAAATTTCTTAGGAGGACATTTTGGTATGCAAAAATTATTATCATAGAACATTACTTATTAGACATTATTTTAAAAATGGAAGTGACCTTATCTTTAACCACAGGTATAACTTTCACTGACTGTACCTTTCTCTGATGTTTGAATTTAAATGGATATTAGAGCAAGTAATATACTGTCTGACCTTCTTGATTCCTCTTTTCTTTTAAAATTTTCATGTAAAATGCAATTTGGATATTGTGCAAAAAAGAAATTCCAGTAGCTTCACCTTAACTAAAAACTCCAAGATGACAGGGGAAAATTCAGTCCAATGTGTATAGAAGCATAATAAGATGATATAAAAGGTGGCAGGATAGGTTGTAAATCTTATATGCCTTGGACAAGAAGAAATAATATAACCAAATAAATGGGTTCAAAGAACAGGAAAAAAATAAGCATTTTAAAAATATTCACAACAGGTTGACATGAAAGGATATCGTTTAAAGCTATTCAATCAAATGATAGATACCAAATGGTACTAATGTCACTATAAAATGTATTACAGTGCTAACTACCTAAACAGAAACACAAACCTCTGAAAATACCAAAATAATTTTTTAAACCAAAATGTAAGGAAAACCATACAGGAAATAAAACATAATAAACAGTAAAAATACAAAAGATAATAAGACAGAATTATGGATAAAAATACCAACTAAATAGAAAATATAAATGTGCTTAATTCACATATTAAAAACTTATGAATGCTAAATTAGAGAGTGAAAATTTGATGAGGTATAAGATATATATAGTCACAATACATCTTCTCGCGAACTTTGTCAATTAATAATAGGTGAAAATACTTTGCTTTGCAGAACCTGGAAGAAACAAATTTAAACAAATGAATAAAGTTAACATTACCAATAATCAGCCAAAACATCGTGTGCCTTCTTACAAGAATAAGAGAAAGAGAAAGAAAAATATCACATTTGTGGTATTTTGGCTAAAAATGTAGGTATATAACCATGAGGAAGCACTGAACAAACCTGAGGAACAGCATACAAAACATTGGCTGATACTCTTCAAATACGTCCACATTAAGAAAAACAAAGAAAGGTACAGGAAATATTCCAGGTTAAAGAAACTAAGGAAGCATAAAGAAACTAAGGAAACATACAATGTATGATTTTTGGACCAGAATTTTTTTTTTAATTTCTTTTTCCTCTTCATTACTTTTCCTGTTTCTCATTTTTCCTCCTATTAGTATCCTCCTCCTCTTTCTCTTTCTTTTCCTTTTTCTTCTTTATCTTTACATTTTTTTTCTTCATCTTCTTTTATTATGAAGACATTTTTAAGGTAAATGGCATAACTGGAATAAGATGTATATATTGTCTATTGGCATTATATCAGTGTTATAGTCCCTGATTTTGATAATAGTACTAGAATATCGTTATCCTTAGTCAATATACACTGGAAGGATAGTCTTTTCAACAAATTGTTTTGGGGAAATTGTGTATTCAAGTGAAAAAGAATAAATCTTGACCTTGACTTCTTTCATTACACAAAAATTAACTCAAAATAAATCATAGATTGAAATTTAAAATATAAAAATATAAGACTTTTAGAAAACAGGTAAAAATCTTTATGACTTATATAGTAAGCAGAGAGTTCTTAGACATGACTAAAAAGGCATGATCCATAAAGGAAAAAAGTAACAATAGATTGTACATTACCAGCATTTAAAGCTTTTGCTCTGCAAAGGACCCTATTAAGAGAATGAAAAGACAAGCCACAGGCTGTGAGAAAATAACTGCAAATCTCATATTTTCAAGACAAAAGACTTGTATCCAGAATATACAAAGAACTCCCTAAATTCAATAGTAAGAAAGACACTACACCTAGAGGACATGTGGATGGCAAATACAGACATGAAAAAAATGTTTAACATCATTAACCATTAAGGAAATGCGAGTAAAATTTTAGACGAAATATAACTATACATCTATTTGAATGGCTAAAATTAAAACAAATCCCTGACTACACAACGTACTACTGAGGATATGGAGCAACTATACAGATGTCATATATTGCTGGGGGGTATAAAATGTTACAGCCACTCTGGATAACAGTGTGGAAGTTTCGTAAAGTTTCATACTTGCTGATGATCCAGCAAACATAGTGCTGAATGTTTATCCTAGAAAAATAAAAACTTATTTTCACAAAAAATCTATACATGAATGTGCATCGTAGCTTTATTTGTATTAGCCCCAAACAACCCAAATGTTCGTCAACAGATTAATGATTAAACATTAATATATTAATATCATGAACGCTATTCAACAATAAAAAACAATGACTATTGAGACATGCAAACACTTGAATATATCACAAGGGAACATACTGAGTGAAAAAAATAAAAGCCAATCTCAAAGGATTACATTTCATATGATTCCACTTACATTGGGTTGGCCAAAAACGATCGTTCAGGTTTTTCCATAAGATGTTATGGAAAAATCCGAATGAACATTTTTGGCCAACCCAATAGAATAACATTATATTAATGAGAACAACTGTTGCAGGGGATAAAATTAAAGGGAAGATGTAACTATCAAGGGGTAACAGAGGAAGTTTCTATGTGATGATGGAACAATTCTGTACGCCAAATGTGATGATTTGACATTTATACATGCAATAATTTGATCAAATTTATATATGCAATATTTTTTTATAAAACATACAACTCCCTCCAAAAAAAGAGTGCATGTGTAAGCCGGTGAAGTACAAATACCACCTGTATGTGAGTTACTAATAATTTATTGATGTCAGTTCCTTGGTTTTGATAGTGTACCATGGTTATGTAAGATACTATAATTGTGGAAAGGAGTGAAGTACATACAGAAACTCTCTGTATTCTTTTTACAACTTTATGTGAGTCTTAAAACATTTGAAAGTGAAAGATTATGTTAAAAAAGGAAGTAAAAGGTGGGAAATGTTTCTATTGGTACTTGTGCTGCAAAGGCTTTTGATAAAAAAATAACCATTTTTTGATTAAAAAATAATAATATAGTAAGATTGTACACACACACAGCCCTCAGCCCCAAATTTTACTAAATTAAGGAATACTTTACTAAATAAAGGCTATCATTCATAGTCATTATAAAAATGTCCCACTAATTCCATGGTAATTTAATATTTTATTGAACACATTACCCAATGCAATCAGAAAAGAGAAAACAATTAGAGGCATAATAATTGAATGAAAATTATTTTCACATGTAGGTGATTTGACAGTTTACCTAGATAATCTTGGAAAATCAATGACAAAACTAACACAATGGTAAAATAGTGTTAAAGGATCCAAGTACTTAAAAGGATCTAAAATTAACATGTAGAAGTCAGTAGCTTTCATATGTACAAATAATGGTCA
This sequence comes from Phocoena sinus, assembly GCF_008692025.1. Lineage (NCBI taxonomy): Eukaryota > Metazoa > Chordata > Mammalia > Artiodactyla > Phocoenidae > Phocoena > Phocoena sinus. The sequence goes on along the minus strand of NC_045769.1, from coordinate 88,707,449 downwards.
GTTAGAAGATGTAATGGAAAAGAGAACTCCATTATAAAAAAAATAAAGATTAAATACTTGTGAATAAACTTAATAAGCTATTTGAGAATCCTACAACAGGAAACCTTTGAAAACACTAAAAAAAGAAATCCCACAAAAGTACATTTAAATAACATCTCATGTTCTTAGATATGATGACAGAACATTATAAAAATTCCATTATCCCCAAGTTAATATAAAAATCCAATAAAATAATTACTTTTGGAGATATGAATTATATTAAAATAAATATGGAACATTCAACCAAATCTAGGAAGGCTCTAAATAGGATATCAGTGAGAGGAAACTAGGCCTATAAGATAATAAAACATACTTCAAAGCCTCAGGAATCAAAGTAGGATGTAACTGACACATGAATAGGTGGATTAGTGGAAAATACTTGAAGAAAGTTCAAAAATAGATTCCAATATATAATAAAATTTTAGTAATATAAGGAAGGTCACAGCTCACATTAATGAGAGGGAGAAAACACTAAGAAAAGGTGTTGAGACAACTGGACAGAAATTTGGGGAAATATAAACAGGCACCCATAATCCAAATCACTCAACCACAAAGTTCCAAAGGGATCAGAGATCTAGATATAAATTTTTAGAAAAGTATACCAGAAAGCAGGGAAAAACCTTTCTAATTGTGACTTAAAATCCAGTCGTACTAAAAGAAAAACACATTTATTTGGTTACATATACAATGACAACCAAAAGACCAAAACCAAAAGGCAAATGACAAAATCAAAAGACAAATGACAAGTTAGAAGAAAATATCTGTATTATATATAAAAGATAAAAGACTAATCTCCTTAAGTTATAAAGAACTTGAACATTGCAGAAGACCAAACATCTGAAAAAAAAATGAAAAAAAGACATGTACAAATATTTTGGAAAAAATGTGTTCAAATGGCTCTTAAACATATATAAAATACTCAATTTTATTCATAGTGAGATAAATAAAAATCAAAACTATGCTAAATATTATTTCTTGCCTATCAGATGTAAAAAAAATCAGAATGCTCTATTGCAAAGTCTTTGAGAAAATCTTATATTTTATTCTTTGCTGATGGAATTCAAAATGGAATTCCTTTTGTAGAAGGAAGTCATACTCAACAAAGCCATGCATTCATATACAAATATACTGTAAATGTAAAATATATTTGACAAATAACAATATACGTTACAACAAATGTAATGTGTATGTACACACACACACACACACACACACACACACAAGTGTATATATACTTTCTATCTCTGTCCATTGAGAGGGACTAGAAGCAGAACACACCAAGAAGAATAAGCACATTTAGATCTAGACTGAAGGGCCCTCTAGGTAAATTCATAAAGAAAAATAAAAATGTATGGATGCATAATAATATTTCAAAGAAAGAAGGAAAGTGATGAGGGAAGGAGGGAGGAAGGAATGAAGGAAGGAGAAAAAGACTGACATAACTAGAAGAGAACTCATTTGAAGACCTTAATATAATAACTGATTCAGGCAAAGACCATCAATGGATGCAAATCATTGGATCAAGGTAGTCTGTGGAACAGATTACCTGCAAGGTTTCAAAATATCAGCATATGTATTATTTATTATGAGAGGAAACAGCTACTTTTGAAATGGAGACATGATATATACCACTTTAATCAAATAATCATATTTAGCTTCACTAATAATGAAATACACCAATATTATTTGCCTTTTGATGTGATAAAATAAGAAGTATGCATCATCACCTATGTAGTACCTTGCCAAAAATGTGTAACTTGCACTAATCATTGGGAAGCAACCACAACACCCAGACCGTATGACATACTAAACACAGTTGACCTAAACTCTCAAAAATGTTGAAAAAATGAAGGCAAAACTAATTGGGGGACTGGTGTAGATCAAAGGAAACAAAATAATCATAGAATATAATTCTTGTTCGGGTTTTGCAGAGAGGTGCTGAAGGTGGGAAGGGAGTCGTGGCTTACAATGGAATCATTGACGCAATTACTAAAATGTGAATATAAGCTCTATATTAGTAACGTAATTTTATTATGTGTTCAAGTTTTTTGTTTTTTTTTTTTTTTTTTTTTTTGCGGTATGTGGGCCTCTCACTGTTGTGGCCTCTCCCGTTGCAGAGCCCAGGCTCCAGACGCGCAGGCTCAGCGGCCATGGCTCACAGGCCCAGCCACTCTGCGGCATGTGGGATTTTCCTGGACCGGGGCATGAACCCGTGTCCCCTGCATCGGCAGGCGGACTCTCAACCACTGCGCCACTAGGGAAGCCCCATGAGTGTTCAAGTTTTTGGATGTGATAATATTGAGATTCTGCAGAAGACTGCCCTTTTTCTTAGGAGATATTTTCTGTAATATTCAATGGACATAGTATCTTCAATAACTTCAACTTAATTTCAATGCTTCAAACTGACAGAAAATAAGAAATATTGAGAAATTAGTATTAACATTTGCTAGATTTAAGTAAACAACATATGGGTGTCTAATGCAATATTCTTTGAAAGTTTTTCTATAAGTTTGAAAATTTCCTAAATTAAAAGTTGGGAAAATTCAAATATAAATAGGTACTGAAACCTTTCAAAATTTTGGGTTGTTTTGATTTTGATATTCACTGGATTTAAGTCAAAGTTATTTCAAATGATAATTGTCATCAAGGAAAATCTAAAATTGGAGATATTATAAAGAATTGTAAAATTCTCCTGATTCAGTTTCAATAGTTTGCAATAGTTTTTTCAAAGTAAACATACATTTTATGCAAATGACATTAGTATTCAGATTGGAATTTTTTAAACTGTAAATTATTGATGTACTTATAAAATGTTATATTTTAATTATATATTGAATTAATTAATATAATAATTTATTAATTTAGAAAGCATTTTTCATCTGGAATTTTCTGAGTTTTTCTATGCAAAGTTTTGTAAATGTCTGGTTTTCTTAGGAAATAAGAGCCTATTAGTCAAAACACCTAGGGAGTCAATATTGAAATTATAAAGGCAAGTTTTATATACTTTTCAAAGCAAACTGCATTTTATGCAGAATATACTCTACATAATTGAAGGATTTTCAATATTTTCCAAAATCAAGACCTTTTGTTTTTGTTATATTATGGTACTCTCTATGAAGATTACTTGCTTGTCAATAATTGAGCAAGTCAAAATTTATTTCATCGTAACTCCAAAGTATGAAATTTATTGATTGTTTAACTACTTGTAGAAATATCTAAAGTGCTCAGTGAACATCAATTTGTGTTTTATAATTGTAACATTTTTCTGTAGAGTTAAGTATTTCAGTGTTTCCTGGATATAATATAAATGGGTTTCCATTTCCTATTATTCAAAATTGCCTAGTGTGACAATTTTTAAAATGTTGAGGATTTTTTTTTTAAATTATGGACTTATGGAACACACACACACACATGCATACACACTGCACAGTACTGTCCTATTATCCTACTTTAAATAAGTGAGAATTGTTCCAGACATGTTTTGTTCTCACATGACCTAATCATTGTGTATATTACCTTATGTAGCAAAAGATGTAATAAAGTTAAGGTTCTTGAGAGAAGGACATTATCGTGGACTATTTGGGTGGCCCCCAACTACAATCACATGCATCCTTATACCAGACAAGTAGAGAGAATTTTGAGACACACATACAGAAAAAATGGTATGTGAAGATGGAAGTAGAGAATGGAGCAAAGCAACCACAAGCCAAGGAATGTCAACAACAGCTGGAAGAGGCAAAAAAATGTAATCTCTTCTAGATCCTCTGAGGTGAGCACAAATCTATCAACACCTTGATTCAAACTTCTGACCTCTGGAACTGTGAAAGAATAAATCTCTGTTGTTTTAAGCCATCCAGTGTTTAGTAACTTATTATAGCATCCCTGGGAAACTCATATAAATGGGTAACCTAACCAGGATAGCTGAAACAAAATGATACAAAATGTATCAATGAACATGATGATAAACCAACAGAAACTATCCAACCTGGAGAACACAGAGAAAGATAATTGAAGAAAAATATTTACAGGTTATTTGGAAATTATCAAGCATTCTAACATATATGTAATTTTGGATCTCAGAAAGAGAAAAATAAAGGACAAGACTTTTTGAAGAAATAATGTCTGAAAACTCTCCAAATTTGGTTTAAAAAAATTACAGATTTGGGCTTCCCTGGTGGAGCAGTGGTTAAAGAATCCACCTGCCAAGGTAGGGGAGAGGGGTTCGAGCCCTGGTCCAGGAAGATCCCACATTCCACAGAGCAACTAAGTCCGTGTGCCACAACTACTGAGCCTGTGCTCTAGAGCCCGCCAGCCACAACTACTGAGCCTGTGTGCCACAACTACTGAAGCCCGTGCATCTAGAGGCCATGCTCTGCAACAAAAGAAACCACCACAGTGAGAAGTCCGTGCACTGCAATGAGGAGTAGCCCCTGCTTGCTGCAACTAGAGAAAAGCCCATGCACAGCGATGAAGACCCAATGCAGCCAAAAACTTAAATAAATAAATATTTGTTTAAAAAAAAAATACAGATTCAAAAACCTTAATAAACTCCAAGAGGGTGAATATAAAAAGAAAAACTCCTAGACACATTTAAACTATTAAGAGTAAAATCAAAATGAAAAATCTTAAAAGCAGAAAGAAAAATATGATATATTGTATACAGGGAATAATGATTTTTTGACTTTTAACAAAAACAATGAAAGCCAAAAGGCATTGGAATTACATAAAATTCTATCAATCAATAATTCTATATTTAATAAAGCTATCCTTAAAAATTGAAACTGAAAGACATTTCGCTATAAACAAAATTTATCTCAAAATGGATCACAGACCTAAATGTCAAAGTTAAACTATAAAACTTCTAGAGGAAACTGGAGAAAATATATGAACTGTGTATTATACAAAGACTTTTTAGATAGAACACAAACAACTTGAACCGTAGGAAAAAAATATTCAAATCTGACACTGTTAAATTTACAATTTTTGTTCTTTGAAAGAAACATTTAAGAAAATGAATAGACAAATCAGATTGGGTGAAATTAATTGCATACCACAGGTAAACAAAGATTTGTATCCAGAATATACTAAGCACTTACACAACCGAAAAAGGAGAAAATAAACTATCCAATTAAAAGATGGGCAAAAGAGTTAAAGACAATTCACAAAAAAAGGTTATGAATGTAGCAAATAAGTTTATGAAAAAATGTTCAGCAATATTGGTCATGAGGAAAATGCTAACTAAAACCACAGTAAGATACCACTACAAACTCACTATCTAGAATTAGAAATAGACAATACCCAAATATTGTCAAGAATGTGGAGGAACTGGAGCCCTCATACATTGCTGGTAGGAATATATGTATATAAATTATACAGTCACTTTGGAAAACAGTTTGGCAACTTTTAAAAATAATGAACTTACTCTTATCACATAATATAGAAACGTAATTACTAGGAAATAAGAAACATGCATCCAAAGAAAGATTTTTATGTGGAAATTTATAGAAGCATTATTCTTAACAGCCAAAACCTAAAAACAACCAAAATGTCAAGCAACATGTGATGGATAAGTACAATGTTGTATATCCATACTCATGGTAACAACTGAACAACTGTATAATTGTTCCTTAAACTCATCAAACTATAAATTTATGACATAAATTTTATAACAGGTAACCCAAAAATAAATTTAACTTGATAAACTGTCATAAATATACTCTTGAAATATTCTAAGGTTTTGTAACTAGTAAACTTTCTCACATGGCAATAATCAGTCAACATAATTTAATGAGTACCACAAATATATATGTAAAGAAGTCTTCCTTCTGAACATAAAAGAAAATGTATGATGTTATCCCCTACATCCAAGGCACATAAATATTGTTTTTCCTCTTGGTTTTATTTTAACCCTCTCAAGGAGGAAGGAACTGCTTTTCGTGTGAAACTTTTATATGACAGGTACTGGTTTAGACCCTTTACATGCATTATTAAGTTAACATTGACTTTTAAAAAACGTGCATGTTATAATAAACATTATATGTCTGGTTTCAGAATATCAATGAACCTGTTGATGGTCAGATAGAAGGCAGATAAACTGGAATTTGAATCAGGGCTTCAAAGTATGTGGTTTTCCTTCATTTTGGCTTTTTTTTCCCTCTTACATATGAGACTAAAGATACCCTTGTTCACAAAACGTAACTATTAGGACCCAAAATTAAGACCATCTGTATTGACATGGCTTAACTGTTTGCTTCAGGAAATTACTGTAAACCAATTTATCTGGACAAATAGTTTACTTCTGGGCAAAACTCTCTCCTATCAGGACAATATATTGCTCATCTGGTCAAACAACTCACTTTTCAAATACCAATTTACTTATTAGGTCTCACTTTGAATCTTTTGATGCTGTGTATTCAAATACTGAACAGTTATATCACAGATGTTCCCCATCTTATTTACTCATTCTAGCCCAGAACCCAAAATCCTATAAATATTACTGACTGCCCCATTCTAAAACACTTCCAATGCTCTTTCAATGTCATGTTTTCTCTTGCTGTAGTAGGCAGTCCTCAGAAGACAAACTTTGGCTTAGGTCTTCTATTTAAATTATATGAGAATTTTCCTCATTTTTGTTTGTTTGTTTGCTTGTTTGTTTGGTCTCTGAGAGTGTGACTTAGTGATAGATCCTATCACCAAAATTTCCATCCGCTGGATTTGCTGGATCTTAAATTTCAGACAGCTAACCAATAGCATGGGAGCCTAAGCCATGAAGTGTCCCAGCAACATATATATATATATATATATATATATATATATATATATATAAAATCAACCATTGCCATTCTTTCAGGATTGCTTCTCGTTTTAAGTGTATGTCTCCTCCAAGTAAGATTCTAGCTTTTTAAAAAACATGTATTTCACATCTTAACTCCAATTTTTATATTTCTAAGTGGCAAAATTTTATCAAAGATAATTTTAAATTACAGTAGGATTTAGGGAACTTTCCATATAAATAAAATTGTTCATTTGAGAAATATCTTAAAACAAAAAGGGAACAAAATTCCAAACGCCTAGTGATCTCCATTTCTTGACTGGTTTGAGGAAGCTCCTAAATAATTTTTTATAACAACACTGCATCCTGAACATCTCCCTTAAACAAAACAAGTAAAATCTGTGAAAATGTATAACATTCTTTGAGACCTTCCACATTGTAACCTGAACATGACTTTTATCCTACTCTTGCTCTTGCCTTATTATATATATATGTCCCTCCACATACTCTTCCTTTTTTTAATGAATTTATTTATTTATTTTTGGCTGCGTTGGGTCTTCATTGCTGTGCGCGGGCTTTCTCTAGTTGCGGCAAGGGGGGCTACTCTTCAATGCTGTGCACGGGCTTCTCATTGCGGTGGCTTCTCTTGTTGCGGAGCACGGGCTCTAGGTGTGCGGGCTTCAGTAGTTGTGGCTCACGGGCTCTAGAGCGCGGGCTTCAGTAGTTGTAGCACACGGGCTTAGTTGCTCCACAGCATGTGGGATCTTCCTGGATCAGGGCTCGAACCTGTGTCCCCTGCATTGGCAAGTGGATTCTTAACCACTGTGCCACCAGGGAAGTCCCCATGTACTCTTCCTATACTCCTCTTTCTAACCCACTTCCTTTTAGTTCTGGGGGACCAGAAACTCACAAAGATAAATTGTCTCTTAAAGTTAATGCTAGTTCAGAACAGAGCAAGCCCATTACGATTGATTTTAAGCCTTGATCTCAGTCTGAGCTGAAAACCATTGTTAAAGACTTAAAGCCTAGATAAGATAGAAGGAAATTTACAGATCAGTGTAGAATAGATCTGGAAACATATATTCAAGGGTTCCCTGATCTGTATCGATTGGTTCATATGTTATTAGGAACCTCATATGTGAAAATGTATACAGGAAGGAAATAATGAAGGTGACCTAAGAAACCCAGATTTGATTCTTTATTTTGTACATGAACATCTCATTGTTCTAGCACTGTTTATTGAAAAGACTAGCCATTTTCTTTGATCTTTGTTTAAAAAGAAACAGTTGATTATATTTATGGGAGTCTGTTTCTGTTGCCTTGATCCATGTGTCTATACCTCACCAATACAATGCCGTCTTGATTACTGTAGATACATAGCAGAAAACATATTTTTAATCCTAACTTTCCCACAGATTAAAACCCTGTAAGTTTAACTTACTGAAGTTTTCCCACACAATGTTTGCATATTTAATTTTTCCCTGACTGGTTTCCTTAGGTGGAAATTAGTTATTAAGTTTAGCTTGCGTTCCCAGAATGTACTGAATGAAACTGAACCAAGAGGAACCATCCTTCTCTTCAGAAGGTAAGTAGGAACATATTGAAAACATTTGCAAGCAATCATAGGACCATATGGTGGGGGGAAGGGAAGAGGAGAAAAAGAACCATTGTGGGGCACTGTGAGAAAAGGAGGTAGGTGTAATTTAGCATGTGCAATATGGACAAGAAGAGGAATAGCACTGCGGTAAAATATTTTATTCTCCTGGCATCTTCGCTCTTCCAAGGTTAACCTATTGACGTCTAACCAAGCAGGTTCATAGTGTGGATGAACATAAGACACATAGGATGCAACAAATTCTTAGAGTAACATTTCCAACCAGAGTTTTCTTATGTAAAAAAAGATTCATGAAATATAAAAGCTAAGATTTTAAATGGTGCTTTTTCCACAAACATAGCAACCAGTTTTCAGAGCTAAAGTCCTTCTGTTCCATTGATAAATGTCCCTTTACAGAGATTTGGCTACCAGATGGTCATTCTATCTCCATCACCCACTTCCCCAAAAGAAATAATACTAGCTGCTGATTTTTTTTTCCTCTCTGAATATATTTAGCTTTCTTTTGCAGTACTTCACACTGAAAGTCTAATTCTGAGTCAAGCTAGAACAGCCTCATCTCATTCATTTTGCCTGAGTCTCATTTTCTTTTTTATTAATCTTAAGGTAATTTGGAAATACTTTTGCAATCATTTCACTTTTATGATAAACAGTTTTGTAATAGTTTTCAAAGAAACAATTACAAACGTCCTTCCCCCCCACCCCTGTTTCTTCTTTCAGCCCTATTCTCTTAAATCAGCATAGCTTGAGTTTGAGCACAGATTCCATTTCTGCTGAGTTAATATCTTCAATTTGGACCAATTTAATCCCTGGACAGTCTTTTTTCTTACTTATTGTGTAATTATTTTAAAAGACACTAGTTTTTATGATTCTAGGAATTTTCAAATTGTCCTAATTTTGAAATCAATGTATATCTGATAGCCACTGGCTATGGACCCTACTTAAGTGCTGAATCTTAAGTGTGCTGTATGTGTATGGATTTGCTAAGCTGCTTGCATCCTGCTAAGCAAGAGTACACGTCTAATCCTACTGATTTTAAAACTCTGTGCAGACGTCACAAATTGCCCAAATAAAATAAATCATGTTACTATAAAACTCTAGTAGTCTACAGTTTGTAGCTTTTGCAGAGTGTCCCATTATCATTAGGATTTTAAAAGTCATGAAAGATAACAGCCCACCTGAAGTACACAATTGGATCAGGAGATCTTTGTTCGTTTAGATGTTCTCTCTCTTCTGGAGTTTTTTTTCCCTTTATATTTCTTTCTGCTTTCCTTCTTTCATTCCTTCTTTCCTTCTCCCTCCCTCCTTTCTTCTTCCCATGTATCTTTCTCTACAAAAAAGAAAATACAAAAAGCACATTTGTAGTTCTAAATGATGTGTTACCAGCTCTTCCCTTAGAATTACATTGGATGTCACTGTTTCTTCTGTTCTGATGGCCTGTTCACAAATTCAAAACTGTATAAATTGAGCCAGAGATCAACTTAAAGAGTAAATTCAATACCTAGGACAAATGTATGAACACCCACATATATATACACATAGAGAAACGTTAAATTGGACATTCCAACATTGTTCCTAAGAGAATTGTAAACAAAATGAAGATATCTACAATCTTGGATATACCTACTTTAATGATAAAGTTAACTTAGTAAATCTTTCAGAAATATCCATTGTCTGTCAAATTCTGGTTCCACAAATGGAAACTACAGTTGATCTGCTACATTGCCTACCAGAAAAGGATGTTCCATAGCATTGGACTTAGAAGCACTAAAAAATTCTTCCTGGTTTATCATTTCAGTGGTTATGTCATTTTTCTACAATGAAGATATACTTGTATTTCGTAACACTGATACATTTTCTTGGACTGTTGTAGCTGTGTTTATGTCTTTGAGGAATCAGTTACCATAATACCTACTATAAAGGCATGTATAAAACAATAGAGGATTCCTGCTCCAATCAGGTATGACAATTCCACAAATACTTCTGTATGAATGTTAGAACTATGCCTTTACAGTTTGTTTTGACCTCAAGCCAATTAAGGCAATTTCTAAAGAATAAGAATACACATTATACTACTGCATAATGTAATTCAGTGCTAAAGTCTTATGCTTCACCTATCGTTTGCCTTCAAGCCCCAGTGAAAATTTTAGTGCCTATGCCCTGAACTCTCTGATCTTGAATTTTCAAAAGAAATTTAAGTGACTCAAATAGAGGTTAAAGAATTTATTCAGCTCTTGTGAAACAGAGCATCTGAAGATGTAGTAGCTTCCTAATTGAAGCAGTCAGTTTTGACAGCATAGGGAGAGCTGAGTAGCTGCCTTTATGGTTTTGATTTAGGCTGTGATTTTTGACTTTAAGCAAAACTCATAGTTGCAGGTCATGTCTTTTGCTTGGGTTTACAATAACCATCAGAACAGTTTTTCCCAGAATTATTTTTCCAAGCCTTGTGGTTTATAAGCAAGTCACAGTTCCTAAGGCAAGATGTTATCTAACAGAAAGGAAAACAAAGTGAGTATATGGGGGCCGGGTGGGAGAGGGACAAAAGCTAGAAGGCAGGAAGGAAAATGGTGATGCTCTATCTCTTTTGTTTAATTCTTTTACATCTTATATTTTGGCCCTCTGCTGCAAGTGTGGATGGGCAAAGACTCCGTGGCATACCTCCCCATTTTGATCAAATCGTACATTTAAATGTCTGGGATAGTTTACTGATGCAGACCTTTAAACGGATAAGGGGAAGTGGCCAAAAAAGACACCTCTTAAGTTAAGTATTTCAAAATGTTCCCACAAGTAGTCAGTTGAATTATCTCACTAGAAAAAAAAATAATTATATGGGGGAATTACTTTGCTATGTAAATTTCACTTGTGTTAGAACCCTCGCCCCAGGACACACAAACAAATTTCAAATTTATAAGCAAACTGTTACCTTTTATAAAAACTGCATTGAAGTTAAGAAAGAGAGGAACACTCAGAGGGAGGTGGGGAACTTTTTTTCTTTCTCCAAGATGAAGGCAATTAAAGGAAGCTTCCCAGAACTGGTTTGTGACATGCTGGGATGGAGAGTTCTCACTGTCCTTAGCTAAGGAAGGGAAACTTCATGAGTCTCCGATAGAGGAAATGAGACCTCATAAACTCAGCAGGGGAGGGTACATTGAGTAATATACTTACAAGTTAACCCCACTTCAAAAAGTATATTTTAAAAGGAGTATTAATGATATATAATTAAAATTGATCATTGTATTTATTCTGCTAAATATTAATGATTTATCATATTTTGTCTTTAAATAATGGTAGGTAGCACTCTGTTTTTATGGAAGGGATGATATGTCACGTTATTTATAGCACTTACTACCACTTGATGTATATATGTTTATGTATATGTATATAAACATATATATATATATATATATATATATAATTTTTGTTTGCTGTTGACTCCTCTGAACTAAAATGTGAGGTCCAGTATTCAGAGGGTTTTTTTTTGTTTATTTCTTTTACTGCTATGTTCCTAGGACCAATTACAGGCATTCAATAAGTGCTTTTTTAAATTAATGAATAGCAATCATAATATCTTGATCACACTACATGTATCACATCCAAGATTTATTTTAGTAAAAGCAAACCATACACAACACTTTCTTGTGTATGAAAAGATGTGTAGATGCCTTGGATAGGGCTCCAAGTTATTCTTTCAGGATGGATCATTTCAGGAGAAAAGTTGTATTGGGACCTCAAAATGTCTCAGAGTGTTCCACGTATTCTCAAAGTACATCAGAAATCTGTTGCACAATCAGACCCTTGCATCAGGTACTGGGAATACAAAGATTCTAAATCAGTATCTATTTCAAACAATGGTCCTAAAATTGCCCCAAAGGGATTAAAATAATCTGTGAAAAAAGAACTATAGGTGAGTTGTTATCATATTTCATCACCCTCAAGCCAACATATTGAAAAACAGATATGGATACAACAAATGACCTAAAGCAGATCTTTGTAAGAAAACGGCTATCAAAATTCCTCTGTTCACACTCAGAGAGAAAGAACTCTCTGGTATCTCCTTCTCTTCTTATAAAGACATCAATCTTATGGGATTAAGGCCTTGCCCTTATGACTTAACCTTTCTTACCTCTGTATAGGCCCTGTCTCCAAATCCAGTCACAGTGAGGATTAGGGCTTCAACACAGGAATTTTGAGAGAACACAATTTAGTCCACAGCATACTCCGTGGTGAAAAGAAAAGAGTTAAGTGTTTATCTACTTCTGCTCTAAAGAGCTCCTGATATGCATATAGGAGACTGGACTAGTCTTGTCTTTGACATTTGGGTAACCTAACGTTTCTGCTGTAAGTGGTTTTTCCAGCACAAGGCCCAGTAGGGTTACCGTACAACAACCCCACCACATGCACAGTGGGGAACACACTCATGCTTAACACACCCCAACCTGTCAGACTTTAAAGGAAAATCTGTTTTTAGTTTATGAATCATATGAATGTGTTATCTATTCAAAAAATCTATTCAAACAAGCAAACAAAAAACCCTCCATAGAAGGGTTCAAGCAAGAGCAAGCTCTATGTCCTATTAGTTATTATTAAGAAAAGGGCTACAAACGATGATCAGGAAAATTAGGATGTCAGGCTATGCTATAGAAACAGATTCTAAATCTCAGTGAATTAACATAGCAAAGTTGTGTTTCTCTCTCAAGATCTTATATGGGTTAGGTAACAATATAGATTAAATGTTCATCTGGTAACTCAAGAATTCAGATGACTTCTATATTTTGATGCTGCCATTATAGGGCATTAAAGAGTTCCTGGGGCAAGGGAACAGAGAACGGGGAAGACTCATTATCCTCAAGCAGTTGAGACCGGAAGTGATACACTTTACTATCTTCTCACAGGCCATTGTCTACAGGCAACTAATTCATAGCCCCACTTTAACTGTAATGGAAGCTAGAATAAATATGGAAGCATACAGAATATTTTGGGCACTCTACAATCTATGCTGAACTGGGTTCCTTATAACTGCAAATACCACACTATATTTAATAAAAGGAGTCATCTCCAGTAAATCATTAATGTAATAAGACTGTGGCTTTTCCTCAATCATTTTAATCAAGACGTTTCCCCCAAAATAAAAGTCACAAAATACATTTGGAAGACTGTTGTTTCCACTTAATCTTTATTCATCCATAACACAAAGTTATTATTTCCTAATAGTGATAGAGTTGAACCAAGGTGAATTGCAGACATTGTAATTGAGGTCTAGGAACCTATCCTTATAAAGTCAGTCTAAATACCCTCATTAACTCAATAGTAATAAGACTTAAAAGGATCCCTCCCAGGGTAACAGACATATCATGTGGAGAGAGCCTTGCGATAAAAAAAACTCCCGTTAGGGTGTCAGCAAAGAAAGGAGAGTTTTTTGTTGTTGTTTTGGATTGATTTTCTTTTTGTTTGCTTTTTGTATTTACAATTTATTAGAAGTTTTGTAAAAATATTTTAAAGGATGGGATATTTTAATTAGGTGATTCAATTTTGTTTTTTGTCCAATTTCCTTTAAGAAACAGTTATATACTGCAGTGATATACACACATTTAGTCCAAATTAGTTTTTGCCTTCATAAAGAAAAATTAAAACTAAATTACTACTCTCAAAATTTCCTTCATTATTACCCTTTAAAGGATTGATGTCCAAACATTAAAGAGCTTCAGAATCATTTGACATCCTGGTCAAATACAGATTGCTGGGATCTACCCTAGAGTTTCTGATTCAGTTGGCCTGGGGTGGCATCTGAGAATTTGCAATGGCAGCAAGTTACCAGGTAATGCTAATACTGCTGGTCTGGGGACCACACTTGGAGAACAACTGTTCTAAATTATATGCTATTATAATTATATGATATCAGCTCATTATTTAAAGATTTCTGTAAATCAGCTGGCTCCTGTACATGGCATGTCTTTTCAAGAAAGGGCCATTTGTAATTTATTCTTTTAATCTCAGCACCTAACAGACACACTGGAAACATGATAGATACTGAATAAGTTTTTAATGAATAAATAAAGTATCTATTCTATATCCTTATATCATATTTTAAATATATATGGTTAACATTAAAATTTATTTCAGTTATTCAAAACAATAGATGAGAAAGCAAGGTTCCCACCACGCTATGGTTTGTTCATCATACTAGACTCAGCTAGTCCCCAACTTTATTCTTTTTCATGAACTGAAGGTGAATTATGTGCATCCTCATCAGGATAATCTATCAACTATAAGCTATTAGGATCAACACTTCCATGAGGGAAAGGATGGAAGCAGTACTGGAAAAAGGAAGGAGTTTGTGGCAATGCAATGTCAACATAGGTCTTAGTCAAAACCACAGGGAGCCCTGAAGTTTGGAAAGTCCTTCAGAGGTTTACCGTATTGCATAGAGGGGGCTGAGTACTGTATTAAGCAGTCATTAGATTTAAGCTGCCCCTGAGAAGGGAGAGTGCCTTGGGCAAGGCTGATGTCTCTAATTAAGGGCAATTTCCAGAGAGCTCAGAATAAACACTTCTGTATGTGTGTATATATACATATATTTTTCAGCAATATATATTATTCTTATTTAATATCAAAATAATTATTTAATAATAAAATTTTAACATATGTAATTAGTAATTAATGTTCATATATATAATTATATTTTAAGTTGAGATATATAACTATACTTTAACTTAAAGGAAGGAAAATGCCTTCTATTACTTACAACTCTGTTTACAAGAAGTATTTTTGTTGATTGACTACTTAAATATTGAAAATTAAAAGCTTGATATATTCCTTTTCAGTGACACAATGGACATTAAAACAGTAACACTGCATTTTTTGACAGCTATTAAAGCTCTCATGCACATGGTGAAAATGTGAAACATTCTCACACTCGTCATATTGTCTGCCAAATCAGTGATGGTTTTATTTGCTATCTAGAGTTACTATTGGCTGGGGATGGATCATGGTGTTAAACAGGAAGTGTCCCGTAGACACTGAGAGAATAAACTATTTTGGGTGCCTACGTTAAGTGGTCAATATGATGGCTTCATACCAAAAGTGGACTCAAACTTCTCTAGCTTAGTCACAATAGACAGAAGAACATGAATAATGGATCATCTTGGGAATAAGAGTTATAGAATTAAGAAGCCCCACTATCAAAGAGAAAGCGGGATGTTGAACATTACAACCTGACTACTTAGGAGACAAGAAGGATTAGATGGACTGTACTTCAGTGTGCCTATTAGTGTAATGAGAAGTATCAAAACAAATGTCTCCATACGGAGGTAGGTGTAAATGTACTCCCTATACTAACACTTAACTCATTTACTTATCACTCAGACTCTTTATTCACTTACCAGCATATGGTTATTGGATGTGTGCTACTTATTGAAAATATTGTGGAAAAAATTTTTATACATAGGTGAACAGAGACATCTCTGGATATAAAAACACTAGAGTGTTTTTAAAAATGTTTTCATATGTCCATTTTTGTTGTTGTTTCTAATCGAAAAGAAATAAATCAAACATTAAAAATCTTCCCTGGTTCAAGTTCTCATCTTATACATGGACTATTGTAACATTCTTTTAACTAACATCTGTCTTCCACTTTAATGTAAGTCTTATGTGGACTCTGGAGCACACGTTGTATCTTATGATTATCCATGATCAAAATGTTCAGTAGATCTTCATTGCCGATGTGATGTTAAAATGTTTCATTTCTAAGTACTTTACGCTCTCGTGTCTCCTCATGCTCCCAACCCTTAATTCCACTTAACCTTCAAGTGTGGTCATTGCAATGTCAAACCATGTCATTCTTTTGCTCTCTTATAGCTCTTTTGCTGTTGTTGTTTCTAATAATTTCTCTGCCAAAAATGTTTCCTCTACCTTTTTCCCCTCCAAGTGAATGGTTACTTATGCTTTCTAAACCTATCTATCTCAAATGGTAACTTCTCACTGTGATATTCCCTTACATCCTTAGGCTTATTCAGTCAAGTCCCACCACTCTGTTGCCATGGCATGCTGTACACATCACTCTTATAACACATATATGTTTGTTTTGCCCAGTATATCATAAGTTCCTCAAGATCTGGACCATGATTTACTCATCTTTGGATCCTTAGGCCTATAGTTATTGCCACCATGTGCACATTATATATGTCTACTGAATCAAGGTCACGTAAAATACTGAAAGTTTGTGATTTAACACATTTTGATTAATTAAGCTCATATATAGCAATTACAGTATTCCTGAGAACTAAAATTGTACATTTGTTCTTGTTATTTTTTTTTTTTTTTTTTTGCGGTACGCGGGCCTCTCACTGTTGTGGCCTCTCCCGTTGCGGAGCAACAGGCTCCGGACGCGCAGGCTCAGTGGCCATGGCTCACGGGCCCAGCCGCTCCGCGGCATGTGGGATCCTCCCACACCGGGGCACGAACCCGTGTCCCCTGCATCGGCAGGCGGACTCTCAACCACTGCGCCACCAGGGAAGCCCTGTTCTTGTTATTCTTGATTAAAAACTTTGATTGCATATGTGTTTCTCTGGGAAGGAGCTTATTTCTAAGTAGCAGGCAGTAATAGAAAACTACAGAGGAAGGTAAAATTGAAATAAAGGAAGGGTAGAGCTTGGGGTTCAATAACAATTCAAAAAATATTCGTTGAGCACCAGTTACGTTCAAGGCATTGTGCTAATTTCTAGTAGAACTTAGTCCCTGCCTTTAATGTGCTTATAAGAGATCTGAGAGTGAAATTAGGCATCTCAAATATAAAAAAGTATATTTTAGGGCTTCCCTGGTGGCTCAGTGGTTAAGAATCCACCTGCCAATGCAGGGGACATGGGTTTGAGCCCTGGTCCGGGAAGATCCTACATGCCACGGAGCAACTAGGCCCGTGTGCCACAAGTACTGAGCCTGCGCTCTAGAACCCACGAGCCACAACTACTGAGCCGGTGTGCTACAACTACTGAAGCCTGCGCGCCTAGACCCTGTGCTCTGTAACAAGAGAAGCCACCGCAGTAAGAAGCCCCCGCACCGCAACGAAGAGTAGCCTCCACTAGCCGCAACTAGAGAAAGCCCACACACAGCAACGAAGACCCAACACAGCCAAAAATAAATAAATTTAAAAAAAAGAAAAAGTGTATTTTAAAAGGCCTGATATTAGCAGGCAATGCAAAACAAAAATGATGCAGAAACCATGAAGAAAATAAGCAATCGTTTAAATATTTTATAATATTTACCCTCATTTATGAAATATTTTAAAATATTAAGTGAATGGGTAGTTGTGACAATTTTAATTTTAAATATAATGATCAAATAAGGCTTTGTATATGCATCTATCAGGAAGATAGCATAGGTTAAAGTTAAAAAAGGTTAATTTGTATCAACCTCAGGCATCTCAAATAAAAATATGAAATACCTTCAACTGTATATCTAAAAATATGATAGATCATTATTGTATTCAGCATTAATTATTATGTTTTTCAGCAAAACAAAGAAGCAGCAGACAGGCAATTCTAGACATAAGTACATTCCTTTTCTTTTCATTCTTTTTGAAGCGAGAGTTTAATTATGAAGAGATAACTAGAAGTGTTACGAACTGAATTCAAATTAATATTTGATTAAATTTCATAAGACAGCATGGAGCTATAACTGGAATGAACAGTTTGATGAAATTAAAATTACTTAGTAATAGATATTAAGCTAAGTAACTATTAAACTGTTTATTTCTTAGGGTGTAATAGCAGGTGCCAGAGGAATAGTATAAATTTTCCACAAACACAACCCTGGTAGACTTTCAGAGACTCGGGACTGTGTGGCTGAACAACTCTTGATCATAATTTATATTAGCTGTACCCCTTCAGACATGTGATGATGTTTTATATACCTCTGCAAGTCACTAATGGTACTGAAAACACAAGTAGTTAATGTTCCTGATCTACATTTTTAAAGGCTAAAGGGATTAAAGTTATACTGAAATCAGTTATGTGCTACAGAAAAACAAAAACAAAAGTATAACCTTTATCATTTGCAAGTGTGAAAGAAACAAATACATGGGAAACAACTGGAAGAGACTCATTCTGGGCCAGAGGGAGGAATCCCTAATCAGCAGATCATAACAGACATCCTTAGCAGAAGGTAAGCTTGAGCAGGAGAAAAGAGGCTGGGCTGGGGATTCAATGGTAATTCACACTGTTAGGTTCAAGACACTGTGCCAGTTGCTACAAGAGTGCGGTCTCTTCTTCAGTGTGCTTGTGAGAGAGTAGATAGCTAGAAGTAGGCTGCTAAGTGTAACAGAGAACATGGTGAATGCTCTAACAAAATTACAATCTATAATTTACTTTAAGACATATCTCACTCTATGAGCAAAGGGAAGAGATGAGCAAAACCTCTAAGGAGGGAGGTACCTTTGAGATAGTCCTGGCAGCACTGGTTCAGACATCAGTAGTGATGAACGGGATAAAGGCCAGGAACGAGTCTTTCGGCTAGAACAAGTACTTTGGTTGATGAGTGTGGAAGTAGCCCTGAGAACTTATTCTGGACAGCTAAGTTTTGATCGTCACTCCACCAACTATCTGTTGAATTATGGGTGAGTCACTTAGCCCTTCCAGACCTAGTTTTCTCAGTGACGCATACAAGAAATTGACCTGGATAATCATCAAGATCATGCCTGTTCTAAAATGTTCTGATCTAAGAACACATTGGTTGGTTCCTGTTTTGAATGGCTTAGAATGCTAAGTTAATAAATTTCTTTTTAATTTGAAGGCAACTGAAATTTGCCAAAAGTTTTCTGAGCAAGGTAGTAGTATGATTAAGAATATACATTTGGCTTCTTATTATGGTTGAGTAATATTCCATTGTATATATGTGTCACATCTTCTTTATCCATTCATCTGATGATGGACACTTAGGTTGTTTCCATCTCCGGGCTATTGTAAATAGAGCTACAATGAACATTTTGGTACATGACTCTTTTTGAATTATGGTTTTCTCAGGGTATATGCCCAGTAGTGGGATTGCTGGGTCATATGGTAGTTCTATTTGTAGTTTTTTAAGGAACCTCCATACTGTTCTCCATAGCGGCTGTACTAATTCACATTCCCACCAGCAGTGCAGGAGTGTTCCCTTTTCTCCACACCCTCTCCAGCATTTATTGTTTCTAGATTTTTTGATGATGGCCATTCTGACTGGTGTGAGATGATATCTCATTGTAGTTTTGATTTGCATTTCTCTAATGATTAGTGATGTTGAGCATTCTTTCATGTGTTTGTTGGCAGTCTGTATATCTTCTTTGGAGAAATGTCTATTTAGGTCTTCTGCCCATTTTTGGATTGGGTTGTTTGTTTTTTTGTTATTGAGCTGCATGAGCTGCTTATAAATTTTGGAGATTAATCCTTTGTCAGCTGACTCATTTGCAAATATTTTCTCCCATTCTGAGGGCTGTCTTTTGGTCTTGTTTATGGTTTCCTTTGCTGTGCAAAAGCTTTGAAGTTTCATTAGGTCCCATTTGTTTATTTTTGTTTTTATGTCCATTTCTCTAGGAGGTGGGTCAAAAAGGCTCTTGCTGTGATTTATGTCATAGAGTGTTCTGCTTATGTTTTCCTCTAAGAGTTTGATAGTTTCTGGCCTTACATTTAGGTCTTTAATCCATTTTGAGCTATTTGTAATGAGGTGGATGGACCTAGAGTCTGTCATACAGAGTGAAGTAAGTCAGAAAGAGAAAGACAAATACCGTATGCTAACACATATATATGGAATTTAAGGGAAAAAATATGTCATGAAGAACCTAGGAGTAAGACAGGAATAAAGACACAGACCTGCTAGAGAATGGACTTGAGGATATGGGGAGGGGGAAGGGTAAGCTGTGACAAAGCGAGAGAGTGGCATGGACATATATACACTACCAAACGTAAAATAGATAGCTAGTGGGAAGCAGCGCATAGCACAGGGAGATCAGCTCGGTGCTTTGTGACCACCTAGAGGGGTGGGATAGGGAGGGTGGGAGGGAGGGAGGTAGACACAAGAGGCTAGAGATATGGGAACATATGTATATGTATAATTGATTCACTTTGTTATAAAGCAGAAACTAACACACCATTGTAAAGCAATTATACTCCAATAAAGATGTAAAAAAAAAAAAACCAAAAAACGGAATCACTGTGCTATACATCTGAAACTAACACATTGTAAATCACCTATACCTCAATAAAAAGTTAATTAATTAAAAAAAGAATATACATTTGGACTGTTAATCTAATGAAGACACATAGGATTAATTCTTGTGGGGGGATCACTTAGAATCTCTAATGTTCGTTGGTAAGAGGTAATGAGGAGCTAGCAGAGGAAATATAGAAGCTGAATCCATAAGACCTGTCCTCACTATTAATCAATGCCAATAGGAGAGAAAAAAGAAATCAAAACCAAAACCAAAACAAGCAAACAAAAAACATAGCTTCCAGCCTTGGTATCTAAGAGCATTTTTACCAGACCAAGCTAGGAAACTTTTATGTGTAAGGATCAATGCAAGACTTTGGAATGAAGCTGTTCAACTGACAGCTGGAAATGAAGGTTTAGATCTTTTGCCCTCAAGATATGGACTAAAAGAGGGCTTGCAGACTCAAATGCTTACAGGGACTACTGAAGTAACAGGCTATGTTCAAAACAATAAAGCCATGGGGAGTGCAGCACCATGAAAGAATGTGTCTTTCTGAAGGAGGTAGCTGCTGCTCAGCTTCAACAGATTGGTGCCCTTGCAATTGTAGACCCTGCTTTTCTAACATAAGCCAGAAATTTACATGGCTTTCCTTTTTAAATTATTGATAAGGAAACTACTCAGTAAAATTAAGTAACTGTGGGGAATAAACAAAACATGACTCTAAGCCACATTGGTATACAGACTGCTGGATATAAGTTTGGGAATACTATATTAACCTTTTCAGAATTAGCAGAAAGATAACAGTGATGAAAATTGTGGGAAAGGGTACACATTTTCAAAAGAACTAAGGAGAGAAGTCTAAGAAGAAATCCTCAAATAATTTTTATACTTAAAAAGTCAAGTAAAAGAAAATAGTGGTCCCTATATACAATGAGGTTGCCAGATATGAGAAAAATATGAGGATATACTCAAAGAGAATGGAAGGTAAAGAAACAAGGATAGACACAGCTTCCACCAACAGGAGGAATTTAAAGAATACACAATAGAAGAGACACTAGTAGCCTAAGAAGATAGGATGAAAGTGGAAAGGCATAAATTACCTGCATTTTTCTTTACATAATCTCTATATTTTTTCATTTTATGTTTTCAGAAATCTGCTTCATAGCTCAACATACTTATTGGATTGAATAGTATGTTCAATATATCCACTTTTTCATACAAACACCTGGAGATGTTTTTTGTGGTAACTGGCAACTGTGAAGTTACCATCCATTACAAGAAGACAATATGGGAAAAAAGACTTGGAAGATTTAACTGTTCATTTGTATTATCAGGTAGACAAGTCCACAATCGTGGTTGTATTAAAACATGTATAAGAGAAAGTGGAAAATGAGTTTGATTTAATGTTTAGAAGATATTTTAAAGTGTTCCTACAACCATGCTTCCTTCATTGACTCTGAGCATTCATTAGAAGAGCAAGTAGCTGTATCTTGCTGGACACTTCTCAGTCTCTGCTGGTAAGAAATCATGAGTCTCAACTGTTGAGAAGCTTTATGTTTTCCTTGAAAAGAAACAGTTCCTTGAACAGATGGTTGACTGCAAGATTTTGCCACATTTCTCAAATATTCTTTGTAAACCACCAGCAGCCACATTTAATTTTGTCTATGAGGAAGGAGCAGTGAGTGGATGAGGAATCAGGCATCATTAACTGTAATTTAAGAAAAATCAAATGCAACAATGTCTTGAATAGCAATAATAAGATATTAGAAAAGCTTCTTTTGAAAAGATTTTCCAAATGTGCAAAGGACTGTCAAGGAAGTATGAGAATATGACAATGAAGAATATTAAGGTGGGTGACAAAAATTGATATATATATGTGAGTGTGTGGGGGAGGGGGTAATTTGTATTTGGAACACACTAGGCACTCAATAATTACTTGCTGTTGCATAACTTTTCTACTCTTGCTGGTCACAGAAATTCAGATCCTGAATTTCTTCTGAGAGTCATCTATAGATCCCAAGACACCTTACCAGCAACTTTTTATTTCTTCCCTGTTTTTCCCACCTTTCTGGTAGACTCTAGAACCATGCTGTTTTCCTTTTCTGGTCTATTATTAATTCATTTTTTATAACTATGTTTTTTTCTCCTTGGCTTATAAAAAAGCTCAATTTTCCTTCATGATTTAATAAGCTTTTTCTTCTAGTTATCTGCTGCTACTTATTAAACAATATCACTCCCAAATTAGTGGTCTAAACAACAATCATATCATTTTGCTCTGGACTTCATGAGTCAGGAATTCAGACAGGGCATAGCAGGCAGACTTGTCTCTGCTCAAGTCTGTCTGGGACCTCAGCAAGGAAGTCCTGATACCTGAGGGTAACTGGAAACTCTGGAGGCTGGAATCGTTTGGGAGGCATTTTTGCTCACCTTACTGATACCCATCATAACTCAAAGCCAGGGCTCAGCTGAAACTTTTGACTGGAATGCCTACTCTTGTCACCTCCACATGGACTAGGGTTTCTCATAACATAGTGGATGGGACCTGAGAGCGAGTGTCTAGAGAATGACAGTTCAAGAGATGCAGAAAAAGGCTGCATGACTTTTTAGGACCTAGCCTTAGGAGTCACAGGCTACAACTTCTACTGTCTTCCATTGGTTGTAGAAGTCACAACCTAGATTCAAAGGCAGAGACACATATTGCATCTCCTAATGGGTGGATGTATCAAACTTTTTGTGATCTTTTTTTCTAACTTACCATTTTAAATTACCAAATTTTCTAGAGAAGTCACGAAAAATGTCATGGGAGGGTTTGTGAGTCAATAATGTTAGTAAAACAGCATTTGAAGAGGAGAAAACGAGGTATGCAAGAGATGTACGTGAGCATTCCATGTTTGTGAATCTGCAAGTCAATTACTGTTGGATCATATTGTACAAAACATGTGCAAGCAGTGGATTTTAAAGGGCCATTTTTGCCATGTTAAGAAGCTGCTACAATATACATTAAGTAATAGCAATCACTGAAGAACATTAAGCATGGGAAAAACCTCCTCACACATATTAGCCCTATTTCTCTTGCAGGACTCTGAAGAAGGAATTTATTATGGGATGAGAATACAGATAAAGTGACTAGCTAGAAAGATACTGCAGCAGTTCAGAGGAACATGAAGACAGCCTGACCTTCTTTTAGAAAGGGGAGAATCAGAACAAGAGAAATTGAGGAAGTTGAATTAAGGCAGTTTAAAAATTGATTCATCGTTCAGATAAAGTTGGTCAAAGTGAAGGAACACTTTTCAGATCACTATCCGTGGGTGGTTGGTCGATGATTATTATGCTATTTAGCCAAAGTACTGATGATGGACAATTATTTTCATAATATATTAGCTTTAAAACATTTCTGAACTCATTATAGACATATCAGTCTCTTTCTGATAAGTCAGTAATATTGATCTACTCAACCACATGAGGCTTTCTTTATTTAACTGATTATGTAGAAACTGATGGCCATGCAGAGATTAGTTAATAATGACGAAGAGAAGTGGTGGCTATAAAAGTACTTAAAATGATCCATAGGTAGTTTTTATATCCATCAATGCCAGCAAATGTCCAGTATCATTCAGGTCTTGAACTTAAACCTACTGAAAAGGTAATAAGTAAAATAGTCTAACCCATGGTATCTATTAAGTTTCATTAGCTAGTTTGTCAGGCTGGTCTGTGTGCAGGCATATTGAGAGGTGAGAAAATCATTTTTTGTTTCTGCATTTTTTTAGAAACCTGTTCTTGAATACGGCTGGAATAAGTACAACTTTAAAAATGCAAAGGTTGAGGACTTGGATAGGAAAGGAGGGTAACGTTTAGAATGATAAAGTGAAACTGAAACATAAGGTTTACTTTAATGTCAAAGAATTTTGACAAATAGGAAGTCTATGTGTTGTTTGCACATATATTAATTAATTTTTACAGTAACAAAGCTGAGTTAAAGCATCCTTATATATAAACCAGTGCTTACTGCTCCTGTGCCTATCAGTAATTTTTCCTTATAGGTGAAAGTAAAAGAACCTTTAATTCTTAAGGTAATACCTTGAAAAGGGGGCTTATCATGGAATGTTCAGGTAGTATTTTCATCACGTTGCTTCTAGCCAAGTGCAGCATGAGCTGTTGCTGCATACGTGAATGAACTGCATTGGCAGCAGGACCTCTAGCTGTTTGACGGTTTTATACAAAGCATGAAACTATTAAAAACATTTACTTAAAGTAACATTTTTTACTCTACTATTAGGTATGTCTACAAAGTCAGATTATGCCTAGAAGTGGGAAGCAATATCTGTTTTCTTAATAGTACAAGTGTTTTATATTCATTGTTTTAACTTCTAGATTTTACTATTATTCAGTTATGGTGAGGCCGACAGATATGGAGACTGAAAAGATGGTTTTTTTGCTCACAGTTTCCAAGAGGGGGAGGCATGCCACATGATGCAGGGGACATCTGGGGAAGCAAAAAGTTTAGTAAGGAGGCAGAGGGAGCAGGGGGTAGGAAGAAAGCATGGGCAAAGCTTTCTCTGTGGTTTCCCTGAGAAGGAATGGACAAAGCAGGGTAAACAGGTTTAGGATTGGCTAGTTTGGATAATTTCAGTGGGTTCCAGGTTGCAGCAGCTCTCTAGCTGTCTGGTACCTGGCCATGGGTGATTAGAGGCAGGGAATAATGGCCCAGACTGTAAGAGCCCTGTGAGAGGCTGATACAAGAGGTGGATGGAATATGGGTTCTGGGTTGGTTGGTTTGTATATGAAAGGCGTACTTACAGGCAAGTCCTTTCCTGTCTCTAGGAACTGGCTAACCCTGGGAGAAGCAGTCTCTCTAGAATCAGCAAGGCCCCAGATGTCAAAGTTTCAGAAATACCAAAAATAAAAAGCCATGATTAATGTACTCAGCAATGACAGAGCCTCCATCTTTATTCACCCCAAAAAGAAAAAAACAAGAAAATTAAATCTGTTCTTACTAAAAACAAGCCTCAAATCACTGACAGCCTGAGACTCCTGGTCTGGTGCTATTCTTGTTGCTAAAGCTGAGAGAAACTAGACACTAGAAAATTCATAATTGTCTTTTGCTTGTGTTTTCCAAAGACTTTAAAACATGTCATGAATTCAAAAAATGATATTTAAGGTAAAGGAGTATTTCTTTTCCTGATTATCTAGTGGGCTAATAATATAAGCTAGTATTAAAATCATCTGGGAGAAAGGGAATTTAGAAGGAAATTCAGTTTGCCCATTTTGCCTTCAAACAAAGTAACATATAATCTATAAAAAGAGGAAAATCCATTTCACTCTGAAGCATTCTTATATTTTTATTGGGAAGACTATGTGAGGTTGTTTTTTTGTATCTTTGATGGTGTGTGTCCAAAAATACAGAAGGGCCATCTATTGGTCGACAAGTTCAGGGTAAAACAGGCCATCTATAGGCTTAATGTTTGCAACCCCCCACAAATTCATATGTTGAAATCTAACCTCCATTGTGATGTTGCTTGGAGGTGTTGCTTTTGGAAAGTGATTAGGTCATAAGGGCAGAGTCCTCAGCAAGATCCTTCATCCCTTCTACCAGGTGAGGTTACAGCAAAAGGAAGGAAGTATGGTTAGGAAGGAGCTTTCATGAGACACTGAATCTGCCAGTGACTTGATCTTGGACTTCTCAGCCTACGGAACTGTGAGAAATAAATGTTTATTGTTTCTAAATCACCCAATCTATGGTATTTCTTTTAGAACCCGAAAAGAATAAGACAAGGCCCTATATTCAATGTTCAGATTGGAATTTATAGGATCGTTCTATGTATTTTGATAATGCCTTTGGGTTTTGTAATACAATTATCTTTAAAAATCTTCAAGATTAATTTTATTTGTATCTAACTAACAATTTTCTCTTTTTTTGTATTCCTGCCAAGAATGCAGTACTTCATTTCTTTTATTTTTTAAGCTCTATTATGGTATTTTTAATACCCAAAATACACAAAACTGTATACAATGTGATGAGTTTGTATATATGAATATACCTATGATACCAAAACCACAATCCATCACTTTCAGAAGTTTCCTTGTGTCCCTTCATTATTTTTTTTTTTTTCTGGTAAGAAAAATTAACATGAAATTTTCCCTCTTAACACATTTTGAAATGCACAATACTGTGTTGTTAATTATAAGCACTGTGTTCTACAATAGGCCATCTCCTGTAACTCCTGTCTGAACTACATTTCACATCAAGAACATGGCTTTCATCTTTAGATGAATCAAAATATCTATAAGCATCCGGCCACTCAACAAGTGTCTGCTGAATTTCAAATTATATTATTTTGTAGGCTTAGTTATTACAGGCATAAAATGATCAATGCTCATTACAAGATCTACAATTATCCCTGTAAACATAGAAGACCACTTTAAAATGTACATTTCAATTTGGTTGTCCCTGAGATAAGATTAGTAAGATATCGTCATAGGGTTTTCAGGTCACAAACATACATCTTAACAGTGCACATTACAGCCTAATCCTGGAGCCAATTAATAAATTGGTTGAAATAGCAGTTTGATTAAAATCTCATTCTTAGTGCCCTTCAATTAAGGCTTTAATAGAGTCTGCAATTACCTGAAAAGTTTTTTCTTTGTCTTAAATATTTGCGCTTCTTTCCTTAACTTTCAAAGCTCCTTCAACTCACCAAAGCACAAGAACAATCACTCTAAGAAATTAAGTTAAAGCATAAAGAAAAAACAGCTTTTCCTTTAATTGGGTGAACAAGTACCGTATGCCTTTAAAATGTTTGTGGAAATTTAAGTTGCAAATGGGTATTTTACTATAAGTTATGATATGTTTTCTGTTGTTTTTGCTATTGTTGTTGTAAAAAACATTAGTTTTGGTGAATGAAGCACCACTCTGTGGACTTTTTCTACGTAAACTATCTTGACCTTAATTGAATTTTAATATAGAATACTTAACACTCAAATTTATGCCTTCTGTGTTAAATTTTGATTTTATTAAAAAATACAACTTTATCTCACCTCGTTTATAACTACTATATTTTGAGCTTTTTTTCCTGTATCAGGCACTGTTCAAAGTGCTTTACATAAACTTTGTCATTTATTATTCCAATAACTGAACTCAGTAGATGCAGTTGTTATCCACATTTTGAAGATAAGTGAATTAAGAATTACTGCTTTGGGGTAACTGGTCAAAGTTACATGCATGTAAACGGCAGAATTGCAACTGAGCCAGGTGTGTTTGACTCTGAAATTTGTGGTCTTAACTGTACTAAGCTTATCTCAGTTGTTTGAATTTATTGGCTTATTATTAACTATACCAACATTTGTGTAAAGTAAAAGGGCTCATGTTTAAAATCTCTGGTGTGTGATATGACAAATGTTTCTAACAAACTTCCAAATACAAAGACGAATTTGTATGATTTGTAATGATTACTTATTTTAAATGGAAATATAGATAATATCTTGATATTGTTTTGTGATGAATCATGCCTCCACTTTGAAAAACTTCACTTTGAAAAAAACCCCAAATCTCTCTTCAGAAACAAACAAATGAGCAAGTACACCACAGACCTCAGTCTCAGGCTTTTTTTCTATAACTAAATATCTACGCATTGAAAACATTGCAGCAAAAAACCCACTCTGGATTTGACTGCCATCCAAAAACAAATCCCCTCTCACCTACCTTCAAAAGTGTTCTTTCAGAGAAGGATTGAGTCTGTTGCTAGTAAACATGTCTAAGCTTGATTCAGAAAACCTGAAGAATGCTGTAAAAATATATGCTATGACACATACTGAAAAGTACCAAAGAAATGTAAAAAATGTAGTTCCCAGCTTAGTTTAGAAGTTGTGTAAACTACCAAAGATTCCAAGTTTGGGGAGTCACCACTTGAGAGACATTCTAGCATATTCATTGATTCAGAATAGAAAATGTCTATCTCATATAATATACAGACACTAGAATTATAATTGATAACTGATTGAAAAATTTTAAAAATATGCTTGTGTATTTTGAAGTCACTTACATAATGTAGAAAATTAGGTTTAAAAATGCACTAATAGTTACTCTTGCATATACTCTTGAAGTAAACTCACTGCAACACTATTACTATAGGAAATAAAAAGAAGATGAAGAACAACTTAAAAATCACTTTCTATAGGAAAATATATTTAAAACTCACTTGTACCACAAATTTTTTCACATATGCTAATATTTTTTGAAATTGCAAAATTATATATCCCATAAAAATTGTAGGCCAATTCAAATCCCAACAGCATTTGAGGATCACGGGTTGGTGAAAAGAACTTTGAAAAATGATACCAATGCTCAATATGGAGAATAAATATTGACAATAACAAGAATCTTTCCAACAAATACTTAATAAGAAGTGGCTTGTCTGTCTAGGTACTCAACTCATACAATAATTTAAGCAATATGGAAATGTTACAAAGATTGAAAAATAAAACAATGGAACAAAATATATATTTCAGAAAAGATCTAGTTTATATAAAAATTAAAATTTTTATAAATATCTGCAAAAAAAGAAATTACATGCCTCTTAGCTTAAGTTACTTAGACCATATTTAAATAACCAGGAAAATAAATAAAATGATAATTCCTAATTTGATCTCTTAATACACAGATAGTAGATATTTGGATTACTATATTAAAAATATTTATAAGTGAAGCAATTAATTTTCAAAATGTTTATTTTAGATTTATATGGTAATACCTGACCCTAACCAATGAAAATACCTATCATCTAAACATTTTCAAATGCTTTTCTAAAGAAGAAATAAAGTTTTCCAGAAAACCTTTTCTATGATGATTAAACTAGCTTATAAAATATTAGTAAAATCCTGGTGCTAGAGCCTCAGAGAATATACATTATCTGTTAATTTTCCTATCTCTGTCCTCTCTCTATTTGCACACTTGTTCTCTTTCCTTTTGTCCTACTATTTCCCATTTTGATTGTGCAGTTCATTGTGTTATATCATTTTACTTCTTTATAATTTCAGGGTCTTTAAGAACAAATAGATGCTCTCTTCTCTTGAAGTGCTTTCCATGCAGCTGATCCATCAGCATATTTATATTAAACAATGGGAAACTAATAAAAAGATGACATCATATATTTGAAACCACATTTTCATGATGAGGGGTGTAGAGTCAGTGTGATTAGAGAAGTGAATAGAAATTCTAAGAAAGAATTTTTAGAAAATGTAAAATTTGGGGGAATTTGTAGACCATCTCTGTGGAGCCTTTAAAAGAATTTATAAATGCCCGTCAACTACCATGGGCATTTGTTAGAGTGTACTGACTTTTTCACAGTAGGCAATGTGTTAACTAATATATTCTGATATACTTTTATAATCCTTAGCTCATTTGATGTAAAAATTAGGCATTTCTACACATCCTCTTATAATTAGGATATCTTGAACCTCCATAAATAGAATTATATGTAAAAAACTTATAAAGAAATGCGTAATTTGGTAACACTGAATCTAGTAGCTGGAACTAAATTTCATTGATAGCAATTTTAAAGTAAGAACAGGTGATAAATTCAGAGACCCTCCTCTTCCTGATAAGTTTTATGAGTTTATAAATGCCAAATATCAAAAATGATATTTTACCAGGAATAGGGGCAGCACAAATACTAGTTGACTGAGCCAAGGAAACACATTCTTAGATAAAAACTTTTATTGTGCTTTGTAAAGTCAGATCTGTGCAAAAGAAGAAACAGCCTGAATTACTGAAAATTATGAAAACTAGAATATTTGGTAGGTGGATAGGGAAGATTACAAGTTACAAAAACTTTAAAGAAGGAAGTTCAGAAACTTTGGGTACACTTGAAGAAAAAGAGCAATCATGAGCAACGTGGAATGAGCACCTCGAATTGGCAGAAACAAAAAAACCCAAACTAGTGAGAAAAAAGATGATAAAGAACAAAGAGATGTTATTACTTTGTCAAGGTGCTGACTGAAGAGAGAAACTGTATATGTTTTGATTAATGTAATTAGGTTCCCATCCCCCATAACAAAATCACTGGGCACATCACCTTTAGAAAAGTTAAACTCCTGATGCTGCTCATTCTTCTGTAAAATAGAGATATATCTAGAACCCAATATCCCATGTTTAGCTACCAGACATGCTAGAAGAATCTGGCTTCCACATGATCACAATTAAAATGAAAGACTATATACCAATTATTCTTCAGTGTGAATGCCAATTTCCCTATTTAGAAGGGAAACAGTACAAAAATCTTCATATCTTCCCTAACTTCTCCTTCTATTGAGAACAGCAGTAGCAACTGCAATTAACATGTCTAGCCTGCCTTGATTCAGCCCTCACCATCCCTCATCTGGACTGTTGTAAGAGCTTGCTAACAAGATTCTCTGCCTTCTTGTGATCTAGACAGTACTCTTCTGCTGTGTAGTCCTTCTGAAACAGAAATCTGAATAAAATCATTCACTGCACAAAGTAAAACTCCTGAGCACAACATCCAAAGCCTTTCACAATCTGTTCATTTAGCTCCTAGTACATTTGCACAATCTTGTTTTCATCTCCTCCATTTGCTTTGTGTTCTAGAAAAGCCAAAGTTCTTATCCGTTGCCAGGTGTCATGCCATTTCCACCACACTGAAAGGGCAATTACTGCTCATCCCAGCTCCTGGCAGGACTTCCCATTCTCCAATTGTCCATCTGGGGAACACCAGCTTCTTGTGGTCAAGGACTTAGTTTAAATGTTAAAGATTCTCCTCTGCAGAGTCTTTGCTCACCTGTCCTAGCAAACTTTGGTGCATCCTCCTTAGGTTACCCCCATCTCAAATTTTATACTAGCAAGTATCAGTTCCTATAATTAGTTACATGACTGATTTAAATTAAATGTTAGTACCTGGAGGACAGAATAGTTCTTTTTACTGTATTTTATATGAATAGAGCCTAGCATATGGTAGGTTTATAAGAACTTTGTTGACTAGGTAAATAAATGAATAAGACAACATTTATGAAAATTCTGGTGACATCTTTTTCACATATTATGAAGCTGATTCAGACTTCAGAAAATTTTATAACTTTAATTCTTTATGTAAATTTCAGCAACAGAACTTTTTTCTTCTGAAACAAAACTAAACAACTCTACTACCCTGCAAATTATTTTAGCTATAGTTATAATTCTGTCTAGAATTAAATGATCACAGTTGTTTACCCATCAAGAAATAGTTGAGAACCAGCCTTAAAAACTTTTCCAGTTAGCTAAAATTTGTTCACAAATTAAAGTTTCTACCCTTCACAGGTAGAGAACAGTTCTTCAGTACTTAGTTTTCACTTAGAATCCATTTGCTCTAAACACATACTTCTATCCATCTGTCCAGTGATTATTAAGCTGCTGATATTTAAATTTAGTGAGGGATAGCAATGTTAAAATTAATACTAACTTTGCTGTCTAGGAAATGATGGCTTAGACTATTAGGTATCTTTTCCATTTCATAATTAAACAGAAACAATAGTGGCTCTACCTTTCATCTTCTCTCCTCACAACAGGCCCTATAATCCTTCAAACGTATAAAAAGATACTGAAGACCCACATTGTCATGACCTTTCCAGTTTTCAAGTCCTCAAATTTTAAAAGCCCCTTCTTAAAATGAAGCAGCTATAAACCAATGCAAAGCACTGATACTTTGACTTCTCCACTTGAAAGTACAATTTTTTTTTTTTTTTACTATTTATAAAATGTGCTTCAGACAGCCCTAAGATTTACTTCATTCTTAATCCTTATCCCTCTCCTGGAGTGAGACTCAGAAAGGGTAGATTCTGCCTAAGATGTCTGTTGCAAATATTACCTGCTATTTTTTGTAATAATTCAATAGGAATTTTTCCCTTTTTTTATTGCCTGTATTTTTTTCTGTCTTTAACACTAGCTAGAAAACTCTTACGATAATCAAGTTTTAGTGCTTATATTGTGTACCCCTTTACATATTATCTGACTGATACAGGAAGAAAAGGAATTATCTCCTCCTCTCCTAGATTACATTATGCTTCTATTAATTCATCCTAAGACTGAAATAGCCTTTTACTGGCAACCATAATTCTTATTGGTTCATACTTAATTTTCAGTAAAATAAGACACAGTTTTTAAAATGAATAATAATTGTTTTGAAATATAGAGACTTTGGTTAATCAAGGAAAGCATGCATTCTCTTCAGTATGCTCTGAAAGTATAACAAAGTAAGTGTTTCCTTTTCAAAATGCATTTCTTCAGCCACTGATTTATTCATTAGCCACTTTGGAGGCATCTATTCTATGTGTCTTGCAGAAGAATTTCTTTACAAAGTGGTTAGACAGCTAAGTCAGATAACTGAATAAAAACATTTACTTATTCAAGGGAGAGCTTTTATTTTGTTGTGTATTATCTAGATCATTCTCTATAAGCAAATAGAATTCTAGGTAATATTTAGTATTCTGAATAAGAATAGAGTTGCTTGTGTTTAACATGGTATACTCCATGTAAATTATTTCTCACAGTCTTTACATTATAGAGTCTTTACATTATAGAGAAAGCTAATAAAGAAGTTATGGTTAAGAGGAGAGGCAAAAGAGCAGTTCAGGGATGATAAGCTATTGAAAAAGGAATCCAGTAGCATTAGAGATACACATTAAAGATAATCTTACCAGACAAGAAGGCAAGGATTGCTTTCCTTTCTTTCTTCCTTCCCTCCTTCCTTCTTTAGAAGATAACAAACCTTCTGTTCAACTGTAAAAACATTAAAATCCACAAATAAGACTGTTTAAGTCTTCCTCTCTGATTCCCACCTTCCACCTTTCTCTCATTCTAATACTTATTAACCTGACCTAGTCTATCTGTTCCATCACTATTTATTCACCACAAACTTAACCTGGTTCTGCAGCAATGGCAAAAGTATGGCCATATATCTATGAGCAGGAAGTATTGTAGATTAAATAAAAAGATTTTGAGATAGGTCTCAATTATTTGATTTATTAGCTCTACAATTTTAGACATGTGGCTTTACCACACACACAAATATATATATATATATATATATATATATACACATTTCTTAATCTATAAAATTGAGGGATAACACCAATTCATCAAGTTATTGTGAAGTTTAAATAAGTGCCTAATATATAGTAGCCATTTTAATTATTACTATTATTATCATTCTTAATATCCAGTGTAGGGAGGTATTTATTTTGTTGTCTCCTTGGCTTTTTATGATGCCTATCTCGTCAATAAGCTTCACTATGTGCACATCTATTGATGTGTTGTCTCCCTTGCTCCCATACTTCTCAGGCTAGCATGGCTCTTCTCAGATCTGCCATTCCTGTCATTTTCATCACAACTTTTCTCCGGGAGGTGCCATGTTCTTACGTGTCCATGGCCACATGGTCACACTTAGTTTAACAATAGTAATCTGAATTATGTTTAGCAACTCATCTTAAACCATTGCAAATTACTTCGAATCTTTCAGCTTTTTTCTTTCTTGGTTTGAGTTTATGAATCTAGAAGAGTACCATACCTAGTGTGTCCAATAAGCATTTTATATTTGTTAAATATTTGTTAAATAAATGATTGAACATATTATTAAGTATAGCTTAAAAGAATAAGAAATAAGTCTTAGGATTAGGCAATTGGCTGTGCCTTGTTACTTTTTATTCTTCTATACATTCTGCGAATTTGTAGTAGACTTCTTTAGCTAAAATAATTTTCTCCTTTATCACAGAAATGAGTGAATCACATATTACACTGAAATACAATACTTAGAATTTTACTTGTACTATATAAACTACATGGTAAACAGTAAAGAGCTCAGCTTTTTTCAAATTATAAATATTTGACTTACTTTCATATTAGGCAAGAATGATATGAATTGTATGGACAAGAGATTGAAGACACAAGGAAATACTGGGATAAAGATGAATTTCTAAATTTTTGTCTTGCAGTCTGTTTTACTCAAAATGTTGCCTTTTGTGTACTTAATTTACAAAAATAAGAAAGGGACCGAGGTCCATGAGGAATCTGAATGAGGTTGAGGTTTGACAGTCTTTTGATTATGACTTATTGGTGACTTTATTGTACGCGGTTTGATCACTGTTTTCCAGTTCCCACAATCTGCATGGCCAGCTGTCCAAGGAATGCTGCTGAAGTAGACTGTCTCTGTTCTCTCTCCCACCTGCTGTTTTTATTTTTACTCGTTAATTATGAAATTAGGTCTAGGAAAATGTAAAAAAATTAATATGCTACAGCTACAGTTTTTCATCATTATATGAGTGGTTGGTCATACAGTATAAGAGCACTGGGCAAGATTTCATATGACCATGGTTCTTATTCCTGTTTTATTACCAGTTAGCTGAGTAGCACTGGTCAAGTAACATGTAATTCCCCTACTCTGTGATTATATTACTTAAAAGGGCTAACTTGGTGCAGATTATGGATAAAGCAAAATATTAATACCAGATTTTAAGAAATTACTCTCATACAGGTCTTATGTTACAAAACATGTTTTTTAAAAAACAATCTGCCTAAATTTGGTACAGGCATAAAGATAGACATATAAGCCAATGGAACAGAATAGAGAGCCTAGAAATAAATCCACACATATACAGTCAACTGATCATTGATAAGGGAGCCAAGAATATACAATGGGATAAAGACTGTCTATTCAACAAATGGTCTTGAGAAAACTGGATATGAAAATGCAAAATAATGAAATTGGACCCATATTATACATGATACAAAAAAATAAATAAACTCAAAATGAATAAGAAAGTAAACATAAGAACTGAAATTGTAAAACTCCTAGAAGAAAACTAGGGAAAATCTTCATAACATGGTTCTTGGTAGTGATTTCTTGGATATGACATCAAAAGTACAAGGAACAAAGCAAAAATAAACAAGTGAAACTACATCAAACTAAAAAACTCTGCACAGCAAAAGAAACAGTCCAGAGTATGAAAATGCAACATAGAGAGAGGGAGAAAATATCTGCAACCCATATATCTAATAAAGTTTTAATATCCAAAATATATAAAGTAATCCTAAACTCAGTAGCAAAACCCAAAAATAAACAAAACAAAACAAAAAAACCCCAAAACCAACTAGAAGAACAAGTAAAAACAACAAATAACCATTAAAAATGAGCAAAGGGCTTGAATAGATATTTCTTCAAAGAAGACATACAAATGGCCAACAAGTATATGAAAAGATGCTCAACATCATTAATCATCAAGGAAATGCAAATTAAAATCACTGTGAGATATCACCTCACATCTGTTAGGATAACTATTCTCAAAAACAATTAAAACAAAAAAAGTGTTGGTTAGGATAGAGAAAAATTGGAACCCTTGTACACCACTGGTGGAAATGTAAAATTTTGCAGCAGCTTCTGTAGAAAATAATGTGAAGGTTCCTCAAAAAATTAAAAATAGAACTATCAGATGATCCAGCAATCCCTCTTCTGGGGATATATCCAAAGAAAATGAAAACAGAGTATCGAAGAGCTATCTGCATCCTCAAGTTCATTGCAGCATTCTTCACAATAGCCAAGATGTGGAAAAAATCTAAATGTCCATCAACAGATGAATAGATAAAGAAAATGTGGTACATATATATGATTGAGTATTATTTAGTCTTAAAAAAGAAGGAAATACTGACATACCTGACACCATGAATGAACTTTGAGGACATCATGCTAAGTCATACAAGCCAGTCACAGAAGAACAAATACTGTATGGTTCTACTTGTATGAGGTATTTTAAATAATCAAACTCATAGAAACAGAGAGTAGAATGGTGGTTGTCAGGGCCTGGAGGGGAGGGGAATGGGAAGATGCTATTCAATGGGTATAAAATTTGCAATATGCAAGATGAATAAGTTCTAGAAATTTGCTGTATAACACTATGCCTATAGTTGACAATACTGTACTGTACACTTAAAAAGTTGTTAAATAAATAAATACTAGGGATGTAATGTACAATAGGATGACTATAATTGCCATTGTTCTATGATGTATATGAAAGTTGTTAAAAGAATCAATCTTGGGCTTCCCTGGTGGCGCAGTGGTTGAGAGTCCGCCTGCCGCTGCAGGGGACACGGGTTTGTGCCCCGGTCCCGGAAGATCCCTCATGCCGCGGAGCGGCTAGGCCCGTGAGCCATGGCCACTGAGCCTGCGCGTCCGGAGCCTGCACTCCGCAACGGGAGAGGCCACAACAGTGGGAGGCCCAGGAGAATTTTTTTTTCCTTTTCCCCCCACTTTTATCTATATATCTATATAAGATAATGGTTATTAACTAAACTTACAGTGGTAATCATTTCACAAGAAATGTAAGTCAAATCTTTATGCTGTACCCCTGAAACTCATACAGTGATATATGTCAATTACATCTCAATGAAAATGCATAAAAGAAAAAAATATAAAAACATTCTTAAGAAGTAAATCTTGGGACTTCTCTGGTGGCACAGTGGTTAAGAATCTGCCTGCCAATGCGGGGAACACAGGTTTGATCTCTGGTCCAGAAAGATCCCACATGCCACAAAACAACTAAGCCCATGTGCCACAACTACTGAGCCTGTGCTCTACAGCCTGCAAGCCACAACTCCTGAGCCCACGTGCCGCAACTACTGAAGTCCCCATGCCTAGAGCCCGTGCTCCAAAACAAGAGAAGCCACCACAATGAGAAGCCCATGCACCGCAACGAAGAGTAGTCCCCACTCTCTGCAACTAGAGGAAGCCTGTGCTTAGCAACAAAGACCCAACGCAGCCAAAATAATAATAATGATAATAAATTTTTAAAAAAGAGGTAAGTCTCAAGTTGTGTCCTTACCACAACTACTTAAAATAAGAAAATGGAGAGTAAACCTAATGACACTAGAAAGTGCTCAGGTTCAAAATTAAAATTCTGCCTATACAAACAACTAAATTAAGGTCACATTAATTAATTTCATTAAAAAATTGTAAAGTGCTATCTCATATGCTAACAATTTACTACCACGCCTTTTCTAAGTTATTTTGAAGTCACAAAAGAAGTGAAAAACAGACTAGAGCTTATCAGAATTACACAACATCTTCCTGTCCTAATTAACACCCCTCCCAAATACAACAGACGATAGAAAACATGGTGTACTCAGCCACTTGCCAATAGATTTAATTAGGACATGGTGTTCACAGAACAAATAGAGCAGTGACTGTCAGGGGACCAGATAGTGAAGGGCTTTGGGTGCACTAGTGAGAAATCAGAATTTATCTTGAAGGTAGTCTGGAATCATTAACTAGTTTTTAAAGTAGGGGGATAACAGAACTAGTTTACATTTCAGAACCACTGTTTCACTTGAAAAAACTAGAAAATACGTTGCAGAAAAGACAACAATAAAATTGGAAAATTAGATAGCAAGAATTTCTTATTAACCCTTGCCTTGTAAATCCAGGCAAGATGTGATGATGTTCTGAACTGAGACACTGAGACACTGGGATATGTAGAAAAATAAGGAAAAAAGAGAGAGTCATAGGAAGCACAATGAACAAAACCTGATGATTTATCATTCTTAGGTTCGATTTCAGAATATTCTCTGTTCTCTCATTCTTCCTTTGAACTTTAGTTATTGATATACACTTAAAATCACCTTGATAATTATTATCATGTAAATTATTCCAAAATATAAATATTTTAAATTGATGCTTATTCTGTCAAAAAACTGAATTATCACTGACACAAAGAAATTTTGCACTAAGGTGCTATTACAGGAAATGTGTTCTTCACAAAGTAAAGACATGATGGACTTCCCTGGTGCCCCCAGGGAAGAGCAGCCCCTGCTCACTGCAACTAGAGAAAAGCCCAAGCACAGCAACGAAGACCTAACGCAGCCATAAGTGAATAAA
Organism: Phocoena sinus; assembly: GCF_008692025.1. NCBI lineage: Eukaryota > Metazoa > Chordata > Mammalia > Artiodactyla > Phocoenidae > Phocoena > Phocoena sinus. Next base: position 88,668,948 of record NC_045769.1, on the reverse strand, counting down.
TTGAAAAAAAAAAAAAAAAAAGTAAAAACATGATATTAAACATTAGCATGCAAAAATGAAGAAGAACATGACTGACTGAAAAAATTGTGATGAGCAGTTCTGGTAAAATTTAATCAAAGCAAAACCAAAAGAGAGTTCTATGGTTATACTATGGTGATAATGAGTGGGATTTTTTAAAGCTGTAAATGGTGAATTCATATTTAGTATGTGACTAGGAATCATTGAAGGTCCTTGAAATATGTTGAAAGTGATGTTTTTGGAAGAACATTTTCAGTACTTGCAAATAAGGTTTGCCAAGTAAGAGTCGACTGTATATTAAAGACTTACCCAGTTTTACCATAAATTTTATTAGAAGATATAAGCTGTATATAAGAAATTGAAATTGAATTTATTTTCCAAAATGGAATTGTTTAAAATATTGCCTAGTGAATTAATCTCTGACTATCATTATCATAATAATATTTATGTTTTCTGGGCCAGGGAATGTAAATAGCTATGCTTCCTGCCTTTTAGAATCATTGGGCCTAAAATAGATGACGAAAACAATAAACATAACCAGAAAAGCAGCCAAATGAATCTCCACTACACAGAAATCCTGAGAGGCAATACCTTGAAAGAAGATGTTGAAAGAAAATAAATTCAATAAGGAAGGGCTTTTAATTTTATATGTGACCCTATGCCAGAAATTAAATACATATAAGCAGAAATGAGACAAGAATTGGAAATGTTCTTTGGGTATTCCTTTCAACATTCCCAGTGTCTATAATGATATTCATTGTAGAGCACTTTCATATGTATCATCCCTCTTTTTAAATCCTTCAAGTGTATTAAAGTTATTTACATATTATACATATTTACAATCCAACTCCCATGAGCCAATCCAACAAAGTTTCTACAGAAATTGAATATCAGTTACTTAAACCTGAAAAGTAGATGGCAAAAGTTTGTTTCTCTTTACTTTTTTTATCCTCCCATTCTGTTTTACTAGTTATTTAATTAATTTATTTCTGGAAAGTTTGTCTCTAGGCATTTTATTGCATGTATATGCTACTCAGAGTGTTTATTCTCAAATTCTAATTAGCATATCCTTCTTTTGCCCCTTAAATATTTTCTTTGTAATGTAGTTTATTCTTCTATTCTGTTAAAGTAAATAGGCCCAAAATCATATACTCTACCATGTTCAGAGGTTGAATTGTTTTATCTCCTCTCCCACACAGTCCCTGCAATCTTTCTCTCAAGCTCATACATTTTCTTTAAACCCAAACTTTAGGAAGGGTTTAAGAAGCCATATACCATCTGCTGGTCTTAGTTGGATTTCCTTCCTCCTCTTAGATAGGTTTTAAAGTTCAACTTCTTAACATCATTCTTTTCTAACTGCCATCAATATACAAATTGTGTCCACTTCCTCCCTCCTTTTATCTTCTGCTTTCTCAAGATCTCTCTCAAACGTTGTGCTTCTTTGCATTCTAAACTTTCCCTTTGGTGGAATACTTTCTTCACCATAGAATTAACACGAGAAGAAAGAATTATGAACCTACCCTTTAGCCACTGTCATCTTCTTTTTAAATGTTGAAACATGAAAGTTAATCAACTGCGACAGAAGCTTGTATTAAATCTGCCTAACGCTGTACCTGCAGTGTCAGGCACATAACCCTGGACCTGCAGTGTCAAGCACGTTAGCTAAAGCTTGCTTGAGTTTGCCTTGCCATTCTAGAAGGAAGAGTCTGCAGGACTCTGCATGGGGTGATACTCAACACCCACAACTAATATTCAAGACAATTAATACTTCTCTGTGTCTGAACTAGTAATACTCTACTTTAAAAAGCTCAGCATGCTTTTCTTTTCTTTTCCAAATTTACCTGGCTTCCCTTTCCTATCAACATGCATAAGGAGTATGTTTACTGCTCTATCTTGAACTTCAATAAATCATGTGACTTTTGGGTATCAAATTTCTGACCTTCCATTTTCTTCTGTTGACTCTCACTCAAACTTCTCTGGCATGATTGTTTATATATTTTAAATATTCTCCCCTTCCTTTTTCTCAATTAGGCAGAGAAATCTCAGCACAAAGTTATATCATGAATATAATCTGCTTATTACTTTCTCTTTTTCATCTTTGCACTATACTACTTTCAAATGTGGAATCCATTTCCCTGAGAGGGTGTGTTCAATCCATAATCAGAGTGGAAGCTAAAGGGGCTGCTTGACCTCACTCGCTCCACTTGTCACTTTCATTTCTCTCCCCATCTACCCATTCAGATGCAGGATGCCTGTTACACTGGCAAGTAGAGCATTTTAGCATCTAAGACATCATGCAGCACATCTTTGTATTTCCTTAAAGAGAACATAATTATTTGTTTGTCCAGATGTAATAAATAGTCATTCTATGTTCTCCTTTAGAAAAAATTGAGATTTCTCATCAATTGAACATCTACATTTTTATTCTTGAAAATTGACTGCTTCTACTCTAAAAGTCCTTCAGTGGAACAGGCTAACAGTATGGGGATATAATCAAGATTTAATGATGCTAAATGAAGCCTTCTGATTCCAAATCTTCCCTTTCTGGCCCCTTGAATTTTGACAATATTTCAAGCGTATATCCATCCAATAGGCTTCAGAAAAATCTTATCAGAGACTTTGATGTCTCCCAAATGGGCATCTGGAGCTGTAACACCTAGCACCAAGTGTCTTCACCTGCCATCAAAAATCGCACATACAGCCAGCCTCAGCTCAAGCACAGTTCTGATGTTTTCATACCTGAGAGTACACTTCCCACTTTCAAGTTTTTCTCCTCCTAAATTTCTTTACATAGCAATATTAATGTAGCACTTTCTAAAAACAATGTTCCAAGCCCTTTAGAATATCTTGTGAGGTAGATCCTATTATTATTTTTACATCACAAATAAACCACAACACAAGAGAAGTATTTTAACTTGCCTATTGTAAGCATCCAGTGACAAAAGACATTTGAACACTGAGTTGTGAGCTTCTTGTTAAATCCTCTACTTTGTGTATGTAGCAAAAAGTCCTTAAATTTTAGTAAATACAAATAACCTCAAATCCCAGGAATCTGCATCAGAATGAGTTTGAATTTTATTTGCTGACAAAAAAGAGAATCTTTTCTTTCATTACAGAAATTTCATTACAGTATATTTTCATTATCAAATTGATATACTTAATCTTGCAATATTGTTTTAAGAGTTTAAGTGTTTTTATTATTTTTTCTCTTTAGATATGTAGGATATGATATTTTTCTGTTTTCTTTCTTATTTGATAGCTATAAAAACAACTCTTTGTAATTCTACTGGAGATTACTTTAGCATTTTGAAATAAAAAACGAGTCTACACTTCTCTTATTATCACAGTTAAACTGATATGCTATATATTGATTCTTTTCAAAGAAGAAGGATTTAGCACACATTTATTTACCTTTTACCCATAATTATTTTCCATTTTTACTATAATGTCATATTTTTACTTCAGATTTACTTTATTTTTAAATCATGTATCTCTTTGTCCAAAAATTATTGTGACATTTGTGTTCAGTCTGTTTAACCGTTAATTATCTTAACTCGACATTTAACTGACTTCATGTTGACCATAAGAATTTTCTTATCATGACTACCATATTAACTTCTTTACTTTGATGCTCTTTTCAAACAGCTGCATATTTCAAACAGGACTACGTCTGTGAAAGCACATGAAAAGCTGCTCAACATCACTAATTATTAGAGAAATGCAAATCAAAACTTCAATGAGGTATCACCTCACACCAGTTAGAATGGGCATTATCAGAAAATCTACAAACAACAAATGCTGTAGAGGGTGTGGAGAAAAGGGAACCCTCTTGCACTGTTGGTGGGAATATAAATTGATACAGCCACTATGGAGAACAGTATGGAGGTTCCTTAAAACACTAAAAATAGAATTACCATATGATCCAGCAATCCAACTACTGGGCATATACCCTGAGAAAACCATAATTCAGAAAGACACATGCACCCCAATGTTCACTGCAGCACTATTTACAACAGCCAGGTCATGGAAGCAACCTAAATGCCCATTGACAGATGAATGGACAAAGAAGTTGTGGTACATATATACGATGGAATATTACTCAGCCATAAAAAGGAATGAAATTGGGTCATTTGTTGAGATGTGGATAGATCTAGAGGCTGTCATACAGAGTGAAATAAGTCAGAAACAGAAAAACAAATATTGTATATTAATACATGTGTGTGGAACCTAGAAAAATGGTACAGATGAACTGGTTTGCAGGGCAGAAGTTGAGATACAGACATAGAGAACAAATGTATGGACACCAAGGGGGGAAGCTACGGTGGGGTGGGGATGGTGGTGTGATGAATTGGGCGATTGGGATTGACATGTATACACTGATGTGTATAAAACTGATGACTAATAAGAACCTGCTGTATAAAAAAATAAATAAAATTAAAAATATAAGCAAAATATTGCCCAAAAAAGTAATATATATGAAAATACCAAAAAAAATCAAAAAGTTGAAGAATATAATTACTTAACTAAAGAAAGTGCAATAGAGGGATTCAACAGCAGTAAGATAAGTAGAAGAAAAGATCGGCAAATTGAAGACAGCATAGTGAAATCCATCCAGTAACAGGAGCAAAAAGAATAAAAAGAGTGAAAACAGCTTATGGGACTTGCATTCTAGTATTCTCAGAAGAAGAAGAGATAGAAAAGGAAATAAACCGTATTTGAATAAATCATGGCTGAGCACTTCCCTAATCTATGAAAAGAAACAGATATTCAGATCTAGGAAGCCCTGAGAATTCAAAATAAGAACTCAGAGATCCATACCATGACATTATAATTAAATTAAGAGAAAAAAAAAATTGTTACACAAAAAAGGAACACCCATAACTATCAGCAGATTTTTCAGCAGAAGCTTTGCAGGCCTGAATGGAGACATAATATATTCAAAAAGCTGAAAGAAAAAAAAAAAAAAAAAACTGACATCCAGGAATACTCTACTCAGCAAAATTGTCATTCAGAATTGAAGGAGAGATGAAGAGCTTTCCAGACAAGCAAAAGCTGAATGAGTACATCACCACTAGACTGGCCTTACAAGATATGTTAAAGGGATTTCTTCAAGCTGCAACAAAAGGACTCTAATTAGTAACAGAAAAATATATGAAAGTATAAATTTCACTGGTAAAGATTAATATACATGTAAGTTTAGAATATTCTAATGTAATGATGACTTAAATCGTAGAAAGATCTGTTTTGATCCACCTCCTAGAGTAATGAAAATAAAAACAAAAATAAACAAATGGGACCTGATTAAACTTAAAAGCTTTTGCACAGCAAAGGAAACCATAAACAAAATGAAAAGACAACCCACAGAATGTGAGAAAATATTTGCAAATGAAGCAACCATCGGGGATTAATCCCCCAAATATACAAGCAGCTCATGCAGCTCAATATCAAAAAAACAAACAACCTAATCCAAAAATGGGCAGACCTAAATAGACTTTTCTCCAAAGAAGACATACAGATGGCCAACAAACACATGAAAAGATGCTCAATATCACTAATTATTAGAGAAATATAAATCAAATCTACAATGAGGTATCACCTCACACTGGTCAGAATGGCCATCATCAAAAAATATACAAACAATAAATGCTGGAAAGAATGTGTATAAAATGGAACTCACCTACACTGTTGGTGGGAATATAAATTGGTACAACCATTATGGAGAACAATATGAAGGGTCCTTAAAAATCTAAAAATAGAACTACCATAAGATCCTACAATCCCACACTCGGGCATATATCCAGAGGAAACCATAATTCAAAAAGATACATACACCCCAATGTTCATTGCAGCACTATTTCCAATAGTTAAGACATGGAAGCAACCTAAATGTCCATTGACATAGGAGTGGATAAAGATGATGTGATACACATACACAATGAAATATTACTCAGCCATAAAAAAGAATGAAATAATGTCATTAGTAGAAACATGGATGGACCTTGAGATTGTCATACTGAGTGAACTAAGTCAGACAGAGAAAGATAAATACCCTATGATATCATTTATATGTGGAATCTAAAAAAAATGGTACAAATGAAATTATTTACAAAACAGAAATAGAGTCACAGATGTAAAAAACAAACTTATGGTTACCGGGGGGACGGGGGGGGAGGGATAAAGTAGCAGACTGGGATTGATATATACACACTACTACGTATAGAATAGATAACTAATAAGGACCTACTGTATAGCACAGGGAACTCTGCTCAATACGCTGTAATGACTAATATGGGAAAAGAATCTAAAAAAGAGTGTATATATGTATATGCATAACTGATTCACTTTACTGTACACCTGAAAATAACACAACACTGTAAATCAACTATACTCCAATAAAAAAATTTTAAATAAATAATTATTTTAAAAAAGAATTAATACAAAATTTTCTCAAACTCTTCCAAAAAACAGAAGTGGAAGGAACATTATTAAGCTCGCTTTACAAGACTGCATTATCCTGAGACCAAAACCTGATAAGAACACTAAAGGAAAAGAAAAATACAAGCCAATATTCCTGATGAACATAGATGCAAAAGTCCTAAAAAAATACAAACAAAATGAGTTCAACAATAGATTAAAAGGATAATACACCACATCAAGTGAGATTTATTGCAGGGGTGCAAAGAAGGTTCAACATTCACAAATCAATGAAATACAGCACACTAACAAAATAAAGGATAAAAATCATATGATGCAGGAAAAGCTCTTGACAAAATTCATCATCTGCTTGTGATAAAAACTCTCAACAACCTGGGTATAGAGAGAAGTTACCTCAATATTATAAAGACTATATATGACATGCCCATAGCCAACTTCATATTCAATGGTGAAAAGCTGAAAGCTTTACGTCTAAGATCAGAAACAAGGCAAGGATGCCCACTCTTGCCAATTTTATTAAGTATATCACTGGAAATCCTATTCAGAACAATTAAGTAAGAAAAAGAAATAAAGGCATCCAATTGGAAAGGAAGAAATAAAACTATCCCTATTTGGAGATGACATGATACGATAAATATAAAGCCCTAAAAACTCCACCCCAAACTGTTAGAACTAATAAATGAATTATTAGCCATTTTACAGTAAAATTGCAGGAGACAAAACCAATATTAAAAAAACATGTTGTGTTTTTACACACTAATAGTGAAATACCAGAAAGAAAAATTTAAGAAGTAAATCCCATTTATAATTGCATCACAAAGGTCAAAATACCTAGGAATAAATTTAACCAAGGAGATGAAAGATCTGTACACTAAAACTATAAGACAAAAATTGAAGAAGTCACAAATGAACAAAAACATATTCTGTGTTCATGGATTGGAAGAATTAATATTGTTAATCTCCATAATACCCAAAGCAAACTACACATTCAATGCAATCCCTATCAAAATCCCAATGGTGTTTTTCACAGAAATAGTATAAATAATTCTAAAATTTGTATAGAACCACAAAAGACCTCAAGTAGTCAAAGCAATCTTGAGAAAGAAGACCAAAGCTGAAGACATCAAACTTCCTGATTTCAAACTATATTACAATGCTACAGTAATCAAAACAGTATGATATTGACATAAACACAGACATATAGCCCAGTGGAACAGAATAGAGACCCCAGAAATAAACCCATGTATGTATGGTTAGTTAATTTATACAAAGGAGCCAAGAATATATAATGTGGAAAGATAGTCTCTTCAATAAATGGTGTCCGGAAAATTGGACAGCCACATGCAAACAAATGAAACTAGACCAGTATCTTATACCATGCACAAAAATCAACTCAAAATCGATTAAATACTTGAAAATAAGACCTAAACCATAAAACTCCTAGAAAAAAATTTTTTTAATGCTCCATGACATAGGTTTCTTTCAATGAGTTTTTGGATTTGACACCAAAAGCAAAGGCAACAAAAGCAAAAATAAACAAGTGGGACTATAACAAACTGAAAACTTTTGTACAGCATAGGAAACCATTAACAAAATGATAAGGATACCTACAGAATAGGAGAAAACATTTGCAAATCATGTATCTTATAAGGGATTAACATCCAAAACATATAAAAAGCTCACACAACTCAATAACAAAAAATATCTGATTTAAATATAGGCAGAAAATCTGGATAGACATTTTCCCAAAGAAGACATACAAATGGGGAACAAGTACATGAATAGGTGTTCAACATTATTAATCATCAGGGAAATACAAATTAAAACCACAATGAGCTATCACCTCACACTTGTCACAATGGCCATTATCAAAAAGACAAAGAGACAGCAAGTGCTGGTGAGGATGTGAAGCAAAGCAAACCCTTGTGCACTGTTAGTGGGAATGTAAATTGGTACAGCCACTGTGGAAAAAAGTATGGAGATTCCTAAAAAATTAAAAATAGAACTACCATATGATTCAGGAACCCCACTTCTGCGTATGTATCTAAAGAAAATAAAATCACCATCTTGAAGAGATATCTAAACCCCCATGTTCATTGCAGCATTATTTACAATAGCCAAGATATGGAAACAACCTAAGTGTCCATCTATGGATAGATGGATTAAAAATTGTGATATATCTCTATCTGTATCTATATCTATAGATACATAATAGACTTTTATTCATCTATGAAAAGAAGGAAATCCTGCCATTTGTAACAATATAGATGAACCTCTAGGGCATTACACTAGTGAAGTAAGCCATACAGAGAGACAAATACTGTATGATCACACTTATATGTAGAATCTGAACTCAGAAAACAGATTGGTTGTTGTCAGAGTTGGGGGTGGAGGGTGGAAGAAATGCATGTAGTAGGTCAAAATGTACAAATTTCTAGTTATAAAATAAGTAAGTCTTGGAAATGTAATACACAGCATGGTGACTATAGTTAACAATACTGTATTGTATATTTGAAAGTTGCTGAGAGAGTATAGATCTTAACAGTTTTCATCAAAAAAAAAAAAAAAAAAGCCCTAGTGAGGTTACGGGATGTTAACTGAACTTATTGCGCTTCATTTCAAAATATGTACATATATCAGATCATTATGTTATACACCTTAAACTAATATAATCTTTATATTATATAATGTATATATTATGTTATATATTATATATAATATATATGTATTAGATCTCAGTAAAGCAGGAAAAATTATTAATCACATGTTAGAGCTAGTGATTAGTAGAATTTAATATTGTACTCTATGTTTCCTGATCAGTATTTTTCCTTTAAACCCATCTGTCTTTTAAAATGTGTTTCAATGGTATTACCTGTATTAGAAAATCAAATACAGTTCTGAATAAGATCTATAAACTCCAAAGCAAGAAGTCATCATTTTTAAAAACAAAAGTTTTTAAAACAGAAGTTATTAACTGCCTTTGAGCATAGCTGTTATCCATAATATCTTGTTGGACTATATTTGATTGATACTTATAAACATTGTATAGGAGAGAGCTCTGTTTTAATCTTTAAAGCTTAATGATTAAAATTTCTTTCTTCCATGTTCTGAATAAAGACCAGAAAAATTATGCTACTTGGTTTTATTAAGGAAAATATTTCCTTCTGTGCCAGTGCAAAATATCCTATGACTTCTAGAAATGTATTCATGAAAGCAAAACGGATCAATTTGCCAAAAATTAAATGAAGCAACACGCAATCTAACCATCCAAGCAGAATGATATTTTGCCTACCTAAACGCCTCCTGACATTTTCATTGGTTAAGGAATTACTCCTCACTTCATGACACAAATTTGCTTAGTGCTTCAGTAAAAACAGCTGCTGAGTATCTTCCCTGAAGTGACTATTTGAAAATTACAAATAAAGAAGTATTTGAAAGTATTTTGTATGTCCATTTGTAAATTACTTGGAAGTTTTAGATGAAAAAGGTAGGCATTTTATGAACATTTTAAGGTTCTACATATTAGATGTACTGTTTCTCATCCCCACAATGTTTAAAAAATTCAATGAAAACATGTACTTTGTAAGAAAAATCACTCAATTAATACATAAATATGTTCTTTTGGGAAAAAAAAGATACAATCCCTTTCAGTAATCTTCAATTCCATCCATTCCTTTCCCCCAGAAATGAACACTGTTTTGGGTTTGATGAGATCCTTAAAGAACATTTTCATATATTGATTGAATATAAAATATATACCTATAGTGTATTTTTACTTAAATACTCACATGATACGTTCTGTGTCACAATTCGCTTTTCTTCTATTAACTTTCTTTTCAACTGTACACGGTATGAATGAATTGTAGGTTCTTTAATTATTCTTCTGTTGATAGAGATTTAGGACATTTACATACTGTTGTTTATATCTGACATGTTTTGAAGCCTCACACTGTGCCCTTATCCTAATTGGTTTAAACAAACTGACTAATTTACTTTTCACAAGAATTCAATATATCAATTCAACCAGGAAATCTGACCTTTTGATACTGCTGTTTCAAACTTTGACTTTCAACTCTCAAAGGACCACCAAGAAAATCTGTAACCAAGCAATGGTAAGTTGATTAGATTGACTGTAGTAAGAGAGAATGTCAAGCTGACAGAGTTTAGGAATGTCCCAGAGAGGGGGATCAGGGTTATAAGACCTGGGCAGGGTGATTTTTTAAAGAAAGTCTTATATGGTAAGGAACTGGGTGGGACTGGGCAGAATTCATATGTATCGTATACCTTTGGACTGGTGGCAGAGAGAGATGAGGAAGCAAATTTTGTTAACAAATCTGTTATTATTGATAAGTAACCTGTTATGGTTTCTTCTTAGTCTTATCTTCCTAGAACAAGTACCTAAGTTATTTTGCCAATTTTCAATATTGTTTAACAATGGAACAGGAAGGTATGTTTAAGTTCTCACCAATACCGCTACAGTAAATATAGTTTTGCATGACTCCATGTATGTGAACGATATTTTTCTAAGCTAGATCCCTAGAAGTGGAAATTCTGGGGTTTTAGGTTTGCACATTCTTTTAAGAGATACTGTCAAATTGTGTTCCAAAAACCCTAATGTTAACTATTTTCAGCAAAGGCATATGGTACTCGATTTCCATACCCACACTAACACTATATCTGATCAAGCTATCAATTTTACCAACCTGATAAGAGAAAAATGCTGGTTTGCTCAACATTTTAATTACAATTTCCTTGATTTTTTTCCTGCATTTTCCTAGCAAAGTTGAGCAGCATATTTCTTATGGTGCTCATTTGTTTGTTGTCTCCTGTGATATATTTGTTCATTTCCTTCGTCATTTTTTCCCTATTGATTTGTAGGACCATTATATGAAAATGCATTTCTTGCTCATGTATTTAAGAGATGGCTTCATCAGCTCTACTAAAGGCTGCTGTTAAGTTTAGGTCTATTCCACCTGTACCAATTTTGGGCTTTGGTTGAGTGGCAGCAGTTACTTGGAACATTTACTTTTCATGGAAGAAATGGAAGCTTTCTCCAGAGAGGTGAGTGGAAATATGGGGTTTCTCTTAAGGGTTAATATACTTTAACTTCCATCCATATTATACTGTCCAAAACAAATCACATTGCCCAGCCCCAAATCAATAGGAGGGCTAAATTTACTCTTTTCATGGATGTAAGGGGAGAAGAGATTAAATAACTGTGAACAGAAATCTCATCTCCTCAATTCTCGGTAAAGCTCACTCTAGCTTGAACCCTGCCAGAAGATAGTCATGATGCAGAATTTGGTGACTACCATTGCTATATATGTATTTGTACCTACTCAACAAATATAATGTATGTTCCACTAACCATAGTGTATATACTGTTGTATTTTAGATTTAGCCATGTTTATAAAAGTAATTACTAATAATCACATGAACAGATAATCTGGTAATTAGGAAAATATAAAGTAAAATAATAGGATATGGGGCTTCCCTGGTGGTGCAGTGGTTGAGAGTCCGCCTGCCGATGCAGGGGACACGGGTTTGTGCCCCGATCCGGGAAGATCCCACATGCCGCGGAGCGGCTGGGCCCATGAGCCATGGTCGCTGAGCCTGCGTGTCCGGAGCCTGTGCTCCGCAACGGGAGAGGCCCCAACAGTGAGAGGCCCGCCTACCGCAAAAAAAATAAAAATAAAAATAACAGGATATGACATTTTCATCTTTTATAAAAATAAGTACATATGATAACACCAAGTGTTGGTGGGTAAGTATGAAATGAGAATTCTTATTTATTGATGGTGAAAGTATATATAGAGTGATAGTGACTGGGTTTTGACTCATAAAGCTGAAGTTGCATATGTCCTACAATAAAGCAGCTTCCCTTATTTTTATGGAAGAGATTATATAAGAGGGGAATTTTCTATTCCTTTAAAGTTTTGGAAAACTCAGCCACATAACCTTTGGGAACTAATATATGTTTTGGTACAAAATTTGAATCACATTTTCAATTTTCTTTCTATAGTTATTATGCTATTCAGATATTTTAAATTGATTCTTATCAATTTAGATAGCTTTTATTTTTCCAGTAAATAGCATTAATTTTATTTAGGGACTCTTGATATTTATAGTTCCTCTGTGGATCCCTCCTTGTTTTCCAGCACTGCTATGATGTATTGCTGCTACTTTTTTAGACCTCTTAATTTCAAAGTTTGGTGTTGGGATATGAGATAACCTGTCTGCCAAGTTATCAACCTGATTTCCTGTGTGCATTACAACAATGAGCTTGGTTAGACAGCATAGTAAATATAGGTTCTCTCTGACATGCCATACCTTCAAATTTTCACATTAAGTATGCATACATTAAATTTCTGATAACTCAGAGGGCAAATGCAAGAAAATTGTTTCCAAGAAAATGTAGTAACCTCCAATAAGCCTTGTTACAGCTCTTGACCATGGTTATATCACAGACAATCTCTTTGATCTAGCATCTTAGCACAGAAAATCTCTTTGATTTGGCGTCTTTTTAAAAATATTCTTTCAGTTAGTATTTGGCAAGAAATTGAAGAAGGTGGTGATGCCATCATTTCTTACTCAGTTTTCTCTCTAGTATATATTCTGTGTTTCACTGTTTTTAGTTTAATGAAAATTCTTCATGTTCACACAACTCAGGGAATGTGGTCACTTTTCCAAGTGAAATGGGCTATAAAAATCCAATGTTACCTGGTCAATTCAGAAAATACTCTTAATTTTGAGATTCCTATTTGGACAAACTAAAGCTACCACATTCTGTATAATTAAAGCTTATTTGAAAATTGTCTTTACATACACTTCTTTTTAACATAGGTTTTAGTAAATGTTCTCATGGATTATTGCAATGTGCTATAGAGATTTTATAAATGGTCTATTTTATTCTATTTATATCATATTATCTGGAGCTTGGAGTGTCACTTTCTTTTTTCTAGAACAGATAATTTGAGTTTTATTTTATGACCTTGACCGGAGTTAGAAAGCTAAAGATATTATATGAGAAAGTTAGAAGGTTGAGCAATCCTAAATTAGAAATAACTGAGGTATTGAACAATTTATAGAGTTAGCTCTTCCAATGAGTTTGCTCTTGCCCACAAGATCTAGTAGAAATCTGCCTAACTAAAAAACTTTAAGTTGGAATTAGTGGCAAAACAATGATCACAACAAACCTGCAACACCTAAAACATACTCATTAACACTCAACAATTCATCCAAAAATCTTTCCAAATTCCTTAGTATTAAAATTTTAACAAAATATCTCTCTATATAAATATGTATTAAGACTGCTGTAAATACCTTAGCCCAAAGTCATTTGGTGAGAAGGTAAGTAAAGAGTCAGAACTTTAATTTAGTGAAATATCTTTCAGAATACTCACTGAGTAGCCCTACCAATGCCAACCAACTGGCCCATAATAATGTAGCTTGCTGTCTAATAAATTTCAAAAATGAGATACATATTTTAATGTAACCCCACATGTTCATTTTTATAAATAGGCAAAAATCTCATTTTCAAATTCACAGTTTGTATATATCAAAATTAAAAGGACATAAGTGAGATTTTAACATATCTGAACAAATTTGGAGGTCTCAAGCTGTAATCCTGTTTTAAAACTTCTTTGTATGAACAAAATTGCTATTGAAAATAATTCCATTTCTCAAATAGAAATATAATTCCAAACATTAAAAAAATTCAACACATTTCTCACTCATTATGTGTGCTTCAGGCATAGTGCTGTTCGTATTCTAATTAGTCATTATCATGTACTTTCTAATTATCTCAATTCTAAATCATTAAAAATTACAAGATCAAAGTTTTAAATGATAGCAGCAATGAATTAGTCACCAAGAGTAGTGAGAGAACTGAATTCAGTATAAGAAAAAATCTATTATTTTTAAATGTCATTTTTTACTTTATAGTACCTTGAAAATACCACTTCCAGTAATTTTAGAAGTAAATTGAAAGATCTAATTATTGAGAGGAAAGATCAACTGATTAACAAAATAATATTTCAAAAGGCTCTATTTCCTCTAATGACACAAAACTATAAAATGTTAATATATTTTTGCTGCCTAAACATCCTAGAACAATGTGCAATTTTCTAAATGAGCTAGGACTGGTAAATAACCTGTGAGGTTTTACAGAACAGACTTCAACAAAGTGCATCATCTTTTTCTTTGCCACAGAGGTGATCACAGGAGATCAAACTGAATTAAAAATTTATGTAAATATCAATTAAAAGACCAGAATGAATCCCATTTTAACAAGTAATCAAAGCAATCAAATCAATGACAGTGCTGTTAGGTAGCTGAGGAGGGTAACATAAAAAGTTCTTTAGATACATATAGTCTTGAAAGGTAACATAGCAGGTTCTTTTGAAGATTCACCATTTGAGAATGGAAAGTATATATTTAAGTTCATCTAAATAAATAGTTTTTTGAATAATTGCTGAAGGTCAATTTTAAATTCAGAGAATGCAAACTCAGAGAGGATTTATGTTAGAGCAGTGGAAACAGAGCTAATTTCCACGCTGATATAGACAAATGTGTATATTTTTGTAAGAAAAAGATTATACACAGTAATAATATGTGAGGCAGTTTAAAACTGGGACAGACAAAAAGAAGTCATGGTTCACTGTGAAATTTTAACTGGATTAATAGGAAGCACTGGCACTTTAAAACAACAAACCAATATGTAGGAATAAAAGTTAACTCTCCATCACACTCAAATGGGTTTAAAGAATGTTTTGCCATCAAAAGCACTGGTGTTAAGAGCAAGGTTCAATTAATGAGAGGTTCCCAGCAAAAGACTTGAGCTCTGCTGAAGATAATCAGGGAGGAGTCTTATTTACATAAACAACAGAGTCTTAAATTGTTATGAGGGCTGTTGGTGTTATTTTGTTGTACATGAGGTAGAGAATATAAAGGATGAGTTGGAGGGAAAAACAATTCTCAGAGAAAGAAACAAAAAAAGAAACAAATAAAAAGATCCTGGAGGAAAAGAGGTGTGCCATATGAAGAAAAAAAAAAGGAGCATTGCAAAATAATTGCACTTTATTTTTCAGGGTGCAGCCCCAGGCCAGAGAATTGGAAAACAAAATTAAGATTATAGATTTCCATGTATACAAGTATAAAATGTTTTGATACCTAAGGGACTAGATCTCAGATCTAAAACATAAAAATGCTTTTTTTTTTTTTAAAAGCACTATGTTACCCAAAGAAACATAATTGAGTTCGAAATTGAGTTAAATGAGGAATTTTAGGAAATGGATAGGCCATATTTGGATGAGACCAGGAAGAAAAGAGAAATAATAATATTGTGGTAGTGTAGAGAAAGAAGGTGTTGGAGAAGGAAGGTATTGGTGCCTTCCATGGAGAAAGAAGGTATTGGTGAATTTTTTTCTAGTAGAATTTATAGACATAATTCAGTGGGAAAATGTAATAGTGGTGGTAATACAGAGATGTAAGGACTGTTTCACTTTTCTAAATTCAAATTTCTATGAAGCCTTAATTTGCCTTGCTGATCCCTAAAAAAATAGAGGAATGCTGAGGCAGTGCTTTTTGAGACTTCTTCCATATCAACAAGGGGGAAGAGGTTCATAAATCTAAAGTAGTAAAAATTGTGGTAGGAAACGATCATACTGCTCCAAGTTATAATACTGAAAGACAGGAATAAAAGACATAGTCACATGCAAACTAAAGATTGAGTTGTTTCCTCCTTCCTGACTGTCTAGTCATAAGAGCACAATTACACCGAGCTGTCATTATCTGTTGATATCCCATCTTCCCAGGTAGACTTCAAAACTTTCAAAATCAGCAGTAATTGTTACTCATCTCCATATCTTTAATGCATAACACAGTGTTTTTGTTTAGGAATTTAATACATTTAATCCTCATTATTCATGGATTCTGTATTTGCAAATTTGCCTACTGACTAAAATGCATTTATAACTCCAAAATCAATACTCATACTACTTTCACAATAGTTTAAAGGCATGAATATGTACAGAGAGGTAAGAAATAGGAGTTCCTCAACACACACTTTCCCAGCTTAGGTGGAACAAAGAGAAGGTTGTTTTGGCTATTGTACCATAAACAAGTATATGTTTTGTGGACTATTTAATGCCATTTTTTTTGGCTTTTTGTTGGTGATGTCTCTGTTTAAAATGGCTCCCAAGCAATGTTGAAGTACTGCCTGTGTTCTGAATTAAAAAAGGCTGTGATGTGCTTTACTGAGAGCACATGTTTTACATAAACTTTGTTGAGGCATGTTATAGTGCTGTTGATAGTGAGTTCAATGTTAATGAATCAACAGTATGTATTAAATAAGGTGTCAAACAAAAAACACATAAAATAAGGTTATGTGTGCAAAAATGCTGTGGCCAAGGCTTGCAGGAATCTAACCCTATATTTCTTCTAGGAACAATGATTCAGTATTTGTTAATTCAGTGTTTGCAGCAACTTTGTAGAACATAACTATAGAGAATAACGAGAATCAAATTTGTATGTTTGTTTTGAATGAGTTATTTAAAAGATGCATCTATTATTCATAACACTAGTTAGACTAGCTTTTTTATAAATGCAATTTTATATATTTTCAAAAAATACAGCTAATTAAATGGATTCAGGTTTTTAGATATTTAACAGCTAAAATTCCCAGATTTAATTTATACATCTACCAGTCGCATTCCAAGTGACAGGCTGTAACTTTACGTTGTCGCTAACTTCTTGGAGTCTCTGCCCTCAACTAAAAATAATTGCCTCGGGAGCCTGATATGAGACCCAAAGAAGTAATGTGAAAGAAAATATTTTTCTAAACTCTAAAATGCTGAACATTATTAACCTTTGATTATATCAGTTGTATCTATTGAAACAAATTAGACTTACTTAAATAATTATTACTAGTTTACACATTTTACTCACCTTTAAAAAACAACTGTAATGGGGGCGCGGCGAGCGCAGCGTTAGCCCGTGGTCCTCAGCCCGCGGCCGTTAGTGCACAGCTGTTAGTGCGCGGTCCTTAATGGTCCCCCTCCACCAGCGGTCAGCATCGCAGTGCGCCAGGCAGCGGTCACCCTGGGTCGCTGTGCTTGTGACCCGTCGCCTGTTGTGGGGTGCGGAGCAGCCTGAGGGCCGGCTGGATCCTGGACGTCCGGCTCCCTCAGTGATGATGGCTGGCCGAAGTTTGACCCAGAGGGCGCTGCCAGCTGAGATCTGCCTCTTCAGCTGCACCTGGGCACTGCTGGGAGCACCCAGACTGGTTGCTGGATGAGTGCTCCTGGGCAAGGGTGACCGGCCTGCGCAAGGACCCCCTCTCAGCCGGGGCCTAAACCTCGGAGGGGGAAAGTCGATCCTTGGGACCCTGGACAAGTAAAATGAGGGGTAATGATGTCACTTTGCTCACAGGATTTGTTAAGTGTTAGAAGCCGCGGTCGTAGAATTGTATAATACAAGCCGAATTGTATAATTCTCAAGGCTATTACCTTTAAGAGTATGACACCTTTAGGGCTTCCCTGGTGGCGCAGTGGTTGGGAATCTGCCTGCCAATGTAGCGGACACGGGTTTGAGCCCTGGTCTGGGAGGATCCCACATACCGCGAAGCGGCTAGGCCCGTAAGCCACAACTACTGAGCCTGCGCGTCTGGAGCCTGCGCGTCTGGAGCCTGCGCGTCTGGAGCCTGCGCGGGAGAGGCCGCGACAGTGAGAGGCCCGCGCACCGCGCTGAAGAGTAACCTCCGCTCCCGGCAACTGGAGAAAGCCCTCGCACAGAAACGAAGACCCAACACAGCCAAAAATAAATAAATAGATTAATTAATTTATAAAAAAAAGAGTATTACTACACCTTTAGATAAAAAATTGCCTTTGTTTTGAAGGTTTACAGGAATATCGTGGCCTGTGACCTGACCTATGTGGACAGTTGCAAGAACAAAGGGTCCCTCACCAAGAGCTTTGCAACAACTAACCACGCCCCTCTCTCACCTTTTCTATAAACAGGTTTTGCTGAAAGCCTTCCAGGAGTTCAGGGTTTTTAAGGCATGAGTAAACCCTCTCCTGCGTGGCCCTGCAATAAACCTTTCTCTGCTCCAGACTCCAACGTTTCGACATTGTTTGGCCTTACTGTGCATCAGGCACACGGAACTGTGCTGGGTAACACAACTACTAGATATTTGAAGTCATCATATTTGGGGCTGTGAGACTGAGGAATGTAAAAAGTACAAGTCTCCTATACTCAAAAGAGCTTGTTGTAGATGTAAAAATTTGGCATTCGTATTTTTAATAGCAACATAAGCAGTGTAGAATAAACATATAAAAAATCAATTTCTATTAGGACACTAAAAAGGGTGAAACCGAAAATAAAACTTCCCTCAAAGAGACAATGTAAGTGAATCACAGTTCCCTCATGTGGGAATAGGAGGAAAAGAAGTGAAAACGTTTATGTTATTGGCATTTTATTTTCCTTGATTTAAATAAAGTTATTTAAAATACATACAAAAAAAAGTTCCTAAGAAACATTCTTGTGCTGTAACAATTTTTACCTAAATATGAAGTACAATATGCTTGATGTCAAGTTTGTTCCAAGATATGATTTTGGAATTCATCTAATGAACTTTTTTTCTTGCAAAAAATATACGTTTGTCTAGACTTGTTATGTGCTTTAATTATGTTTGCTAGTTATGACATGATCTCTGTTTACACTAATTACTAACTGCTTGTAATTATACAAATCATGCCTATACACACTAATTTACTTAAGATGATATGTAAACAAAAATTTATCTTTTTCCTGCCTGCAACAGGGGAAGATGAGGTGCTGAGATTTTTTTTAAATAAAGAGGATCAAAAACCACAGAGGCATCATCAGCCTTACAACCAAGTTGGGGCAGAGGTCGGGGGAGTGAGGCAGGTATTCTTTATTTGTGCTGAGTGGCTCTCCTTGTCTCTAAAGCACTTTCTTATCCCTCAATCAAAAGTGTGAAACCCACAAAAGCCTGGGATCAGTTAAGAAGGAATTATCAGTACCTTAATGGATGATGTAGCAATCCCGCCCAGATACTATTTCTTTGTAACCAGACTCTATGTACCTATTAGATCCTTGCTTCTCTAACATAAGGTTTTGCATTTTGCTCAGCACATCTATAAATCAGCAGCTACTGGCTGTAGAAGGAGACGCCTGAAAAACCTAGTCCTCGTTTATATGTTATTTGTCAGAAGTGAAGGGAAAGATTACATACTTTACTTTCAATATTCCACCTGATCGTCGTAACAATCTGATGAGATTATAGTTAGTTAGAAAAAGTAAGCCGATTCAATGAATAGTTTTCTAAATCTACACGGTTAATAAGTGGCAAAATCGCTATTAGAACCCTGACTCTAATCTGTTCTATTTTATGTTATATCAATGGCAACTATAGAACCCCTGTTAGAATTCTCTTGAACCATAGACACACAGACCTCATCACTCAGACACAGCCTGATTAACAAACAAGTATAAAAGAAAAGTTCCTTTTTTCCATGATGACAGCTGCTTAATTGATTAATGTTTGCTCCACTGTTTTTTTCTTTTTTTTTCCCCTTTGTTCTGGATCATGTTTGCCTAAGCCTGTAATTCCCCGAGGGCTGTGGGTCCCTGGCTCTTAGTGCTCTGCTGTTCACTTCCCCATTGCTATTGATATCCCCATATCCTGGTTAGCACTGGACAGAGATCAGTACTTCATTAGTCCTCTTGATAAAACCTCACCCTTGAGTTGGAGGCAAAACATTTAAATTTAAAAGAAACTCCCAAATATTAAAATGGACTTTATCTAGAAGCCAAGCAGAATTCAACAGGTTGTTTGGTTTGGTGGTTGATGTCAAGAAGACAGAAGAGTGTTTTTAGAAGAATTGAGTTAGAAATTGAAGAGTGAATAGGAAGACATGGATAATTGTGGAATATGGGTTAAGTGACCCATGAGGAATTTTGAAAAAATCAGCTTCTCCTACAAAATCTCATTTTATATAGATCCCATACACATATTTTAAGAATCAATTCAAGTTTTCTTTCCCTCCAAAGCTTTTTGTGACTTTCCCAGTTTTTATTGCTATTCCTCCCAAATGTTTCCATGGTTTCTTTACATCATAAATCACAGGAGTTATACAGTTAACATATTAAGAACTCTTCCTTTTAAATTTTGTATCTCGATCACAAAAGGCGTATTTTGTTTGTTTGCTTAGTAAAAATATTCCTGGAATAAGAATACACTTAGTATGTTGACAGTCAATCTGGTTGCATATAGTTCCCATTTTAAGTGGTATAATGTATTTTAAACTCTGGTTTGTAACTTTTCACTTGTGAAGATATATGGTATGCATGGGTGTTACTGTGCTACCTGTATGCAAATCGAGACTTAGTGAAGTGTGACATTCTTGCAGCTATCAGTCAAGGCAATGCTAAATATAGCTTTTTGCATAAAGGTATGTCTGTTCTTTGTTTACAATGGTTATTGAACAGTGACTGTAAGATCATAATGGTGGTTTTCTTCTCATACTTGAAGCTTTATATTGACCTCTATAAAAATATTAGAAATATGTGATATTTTTCTGAGCATAGACGAAAGATGAAAATCCATTTCTAAAGGAAATAAACTTAATGATAAAAACATAAGCAGAAATAAGGGAGCAAACTAGCTGAATTTCTTGTTTTAAACTGCATGGATTCTATATGAGTGTAGGTCAAGCTCATTTTCAGGAATAGTTTTTTTTTTTAATATTACTGAGTTTTAAGTCACAACTTAAGCATTATAGATATTTTTAAAAATGAAGTATTCAAGGAATTATCTGACATAGAAATGGAACTCAAAACAACATAGGAAGGTAATTTAATCTGCAGTTGTTAGCATAAAATAACACAAAACCTAAAGATAATAGTGTTTTTTTCCTTACCATTAAGCCTCATGTTTATTTTAATTGTACCAAGCATTTAAAAATGTGTACCCTCTTGGGCTTCCCTGGTAGCGCAGTGGTTGAGAGTCCGCCTGCCGATGCAGGGGACACGGGTTCGTGTCCCGGTCCGGGAAGATCCCACATGCCGCGGAGCGGCTGCGCCCGTGAGCCATGGCCGCTGAGCCTGCCCGTCCGGAGCCTGTGCTCCGCAACGGGAGAGGCCACAACAGTGAGAGGCCCGCGTACCGCAAACAAACAAACAAACAAAAAGTGTACTCTTTTCTTTCATATAATAACTCTGTGAGATAGAGAAGTTTCATATTGTTACCACCACTTTATGGAAGCCCAAAGCCAGCGTTTCAAGGTGATATAAACAGACATCACAAATACAACCTAATCACACGACCAAGAATTCTGAACCCTTTGAGGAAAACCAACAATATATAAGAGACACAAAAGAATAGAAAAACTAACATTTGAGGAAACAGACCTAACAGGACAAACAGAGTAATACTTTAAATCATGATTATTGCCAAAGCTCTGTCAGCAGCAGTGATTGTACAAATTTAAACTGCTATCAACAAAACACTGAAAATCTATGCTTAACCTCATAATTGACTATAGTAGTGAGCTAAATTTTTGAATAGGGAAAGATGCCCATGCATTAAAACAAACAAAAAAAACAAAAACAAAAAGAAAGAAAGAAAATACCAAAGAGAGACTCAGCAGTCCTAAGATTTGTTTTTTAAAAATGTTACAGAAGGGCTTCCCTGGTGGCAACAGTGGTTGGGAGTCCGCCTGCCGATGCAGGGGACACGGGTTCGTGCCCCGGTTCGGGAGGATCCCACATGCCGCGGAGCGGCTGGGCCCGTGAGCCATGGCCGCTGGGGCTGCGCGTCCGGAGCCTGTGCTCCGCAGCGGGAGAGGCCGCAGCGGTGAGAGGCCCGCGTACCGCAAAAAAAAAAAAAAAAAAAAAAAAATGTTACAGAAGATCTGAGGAGATAAAAGGAGGAGCCAAATGTTCTTTAAAAATGGGGAAAAAATTTAAGTAGGACTGAAGAATAATGAGATTACTAAATTGAAAAGGCTTGCCATGTATTGAGTGGCAGGAATTTTAAACACACAGATACACAATTATATATCACTAGACACATCATTGTGGTAAAATTTCTGAACTCCCAAAATTAAAAAAAGAAATCACTTTAAGATGTAGACACACTACAAGAATTAAATGACATTGAAAACAGACTTGTTTTGGGCAGTATTTCCTGCAAGACTGTAAACATATTTCTTCAGAATTTTGAAGAACTGATCTTGAACATAAAACCTTAATTTATCATTTAAGGGAGAGAACATGCAAGAACTCATATTTTATTTTTTAAAAAGTACCCAAACTGTAAGAATTATAAGAGAACATGCTCAAAAGAAACAATGCAAAAAAAAATTCAACCCAAAGGAATAAATAAAGCACATTAAATATGAGTAAGTTTGATCTGCTTAAAAATATATACAATCCTATAACTCAAATCCCAGAGTAATTTATTAAATAGAAGATGATGGTTTGGGGGATGGAAAGGGATAGTGGAAAAAGAAGATTGACTTTTTTTTCATTTTGCTTATTTTAGCTTTATTATGTAGATTAAAATATCTAAAGCTAATAATTAAAAGATATATATCTATATCTATCTTACAAACCATTATAATACCAAGAATGAAACAAAGAGAATTGAAAAATTTGAACAAAGGCAGAAAAGGAGAGAATAATGAGAAAACATGGAAAACTGAAAAACAATATATATAGTAGAAGTAATTGCAAATGTTTTATTAATGAAAATATGTCTAAAGTCATATTGAAAAGACAGAGACAGCCTCTTCAATAAGTGGTGCTGGCCAGTCAGAATGGCCATCATCAAAAAATCAAGAAACAATAAATGCTGGAGAGGGTGTGGAGAAAAGGGGACACTCTTGCACTGCTGGTGGGAATGTGAATTGGTTCAGCCACTGTGGAGAACAGTATGGAGGTTCCTTAAAAAACTACAAATAGAATTACCATATGACCCAGCAATCCCACTACTTGGCATATACCCTGAGAAAACCAAAATTCAAAGAGAGTCATGTACCAAAATGTTCATTGCAGCTCTATTTACAATAGCCAGGACATGGAAACAACCTAAGCGCCCATCATCGGATGAATGGATAAAGAAGATGTGGCACATATACACAATGGAATATTACTCAGCCTTAAAAAGAAATGAAATTGAGCTATTTGTAATGAGATGGATAGACCTAGAATCTGTCATACAGAGTGAAGTAAGTCAGAAAGAAAAAGACAAATACCGTATGCTAACACATATATATGGAATTTAAGGGAAAAAAATGTCATGAAGAACCTAGGGGTAAGATAGGAATAAAGACGCAGACCTACTGGAGAACGGACTTAAGGATATGGGGAGGGGGAAGGGTGAGTTTTGACAGGGCGAGAGAGAGTCATGGACATATACACACTAACAAACGTAGTAAGGTAGATAGCTGGGGGGAAGCAGCCACAAGGCACAGGGATATTAGCTCGGTGCTTTGTGACAGCCTGGAAGGGTGGGATGGGGAGAGTGGGAGGGAGGGAGACGCAAGAGGGAAGACATATGGGAACATATGTATATGTATAGCTGATTCACTTTGTTGTAAATCAGAAACTAACACACCATTGTAAAGCAATTATACCCCAATAAAGATGTTTAAAAAAAAAAAAAAAAAAAAAAAAATAAGTGGTGCTGGGAAAACTGGACAGCTACATGTAAAAGTATGAAATTAGAACACTCCCTAACACCATGCACAAAAGTAAACTCAAAATGGATTAAAGACCTAAATATAAGGCCAGACACTATCAAACTCTTAGAGGAGAACAAAGGCAGAACACTCTATGACATAAATCACAGCAAGATCCTTTTTGACCCACCTCCTAGAGAAATGGAAATAAAACCAAAAATAAACAAATGGGACCTAATGAAACTTAAAAGCTTTTGCACAGCAAAGGAAACCATAAACAAGGCCAAAAGACAACCCTCAGAATGGGAGAAAATATTTGCAAATGAAGCAACTGACAAAGGATTAATCTCCAAAATGTACAAGCAGCTCATGCAGCTCAATATCAAAAAACAAACAACCCAATCCAAAAATGGGAGGAAGGCCTAAATAGACATTTCTCCAAAGAAGATATACAGATTGCCAACAAACACATGAAAGAATGCTCAACATCATTAATCATTAGAGAAATGCAAATCAAAACTACGAGATATCATCTTACACTGGTCAGAATGGCCATCATCAAAAAATCTAGAAACAATAAATGCTGGAGAGGGTGTGGAGAAAAGGGAACACTCTTGCACTGTTGGTGGGAATGTAAATTGATACAGCCACTATGGAGAACAGTATGGAAGTTCCTTGAAAAACTACAAATAGAACTACCATATGACCCAGCAATCCCACTACTGGGCATATACCCTGAGAAAACTAGAATTCAAAAAGAGTCATGTACCAAAATGTTCATTGCAGCTCTATTTACAATAGCCAGGACATGGAAGCAACCTAAGTGTCCAACAACAGACGAATGGATAAAGAAGATGTGGCACATATATACAATGGAATATTACTCAGCCATAAAAAGAAATGAAATTGAGTTATTTGTAGTGAGGTGGATGGACCTAGAGTCTGTCATACAGAGTGAAGTAAGTCAGAAAAGAAAAACAAATACCGTATGCTAACACATATATGGAACCTAAGAAAAAAAAAAAAAGGTCATGAAGAACCTAGGGGCAAGACGGGAATAAAGGCGCAGACCTACTAGAGAATGGACTTGGGGTTGTGGGGAGGGGGTAGGGTGGGCTGTGACGGGGTGAAGGAGTGGCATGGACATATGTACACTATCAGGCGTGGAATGGATAGCTGGTGGGAAGTAGCGGCGTGGCACGGGGAGATCAGCTCGGTGCTTTGTGACCACCTAGAGGGGTTGGATGGGGAGGGTGGGAGGGAGGGAGAAACAGGAGGGAAGAGATGTGGGAGCATGTGTGTGTGTATGACTGATTCACGTTGTTATAAAGCAGAAAGTAACACACCTTTGTAAAGCAATTATACTCCAATAAAGATGTTAAAAAAAAAAGAAAAGATGGAGCCTCACAGATTCATAAAAAACAAAAATCTGTTTATAAGAATAACTAAAAGTTACAGAACTACTATCAATAAAGACATATAAATATTAGAAAAAACTTAAAGGGATATTAAATATGGAAATCTTACTGAGCCTTAATGTAATTACTGATGCAAAACATTAGAAGGGGAAACCATTTATATTGATTAAGATATGAAAAGATTGTATTTGTTAGGCTAGGTATTATGCAACAAATGTTTATTTTTCACTCAAGTCACAATCTGATATTTAATGGTAGGTTTCCACATTGTAATTCAGTTATCCCTGATCTTTCCATTTTTGCTCCTTCCATCTTCACCATTTCCCTGAAGAGCCCTCTTCCTCCTCTACATTTTGATGAATGAAGAGAAAGAGCAAAAATAAAAGCATACCTATATACACATAGTTAAGTATGAGTATATATTGTGCATACACACATAAACACATATGTGTATATATAAACATAGCTTATATTACATTGTCTCAAAATGCAAAAACCACTATTATCTATGTTCTGTCACTACTGATATAATTGTTATTACAATCTTAAAGGTCAGTGAAAGCACCATAAAAACTGTTTATAGAATTCTATTCGACTCAAAGTTACAACTCCAGTCAAGTGTTTTGTTGCTGTTGGGTGGATGGTTTTGCCTTAGAAAAAAAAAAAAAGAAGTTTGAACAGCATGAAAAGAACCTGTTACAGTAGGTCAGATTTAGGTAAGTATTTCTAATTAAAAGTATTTATAGTCTTTAAAATAAATAGCTTAGTAAGTTGTCACATTTTCCCCCAATATTCTTAGAAATAAACAACACTAGTATTTTAGGCTTCATTTTACTGCATTTGTATTCAGGTTAGAGGGCTTGAATGGATGAAATTCTCTAGCATTCTGATTATTCAGACAAGTATTCTAGCTCATGGAGAAGGAAATGAGATGTTATTACCTCATATTTCACCTTTTCATTGCTGGCAGAAAAACCTAAGACATGCATTGAGCTTATCAAACACAACTCACACTGTTTGTTTTTCTGTTTCCTCATTTATGAGCTTTTTGAGGAAAAGCCCAACTTTTTAATATCTTCGTACTTCAAGTGCCTAGCACAGTACCTGAACATAATGGATTTTGGAATCGTTTATTTGGGGAACTTCATATAAGAAGATTAGACCAAGAACAGGGGACATTTTTTAAAAAGAAGAAAAATGGTCTCTTGACTTCACCTTTCCTCCTTACGACATTTATCCCTACTAGAACTCCTAGCCCTTGGCTCTTAAAATACATTGGTCCTATTTCATCTAACATTAGCTAAATCTTTATTTCAACAAGCAGGAATATCGGTGTCAATATCAACTGTGAAAGTGAGTCACTATGTATGTTAATTGCCAACGCAGAGGCCGAGGACTGCTAATTTTTAAAAAAAGCATTTTTGAAAAAAATTCTTCCTGTTTTATTCCAAATCTGTGTGCAGATATTTCTTACTGTGATGCTGAACCTCCTGACAGAGATGGCATTTTCTTTCTAGTCAACAGCTAGCCTTCTCCTACATGTGGTAAAATACTAAAGAATTTAAGTATTCACACTGATAATTCGTTAATCTGACCTCTAGCAAAATGTGGATTTCTGGAGTTTATCTGCCTCTCCATGCACAAGCTTCCCCATGATTTATATGTTCTGCAATGAATCCTACTTTCCAATCTTCTTGTCACCAATTTTATTCTCTGATCAGTCTTTTCTGTCGTTCTCTCTGGAGTCTCATTTCAGTCTGCCTCATAAAAAGTATATTAGTTATCATCCTAAAAGACTCTCAGCTTCTGTTTCTGTGCCCATCTACATGCAGACTGCTCTAAAAGGCGTCACTGGCTCTGCTAGCTAGAGTTTACTGGGGTCCAAGATTATTATTCAAGGTAGCGTCTCTGGGCCCCAGTGATCCCCTGGCCTTGTGCTAATGGATTTTCTCCTAAAGATGCAAATAACGGCTGCCTGAATTCCTGTCTTAATTGCCTCAAAATGAGGCAATCTGGCATCCTTGCAGAGCCATAAATAATCCTCTGAAACTACTTGCAGAAATGCTCTATCAAGATGTTTTTTTGGGACTTGATGATAAAAAATGTTCAGTGCCAAGTTGCCACCATAAACCAGATCACATCTGTAGAAGGGGGTTTGCTGAAGGGACCTTCTCCCGAGTCTTCCCTTTTACTCTGGGTGTAAAAATCACCTTCATTTATTAATATTACCCTTGTAGTGATGTGAGGATTCAAACACTATCCAAAGAGCCAATGTAAAGTTAGGACTTTATGAAAATGAAAGTGGGGCTTCATTTCTGCTGCAGTCAGATCAACTGTGCTAATTATTTTTTAAACCGTACTGAGAAAACTACAATCTAACACTATTTAAACTTACTTTTCAAAACTGTCCAAGACCACACTACAAGCGCTTTGATGATTTATACTTGGAATTAGGGGAGTAAATAGGGTGAAATCAGAGTGATAAAGAGTTCCTGACTAAATATTCAATTTGACTACTATCTATTAAATATTATAAAATGTAGCTGACCCATTATAGAAAATTAAATGCAAGGAAAAAGGGTGTTAATGTTAACTAAGCCTAAATATTTATAATTAACATTTACATTTATCATTATGTACTCAGATGTACAGTCTCTGAAACACAGTAGTAAGAACTCAATAAATATTTAACACATGAATTAATGAATATGACTTTTAATATCATCTTTAGTTCCCCTGATAGTTTCATAGTCATTCACCTAGACAGTAACTTGACATTCATCCAGAAACCAAATTTCTGCAATCTTAGCCATGTGGAATGGAATCAAGAACCCCAAATACTGCTTGTGAGACTATTATACAATTTTTGGTATTCAAAAATGGGTAACTCTGATATCACAAATTTCAAATATTAAACTGTTTAAGAAGAAAGTGTTTAAGATGAAAAAGATGCAGAACAGAACTTCTTAACATTACTGAGTGTGGGTAAACAGAGAAGCAAGTTTCAATAATGTAAAATATTCATTTTCACTGAAATTTTATATCATGTTAAACCTAGATATCTAAGTTATCTTTTTCATTAAGAACACCATGATGAACAGGGAATCCTGGAGAAGAAGAATAATGTGTCATTATCTGTCATTCTTAAAGTGTAGATGGTGATGGGATTATTTAGTGAGCCAGGCACAGTGAGGGCTCATCAGTGAAAACAGAAATTAGCTGATTAAACATTCTTTGATGAGTGACAGAGAAGCACATTACAAAAATACAGAACTTTGGGGCTTCCCTGGTGGTGCAGTGGTTGAGAGTCCACCTGCCGATGCAGGGGACATGGGTTCGTGCCCCGGTCTGGGAGGATCCCACATGCTGCGGAGTGGCTGGGCCCGTGAGCCATGGCCGCTGAGCCTGCGTGTCCAGAGCCTGTGCTCCGAAACGGGAGAGGCCACAACAGTGAGAGGCCCGCGTACCACAAAGAAAAAAAACCAGAACTTCGAAAAATTCAGCTAGCCTGTTTCATCC
This sequence comes from Phocoena sinus, assembly GCF_008692025.1. Taxonomy (NCBI): domain Eukaryota; kingdom Metazoa; phylum Chordata; class Mammalia; order Artiodactyla; family Phocoenidae; genus Phocoena; species Phocoena sinus. Next base: position 88,639,853 of record NC_045769.1, on the reverse strand, counting down.
CTGTTATTCCAGAAAACTTTATTCAAAGCATTTATGGAAGAAAGTTTCTTCCTTAGTTAATGATTTCTAGGGTAAAAATAACATTAGAATAACTTACCTTAGTAACTTAAATTATTTCTTAATAATCTCTACTCTCAAAAAGCACTTCTTAATATCGAATCCAAAATTTTGCCAAGTGACAAGCTGATAAATTATCCGTGCAAATATTTACTAACTTATTTTTCAACTTTTTATCTATTTCATGGTTCTCTACTCAATGTTTACAAAGTTTTCTGGGGCACATTTTTTTCTGCATTCTCTGTATCAATAAGAATTTCTGAACCTCTTCAAAATAGTATCTGAATACTACTAGTATCACTATACTATTAGTCTGCTGAATACTGAGACAAATCAAATGATAATTATTAACTTTCATTTAAGGTCTGAATGAAATAAAAGGATTTATGTCCATGCCTCAAACAACAGGAAAACCGGATAAAATATTAGAAACAACGTTGTTCAGATATCAGGCAACAGATAGCACAGGATGGTCTCTTCACCTGAGTGAAGAGAAACAGATGAAGTGAACCCTCTGATTGCCTCAGCTTCCTGCCTAGAGGCAGTTTCAGGGCTGTAGTGCAAGGAGAGAAAACCTACAAAGAACATGGTGGTCACTAACATGAGAAGACAGTTCAAAGTTTACGGAGGTCACAGTGGCTATAATTTGTGGCACAATAATGGAGAGAGGTTGTTGAACAGAGGGAAATGTAACAAGATCTGAACAGGAACCCCTCAATTCTCAGACTGAGCACTAATCAATGTATGTGTTAAAAGACATCACACAAGGTTGGGGGAAAACCTACCAGAAAAGAGGAGGCTGAAAAATTTCCAAAGCTCACACATGGCTGGGAATAATAGTTCAGACTACCACTAGCGAAAATGGAAAAATCTCCAAAAATAAGGCATCTGATAGAGTTCTCTGAAAATATCATCCCAGTAGTAAAGCTCAGTTAGGCCTAGATCAAAGACTGCTTTGCACCTACCTAACAAAGCTTAAAAGCAAACCTCAAGAATATTAAACAAAGTGCAAGTAACTTAACTTTACTGCAAAAAATGTTCAACACAATTTAAATAAATGCAATTTATTACCAAGAATCCAAATAAGATTGATACTGTCCAGCAACCAAATTTCCAGACAAGCTAGAAAAATGAAATAGGAAAATATGACCCAAAACTAGGATAAGATTCAATCACTGCAAGCCAACTCAAAAATTATATGGGTGAAGTAATTTTTAAATTGTAAGTTCTAATTAAAATTTTATTGTTAAAACAGAGATCCAGAACAGAAAAGTGTCCTATATAATAATGGGAAAAGAAGAGAAAACACAAACCTGGTAAGAGAGATGAGCAATTAAAAAAAAAAGACACAAGTAGAAATTCTATAAAAAATAATAGCAATATTATTATATTGTAGTGTTTATAACATATGTAGAAGTAAAATAGACATCAACAATGCAGATAATGGGAGAAGGAAGACAGTAGTGCACTAAAATAAACATATCCATAATACCATTAAATGTTTTTATCAAACATAGCTTTTTAGAACTATAATGCCAGCTACATATGGAATTTTAAATTTTGTAGTAGCCACACTAAAATTAAAAAAAAAAAGATGAATGATGATATTGAGCACCTTTTCAGTCTTCATCATTTTCTTGCAACTCAATATTCATATTGTTCAAGACGGGTTGCCTGAGAAACACTTTCTTATGGTGATTACTTTTATCCTATGCTTTTCTCAGCACCAAGATTCTCCTGGTGACAATAAGTTATCATGGACAGAGAGGAACACACAGATGGTAACACAGACAGAATACAACCCTCCCTTTCCCTCCACAACTCTAATTTTCATTTTTTAAATTAGTAAAGCTATTTATTTATTTATTTGTATACAGGTTTAGTAAAGCTATTTAATATAATCACTTCTGATGTTCTTTAAAATTCCAAAATAATAATGCAAATCCATACATAATTAATTATCCCAAAATAATCAAAAACAACAGTTAACAAAAAATTCTGCTCTGTGAAGTGAATATTGTTCTACTTTAAAAATCACTCACAATGTCTTAATATGTGTATAAAATGAACTTTGTTAAAGATGTGTAAGCAAAATAGGGAAAACATAAATCTTTCCATCTCAGAACATTTGTACAAGTAAAACGTAGTTGCTTTTATTAAACTAGACAGATTTACCAAAAAGCAAGTTTAAAAGAACTGTCCTGCATGGAAGCAACCTAAGTGTCCATCAACAGATGAATGGATAAAGAAGATGTGGCACATATATACAATGGAATATTACTCAGCCATAAAAAGAAATGAAATTGAGTTATTTGTAGTGAAATGGATGGACCCAGAGTCTGTCATACAGAGTGAAGTAAGTCAGAAAGAGAAAAACAAATACCGTATGCTAACACATATATATGGAATCTAAAAAAAACAAATGGTCATGAAGAACCTAGGGGCAAGACGGAATAAAGACACAGACCTACTAGAGAATGGACTTGAGGATATGGGGAGGGGGAAGGGTAAGCTGGGATAAAGTGAGAGACTGGCATGGACATATATACACTATCAAACAAAAATAGCTAGAAGGAAGCAGCTGCATAGCACAGGGAGATCAGCTCGGTGTGTTGTGACCACCTAGAGGGGTGGGATAAGGAGGGTCGGAGGGAGGGAGACGCAAGAGGGAAGAGATATGGGGACACATGTATATGTAGAGCTGATTCATTTTGTTATAAAGCAGAAACTAACACACCATTGTAAAGCAATTATACTCCAATAAAGATGTGAAAAAAAAAAAAAAAAGAACTGTCCTGAAATCTCAGAACCATGCAATTCTCATCACTTTCTTTCTTTTTTGTAAAGACATGAAGGGAAGAGCAAAACCAAAATAATTCCAGACATATTCCAGTTGGGGTGTATGGGGTGGGGAGAGATGGAATTCATTCAACCACTCAATAGAATCCACCCTATCTTAAGGAACACTATGATGTTCTCTAAGGTGAGAAGTTTTATAAGCTTCAAATACCTTTAACTTCAAGTAGATGCTTATATATATTCAAGATGTGACTTCCTCGAAAGTTATGAAAGTTTTTCCATAAAACATTTAGGATTCTGTCAGATGATATGCCTGCTAAATGTGACTCTTTCATAATACATAAAGGGCCTACATAAAAGACCAGCCTTAACAAACTTTTCCTGTAAAGAGCCTGATAGTAAATAGTTTAAGCTTTGTGGGTCATACAGTCTCTGTCACAACCTCAGAAGTCCTTGCTTGGCACAATAGGTAGAAAAAGACCAGAAAAGGGACCATGCAAGCTGAAACGATGCAAAGAAATCTTAGTAATTAATGGGTAAAATTGAGATTGTTTTGTAACCTTTAAAGTTTTTGTCAAAACATTAAATAGTCAATTGTAAGTGTATAAGAAAATGAAAAAAATAGTAAAACTAATATTTATTTAGTACACTGTGACTTCAAACATTGAAATCATTGAGAAAATGTTCTACTTCTTCTTAAAAAACTTACCCTGGTTGTGATAGTGTACTGTAGTTTGGGAAGATGTTACCATTGGGTGAAGAGCACTCGGGATCTCTCTGCATTATTTCTTAACACTGCATTTGAATTTATAGTTATCTGAAAATTAAACAAAGATTGATAAAAAAAAAACTTGGGAATAGTTTGAACAATGCTTGCTTTCTTCTTGTTATTGTATAACTAATTATATGGAATGGGCATCTTTTTTGTTTTGTTTTGTTTTTTTAAAGATTTAGGGACTTCCCTAGTGGTCAAGTGGTAAAGAATCCACCTTCCAGTTCAGGGGATGCAGGTTCGATCCCTGGTCAGGGAACTAAGATTCCACACGCCGTGGGGCAACTAAGCCCATGAGCCACAACTACTGAGCTTGCACACCTCAACTAGAGAGCCCACGTGCTCAGTAGTTGTGGCATGTGGGCTTAGTTGCCCTGCGGCATGTGGGATCTTAGTTCCCTGACCAGGGATCGAACCCGCATCCCCTGCATTGGAAGGCGGATTCTTTACCACTGGACCACCAGGGAAGTCCCAGAATGGGCATCTTTTCTGTGCCTTGGTGGACTGCCATGCTTCTTTCTAAGTTTGTATCAGCTTCCAACAATTCATCCTTTACTCTTTCAAAGTCATAAAATGTCTCCAAGAGTTTGCCTATTGTAAAGATTTTGCCAGCATCTGAGACATCTTCCAATTATCCATTTAAAAAATTTTTTTACTGGAGTATATTTGCTTTACATTTTTTAAACTATCACATGAATTCATCACTAGGAAACAGGGAAGCAGCACGACATACTTTTTGTCTCTGTGTGTACTGAACAGTTGATGCTGACTGGTTACTGATTATGATATACGTTTGTTATTTACATATTGATGTGGGGACCAAAGAGCTAGCAGCAAAGTCTGTGATTTACGTAATTACAGTTAATGTACCGTGGTAACTAAAACTTGAACCATGTTCTTGAGAAATTTGTGTTATCTAACTAAATTGGTTTAGTTAAAATTTGTGCATATCAGAACCATGCAAAGCAAGAACCGCCTATACTCAACCCTGCCACACAGTGTGAAAGCAGCTGAAGACAATATGTAAACATATGGGCACCGCTGTGTTCCAGCAAAACTTTATTTACAAAAATAGAGAGCTGGCATGATTTGGCCTGAGGGCCATAGTTTGAGTCTGCTGAGTTATATGGCCCAGGCAGCAAGTCTTCTTGCACTGTTGTTATATTATAGAGTGGGCCTGCTACAACCCCCTTTCTTGCATAGCCCCTTATCCAAAGCTGGCTTCTGTGTCACCAACTCAGTGAGTAAAAGCAGTATTCCCAAGTGTGAAATATGCTGTCTTCATAATCTCAGAAGCCAAACAAGGGCCATGTTTCTTCCTCAGTGTTGGGATGTACTAGCTACAATAACGTGTTCTTTTTTTTTTTTAAACATCTTTATTGGAGTGGAATTGCTTAACAATGTTGTGTTAGTTTCTGCTGTATAACAAAGTGAATCACATATATATATATATATATATATATATATATATATAGCCTCATATCCCCTCCTTCTTTCGCCTCCCTCCCACTCTCCATATCCCACCCCTCTAGGTAGTCACAAAGCACCGGGCTGATCTCCTTGTACTATGCAGCTGCTTCCCACTAGCTGTTTTACATTTGGTAGTGTATATATGTCAATGCTACTCTCTCATTTCATCCGATCTTACCCTTCCCCCTCCCCGTGTCCTCAAGGTACCACATCTTCTTTATCCATTCATCTGTCGATGGATATTTAGGTTGCTTCCATGTATTGGCTATTGTGAATAGTGCTGCTATGAACATAGGGGTGCATGTATCTTTTTGAATTATAGTTTTGTCTGGATATATGCCCAGGAGTGGGATTGCTGCATCATATAGTAATTCTATTTTTAGTTTTCTGAGGCACCTCCATACTGTTCTCCATAGAGGCACCCATCAATAGTGTATGAGGGTTCTCTTTTCTCCACATCCTCTCCATCATTTGTTATTTGTAAGACATTTTAATGATGTCCATTTTCACCGATGTGAGGTGGTACCTCACTGAAGTTTTGAATTGCATTTCTCTAATAATTAGCGATATTGAACATCTTTTCTTGTGCCTATTGGCCATCTGTATGTCTTCTTTGGAGAAATGTCTATTTAGGTCTTCTGCCCAGTTTTTGATTGGGCTTTTTTGTTGTTGTTGTTGAGTTGTATGAGCTGTTTGTATACTTTAGAAATTAAGCCCTTGATGGTTGCATAATTTGCAAATATTTTCCCCCATTCTGTAGGTTGTCTTTTCGTTTTGTTTATGGTTTCCTTGCTGTGCAAAAGCTTATAAGTTTGATTAGGCCCCATTTAAAGACACAGACATAGAGAATGGACTTGAGGACACAGGGAGGGGGAAGGGTAAGCTGGGACGAAGTAAGAGAGAAGCAATGACATATATACACTACCAAACGTAAAATAGATAGCTAGTGGGAAGCAGCCGCATAGCACAGGGAGATCAGCTCAGTGCTTTGTGACCACCTAGAGAGGTGGGATACGGAGGGTGGGAGGGAAACGCAAGAGGGAGGAGATATGGGGATATATGTATATCTGATTCACTTTGTTATACAGCAGAAACTAACACAACACTGTAAAGCAATTATACTCCAATAAAGATGTTAAAAAAATAAATAAACGTGGGTGCAGAGAGAGGAGGCAGCTGAGGGGTAGAGAACTCTGGAGAGCAACAACACACAGGCAGCAACACCAAGTAGGTGCTGGGTTGGGGGGTGGCCGAGGGTTGAGGACATAGCAGGAGTCAGCCATGACCTGGGGGGCTTCAAAGCAGTCTTTGTCCGATAGTACTGAGAAACCAAGGGGCTGAGCAGATTTAATAGAAGAAAATGCTAACTCTTGTCGGGATGCTCCATTCACGACCAGGAGGCTGAAAGCTGACAAGTTCTTGGAGGTGACCTACGGTGCATCCAAATAAACTTCCCATTCGCTCGGCAATATGAAACAAGCCTCTGTGTCTCTGCTCCCAGGAAACAGGAGTTTCAAGAAGATAACTTCTTCACCAACAGTGAAATATCAGAAAGGGAATGTAAAAAACAATACCTTTTAAACTCACACACCCAAAAATAAAATATTTAGGAATAAATCTGATCAAGGAGGTGAAAGACTTATACACTGAGGACTATAAAACATTAATAAAGGAAATTGAAGAGGATTCAAAGAAATGGAAAGATATTCCATGCTCTTGGGTTGGAAGAATTAATAGTGTTAAAATGGACATACTACCCAAAGCAATCTACAGATTTAATGTAAGCCCTACCAAATTACCCATGACATTTTTCACAGAACTAGAACAAATAATCCTAAAATTCACGTGGAACCGTAAAAGACCCTGAACTGCCAAAGCAATCCTGAAGAAAAAAGAACAAAGCAGGAGGCATAACCCTCCTAGACTTCAGACAATACTACAAAGCTACAGGAATCAAAATAGCGTGGTATCGGCACAAACACAGACATATAGATCAATGGAACAGAACAGACAGCCCAGAAATAAACCCACATAGCTAAGGTCAATTAATCTTTGACAAAGGAGGCAAGAATATACAATGGGAAAAAGACAGTCTCTTCAGCAAGTGGTGCTGGTAAAGTTGGACAGCCGCATGTAAATCAATGAAGTTAGAACACACCCTCACACTACACACAAAAATAAACTCAAAATGGCTTAGAGACTTAAACATAAGACATGACACCATTAAACTCCTAGAAGAGATCATAGGCAAAATATTCTCTGACATAAATCGTACCAATATTTTCTTAGGTCAGTCTCTCAAAGCAATAGAAATAAAAACAAAAATAACTTGTTCTTTCTTAATCATGGTTATATTTTGGCACATTCCAGTCCACTTCACTAATATGGGTAGCTCCTAAATCTTCAGAGGTTTTAAACTCCTACCTTCTTGACTACATGATGTTTGCCAAAGTTGCTAACATGCTACTTCTCACTCATCACGTCCAACTAACACAATGCCAAGCATGTAGTAATATTCTACAGAATACCTATCGAATTCTGGCCCCTTTGGACTATAGTATAATAGACATAAGGAGAGTTAACATACCCTAGGGCAAGATCATTAATATATACTCTTGTTCATTCCATGTGAATGTCAACTGCCTCTGACTCACCTTCCTGATAGGAATGAAAAAGAATATTTTCTTCAGATAATGACTACATATCATATACCTAAAGTTATGCTAATGTGTTCTAACCACTTAAACAACAAAAAAAGCAATTGGAGTTACCCTTTAGGTAAATTTCTGATAGCCCATTCTCAAATTTCAGGATCAATCTGGCTTTTATAGGGGTTACACTAGTAAATTAAATGAGAACATGAAAGAGACTATAACTCCTGCATTCTTTAAGATTCTAAGGGTGACACTGATCTCTGCCATTTCCCACCAGGACGTGACTCTAGGTTTTGATTTACTACTGTGACCAAGTTGTGAAAGGACAGTTCCAGGAACTTCCTTTGACCTTTCCATTATAACTCTTACCTCATAGAAATCAATAGGAGTGTATAGCAATTTTAATACATGGCTTCAAAATTCTGGGCTTCCCTGGTGGCGCAGTGGTTCAGAGTCCGCCTGCCGATGCAGGGGACACGGGTTCGTGCTCCGGTCCGGGAGGATCCCACATGCCGCGGAGCGGCTGGGCCAGTGAGCCATGGCCGCTGAGCCTGCGTGTCCAGAGCCTGTGCTCCGCAACGGGAGAGGCCACAGCAGTGAGAGGCCCGCGTACCGAAAAAAAAAAAAAAAAAAAATTCTTTCACCCTCTTCCCATTCTCTCACTTTTAAATCTCAGTAGTTTGTGACTAATTTGACCCAGAGAAGACAGTGGAAGTGATATTATATGTCTTTAAGGGCTATATATTATATGTCTTTAAGGGCTAGCTCAGAAAAAGACAGGCATTGTCTAACCTGCTCCCCATGGGATGCTTGCTCTGGTAGAAACCATCTACCATGTAAGAAGTCCAAATACCCTGAGAATACCAGGCTAGAGAGTCAGAGTGCACTACTCTAGATGATAGCCTCAGCTGAGCTCTTAGCCAAGAGCTAGCATCACCTGCTATCCAGGCAAGTGAGCCAGCTTGGATATCTAAACCAGCTGACCCTTTAGATGACTGCAGCCTCAACCAACATCTAACTGCACCAGCATGAGAAGTCCTAAGAAAGAACTGCCCAGCTGAGCTCTTCCTGAATTCCTGACCCACGAAACATGTGAAAAATAAAATGTTCACTTTAATCACTAAATTTTGGGATAATTTGTTACATGCAACAATAACATGCCAACTAACAAGGACGTACATTTTAATTATATTTTGGGGGACTTGGGAAATTACTAACAGGTGCATCTGTGGAACAAGAGGAACCAGAGTAAAATAAACCATGTTTATTTATTATCTATTATCTCACCACCATATACTCCCAGGGCATGGTTACTGAGTAACCACAGAGCAAAAATGGGGGAATCATTACATACTTATGATGTTACCGGGTGTTAGAGACCCAGCCTCGCATTCAGTTTGTGGGTTTGGGGTCTGTAAACCAATTCAAGTTGAACTACCATAGATACTGTTTATTTTGTTTCCTTTTATAAATCAAGCAACATCATTGTTGACTGCCCATATAGCTTATTCCCAGGAGCACTGTGTTCTATTTTTAAAAAATATTTATTTATATGTTTATATTTTATTTGGCTGTGCTGGGTCTTAGCTGTGGCATGTGGGACCTTTAGTTGTGGCATGTGAACTCTTAGTTGCAGCATGTGGGATCTAGTTCCCTGACCAGGGATCGAACCTGGGTCCCCTGCACTGGGGGCATGGAGTATTAGCCACTGGACCACCAGGGAAGTCCCAGCATTGTGTTCTATTAAAAAATCACTGTAGAGATAGTTGGTCTGGTCCCTGACTTCTACTCTGACTTTGACACATATTTCAATAATTTCACTCATCTTTCTCCTTACAATTAAACCCTGCCACCTGGTCTCTATTCGTCTGGCATTCCATCACCTTCCTTTCAATCAGATAACATCATATTTTAGAATCATTCCTAGCCTACAGAGTATAGCCATCACAGATATTTACACTGCTGGTGCACTCCTCACTCCCATATTTCTCAGCACTTTGCTAAGCGAATTGTACTCAGGGTTCCCATAAGGTTTTGCAGATTTATGTACTATATGCACTCTAATTGCCTGTGTTGGTGAGCATTTTACCTTTTCCTGCTGTTTGCCAGGGAATCTCTTCATTTGTCTTTATTTAGTGAGGGCAAACAGTTTTTCCAAACTTTCACAGGCCAACCTGTAGTATATCAGCATCATTTCTCAATGTCCCTGAAAAAGTGTTTAATTCTATGTTACAGGGATGTGTTCCCATATGAAGAAACTCTCTTTTAAATGAGTTTTTTAGGCTGCCCGTCTGGATTCAGCACCCTCAGATCCAACCTCACATGTACTTTCCAGGTTCCTGACTGTAATCTTGGCTAGGTCCTGCAGTTTCTTGGCACTTAGTCATTTATTCTCCTTTAGCAGAAACTTCCCCAGCCAATTTATCCTATAATCTGACCCTAGTTAAAAGTCTTCTGGCAAGCAGCAGAAGTGGGAGTATAGCCTGAGGAAGGCATGTGTTGTCTTGCAAGCAAAGGTGTCTGCATCATCATTATGCATAGATAAAATGCTAGTCGTTGACAAAGAGGAGTGGAGCATTTCTGAATGCACAAAGAGTTTTAGGTGATCTCCGGTGTCAAGGTTTTAGAAACCATTGACCCAGACATTAACATCCTTAATCTCAGGGTTCTATTCTTTCCCCATCAGAGCCCAGATCATAGCATGGCTGACTTGTTGGGATTCCTCTAGCTTTCTAATTCAATCCTGAGCCTGTTCTTCACCTTTTCTCTGCTCTCTAGTATTAGAAAGTGAGTCTTTTTATATATTTCCAAGGAGGCGCTGTGACTTTCATACATAGCCTTAAGACAATGATCAAGCACATCTACCATTGTCTTTTTCCAATACATTGATTCAACCCAGCAAGAGTCATCTAATCCCATACATTATAATATCTACTTCCTGTTTACTTTTTAAATGCCTGAGACATTGTATTGTCCAGTGGAAAGTAAACACATACTTTCCACTTGTTTACCACTGGTAAAAAGTTCAATAATTGCACTGCTATAGCATACCAGGGCTTTTTAGTACTCCCCCGACTACCAGTAACAGGAGTCACGGTGCTGGCCAACCAGCAGGTACTCCAGTCCTAATATCCCACTTTACAGTTCACTCTTTAGGATCACTCTTGGCACCCACTGACTTAGGTCAGCATCCTCAGAAACAATATCGAAGACAGGACTTTGCATTCAGGAGCTGTGCTAGGGAGGATATATTGGGACAACACCTGTAAGGAAGTGAAGGGGGCAGGACTGAAGAGAGAGAGAATTGGAATGTGATGCAGATGCAAAGAGGTCTCAACCAGCCCTGCGCCCATCTATGGAATGGGTTGGCCCTTCAGAATTGTCCCAAATTAAGTAATAGTTCCAGGCCCTCCAGACCGCATGCACCAATCACTGAATGCAAATTGACTGCAGCAATGTGCATGACCTTGGGAGAGTCAGCTTCCCCAGGCTGAGGGTAATTTCCAAAGTGATCGAATAATGAACCATCTGCAGCCAATATGCATGACTACTGGATGAATGAATGTCTCCAGACTGAAAAAGTGATCCGAGAGGCATATGCAAAGAAGGCAATGCACATATTCACTGGGAATCTGTTTTCAGCGAGGAACTCTACTTGCAAATGACTCTGTGTCAAAGAGCCCTTATGATGATTGTGGCAGGACAAAAGTATGTAACAACAGAATAGAGAGAGCATGTGTAACTAAATTAGAGAGAGGCAGTGCCTGCAGCCGTTCCCAGTAAAAGTAAAGCAATTAACTAAGATTTTGAAGTTTGCTGTACAATGCAAAACTTTGTACTTAAAGGATGTTATTTTGAATAAATGCAAAGGTAAGAATCAAAAGTTGTCTTCAAGTAGTAATAAGGCTCTTACATGCCAGAATAGAACAGTGTGGAAATCAGAAGAGAAATAATACAATGGGCATTTCCAGAGAGAAAAGGTAACCTAACCAAAGCTTTACAGAAATGCAACCCTTATACTTCCTCCCTGATTAGAGCTCTCATCACGTACTTTGTGGAACAGAAATCAGAACCTCACTAGAGGGTGTATCCAAAGGGACATAGTTACTATTCTCTTCCACTCCTAGAGTCTGGACAGATGTAATTATCAATTTATAGTCCATATTGAACAATCCTCAAGTTAATGAATGCCTTTGGAATGCTTAAATTTCTCAACCTTGGCCAGACCAACTCTGCCCGATTGTGGCAGTTTTCTATGATCCAGAATAGACAAAATCAGGTAGCCTCCACATACAGCTCTAGTTTTCTAAGTGAGTCTTAGCCTTGACTCTGTCTAGATTGGCTACCTGTAAAAACCACTGCTGCAATGACAAGGATTTTGATATAGTTAACTCTTAAAAAGATGAAAAAAGCAAGTTGGAATGAAATTGTTTAAAATAAGCTACATTGAGAGAATCAGAAATACTTTAGTAATATATAAGTTTATAAAATAATTTTATTGGCAAGAATTTGGAGAGAGGGAACATCAGAATCTTTCTTTCTCTAGGTTATAAGCAACGCAAGGGCAGGGTTTTACCGTATCATGTTCACTTTTATAGTCACGTTAATTAGCGAGTTTGACACTCACTGATATTTGTTCAGTGAAGTTAACACATGCCTCAGAAATATTTCAATATAATTGTCTTATGGGTCTCCAAAGCCTTGTGTCTCTGATATTCTTGATTTTAAAACTTGTTCTGCTTTGACATTTGGCTTTAGGCTTGTCATATCCCTCTCTTCCCTGTTTGTGACCTGACTTATACAGCTCTGGCCATTTAACGTCATTTCCTACCTCCTATTGCCTGAGACAGGTCCTCCTTCAGTGTTCTTCTGTCCTAAGTTCAGCCAAGGCTTTTTACCATACAACATTGACCTTCAAATCCTGTGTGGTGGAGCCCTTTTTCTTCTCTACTGATTGAAGGCAGAAGGAAAAAAATTTCTACCCTGTCAGCTCTTTGCTAACCTAATGGATTTCCATTGCTTATAACTTTGGCTGTCTAAATTTAAAGTCATGCTTTCAACTCTGAAATTCAAAAAGTGTAAGTGAATGTCCAGGGTCATTTAACTAGTATAGAGAGTTTATGAAGAAATATCAACTTTTGATAATATCAACATGTAACAACTTCATTTATGCAAACACTATGTAGTCAGTCTCTTAATATTTTGAAATTGTCATTAAATTTATAGTCATTCCTCAGTAATTAGAAGAGTTTTGTTTTGTTTTGTTTTGTTTTGCGCTACGCGGGCCTCTCACTGTTGTGGCCTCTCCCGTTGCGGAGCACAGGCTCCGGACGCGCAGGCTCAGCGGCCATGGCTCACGGGCCTAGCCGCTCCGCGGCATGTGGGATCCTCCCGGAGTGGGGCACGAACCCGTGTTCCCTGCATCAGCAGGTGGACTCTCAACCACTGTGCCACCAGGGAAGCCCAGAAGAGTTTTATTTCCATATTTAATATGCTGTTCCATTATTTTGAAAAATTTTCACATTAAACTAGTTTCAAACTTTCTTTCTGCCTCCCACTATGCCAGGTAAAATCTCTTGTGGCTTTAGTGCTTTGAAGGAGGAGCAGGGAGAGGGACGATACGACATTATCACTATTTACACACTCCCTTCCTCCCTTTTCTAGTGCTAGTTATTCGAGGTGGAAGGAGGAATAGAGAGGGAAAATGAGAGTGTTCCTTGACTTAACTGGGAGCGGTGGCAATCTGGTTGAGTTGATTATTGTTGTTTCCCTGGATAACTGAAACTGGCTACACTTATTTGCTGTCACAGTTACCTAAATGTTGGCTCTCTTGGGAACCACACCTATCGGGTATTAAGAATCCCTTCCAAGGTGGTGTTCAATGGCCCAATTTCCTAATGTCAGAGACAAGGCTCTGGTTAGACCTGTTCCAAGACAACTCTTCCCCCACCAGCATCAGTCTATCCCAAAGTCTCTTCCTAATGAATTCCCTTCTTTCTCTTCAGCAGACATTGCCAAATGGCCAGGGACAAGCAGCCCCACTCAGCTCCCGCCTTCTTAGCTCTGCCATTTCTTTCTAATTCTCTCTGTCTGCCTGTGTAGTAAAGGAGCACAAAGGCAAGTGAGGGGTCTAAGCAGACAGCCATTGGAGAACAAAATTCTCTCTCCCTTTCTTTTGGAGACTTTTTTTTAAACATCTTTATTGGAGTATAATTGCTTTACAATGTTGTGTTAGTTTCTGCTGTGTAACAAAGTGAATCAGCTATACATATACACATATCCCCATATCTCCTCCCTCTTGCATCTCCCTCCCAAGCTCCCTATCCCACCCTCTAGGTGGTCACAAAGCACCAAGCTGATCTCCCTGTGCTATGCAGCTGCTTCCCACTAGCTATCTATTTTACATTTGGTAGTGTATATATGTCAATGCTACTCTTTCACTTCATCCCAGCTTATCCTTCCCCCTCCCCGTGTCCTCAAGTCCATTCTCTATGTCTACGTCTTTATTCCTGTCCTGTTCCTAGGTTCATCAGAACCACTTATTTTTTAGTTCCATATATATGTGTTAGCATACGGTATTGGTTTTCTCTTTCTGACTTACTTCACTCTATATGACAGACTCTAGGTCCATCCACCTCTTTCTTAAAAAGCCATTCCCTTGGCTTTGGAAAGGGAAATAATCTTCTCCAATAACATTCACAGTATTCCCACGATCCCTCATGAGAGCTCACACTTGGGTCCTCTACTTGGGTCACACTTTGGGGAAGACAGGAAGAATCCTACCCAGCCTCACTTGACAATGAGAAGTAAAATCAGCATCATAAGTTTCTAATCCTTTGTCCCTTAAGGGAAGCATGGTGAAGATGACCCACTAGGCATGGGCCAGGAGGGATGGACATGTGCTAGAGCTGACAGATCTTTTTAAATAGATCAAAGTCAAGAGGATTGGTTGAGATCTAGAGAAGTCTGGCCAGATGGCAGTCAAAGCAAGAAAAGATAGTGGGAGATAACTAATATTAAAGTTAGGATCAGAGTAAGCTGATTCCTACGAAATGTCAGAAGGAAGTTCATCACCTAGGAAAACAATATATATAGCAATATTAAAATAAATAAAAACCCATAAATTTATGTTTTGAGTACATCTGGATTTTCATATATAAAATGTATTTCTTACGCCACTACAAATTAGGTCAGATAAAATTGGGGCACAAGTGGCAAGTATACAATAAGAGCATAAATTAAGTGGAAACTTTCTGGCATGTCACTAACTAACTAGAATCTTCACATCCAAGCCTTTCTAGATCTTTCACAGATGGAGATGAAGGGTTCTGGGGATTCCTGTGTGAGGTTTGAACAGCAGGACTGGGTTTATACCACTTTCAGTTCTGTTTAGGTGCCACCTCAGCTGCAAACGTTTCCTACCATATGCAGTGGCATGGCTGCTGCACTGCTCTGGCCCAATGTCTAGGCACATTTTCTGCCACTGTGGATGTGAATATTTAGCATTTCCATTAGGAAATGGGTCTCTTACCATCAGAAAAGAAAATTACAGATACAGAAAGGGAGGAAATTAGTGTTAATGCTATGGCATTATATTGAAACTAAAGATGTCTGTGTGAACTCCTGGTTTTCAATATAGAAAGAAACATAAAAATAAATAGAGGTGTAAATATGTGGTTATACATGTGTTTTCTAAATTTTCTATTGAGAAAGCCTGGAAGCAGGGACATCCCAATAGTAATAAATACACCTTAAACCCAGACTTGGTTTCTTAATTCTAGTCTCCCCTAGAAGAGCTAGGACTCCTTCGAGAAAGGTCTGATCTAGAGGTAGAGCAGGAAGGGACATGAGCCTAGAACATCATCTTGTACCAGAAAACAATAAAAGGCTCAAATGATGAAGGGGCATGCCAAAAGGACACTTGGAGGGTTTCCATTGGCCAAATCTGGGACAACTGAGCCTCACAATAAATAATGATGTTAATGGATGACAGCCCACTAAATAAAACAGAAAGCCATGGTTCATAGTGATATACAAAAATAAATGAATAAATTGAATATTCGGATGGTGGAGAAGCATGGTAGACATCACTTTCATCAACTGATCAAAGTTAACATAGGACAAATTGAAATCTTGGGCAAACTAACAAGATGCAATAAGAAGAACACAATATTACTTCTGTGATATTCCTGAAATGTACAACCTGAATTTAACTGTGAGTAAACATCAGAGAAACTCAAATTGAGGGACATTCTATGAACTATCTGGCCTGTATCTATGAAGATGCAGTGTTACAAAAGCCAAGGGAAGACTGAAAATGGTTTCATAATGAAGGGGACTAAAAGATTCAATGCACTACAGGATTCCAAACTGAATTTTTTTGCCACTAAGAACATTTCTCAAACAGTTGGTAAAACGTAGATGACAGTTTGAATTCAACTTTGTTGAGTAAATTGTTGTAATATGTCAATGTTAATTTCTCAGTTTCAATGGTTGTATTGTGCTCTGTAGAAAAAATATTCTTGTTTTAAAAAAATACACACTAAAGTACTGAGGGGAGTGCTATGGGGCATCATGTAAAAAACTCTTTCAAATGAAAACAATTTACCTGTGCTATACTTGCAATTTTTCTATAACTTGGAGATTGTTTCAAATAATAAATTAGAGAATAAAAATTAAAAAAAAATAAATACAAGGCTTTACCAACATATACTGATTTAACTGAGAAAAAGAAATAGTAATTGGATGTTCTTTCCACTCTGCATATGATAGTGTGATGGAAAGAAGGCTATACAATAGAAAAATTACTGGATTGTGGGCCAGATAGCTTCAAGAACTTCCTCCAATTTTTATTCACTGTGAATTTTATTCATATGTGAAACTGGACAAGTCTACTTCAGGTCTCAGTTTTCTTCATGTAGCATGTGACATCAATGCTTACATTCTTTACATCAGTTCTTGTATTTGAGCTAAGAGGCTCAAAGGGGTTGTCTGTGAAAACATTTTGTAGACTATAAGGTGGCATAGAAAAGTCAGTATTAGGTACTAACATGGTCAAGCTGGGCTTAACCTGTGCTATTTGAGTCTACTGCAAAATTCCTGGTATGTTTGTTCAAAATCAATCAATTCAATTCTGATTCGATTAGTTCTTCTATTGGTCTGACCAATATCACACTCTACAGCTGTGCCATATGGCTCAAAGCGGGTGTGTAAGAATCTACGGTACTCCTTCTACCTCTGGTCAGCACACTGCACTGAGGTTTCCTAACTCTGACTGTCAGACATTTTTGCACACACTCAGCAAAGCCGAGATGTATTTCTGCAAGTATTTGCTTCAAGATCGGTGAGCTAGCTAATGTCAGAACATTTTTTTCTGGCAAATCCAGCTTAACTTTGAAATTAAGAACACTTACATTTGATGTTAATAAAAGTCAAGCAAAATGGACTTCCCTGGTGGCACAGTGGTTGAGAGTCTGCCTGCCGATGCGGGGGATGCGGGGGACGCGGGTTCGTGCCCCAGTCCGGGAAGATCCCACATGCCGCGGAGCGGCTGGGCCCGCGAGCCATGGCCACTGAGCCTGTGCATCTGGAGCCTGTGCTCCGCAGTGGGAGAGGCCACAGCAGTGAGAGGCCCGGGTACCGCATAAAAAATAAAAAAAAAAAAAGTCAAGCAACAAAATTTTTTCTCTTTATTTTGCAGTAAGCTTCTTTAGTAAATACAGAGTTTTTGTGTGTGTGGTTTTCATTGTAGTTGTTGTTTTTGCAGAGTATTATATTTAACCATTTAAAAGATTAGAATATTAAGACCCAGAGAGAGAATTGGTTACCTTAAGGAAATATTCTCTGATGCTTGCATAGACTATACAATTACGATCTTTCTGTGAACATTAACTCTGATGTGGAATTTCTATCTTGATGCTACAAAGAGGGTCTATCAAAGGATGTGGTAATTCCTTCCCCCAAAATAACAAATATACACTTAAAATGGGCTTTCATGGGAGAAACTATTTGCAAATGAAGCAACTGACAAAGGATTAATCTCCAAAATTTACAAGCAACTCATGCAGCTCAATATCAAACAAAACCAAACAACCCAATCCAAAAATGGGCAGAAGACCTAAATAGACATTTCTCCAAAGAAGATATACAGATTGCCAACAAACACATGAAAGGATGCTCAACATCACTAATCATTAGAAAAATGCAAATCAAAACTACAATGAGGTATCACCTCACACCAGTCAGAATGGCCATCGTCAAAAATCTACAAACAATAAATGCTGCAGAGGGTGTGGAGAAAAGGGAACCCTCTTGCACTGTTGGTGGGAATGTTAACTGATAGAGCCCTACTATGAAGAACAGTATGGAGGTTCCTTAAAAAACTACAAATAGAACTACCATACGACCCAGCAATCTCACTACTGGGCATATACCCTGAGAAAACCATAATACAAAAAGTCATGTACCACAATGTTCATCACAGCTCTATTTACAATAGCCAGGACATGGAAGCAACCTAAGTGTCCATCAACAGATGAATGGATAAAGATGTGGCACATATATACAATGGAATATTACTCAGCCATAAAAAGAAACGAAATTGAGTTATTTGTAGTGAGGTGGAAGGACCTATAGTCTGTCATACAGAGTGAAGTAAGTCAGAAAAGAAAAACAAATACTGTATGCGAACACATATATATGGAATTTGAAAAAAAAAATAAGAATGGTTCTGAAGAACATAGGAGCAGGACAGGAATAAAGATGCAGATGTAGAGAATGGACTTGAGAACATGGGGAGGGGGAAGGGTAAGCTGGGACGAAGTGAGAGAGTGGCATGGACATATATACACTACCAATGTAAAATAGATAGCTAGTGGGAAGCAGTGACATAGCACAAGGAGATCAGCTCGGTGCTTTGTGACCACCTAGAGGGGTGGGATAGGAAGGGTGGGTGGGAGATGCCAGAGGGAGGAGATATGGGGATATATATATATATATATATATATATATATATATATGTATAACTGATTCACTTCGTTATAAAGCAGAAACTAACACGTCATTGTAAAGCAATTATACTCAAATAGAGATGTTAAAAAAAAAAGGGCTTTCAACTGATGTCTATTGGCACAATTTTTGTTGTTGTTAAACCATAGCTCTTAACCAGAACAAGTACAAGCATCATTCTGAAACACATTGGGAATTGAGGGAAAAAGAAAACATCAATAATATTGTTTCTTTTTTGATTTAAAATTTTGAAATTTGGCTTATCATAGATTTTTGCATTAATTTTTATTTTTTAAAAAATAATGCATTAAGGCTTCCGGGAAGATGGCGGAAGAGTAAGATGTGGAGATCACCTTCCTCCCCACAGAAACACCAGAAATACATCTACACATGGAACAACTCCTACAGAACACCTACTGAACGCTGGCAGAAGACCTCAGACCTCCCAAAAGGCAAGAAACCCCCCACGTACCTGGGTAGGGCAAAAGAAAAAAGAAAAAACAGAGACAAAAGAATAGGGACGGGACCTGCACCAGTGGGAGGGAGCTGTGAAGAAGGACAGGTTTCCACACACTAGGAAGCCCCTTCGCGGCGGAGACTGCGGGTGACGGAGGGGGAAGCTTCGGAGCCACGGAGGAGAGCGCAGCCACAGGGGGGCGGAGGGCAAAGCGGAGAGATTCCCGCACAGAGGATCGGTGCCAACCAGTACTCACCGGCCCCAAGAGGCTTCTCTGCTCACCCGCCGAGGTGGGCGGGGCTGGGAGCTGAGGCTCAGGCTTCGGTCAGAGCACCGGGAGAGGACTGGGGTTGGTGGTGTGAACACAGCCTGCAGGGGGTTGGTGCGCCACGACTGGCCGGGCGGGAGTCCGGGAAAAAGTCTGGAGCTGCTGAAGAGGCAAGAGACTTTTTCTTACCTCTTCGTTTCCTGGTGCGCGAGGAGAGGGGATTAAGAGCGCTGCTGAAAGGAGCTCCAGAGACGGGCGCGAGCCGCAGCTAAAAGCGCGAACCCCAGAGATGGGCACAAGATGCTAAGGCTGCTGCTGCTGCCACCAAGAAGCCTGTGTGCGAGCACAGCTCACTATCCACACCCCGCTTCTGGGGAGCCTGTGCAGCCCGCCACTGCCAGGGTCCCGTGATCCAGGGACAACTCCCCCAGGAGAACGCACAGCGCACCTCAGGCTGGTGCAATGTCACGCCGGCCTCTGCTGCCGCAGCCCCTCCCCGCGCACTCCGTGCTCCTCCCTCCCCCACGGCCTGAGTGAGCAAGAGCCTCCGAATCAGCGGCTCCTTTAACCCCGTCCTGTCTGAGCGAAGAACAGACGCCCTCCGCGACCTACACGCAGAGGCAGGGCCAAATCCAGAGCTCAGCCCCAGGAGCTGTGAGAACAAAGAAGAGAAAGGGAAATCTCTCCCAGCAGCCTCAGAAGCAGCGGATTAAAGCTCCACAATCAACTTGATGTACCCTGCAACTTTGGAATACATGAATAGACAAAGAATCATCCCAAATTAAGGAGGTGGACTTTGAGAGCAAGATTTATGATTTCTTCCCCTTTTCCTCTTTTTGTGAGTGTGTATGTGTATGCTTCTGTGTGAGATTTTGTCTGTATAGCTTTGCTTCCACCATATGTCCTAGGGTTCTATCCATCCACTTTTTTTTTAATAATTATTTTTTTATTTTAATAACTTTATTATATTTTATCTTACTTCATCTTCCTTTCTTTTTTCCTTCCTTCCCTCCTTCCTCCCTCCCTCCCTCCCTCCTTTCTTTCTTTCTTTCTTTCTTTCTACTTCTACTAATTCTTTCTTTCTACTTTTTCTCCCTTTTATTCTGAGCCGTGTGGATGAAAGGGTCTTGGTGCTGCAGCCAGGAGTCAGTGCTGTGCCTCTGAGGTGGGAGAGCCAACTTCAGGACACTGGTCCACAAGAGACCTCCCAGCTCCACATAACATCAAACAGCGAAATCTCCCAGAGATCTCCATCTCAACACCAGCACCCAGCTTCACTCAACGACCAGCAAGCTACAGTGCTAGACATCCTATGCCAAACAACTAGGAAGAACGGAACAAAACCCCACCCATTAGCAGAGAGGTTGCCTAAAATCATAATAAGTCCACAGACACTCCAAAACACACCACCAGACGTGGGCCTGCCCACCAGAAAGACAAGATCCAGCCTCACCCACCAGAACACAGGCACTAGTCCCCTCCACCAGGAAGCCTACACAACCCACTGAACCAACCTTAGCCACTGGGGACAGACACCAAAAACAACGGGAACTAGGAACCTGCAGCCTGCAAAAAGGAGACCCCAAACACAGTAAGATAAGCAAAATGAGAAGACAGAAAAAACAACGCAGATGAAGGAGCAAGATAAAAACCCACCAGACCTAACAAATGAAGAGGAAATAGGCAGTCTACCTGAAAAAGAATTCAGAATAATGATGGTAAAGATGATCCAAAATCTTGGAAATAGAATAGACAAAATGCAAGAAACATTTAACAAGGACCTTGAAGAACTAAAGAGCAAACAAACAACGATGAACAACACAATAAATGAAATTAAAAATACTCTAGATGGGATCAATAGCAGAATAACTGAGGCAGAAGAACGGATAAGTGACCTGGAAGATAAAATAGTGGAAATAACTACTGCAGAGCAGAATAAAGAAAAAAGAATGAAAAGAACTGAGGACAGTCTCAGAGACCTCTGGGACAACATTAAATGCACCAACATTCGAATTATAGGAGTTCCAGAAGAAGAAGAGAAAAAGAAAGGGACTGAGAAAATATTTGAAGAGATTGTAGTTCAGAACTTCCCTAATATGGGAAAGGAAATAGTTAATCAAGTCCAGGAAGCACAGAGAGTTCCATACAGGATAAATGCAAGGAGAAATATGCCAAGACACATATTAATCAAACTGTCAAAAATTAAATACAAAGAAAACATATTAAAAGCAGCAAGGGAAAAACAACAAATAAAACACAAGGCAATCCCCATAAGGTTAACAGCTGATCTTTCAGCAGAAACTCTGCAAGCCAGAAGGGACTGGCAGGACATATTTAAAGTCATGAAGGAGAAAAACCTGCAACCAAGATTACTCAATCCAGCAAGGATCTCATTCAGATTTGATGGAGAAATTAAAACCTTTACAGACAAGCAAAAGTTGAGAGAGTTCAGCACCGCCAAACCAGCTCTACAACAACTGCTAAAGGAACTTCTCTAGGCAAGAAACACAAGAGAAGGAAAAGACTTACAATAACAAACCCAAAACAATTAATAAAATGGGAATAGGAACATACATATCGATAATTAACTTAAATGTAAATGGACTAAACGCTCCCACCAAAAGACACAGATTGGCTGAATGGATACAAAAACAAGACCCATATATTTGCTGTCTACAAGAGACCCACTTCAGACCTAGAGACACATACAGACTGAAAGTAAGGGGATGGAAAAAGATATTTCATGCAAATGGAAAGCAAAAGAAAGCTGGAGTAGCAATTCTCATATCAGCCAAAATAGACTTTAAAATAAAGACTATTAGAAGAGACAAAGAAGGACACTACATAATGATCAATGATCCAAGAAAAAGATATAACAATTGTAAATATTTATGCACCCAACATAGGAGCACCTCAATACGTAAGGCAAATACTAACAGCTATAAAAGGGGAAATCGACAGTAACACATTCATAGTAGGAGACTTTAACACCCCACTTTCACCAATGGACAGAGCATCCAAAATGAAAATAAATAAGGAAACACAAGCTTTAAATGATACATTAAACAAGATGGACTTAATTGATATTTATAGGACATTCCCTCCAAAAACAACAGAATAAACATTTTTCTCAAGTGCTCATGGAACATTCTCCAGGATAGATCATATCTTGGGTCACAAATCAAGCCTTGTTAAATTTCAGAAAATTGAAATTGTATCAAGTATGTTTTTCGACCACAACGCTATGAGACTAGATATCAATTACAGGAAAAGATGTGTAAAAACTACAAACACATGGAGGCTAAACAATACACTACTTAATAACGAAGTGATCACTGAAGAAATCAAAGAGGAAATAAAAAAATACCTAGAAACAAATGACAATGGAGACACGATGACCCAAAACCTATGGGATGCAGCAAAAGCAGTTCTAAGAGGGAAGTTTATAGCAATACAATCCTACATTAAGAAACAGGAAACATCTCGAATAAACAACCTAACCTTGCACCTAAAGCAATTAGAGGAAGAAGAACAAAAAAAACCCCAAAGTTAGCAGAAGGAAAGATACCATAAAAATCAGATCAGAGGGCTTCCCTGGTGGCGCGGTGGTGGAGGGTCCGCCTGCCGATGCAGGGGACAGGGTTCGTGCCCCGGTCCGGGAGGATCCCACATGCCGCGGAGCGGCTGGGCGCGTGAGCCATGGCCGCTGAGCCTGCGCGTCCGGAGCCTGTGCTCCGCAACGGGAGAGGCCACAGCGGTGAGAGGCCCGCGTACCACCAAAAAAAAAAAAAAAAAATCAGATCAGAAATAAATGAAAAAGAAATGAAGGAAACAATAGCAAAGATCAATAAAACTAAAAGCTAGTTCTCTGAGAACATAAACAAAATTGATAAACCATTAGCCAGACTCATCAAGAAAAAAAGGGAGAAGATTCAAATCAATAGAATTAAAAATGAAAAAGGAGAAGTAACAACTGACACTGCAGAAATACAAAAGATCATGAGAGATTACTAGAAGCAGCATTATGCCAATAAAATGGACAAACTGGAAGAAATGGACAAATTCTTAGAAATGCACAACCTGCCAAGACTGAATCAGGAAGAAATAGAAAACATGAACAGACCAATCACAAGCACTGAAATTGAAACTGTGATTAAAAATCTTCCCACAAACAAAAGCCCAGGACCAGATGGCTTCACAGGCGAATTCTATCAAACATTTAGAGAAGAGCTAACACCTATCCTTCTCAAACTCTTCCAAAATATAGCAGAGGGAGGAACACTCCCAAACTCATTCTATGAGGCCAGCATCACCCTGATACCAAAACCAGACAAAGATGTCACAAAGAAAGAAAAGTACAGGTCAATATCACTGATGAACATAGATGCAAAAATCCTCAACAAAATATTAGCAAAAAGAATCCAACAGCACATTAAATGGATCATACACCATCATCAAGTGGGGTTTATTCCAGGAATGCAAGGATTCTTCAATATATGCAAATCAATCAACATGATACACCATACTAACAAATTGAAGGAGAAAAACCATATGATCATCTCAACAGATGCAGAGAAAGCTTTCAACAAAATTCAACACCCATTTATGATAAAAACCGTGCAGAAAGTAGGCATAGAGGGAACTTTCCTCAACGTAATAAAGGCCATATATGACAAACACACAGCCAACATCGCCCTCAATGGTGAAAAACTGAAAGCATTTCCACTAAGATCAGGAACAAGACAAGGTTGCCCACTCTCACCACTATTATTCAACATAGTTTTAGAAGTTTTAGCCACAGCAATCAGAGAAGAAAAGGAAATAAAAGGAATCCAAATCGGAAAAGAAGAAGTAAAGCTGTCACTGTCTGCAGATGACATGATACTATACATAGAGAATCCTAAAGATGCTATCAGAAAACTACTAGAGCTAATCAATGAATTTGGTAAAGTAGCAGGATACAAAATTAATGCACAGAAATCTCTGGCATTCCTATACACTAATGATGAAAAATCTGAAAGTGAAATCAAGTAAACACTCCCATTTACCATTGCAACAAAAATAATAAAATATCTAGGAATCAACCTACCTATGGAGACAAAAGACCTGTATGCAGAAAATTATAAGACACTGATGAAAGAAATTAAAGATGATACAGATAGATGGAGAGATATACCATGTTCTTGGATTGGAAGAATCAACACTGTGAAAATGACTCTACTACCCAAAGCAATCTACAGATTCAATGCAATCCCTATCAAACTACCACTGGCATTTTTCACAGAAGTAGAGCAAAAAATTTCACAATTTGTATGGAAACACAAAAGACCCCGAATAGCCAAAGCAATCTTGAGAATGAAACACGGAGCTGGAGGAATCAGGCTCCCTGACTTCCGACTATACTACAAAGCTACAGTAATTAAGACAGTATGGTACTGGCACAAAAACAGAAAGGTAGATCAATGGAACAGGATAGAAAGCCCAGAGATAAACCCACGCACATATGGTCACCGTATCTTTGATAAAGGAGGCAGGAATGTACAGTGGAGAAAGGACAGACTCTTCAATAAGTGGTGCTGGGAAAACTGGACGGCTACATGTAAAAGTATGAGATTAGATCACTCCCTAACACCATACACAAAAATAAGCTCAAAATGGATTAAAGACCTAAATGTAAGGCCAGAAACTATCAAACTCTTAGTGGAAAACATAGGCAGAACACTCTATGACATAAATCACAGCAAGATCCTTTTTGACCCACCTCCTAGAGAAATGGAAATAAAAACAAAAATAAACAAATGGGACCTAATGAAACTTCAAAGCTTTTGGAAAGCAAAGGAAACCATAAACAAGACCAGAAGACAATCCTCAGAATGGGAGAAAGTGTTTGCAAATGAGTCAACTGACAAAGGATTAATCTCCAAAATTTATAAGCAGCTCATGCAGCTCAATAACAAAAAAACAAACAACCCAATCCAAAAATGGGCAGAAGAACTAAATAGACATTTCTCCAAAGAAGATATACAGACTGCCAACAAACACATGAAAGAATGGTCAACGTCATTAATCGTTAGAGAAATGCAAATCAAAACTACAATGAGATATCATCTGACACCAGTCAGAATGCTCATCATCAAAAAATCTAGAAACAATAAGTGCTGGAGAGGGTGTGGAGAAAAGGAAACACTCTTGCAATGTTGGTGGGAATGTAAATTGATACAACCACTGTGGAGAAAAGTATGGAGGTTCCTTAAAAAACTACAAATAGAACTACCATATGACCCAGCAATCCCACTACTGGGCATATACCCTGAGAAAACCTTAATTCAAAAAGAGTCATGTACCAAAATGTTCATTGCAGCTCTATTTACAATAGCCTGGAGATGGAAACAACCTAAGTGTCCAACATTGGATGAATGGATAAAGAAGATGTGGCACATATATACAATGGAATATTACTCAGCCATAAAAAGAAACGAAATTGAGCTATTTGTAATGAGGTGGATAGACCTAGAGTCTGTCATACAGAGTAAAGTAAGTCAGAAAGAGAAAGACAAATACCGTATGCTAACACATATGTATGGAATTTAAGAAAAAAAATGTCATGAAGAACCTAGGGGTAAGACAGGAATAAAGACACAGACCTACTAGAGAATGGACTTGAGGATATGGGAAGGAGGAAGTGTGAGCTGTGACAAAGCGAGAGAGAGGCATGGACATATATACACTACTAAAGTAAGGCAGATAGCTAGTGGGAAGCAGCCGCATAGCATAGGGAGATCAGCTGGGTGCTTTGTGACCGCCTGAAGGGGTGGGATAGGGAGGGTGGGAGGGAGGGAGACGAAAGAGGGAAGAGATATGGTAACATATGTATATGTATAACTGATTCACTTTGTTATAAACAGAAACCAACACACCATTGTAAAGCAATTATACTCCAATAAAGATGTGAATAAATAATGCATTAAAATATGTTTATCTTATTACTGAAATTTTGAGTTCCTCCTTAAATTTTGTGCTGAGGCAAATAGCTTAATTTGCCTCACCCTAGTTGTAGCTCTGGCTAGAAGAGTTATGTTAATTATAAAATAAACAGTGTTTCTAATATGAGAAGATAGATGTATGCACCCCATCCCTGTTCATTGCAGCATTATTTACAATAGCCAAGATACGAAAACAACCTAAGTGCTCAGCAACAGATGAATAGCTAAAGATGTGGTATATATATATATATATATATATATATACACACACACACACACACACACACACACACACACACACAATGGAATACTAGTCAGACTTAAATAAATGAAGCTTTGCCATTTGGGACAAGACGGATGGATCTTGAGGGTATTATGCTAAGTGGAATAAGTCAGATGGAGAAAGACACTCTATGATTTCACTCATATGTGGAATATAAAAAACTAACAAACAAAAACAAAATAAACCAAACCAAACAAAAACTAACACATAGGTACAGATGACAGAGTTGTAGTTACCAAAGAGGAGGGGCTGGAGGAGGGTGAAATGTACAAAAGGGTCAACTGTATGGTGGCAGGTAGAAAATAAATTTGTGGTGGATATACAGAAGTGGAAATATAATGTTGTACACATGAAACATATAATGTTATAAATTAATGTTAACTCAAAAATAAATATAAATATAGTGTTTGTTACTACTGTTTTTATTACATGAAGTCTAGATTGTCAAAGCCATAATATCAGTGAGACCTGTCTACTCTGATACCCTGGTCCTCATGGCCGCTGAAACTTATGTGCATGCAAGTATGTGTTTGCGTGTAGATTCCTCTGCAGAAATTATGGGACTGCAGGAAAATGTCTCAAATCTTACCTTATCCACCAGAAAGATGAAACTGAATGCAAGAAGCCTGAGAAATCATTCCCTCTTCCTTACTTCACCACCGATTAGAATAGATAGTCACTCACTAGTCCAAAGGCTCCCATTCGTCAAGGGAATTTCAAAGAGAAGGAGTTTGTACCAATGGACCAGCTGAGATTTGTAATCTTACTTTTTCTCAATCACCATTTCTTTGTTTTAAGGCTTAAAGAACTCCATTTCCCCATCCATCTTTTCGTTCATTCATTCACTTAAACAAGCATTTTCTGAGCACCGACAGAGCAAGTAGAAGGAGCTCAGGAAGACTTTTAAGAAGTGAAATTTGAACAGTATGTTTAGAAACAAATAGGTGGTCCTGGGTTGCATGAGAACAGGAGAACCACTTAATGAAGAAGCATTAGGCACGTGATCCATAACGTTTGCTGGAAAATTCTATGTACAGAATAGATAGACAGCAGCATGTGGTGCTGTGGCAAAACATGAATCTGGGGAGGAAGTCAGAGGGCAGTTTATGAACGGATGTGCAGAATATAAGAAATATTCTTGTCACATGGGACCACAGACTAAGCAATTTGACTATGGTGCTTCTTGTAGTGGTTTTCTTGATGTTTCTTCACTTGGGCTTTGAGGAGTTTTTTAATCTGTAAGTTTGTGGCTTCATCAAATTTGGAAAGATTTTGACCATTATTTCTTCAAATAGTTTTTCCTACCTCCGCCACTTCTCTCTCCCTCTTAAGACTCTAATTGCATAATTACGGGCTGCTTGATGTTGTTGTTGTTCGGCTCATTGATCCTCCATTCATTTTTTAAAAATAAACTTTAGAGTTGAGAATAGTTTAAAATTTTTGTAAAGATCATACAGAGAGTTTTCATATACCCCACATTCAGGTTTCCCTATTACTGACATCTTACATTAGAATGAAACAACTATAAGTTGTATTTTCTGTCTGTGTTTCATTTGACACGGTTTCATTTGATATGTCTACAGTTTCACTAATCTTTTCTTTGCAGCATATAATCTACTATTAATCCCATCCAATGTATTTTTCATTTCAGTCATTTATTTTAATATCTAGAAGTTCATTTTGTCTATTTTTATATGCTACACACCTCTCCTTTTCATAGTCATACTTCCATCTTCTTGCACATGTGGAATATATTTATAATAGTGGTTTTAATTTCCTTGTCTACTATTCTACTATTCATATCTTTTTTGTTACTGTTGTTCTGTTTATATTGGTTAATTTTTCCCATTATTTCCCTGACCTCTTTGCATACATGGTAATTTGTTTTTTAAATGCCAGGCATTGTGAATGTTGTGATTGAGTGCTAAAGTTTTTGTATGCCTTTAAATATTTTAAAATATTAGTCTGCATGCAGCTGGAAACAATTTGATTCTTTCAAGGTTTGCTATGCTAGGTGGATCCAGAACAGGATAGTTTTAATACGAGCTCATTATTGAGGCAATTCTTTCTGAGACTCTACTCAGCATCACATGCATTTGAAGGCCTTTCTGCTTTGGTCTAGTGACAATAAACTATTCCATTCCCTGTGTGACCTTTGATCACGGTTCTCTAAGTTCCTTTTCAGTGGTTCTTTCCCCAGCTTGTGCATGTGCTGATCATACTCAGGTGAAGCACGTGCATTTGCTCATCAAACTCAAGTTTCCCAAGAGGAAACCTCTGCATATCTCCAGATCCCAATCTCTCCGTCTCTCTCTTTCTCTCTGTCTCTTTCTAACTCTCTCTCTCTATGCCTCCCCCACCCTTCAGCTCACTCCTTTAGACCCTCTACCTTGCAAATTCTATCCACCTTGGCCACCTTAGAAACTGAAATGAGTCTCTCAAGTCACATTTCTGGAAATGTTTTCTACATAGTATCCAGGAGCCATCAAAGAGCTCACTTCATTTTGTTTGTCTTCTCTCAAAGATTATCATCCTGCTAAGGCTGTGGTACAATGTACATTATTTAATATCTTCTGTTCTTTCATTGTTTAATGTAGAAGAGTAAATCTGGTCTCTGTTATTCTATTATGTCCATATGGGTATTAGATACAGAAATAGAATAGTTATTTTCTTTATACTAATACAAAGAAAGAATTCAGTGTGTTTGACAACTAATCAAATTTCGTTTACATTTTCTTCCAATAAATTGATGTCTGTTTCTTACTTCAGACACATGAAAGACACAGGGATCCATTTTGTTTGTTTGGTTTTTTTTCAACGAGAACTCTAAGAGAAAGCAGCTGAAGTTGCAGAGTAGATAGGAACGTGCAGGTGTTGTCCATGGAGGAGAAGAGTAGAAAAATAAAACCCTTGTTTATTTTATGTGGTTTGAAATCTGCTTTTTCATGCTTCACCACCTTCACCTGTATTACTTAAGAATCTTTGTTTGAAAGTACCTTGTTTTTTTGAACTCTGGTTGTTTTTGGTGAGTTGAAAAACAACACAGAGTTCTCTTTGATTTTAATGCTAGGAATTGCTTTCTTTAATTCACAGTCAGGGTGTTAATTTATGTTACTAAACTACCACAATTATAATAATTCCTTGACATGTGAAGCAGTTGATTGAAATTATTTTTTCCCAAATCAGCACTATATGTAATCTGAATATATTTTCTGATACATTTGGAATAGAGTCAATCATCAAATGGATCTCTGCGACATTGGGTAACAATAAGGCTTAGATTCTATTTTGACAAATGATAAGTAATTCACATTTAAAGAGAAATATGCAAAAATAACTTTCATATCTACAGTATAATGTAATTATGGAACAAAAATTATAATTATTTTGAGAAAGTCAACTCTATTTTTTTATCATACAATATTTTCCAGTTTGGTTTATAAATGGTCATTGAATGATAAATTTGGTAGGTGGTTATATATTTTTTAGCAAAAATAAGCCTAATATTGCCATCTAATTTCATTGACTAAATTCTATGGCAGCTTCCATTTTGTCAGGAATAATAAGGATGCATTCCTCTTGGTCTCAAAATGTTTATATCAGCCAAAAGGTGAGAAAAAAGATATTCCAAGGAAGCTGGCCTTGTAAACCTTAATGGATTATTAATTAGTCTGTCAAGTTTAATTTTTGATTAAGAAAGAAAGGTAACACTTGAGCACATTTTAATCAGCTCATTTAAAATTCTTCCATCACTGCCACTGAAGATCTGCAAGAAGAAGAGTTTTGACAAGTGATGACATTTTTTCACACCTCTCCATAGACATGATCATTGAGATGACTGTGGTGGACAGCACAATATATCCAGAAAGCATTAGGCAATGGGAGGCTCTCCTCCCCCCATCTTTGATATGCTTGAATCCATATTAAGAACTGCATACTGCATCTCACTTACCCTAAAACCTGTGCTGTCACTTGAAATATCTCAAAATATTTACTTCTTCTGTTATGCCATCCAGAAAAGTTTTACAGAACAGCATGCTTTCATTCATAGTATTTTCCAAAATATAACTTAAAAATGCCAACAACTGAGCACAACCTGAAACATCTGTGGATTGGTCCATTTATGGGATAAAGTAATCACTTTCAACACTCTTTAAAACCAGCTGTTCACAGACCTTAATTGCCATGTCACTTATATACTTTAGAACAGCACCATTTGACAACAGCACCTGTTAATTTGTTTACCACATCTGGTTCTTTTTCAGTGAATACTGTCTTTATGGCAGATGGTAATAGAAGAGTAGTTGCAATTATGCAGTTTAAAAGGGATCTGGGCTGTGATGGATACAGTACACATTTAAGTGACTAAATTTTTATATTAAAACGCATATGTAAATTTCTTCAAATTTCTGGCTTACAAGTTCCATAATCCAGGTTTTGTTTTATTTTTAGATATATACATGTTGATTCTACAATGAAGAAATAGTTTTAAAGACTACCTTCACATGTCAGATCTTCAAAATATATACCATGCCTGTCTTGAGAGAGATGAGCATGTTGGTGTCTTCTCTTCCTGAAGTGATCCAAGAGAATCAAAGCTTACTCTTAGAGAGAGTGATTAAACATTACCAGTTTCCAGCACCCAGCACCCTTGGAACAGTATTAAAGGCTGTGGCTTCCATGAAATTGATTTAGGAACAGTGGAAGGACATTGTAGTCTGAGAGAGAAAAAGCCACTCCTTTTTTCTGTTTCTTGCATGTTTCCTCTCCAGTTTGCTTACACACACACACACACACACACACACACACACACCCCTACCATGAAGATCCAATCAACCTGGAAGAAAAGATTTGCAGAAGAATTCTATCATATATTTAGTATCATGAAATCCCTCTGGAATTAATATAAATCTCCAGTAGCTTCTACTCCCTGGCTCTACTGTGACTTTGCAAGCTATTCTACATTCCTGATGCTTGGTTTCGGCAGTCTTTATCTCACTCTATATAGCAGATGATGAATTCTCAAAGTTTTTTTAATTCCTATTCTGATCCTACCCTTTAAATGCTAGTACTTCTACCAACAATGGCAAAAGACAAAGGCTGACATTTGCAAACTTTATGATAAAG
This sequence comes from Phocoena sinus, assembly GCF_008692025.1. NCBI lineage: Eukaryota > Metazoa > Chordata > Mammalia > Artiodactyla > Phocoenidae > Phocoena > Phocoena sinus. Next base: position 88,607,976 of record NC_045769.1, on the reverse strand, counting down.
AACTAAGTTTTTAATATATCTTTTCTATCACCCACACAAAATGCTGTAACATTTGTCATGTCAAAAAAAAAATCCCTTCCATGATCTAAGCTGCTGTCCTACCATTTCTCTACCTCTCTTTAGAGCTAATATGTAGTTGCTTATTTTTCAGTCTCCAGTTCTTTTCTTATAATTTCTCTTGTGCCCCTTTAATCACGGTTTTGCCCATAGCACTCTACCAGTCAGCTCTCATCAAAGTGGCCAATGACATTTATGTTGCTAAATCTAATGGTGGATTTTAAGTCCTTATTTAACAACACCTATAGATAACATTTGCAATAGTTATTCACTCTTTCTTCAAAGACTTATCTCACTTTGGTTCTAAGATACCACCTCCTATAGATTCTCCTCTTTCCTCATGACCCTCCTCATTTCCTTTTCAGGTTTGCCTTCTGCTCTAGGATTTCTCATCTCTGGTGTGTCTCACAGCTCGGCCCTCAGACTTCTCTACTTTTCTGTGGACTCTCACTTCCTAGATCATCTCATCATGGTTCATGTGATAGCATACTATCTATATGCTGAAGACTTTACAAGCTATATCTATGGTCAATAATTCTCAATTTCACATTCGTATATAAAACTGTCTATTGGAAATGTTCACCTGAAGTCTAATTGGCATCCCTAACTTAAATGGATGTTTCAATAAAGAGGGAAATTAAATGGTGTAACCAAAAAGGGATTAATTTACAAAATATACAGATAGCTCATACAACTCAATAACAAAAAACCCCAACAAACAGCCCAATCAAAAAATGGGCAGAAGATTTAAACATATTTCTCCAAAGAAGACATACAGATAGCCAACAGGTACATGAAAAATGCTCACCATCACTAAGTATTAGAGAAATCAAAACTACAATGAGGTATCACCTCACACCTGTCTGAATGGCCATCATCAAAGAGTCTACAAATAATAAATGCTGGAGAGGGTGGGGAGAAAAGGAAACCCTCCTACACCGTTGGTGGGAATGTAAATGGGTGCAGCCACTATGGAAAACAGTATGGAGTTTCCTTAAAAAAACTAAAAATAGAGTTACCATATGATTCATCAATCCCACTCCTGTGCATATGTCCAGAGAAAACTATAATTCGAAAAGATACACGCACCTCAGTGTTCACAGCAGCATTATTTACAATAGCCAAAGCATGGAAGCAACCTAGATATCCATCAATGGAGGAGTGGATAAAGAAGATATGGTATATATATATATATATATATATATATATATATATATATATACACACACACACACACACACACACACACACACACACAATGGAATATTACTCAGCCACAAAAAAGAATGAAATAATGCCATTTGCAGCAACATGGATGGACTAGAGATTATTATACTAAGTGAAGTAAGTCAGAAAGAGAAAGACAAATACCATATAATATTGCTTACATGTGGAATCTAAAAAATGATACAAATGAACTTATTTATAGAACAGAAACAGACTCAAAGATATAGAAAACAAACTGTGGTAACCAAAGAGGGGGAGGGGGGGATAAATAGGAGTTTGGGATTAGCAGATACATACTATATATAGAATAGATAAACAACAGGGTCCTACTGTATAGCACAGGGAACTATATTCAATATTTTATAATAAGCTATAATGGAAAAGAATCTGAAAAAGAATACAGACACATACACACATATATATGTGTGTGTATGTATATATATATAAAAATGAATCACTTTGCTGTACACCAGAAACTGACACAACACTGTAAATCAACTATACTTCAATAAAAAATGAGGTAAATTATAAAACCCCAAAAGATGTATTAAATTGAACATAAAACCCCACAGTATCCTCAAACTTCTAGACAACACTGCAGCTTCTACAGTGCACCTCATTTCAGTAAATTTCAAGAATTTTGTTAATCTATTTGCTTTGGTCAAAAACCTTGCAGATACTCTTGTCTCCTCCCTTTATCAGCAGAAGTTGTTTTGAGAAGGATGGCAGATCCATATATTGAATATACCTTATATTATGGGGACAAAGTATAGTATCCTTCATGACAGGTGGGATCTAATATAATTAGTTTCCCATCAGCAAGCAGGCTGATCCCCACTACCCACCTACACTATCAGGAGATGAAGGCATATTGAGGCTCAGACTCAGCTGAAACCAAATGGGAGCCAAGGCTAACTGATGTAATCTGTCCACACTAGAATAGGGAGAACAGAATAGAGAAGAGATCAGATTGATCTGGGAAGCAAACAGAAGATATCCAACACAGCAGTCAAATAAAAATAAAAATAATAAACAAAATATGATCAATTTAACTCATAATTAAAGTACTGCTATTAAAAAACAATGGCAGGGGGCTTCCCTGGTGGCACAGCGGTTGAGAGTCCGCCTGCCGATGCAGGGGACACGGGTTCATGCCCCGGTCCGGGGAGATCCCACATGCCGCGGAGCGGCTGGGCCCGTGAGCCATGGCCGCTGAGCCTGCGCGTCCGCAGCCTGTGCTCCGCAACGGGAGAGGCCACAACAGTGAGAGGCCCGCGTACCACAAAGAAAAAAAAAAAAAATGTCAGGCTATATTTATTTCATTGATCAGACTGACAAAGTTTGTTTTAACAGAATTGAAAATAGACAGTACTGATAGCTAGAGGATGTGGTGAAAAAGGAACTCCCAAATGCTGCTGGTGAAAGCAAAAATTAGCATGCTTCTGGAAAGCAAATTCTTACCAAAATTAAAATGTACTGAACCAGATCCTACTTCAAGGAATCCAGGAATAAAATACTTAGAAAAAGCACAGAAATACTGTTCAATTTGTTTATTGCTTAACAGTGCAATAAACAAAATATGGAAACAATCTCCATGTCCATAAATATGGGACAAGAAATAAATGATAGGGCTTCCCTGGTGGCGCAGTGGTTGAGAGTCCACCTGCCAATGCGGGGGACATGGGTTTGTGCCCCGGTCCGGGAGGATCCCACATGCCACGGAGCGGCTGGGCCCATGAGCCATGGCCGCTGAGCCTGCGTGTCTGGAGCCTGTGCTCCTCAACGGGAGAGGCCACAACAGTGAGAGGCCCGTGTACCGCAAAAGAAAAAAAAAGAAATAAATGATAAAACAATGATGTTCAATGGGCTTGAGTCAGCTGTTTAAAGAAAGGATTTAAAAATCTATATGTACTAATACGGAATGAATGTTGTGATAAAATGGTAAAAGGAAGTTGCTGAACAACTTTTAGAGTATGCTTCCATGAGAGTTTTAAAAAGTGTACATAAATTATCCTGATGTTACTAGGAAATTTTATAAAATTCAGCCATTACCCATTTCCAGTGACTGGGACAGTAAACACCCTCTCCACAATTTTTATTTCTGATACGTTCTCCTCTATGTCTGCCCAGGAATGAAGATGGATTTGGAGCACATATTCACATGCACATACCCCCTGAAGTTCTTTTTTTTTTTTTCTTTTGGAACTTTACTAAAATTTGGGGGGAAGTAGAGGAGAAATGTAAGTCCAGGGTCCAAAAAGTTTCAGCCATCTCCCTTGTTTCCATCTAATTTTTATTATCTCTTCAGAGATAAAGACAAATTATTCCCCTTTTAATAAAGAATTTTCCTTATTTTGCACATACTTCAGTTTTTTCAGTCCCTTAGGGGGTCTTACCTTCTACCTTAAGTTGTCTAGTAAAATTTTTTCCTAGACCAAAGAGCATAATCTACTTGGGAGCAATTCTGCTGAATACTATTTTCTCTATTTATTTAGCCTGTATGTCCATGTGTTCTGAAAATATGTATTCAGAGGTATTCGCCAAATGGTAAACAGTGGCTCCCTATAGGACTAGTTGGGGTAGCCTATACTAGAACTTTTATTTATTTATTTTTCCAACAAACATGTATCACTTTTTTTTTTTTTTGCGGTACGCGGGCCTCTCACTGCTGTGGCCTCTCCCGTTGCAGAGCACAGGCTCCGGACGCGCAGGCTCAGCGACCATGGCTCACGGGCCCAGCCGCTCCGTGGCATGTGGGATCTTCCCGGACTGGGGCACGAACCCGTGTCCCCTGCATCAGCAGGCGGACTCTCAACCACTGCGCCACCAGGGAAGCCCCATGTATCACTTTTATAATTTAAAAAAAATTAAGTATTTGCATGCCTCAGGATTTTATCCTAGTCCACATTTCCTTCTATTTGTTTTGCTCTACTCATCACATTCACTCCAAATGTTTTAATTACCCTGTGAGTAGCATGTTTACATATCCACATTTCTATTTTGGATAGTTTTCAAGCCATGGATATCTGTATTTCCTATTGGAGATTCATTCTTTCCCAGACATATATGTACTACCTACCTACTACATGCCATGGTGAGTGATGTCCACACAGTTGCTAAAGCAAAGTGACATGACTCCTGTGTTGACAGTTGACAATCTTTGGAAGTGGTGTACAGTAAACAATTAAACAAATAAATGTATTATAACATGTTGTAAGAGGTGTCCTCCAGAAAAATAAATGCAGTGCTGTCGTAAAAAAAACTGGAGGTCTATATTAGACTGGGGGGGAGAGAAGTGCTTTCTAAGGGGATGATGTTGAAGGAGAGGCCAGATGGAGAACTGCGAAGAGTAGCTTCCAGACAGAGGGACAGGAAGTGGGAAAGTCTGAGTTTCCAAAGTGCTTGCTGTGCTTTAGAAATTGAAAGACAGTGTTTGTGGTTTAGGCTTAAAAATTGAAAAAAAAATGTGGCATAACATAATCTCAGAGACATGAGCACAGGAGTTTAGTAATGGCAATCTTAGACCATATGAAGATTCTGGACTATCTTAAAAGCAATGGGACGCCCTAAAGAGATTTAAGTAGGTTAAGGATGTGTTTTGGTTTATATATTTTTAAAATTTTCTTGTTATATCATTTATACTGTAAAATAGGTCAAAGAGTTTGGGAAGAAGCAGATTATTAAGAATCTGCAGGGTATTTAGATTTCCCTGTTACCATTATCCATTTGATATTCCAGAAATCTAGATATATCTTTGACTTCTCTGTTCCCTTCACTTGCTCTACCATTCTGTGATCAAGTTTGACAATTTTAGATTTTTAATATCTCTCATAGGTATAATTTCTTCTTCTCTACCTTTATTAATTTACTGCCCTACATTAGGCTTTCATAATCTTTTATCTGGGCTCCTATAAGACTATAGTCTTCCTACCGCATTTCTATGGCTACTATCATGCATATCAACCTTGATCATGCAAACTGATGCCTTAGTTATCTTAATAAAATAAACATTTAAACATGATACTCCCCTACTTACATCATCACTTGGTGTCCACAATAAAATACATATATTTATTTATACAGGAAAGAATGCCATTTATTGAACACTCCTATGGACAAGCTTCATATATGAAAATTTTTTTTTTTTTTTTTTTTTTTTTTTTTGCGGGCCCAGCCGCTCCGCGGCATGTGGGATCCTCCCGGACTAGGGCACAAACCCGTGTCCCCTGCATCGGCAGGCGGACTCCCAACCACTGCCCCACCAGAGAAGCCCTTTTTTTTTTTTTTTTTGCGTGTTTTTTTTTTTTTTTGCGGAAAATTTTTATTGGAATATAGTTGACTTACAATGTTGTGTTAGTGTCAGATGTACAGCAAAGTGAATCACTTATACATATACATATATCCACTTTGAAATTTTCATAACAGCCCTGTATGTTAGGTTTTGCCATTGTTCTCGCTTTACACATGAAGAAACTGAGGCCTGGGGTAAGTAAATAAGAGAGAAAGAGTGTTATTTGGCCCACTGCCGAGTAAATCTGCTCTCAGAAACTACTTGATTGATAAATTGCAAATCACCTTGAGATTATTTTTAGAGGAGCTCACCAGCTCAAATTTATAGGCAGAATGTATCTTATTAAGGAGGCTTTAAACTGTTTGATTCTTTGGAGTGAATTATCTTGCCAACAACTTGGCATGCTGTCATTGGGAACTTGAAGACCATTTTAGAAAGTTGTAGCAGTTTCGGATTGACTAGTAAAAGAATGCTTATGGTGGTTTATCACAGTGTTTTATATTGTTTCTTGTTTTATTAAATTTTTTTTTTAATTAATTAATTTATTTTTGGCTGCGTTGGGTCTCCGTTGCTGCGTGCAGTCTTTCTCTAGTTGCACCGAGCGGGGGCTACTCTTCGTTGCGGTGCACGGGCTTCTCATTGCGGTGGCTTCTCTTGCTGTGGAGCTCAGGCTCTAGGCCCGGGCTCAGCAGCTGTGGCTCACGGGCTCTAGAGTGCAGGCTCAATAGTTGTGGCACACGGGTTTGGTTGCTCCGCGGCATGTGGGATCTTCCCGGACCAGGGCTCAAATCCATGTCCTCTGCATTAGCAGGAGGATTCTTAACCACTGCGCCACCAGGGCAGCCCTATATTGTTTCTTCTATTGGCATTAACATTTTGGACGTGTGTAGGAAATTTTCCAAATTTTACCTTTTAATGATACATTTCCTCTTAATAAATAATTAAGTACACAATTTCAAATGACTGACCTTAAAGATAAGCAGAACTATATCCCATTTTTCAACATGGGAATAATCTATATAATAAGTACAGATTTCTGTCAAGTTGTGAGTCATTAGAAATGACTGAAGCTCACTCTCTCTTCCAGCCTAGGACCTAAACCTGGTAAATTCAATATCTGTACCTAGTGTTCTCACTCCTTTCCCCACTATACCATTAGCCCTCTAGAATCAGCTTCATTTCCTGGAGAATGTTACCAGCCAGCCCAACCTATATTGGTCCCAGCAGGCCTTATAAAGCAAGCTTTAAAAAAGGAAGATAACATACAGTGACAACTATAGAATTCCACAGAGAGCTGTTATCAAAGTCTGTTTTCAGAGTCTGTTATCAAAACACACATCAGATTCCCTTCCCTTACTGCTTTCCTTCTCTCATAGTTAAGAAGAGGAAGAACTGAAGGTGATTTGTAACTTGAGGGTGTGGGTTTTCTTTTTTAGCATGAGGATTTGTTTTCCATATAGCTGAAGTAACAATCTTTCTGAAGATTTTTGGTTGTTCTGAGATTCCATCCAAGCCTGATCACTGTTTATTAATATAATTAATATTAACAATAGATGTTAGGCACAAACATAGGCATTGAGCAAAATATTTTTTAAATCTCATGACTACACCTAGGATGAGAGCTTACTTTTCTGCAGTCAACATATAGAACCTGACTTAACCAGCTGCAGCATATTCTTTATCTCTCTCCAGATAAATTAACATTTTCAAAAAAAGAAAAACCATATGATATCATGCAAATATAAATGAGCCCCTCTCAGAGATTTTCTTCAATTCATTAGATAATATGGTGTTGAGGCTAAATTGTGTACCCTTAAACTGTTTTTTGTTTTTTTGTTTGTTTTTTGCTGTACACGGGCCTCTCACTGTTGTGGCCTCTCCCGTTGCGGAGCACAGGCTCCGGACGCGCAGGCTCAGCGGCCATGGCTCACCGGCCCAGCCGCTCCGCGGCATGTGGGATCTTCCCAGATCGGGGCATGAACCCGTGTCCCCTGCATCGGCAGGCGGACTCTCAACCACTGCGCCACCAGGGAAGCCCTTTTTTTCTTTTTTGATATACCACAACCCCATACCTTGCACACATTTTCTATCTCATGTATGTAACCATTGACCAGATATATGTCATAATATGTTAATCAAGTATGCTTTCCATGCATTTAGTCTGGGATGGATCTCTTCTTCTGTTATCCTGGCTAGGATGCAGGTTTTCTTCTACTGACTAATATTCAGAAGCTTTGTCATGCCAGGATGCAACATATGATTATCAGATTTTCATAAAATTATACACAAGTATCAGATTTTTATAAAAATGATCAGGCTCATAACACCTCAATAAAGTGGATGAAGCCCCCATTTCCACACATACAAATCTGTTTTGAATTTATTATTATTTGAAAGAATCTGATTCAGACTTTTCTGTTGATTATTAATTCTTTAAGTAAGAATAAGTGCCTTGACAATTGGAGAGTAGGTGGTGAGGGAGTATTATTGGAGAAATACAGACAGGATTTAGAAAAGGGAGGTATGAGACAATAATGAAGGTTCACCTGCTATACAGGATTAACAGACCACTCTGCTCTTAAGCCATATACTCCCTGGATTTACTCATTCATGACCTGATTTATTTTTAACATCACATGGTAATACATTAGTGTTTTTTTTTCAAGACCCCTCTGATAATCAGCCTAAGGCTGAAATATCTGGCAACAAAACATTTGAAGAGATAATTCAACCTAGGTAAACTTTAATATATCCTTAGATTTTCTGCTTCCTCCTCTCTGAGTCTGATTTCAGCATTTTGGCCTAAGGTCTAATGTTAAGGACACATAAGAAATGCTAAATTCCATAATCCCTCTTTCCTAAAGGTTATGCTTATTTATTTTTCCTATTTTAAATCAAATTTTTTCAACAAATTGAAACATTATTTAAGTAACTCTACTGCCCAGCTTAAAAATCGAAAGGAACTGAAAAGTTGACTTGGCGCTGATCTGTGAATGACAGTAATGAGTGTGGGGGAGATGAAGAACATGAACTTTTCAGAGTGTCTAAAAAATGACATTGTTATTTAAAGTGCTTATCACTTAGTGATTTTTTTAAAATACGATTTTTTGCTTCACCAAGAGAACATTAAGCTGTGCTTTTTATCACACTCTTTCTTCCAAAGCACTGGAATTATCGTCTTTCTTTAGTCCATGCCCAGCTGCTGCCCTAGTAAGCCTCATAAACTCGGCTTCACAGCTGTGCTGCCTGTTCCAGATTTTGGAGTCGGAATTTTCTTCTCAGTTGTTTCAGTGATTTTGGCCCAGATTTCAGGTGAACATTCTCCTAATGCTCAGTTAAAAAGCATCACTTTTTGTGAAAATCATATGCAAAGTGTTTTTTTTTAAATTTTTTGTTTTGTTTTCTGTTTTGGTGGTGCTTTTCTGAATATCATTGGAAGCATTTAAAACAACTTACCAACTTCTCAAAGAAAGCTCAGAGTATATGATAAGGTACTCAACATCACTAATCACTAGGGTAATGCAAATCAAAACCACAGTGAGATATCACCTCACAACTGTTAGGATGGCAATTATCAAAACAAAACAAAACAAAAAATCAAAAGATAAGTGTTGGTGAGGATGTGAAGAAATTAGAACCCCTGCACACTGTTGGTGAGAATGTAAGACTGTGCAGCCACTATGGAAAACAGTATGGAGATAAAAAATTAAAAGTTGAACTACCATACAATCCAGCAATCCTATATCTGTTTATTTATCCAAAAGAATTCAAACTAAGATCTCAAAGAGATATATGCACTCCCATGTTCATTGCGCAATTATTCACAATAGCCAAGATACGGAAACAATCAAAATGTCCATTGACAGATGAATAGATAAAGTGTGGTATATACAAACAATGAAGTAGTATTCAGCCTCAAAAAAGAAGGCAATCCTGCCACATACAACAACATGGATGAACCTGAAGGATGTTATGCTAAGTAAAATACGCCAGCCACAACATGACAAATACTGCATGATTCCAATGATATGAGGTATCTAAAATAATCAAACTCGTGGAAACAGAGAGTAGAATGGTGGTTGCTGGGGACTGAGGGGAGGGAGAAATGAGGACTTGTTTTTCAATAGGCATAAAATTTCAGTTACGTAAGATGAATAAGTTCTAGGGATCTGTTGTATAACATAGTTCCTATAGTTAACACCACTCAACTGCATACTTAAAAATTTTGTTAAAAGTGTAGAAATTATATTAAGTGTTCTTACCACACACACATACAAACAATAGGTCATGAGGACACTTTTGGAGGTGATGTTTATGTTTATTACCTTGATTGAGGTGATGATTTCACAAGTGTGTACGTATATCCAAATTCATCAAATCGTATGCATTTTATATGTGCAGTTTTCGGTGTATCGATTATCCTTTGACAAGCTGTTTAAAAAAGGGGAAAAAAGCTCAGGAGATGTGAAGCTAAACAGCCTAACTTCCAGTGACCAAGTGAGCCTAGATATCTGAGTGTTTTAAAATAATTCTATTCCAGTCCCCAGTACCGGTCCACAGTCTGTTAGGAACTCGGCCACAAAGCAGTAGGTGAGTGGTGGGCAAGTGAGCGAAGCTTCATCTGCCACCCCCCATGGCTCCCCATCACTCGCATTGCCGCCTGAACCATCTCCCCACACCCTCCCCCTGCCCCCGTCCATGGAAAAATTGTCTTCAACGAAACTGGTCCCTGGTACCAAAAAGGCTGGGGACTGCTGCTATAAGTGGTCTATTTAGTACGAGGTCAAATAATCTTATAAATATATCTCATAAACTAGGAAATCGATGTACAATATCAGCTTCTGATATAAATTCTCTGTATTACAGTTATGTTTGTACTGTTTTATCATTTACTAGATTGTTGAGTTCCTTGAGGGCAAAACTATGTCATTCATTTTTCTGACACCCAGATTAAGCTATTATTTGCTTGGTAAATGTAAATTTTAATCTGAACTGAGCACTGAAGTTCACTGGTCTTGTGCTGTCCTGAACCAAACTTGGGTATTAAAATAACAATTTAAAAGAAATTAAAAAAAAAGAATTATTAATAGTCACACATTTAACCCCTTTCTCTGCCTTCTAATAAGGAAAAATATTTTGTTGCTTGGGACCCAAGATTTTATTTTCTTGATTGGGTTGTCCAGATTGAGTAAAGCCATAACTGAAAAGACCTGAAATGGGCTAGATTGATTTTCACTGGCAAGATCTTATCACAGATAGATAAAAGTTAATTACAGGAGCTGGAGTAGAGACTCCCTTGAAGAAAGTTAGCAAATTCTGAATTTTAAAGAGATTTTACCTGGATCTTAGAAAATTTAAAAATATAACAACAGCAAAACACCTGAATGGAATCCTTGTTTGGCATTTATAAAGTTTAAGTCAAGAATTTCATTGCTTTTCATAATTTGCCTTTTTAAAAAATTTTGTGTTCCAATAAAATTTTATTTATTAAAACAGGAAATGGGTCAGATTTGGGTGCAGGACAATAGTTTGCCAACCTATATGGTCTAGAGGGAATCCAACACTCCTCAGAAAGTACTTGATGATCTATCAGGTTGCTTCTAATTCAAAAGTTCAGTGAATCTGTGCTGTTGTAGACTCAGCCAAAAGAAATATTGGGACAATGTGATGGACCTGAAGGGCATTATGCTAAGTGAGATAAGTCACACAGAGAAAGACAAATCCTACATGATACCACTAATGTGGAGTCTAAAAAAGCTGAACAGTAGCAACAGAGAATATAAAGGTGTTTACCAGGTGCTGAGGGGCTGGGGGGAATTGGGAAGATGATATTAAAGGGTAAAAACTTGTAACTAGAAAATGAATAATTTTGAGGGTTTATTTTCAATACTGGTTATTTCTTTTGCATGCTGTCCCATAAAGAAAACAAAGAAAATTCATGTTATGTGGTAATTCAACTTCCGTGGCAAGAACAGTGGTGATGGTGAGAGTGAGAAGGTAGTGGTTTTGCGGCCTTCAAATCATACCACATAGGTGACCGTGTAAACCTAGTTCAACTCCCCCTAAAGGTCTTTTGATGTATTTTAAACATTCTCAGGAAATAATTTGGTTCACAGATATTCATTGCATGAATCAAATACTTGTACACTTTTCATTTACTGTACAGATATTTTATATAAAGGTTACACTTTGTTAAATAGCAAATCTTACAATTTTGTGCATACTATAATTAAAAAAAAACAATATATAGAGTGTGGTATCATAGAGAAATATTTGGTCTTTGTTCCCTATTCCTGGCATAGAGCTCCTAAAGCCTTTAGAATTTCTCGAGAAATAAGAGTGATAGGACTGTTCCTTGTTCTAATGAGGCACTCTTGATTAGCCCCTAGGTAGCTTTAGGATGGTGGCTGGTCACCAGAAGGAAGACCAAGCCTTGATTACAAGTTTGAAACTTTCAGCCCCACCCCCAACAACCAGAAAGAAGAGAGAGGCTGGAGATTGAGTTAGTCACCAATGGTCAAGGATTTAATGCATTACACCTACGTAAGAAACCTCCATAAATACCCCTAAAGATGGGGTTCGGAGAGTTTCCGATTTGTCCAACATGTCAGGAGGATGGCACGCCCCAGCTCCATAGTGACAGAAGCTCCTGTGATTGGGACTCTTTAAGACCCTGCCCAGTATACCTCTTCATTTGGCTGTTCATTTGTAACTTTATAATAATCCAGTAAATGTAAGTAAAGACTTCTTGAGTGAGTTCTGTGAGTCATGCTACCGAATCATTGAACCTGAGGAGGTAGTTACGGGAATCTCCAAATTATAGCCAGTCCATCAGAAGTATGGTGGATCAGGACTTTTGACTGGCATCTGAGGTGGGGGCAGTGTTGTGGGACTGAGCCCCTCAATGTGTGGAGTCTGACACTAACAAACACCTGGTATTTCAGTCAGAACTGAATTGAATTATAGGACACTTAGTGAGTGTCAGCATTAATGTCAGATGTCAGGAGGAGAAAAATCTGAGACAGTCAAAAAATAAGAAAATTAAAACACTCACAACTCCTCTTATTCCCCAGATAAGCAGTTAAGATACATTGATACATAGATACATACACATACACGTACTCTCTCTTCTTAAACACACATTTACACACACAAATAGTTTTATAATAAATTAAGACCATAGCATACAGATCTTGTCACTGTCAATACAAAGTTGTTAAAATATTTTCTTCAATGGAATAGGATGCCATTATATTGATACACATAATTTAATTCATACAGCTAATGTCAAGCATTATATTTCAAGATATGAGTAGTGATTTTAGTATCTTTTAAGTGTAACATCTTAGGACAAACTATACTAAGAAAACAATCTCATAAATTTATAGCAAAAGTCAGTAAGCTGTGACTGTCCATAACACTCTCTATCTCCTTTCCACCTAAAATGGGAATTGATGTACTGTAACTCAACCATACTTCAATTAAAAAATAAAGAAAAGAAAAGCTGAGGGAATTAAAGCTTCAATAGCCAAATATTTTAATTTTTTTTAAAATGGGAATTGAGATAATTTTTGTGAAATATATCTAATAATACTAAAACATATTTATTATCTAAAGTCTGGAGGTAATATGTCCCAAATTAAGTTTTAGGAATTATTTTATTTATTAAACCAAGCTTCGATGGAACAAAACTTTCAATTTGTTTGAAAGAGAATACACAGGAAGATTTTGGTTGTCTGAATCTTTGGATAAGCTGAGATATTCTATTAATCAAAAGAGACAAAAGGAGCATAAATCATATTCCTCATATAAACTAAAATCAATAGAATTCTGTCAGGCTGAATTAAGCAATATTGTATTATTAACTTCCAATATTATCTAGTGTGGTTAAATGATTTTATTTATATATGTTTGAGTTTTTTTCTTGAACATAAGAATCTATAGTCATGTAATTTTTAAGCATAGAGGGATCTTAGATATTAATCAAATAATATGTAGGTTGGAGTACAAATTCCTTTGGGGTAGATACTGAATTTTCTCCATCTTTACATCAATACAGTGACTTGCAAAAGTGTACCTAATTTTTAAACTCAATTTAACTGAAAATGAGGAAAGTGTGTTCCAAGAAGTTAAGTGATTTATCAAATGATTATTAGAGACTTAGATGTACCTAGACTTTAGAATTTATTTATTTTTTAATCCTAGACAATTAGTAGTACTGTTATGCCAGACTTCCTCTCTCAACATATATATCTTTAATAATAGGAATATATTAGATATGGCAGCTCTTATCTAATGAAATTCTATAGTGGTACGTATTTAACTATATTTGGAGTTCCACACTGAAATGTCCAGGCAGGATAGGACAGGTAAAGTAAGAGAGAGAATATGGCCAGTGTTGAGTGCCTAAGTATATATTAGGTAAATGGAGTGAGTTGTGATAAATTGAATAAACTCAGGTCCTGTCTAAATACGGCTTCTTCTCCTCAGCTTTAGGAAATCTTAGAGGTTTATTACTTAGAGATGGGAAAGAAACTGCCTCTTGCTCAATACTCAAAACAGACACAAGACAGAGTTTTGCTGCCATTTAAGGAAAAAGTAAGGGATGCAGACAGACGAATCTCCACCCCCTAGGGCCAGGACCCAAGGTCCTGTCTAAAACTGAGGCTGGGGGACTTCGCTGGTGATCCAGTGGTTAAGAATCCGCCTTCCAATGCAGGGGACGTGGGTTCGATCCCTGGTCAGGGACCTAAGATCCCACCTGCCGCAGGGCAACTGAGCCGATGCGCCTCAACTAGAGAGCATACCTGCCGCAAACTACAGAGCCCACACACTCTGGAGCCCGTGTGCCACAGCTAGAGAGAAGCCCGCGTGCCTCAACTAAGACCCGATGCAGCCAAAGAAAAACCCCAAGCAAAACAAAACACTCAGATGTCAACAAAAAAATAAATAAATAAAATAAATTAAAAATAAAACTGAGGGTAGGCCAAGAAAGTAGGAAAGCCCTCCCCTATACACAGATGTTTATAGGAGCTTTATTCATAATTGCAACAGTAAAAAGATCAGTGGTTTCCAGGGGTTGTGTTGGGGTGGCAGTGGGGATGAACAGGCAGAGCACAGAGGATTTTTAGGGCAGTGAAAAGACTCTGTATGATATTATAATGATGGATACATGTTGTTATAACTGTGTCCAAATCCATACCACATATAATACCAAGAGTGAGCAGTAATATAGCTATTACTTGTGACTTTGGTTAATGATGTGCCAAAATAGGTCCATTGGCTGTAACAAATTTAACACTCAATTAGGGGATGTTGATAATGGGAGAAGCTGTGCATGTGTGAGGGCAGGGGATATATGAGAAACCTCTGTACCTTCCCCTCACTTTTCCTGTGAACCTATAAATGCTTTAAAAATAATAAAGATTGAAAAATTTTTTAAATATAAAAGAATTGTTAAGAGAAGTTCTGCAGACAGAAGTATTATGAAGAAAGCTAATTAGATGTATGCCAAGAAATGAATAGGGCTGGAAAGGCAAAATACAAAGGTAATTATAATCAATAAATTATTGTAATTATACTATGAATAATTGATAGACCAAAAAATATTATAAATATATATTATGAGATTAATACATATGTAAAAATAAAACTTGGCAAGTACACAACCAAGTACAGCCACCATGGCGAACAGTATGGAGGTTCTTTAAAAAACTAAAAATAGAGCTACCATATGATCCAGCAATCCCACTCCTGGGCATATATCTGGAGGAGACCATAATTTGAAAAGATACATGCACACCAAAGTTCATTGCAACACTATTTACAATAGCCAGGGCATGGAAGCAACCTAAAGTCCATTGACAGATGAATAAATAAAGAAGATGTGGTACATATATACAATGGAATATTAGCCATAAAAAGAACAAAATAACGCCACTTGCAGCAACATGGATGGACCTACAGATTGTCATACTGAGTGAACTAAGTCAGAGAAAGACAAATATCATACGATATTGCTTACATGTGGAATCTAAAAAACATGGTACAAATAATTTATTTGCAAAACAGAAATAGAATCACAGAAGTAGAAAACATACTTTACGGTTACCAAGGGGAAAAGGGGGGAAGGGATAAATTGGGAGATTGGGACTGACATATACACACTACTGTATATAAAATAGGTAACTAATACGAACCTACTGTATAGCACAGGGAACTCTACTCAGTACTCTGTAATGACCTATATAAGAAAAGAATCTAAAAAAGAGTGCATATATGTATATGTATAACTGATTCACTTTGCTGTACATCAAGAATGTAACACAACATTGTAAATCAACTATAGTCCAAAGTAACTTAATTTAAAAAAAGAAAAGAAAAACTATGGCAACATACAAAAAAAAAAAAAAGAAGAATAAAAGAAAAAGATCTCAAGCCAGTAATCTAGCTTTAAATCCAAAGCATGTGGAAGGAATAAAACAATAAAGACAGGGACAAAAAACAATGAGATTAAAAATGGGAAATCAACAGAAAAAATCGGGAAGCAAAAAACTGTTTATTTGTTAAAAAATCAATAAAATTGATAAGCCTCTAGACTGATTAGGAAAAAAGATTATTAATATTATCAATATCAGGGAAAAAAGAGGGAATGTCAGTACAGATTATACAGACATTAAAACACACCAGGGGGCTTCCCTGGTGGTGCAGTGGTTGAGAGTCCGCCTGCCGATGCAGGGGACATGGGTTTGTGCTCCGGTCCGGGAAGATCCCACATGCCGCGGAGCGGCTGGGCCCGTGAGCCATGGCCACTGAGCCTGCGCGTCCGGAGCCTGTGCTCCGCAACGGGAGAGGCCACAGCAGTGAGAGGCCCGGGTACCGCAAAAAACAAACAAACAAACAAACAAACACAATAGGGAAATATGAAAAACTTTGTCAATAAATGTGATGACTTAGATGAAATATACAAACTACCAAAACTATCATAACCACAGGAAAGTCACAAACGACCAAAACCACATGAGAAGAAATAGATAACCTTAATTACCCATATCCATTAAATAAATAAATTGCATTTATCATTAAAAATCTTTTCCTCCAAAACAATAACAACAGTTCCATGTCAAATGGCTTCACTGATTAATTCAACACAAATATCTTTACACTATATACTTATTAATCACAAAGGAAAAAATAAAAACTTTACAGTGGAGTAACCTGACTGACACTACTTTATCAAGTGATTAAGAGTTAACATTACCAGTAATAGGACAAATCAATATCATGTGCATCTTGATGTGATGCACCAAGAACAAAATATCTCTTCAGTAGTATTCCTGCAAAAAATCCAGAGCAGAATTGAACAGTATTCTACAGAAAACTGGCCTGTTCTCTACAATATTGTCAATGTCATGAATGACCAAGAAAAACTTACGAAATCAACACCTCAATTCAACATGCCTAAAATGAAATTTAATTTTTTCTCCCCAAACATGTTCTTCTATCAGATTTTCTTTTTCATTATAGATAGTGGCAATGCCCACAGTCTCAAAGAAGATCAGAGTATGGCATTTTATTGACAGCCTTATTCATCAACACTCTAAGTTTCTGAATTACTAAATTCTGCCTGTTTTACCTCTGAAATATAACTCAAATTCACCCACTCCTTTTAAAACAATTTTATTGAGATATAACTCAATTCATGTATCACACAAATCATCCATTTAAAGTGTAAGATTCACTGTTTTTCAGTATTTTTACAGAGTTGCACAACCCATCATCACAATTTTAGAACACTTTGTCACTCCACCAAAAAACAGCATCCATTAGTAGTCATTCCTCACTCTCCTCTCAATCCTTCCTCTCTTGGGAAACCATGAATCTAATTTGTTTCTATAGATTTTACTCTTCTGGAGAGTTCATATAAATGGAATCATACAATATGCAGTCTTTCTTTTTTTGACTTGCATCTTTCATGTAACATGCTTTCGATGTTACATCATGTTGTCATACATATTAGTACTTCCTTTTATTTCCAAATAATATTCTCCTGTATAGATAGATCACATTTTGTTTATCCATTCATTTTGATTATTATACTTTTGGGCTATTATGAATGAAGCTGCTATAAATATTCATGTACACATGTTTACATGGACGTATGTTTTTATTTTTCTTGGGTATATACTGAGAACACATTTTCCTTTCTCTTGGGTATATACCTAGAATTGGAATTGACGAGTCTTATGGTAACTCTACGCTTAATGTTTGAAGAACTGCCAAACTTTTTTCCAAAATGGCTGCAACATTCTACATGCCCACTAGCAAGGTATAATTCTAGTGTCTTCACATCTTTACCAACATTTGCCATTATCTGTCTCACTGATTATAACTATCCTAGTAGAGATGAAGCCATGTCTCATTGTGGTTTTGATTTGCATTTCTGCAGTGCCTAATGTGTTCACTGGTTATTTATATATCTTCTTCAAGGAAATGTTTACTCAAATAATTTTCTGATATTTTAACTTGGTTATCATTTATTATTGCATTTTAAATGTTCTTTATATATGCTTATCAAGTCCTTTATCAGATGTATAATTTGGAAATATTCACTCCCATTCTGTAGGTTATCTTTTTACTTTCTGGATGGTATCATTTGCCACCCATTCATTTTTTTCCCACAGTAAACATTTGAATTCAGGTCCTTACGATTTCTGGATCATTTCTGAATTGTTTTGTAGACTTCCAAATGGACACTTGTCTTCAATTTCTACCCTCTCCTATCAATTCACTGGGTAGTTGTCAGCTGTCCCCTAAAACCAATAATCAGACTGCCATCTCTTCTTCACAAACTATTTGTGGATTCTCTTTGCCCTTAGAATAAATCCCATCTCTTAAAAATGGCGTCAAATTGTTCTAAATACTGGCTCCAACCTAGAATTTTGGCATTATTTCAGATATCAATGGCCTCTACTCCCATGACATTTGAATTCCCATCACCCCAGCCCAATTTTTAGGTTATTTAAACAATTACTTCTATATCCCCATGCTCTGCTCATGTCTGAAGCACCTTTCTCTCCTTCCATCTCCACCATCGAATCTGTATGTATCCTTTATGCCATACTTGGAAATCAACTTCTTTGGAAAGCCTTTTTCTAACACTATGTCCCCAGCACAAGCTTAGCATTTGTTTCATTCTCTTTTATGGAAATGGAATGGAAGCGTATGAGTAAACATTATATAGTTACGATGCATCTTTTAGTAGTTGTTAAGCTACTTTCTTATGTAATAGGGCCATATACCATTATGTATGTTCCATGTCCAAAATGTATTGCATATATCAAGTGCATGTTTGTTTAATGAATAAATATGAAGATTAAAATTTTGTAAGAGATCACTTAGAATTTGTCACATTAAGAAATAATCATTTACTTTATGAAGAAGTCAATTGCAAAGTGGTTTTCATTTGTTAACTTGTTCATTTTTACCTTGAAATACCCTAAGGAAAATTTCATTATATATTGGAACATAACTTATTTACAGTCTACTTTCAGGATATCTGTATCAGCATGATTGGTACCTCAATATTGTCACTTTTACAAAAGGACTTCTGTAATTCATGTTATCAGTGAACTTGATTACAGAAATCGGGTACTTTGTTTTATTTCTCTTTTCCTTCAGCAATTTGCACCAATGGGAAATGCCACATTTTTTATCTTGCTCATTTTTAGCCTTAGTTCCCTTATCAGTAAAATAATTCTATTAGATCAGATGATTTCCAATGTTCCATTTAAATCCTAATATGTGTCAGTGATGGGCATTTGCATAAGATCTCTGTAAGCAATCACAGATTTTGGATATTATTTTCCCCATTTACATTTGCCAACTGCATTTAAATTTCAGTTCTTCATTTAATGGAAATACTGTTAAATTGTTTCAGCTCTTCCAAGATAGTGGTGCCTTTCACTTTTGCAGACTTAACTTAGGATATGCATGAAATTTCCACAGTTGTAAAGCCGAGCCAGTGATCCATTCTTTGCCTCTAACTAGTTCTTGATAAGAATTTGTGAATTCAAATTCACAAATTTGTGAATAAGAATTTGTGGTCAATTCATACTTTTCCTTTCCCTTGAATTTCCAATGTGATTTTCCATTTTCTGCCTTTACATGGAAAGTGACTGTTGATAAAAATGTGATTTGACTCTAGAACATTATTTTTATTTTCCCCTATACCTTTTCTCATTATATATTCCAATTTTCTCATATCTCATCCACAATCACATAATTAACTCTAGTTGATTTGTTAGGCTAGAACATTTCCCTTCTATGTCTCAGCATTTTTGAAGAACCTTTCCTCTCTTCCTCCTATTCTTCTTCATCATTATTATTATCACCATTATATCAATAGTAATAATAAAATCAATAGCAATATATCATTATTGAGTGTTATTAGTCAATGCCCCTTATGTGTCAGGAATCATTCTAGGTGTTTTTGCAATGTTTACTGGCTAATCACTACAATGACATGATGAGGTATATATTATTAAATCCAATTTATGCATAAGAAAACTGAGAATCAGAAAGATTAAGTGACTTATCCAAGATTTTCTTGACAGGAAGTAGAAAAATCTGAATGTGACTTCAAACCACATTTTACAGTTTCATACTCCCACTGAATAGATCTAGTTAAAAAATAAAACAAAACTCATGCATATTGAGGCTTTCCAGGTGAATATTTTCCTATAAGTCTACATGGGCTTTTAAGTCTGAGTCTAAAATCATGAAATTGGGATATAAGGAAAGAAACAATTTATTAAGATTTATGGATCTAAATTTGAGTCTCAGTCCATGACAGCACTATCTAGCCTCATACTCCTCGCAATTCAGTGAATCTCTCTAGGCTCAGTGTTTTTTCTTCTTTCAAAGAGTAAAACATTGCTTACCTTGCATGGGTTTTGTAAAGACGATAGCTGTTACTGTTATTTCAGTATAAAATTTTAATCTAAGAAAGCACTAGAAGAAGCTAGAAAACCATGTGGACTTAAAAAAATATATATAGGATTTAAAACAGATCAAAGTTAATTACTTCCCCCCCAAAAATAATTCAACTACTCTTTTAAATAATGATTTTTTTGAATTATTATATAATTTCAATACATGCTAAAAAGTCAATTAAGAGACTTCTAATCTGGACAAGATGGTATAAAATCCTTTTACCCTGCATCTCTCCTCTAAAGACAACTATATACCCCAGAAAGGGTACAAGACAAAAAGCAAACAACTATGAAAGGTTGTAAGAAGAAGGTCAGCTGGTTTAGGACACCAGGACTGGAGGAACAAGCACAACTGTGGCAGTGCGTTTTGTTTTGTGACCCTCACCCGACAGAAGAAGGCTACCCAGATCCAGCATTTCCCAAATCCTAACCTAGCAACAGAAAGCAGGTCACTCTTCCCCAAAGAGAAGTCCCTCTGACAACATCAGGGGAGCCTGACACCACCAGAAAGGAGGATCATTTTGGGAGCACTACCAGAAACAAAAAGCCAGGGGATGCTCTCTCATTCCCCACCAGGCCTGAAACTCCACTCATCCTCCAAAGAGATACCAAAATAGGCAGGCAGAGACGGCAGAAGAGACAAGATAGGGCAGGTGGCCTGGTCCAGGAAGCCTCTTAGTCCCTACATGACTTAGTCCCTACCCTGCCCAGAGTTACCAGAAGGTCAGGCAGAACCCACACAAGGAACAAAGTCAGAGCAAGCAGCCTGGTCCAGGTAGGATTTTCATCTCAGTGGGATACAGATTGTCCCTCCCTTCCAAAAGACACTGGTTTAAGCAGGTGGGGCAAGGGACTCAGCTACAACAAGAAGCTCAGTCTGAGAAACACCTATGTCCCTGTAAGCAAAAGACTCTTCTCTCCCACCCAGAAACACCATGGAAGAAAGGCACTGGTAGGGGAATCTCACTACACCCTCACCCACTGAGAGATACCTGGCAGTCAGGCCTAGGGAAATCCCTTATACACCCTGAGGCAGCACCAGCAGGGAACAGTTGGAGCCACAATAACAACAGCTAAACCAGGTAGGTCAAGATAATACCAAAAGACCCTGATAATTAAACTGGCGTTGGTATTACAGCTACAAATGTAGGCCAAGACCTGCGTGCTAAATCTGACTGCTAAAAATTTTTTTAAAGTTATATAGGACCCAGATTCTCCTAACATAATACAAAATGTCCAGGATACAAAACAAAAACAGAAACAAAAAAACCATCATAGCAAGAACCAAGAAAACACAACTTAAATTTTAAAAAAGCAATGAACTAATGCCAATACCAAAATGAATCATATGCTGGAATTAGATGACAAGACTTTTAAAGCAGCTGTCATAAAAATATTTTGATAAATAATTACAAAATCTCTTGAAACAAATTAAAAAAATAGAAAATCTCAGCAAAGAAACAGAAGTTATAAAAATGAACCAAACTAAAATTATAAAAATGAAAATTACCATAACAGGAAAAATAAAGGTCTTGGATGGGCTCAACTGTAGTGTAGAGATGACAGAAGAATGCATTGGTGAACAATATAATTGATGCAATCTGAAAAATAACGAGAAAATAGTCAGAAAACAACAACAACAAAAATGAGCAAAGACTCAATATTTGTATTATTCAAGTCCCAGAAGAAGAGGAGAAAGAAATTGAGACTAAAAGAGGATTTAAAAAAATAATGATTGAAAACTTCATAAATTTGGTAAAAGACAAACCCACAAAGAAGTTGAGCAAATTCTATACAAAGAAATCCATGTTAAGACACATCACAATTAAACTTTTGAAAACTAAAGAGAGAGAAAAAATTATATTGAAAGCAGCCAAAATAAATGACACCCTACCTAAAGGGACAGTTTGCATCGTAATGAATTTCTCATTTTAAACTGTGGAGGCCAGAGGCAAGGGCACACTATTTTCCAAGTGATGAAAGAAAAGAACAAAGGAAAAAATCTTCGGCGTCTAGGACTAAAAAAGAATTTTTAAACTTGACACAAAAAGTATAATCCATAATGGGGAAAATTGATATAGATATATTGAACCTCATCAAAATTAAAATATTTTGCTTGGTGAAATCTCATATAAAGAGAATAAAAAGACTACCTACAGTCTGGGAGCAAATATTTGAAAACCATATACCAGACAAAGGACTAGTGCCTAGGATATATAAATAACTCCCAAAACTGAACATTAAAAAAATTCCAATTAGAAAACTGGCTAAATATATGACCAGATATTTTACTCAAGAGGATATATAGATGGCAAATACACATATGAAATGATGTTTAGCGTCATTAGTCATTAAAGAAATGTAAATTAAAACTACAATGACATATCACTAAATTCTTATAAAAATGGCTAAAATTAAAAAATAAAATTAGTGACAACAACAAATGCTGATAAGGATGTAGAGAAACTGGACCATACATTGCTGATAGGAATGTAAAATGGTACAGAAACTCTGGAAAACAATTTGGTGGCAGTTTTTAGAAAACTAAATAACCAACTACGATACATGTCAGAAATCGAACTTCTGGGCTTTTATCCCATCAAAATAAAAATTATGTTCACACAAAGACCTGTACACAGTCGTTTTTGGCAGCTTTATTTTCAATAGTCAAAAAATTGGTTAAGTGGGCTTCCCTGGTGGCGCAGTGGTTGAGGGTCTGCCTGCTAGTGCAGGCAACATGGGTTCGGGCCCTGGTCTGAGGGGATCCCACATGCCGCAGAGCAACTAGGCCCGTGAGCCACAACTACTGAGCCTGCGCGTCTGGAGCTTGTGCTCCGCAACAAGAGAGGCCGCGACAGTGAGAGGCCTGCACACCACGATGAAGAATGGCTCCCGCTCGCCGCACCTAGAGAAAGCCCTCGCACAGAAATGAAGACCCAACACAGCCAAAAATAAATAAATAAATAAGCTTTCATTAAAAAAAAAAAAATTGGTTAAGCAAAGTGTGGTACATCTGTAACAGACTACTACTCAACAATAAAAAGGAATAAACTATCCATACACACAACTGGGAACAATCTTCAAAGAATTATGCTGAGTAAAAAAAAACCCAAACTTATATACTGTATGATTCCATTTATATAACATTTTCAAAATTACAACATTTAGAAGTGGAGGAGAGATTAATGGTTGCTAGGCATTAGAGATGGGCGTGGGAGTGAATACAGTAGAGGGTTTAGTCATAAAGGGAAACCTGAGGGATCCTTGTGGTATTGCAATTCTTTAATATCTTAACTGCAGTGGTAGATACATGAACCAATAAAGTGACAAAACTATGTATGAGTTAATGCACGTGCACCCACCCACACACACACACAAATGAAAGTAAGTAAAACAACGGGAGAACTATGAATAAAATTTTTGGATTCTGTCAGTGTCAATATCCTGTTTGGGATATTCTACTATAGTTTGCAAAGTCGTGTTCAAGGGTTCTCTCTGTATTCTTTCTCGTAACTGATGCAAATCTACAGTCATCTCAATTTTTAAAAATGACTAAAACTACAAAATAGAAGTCCATTAGTCCAAAATTCTTATAGTGAAAAGCATTCTGGGTTGAAAATCATTGTTCACATAGTGCCATGAAAACACAACTCCATTTATTGTCTTATATGAGCAATGATGCCGGGGCTCACCTACAGTGTTGTGTGTGTGTGTGTGTGTGTGTGTTATTGGAGGGTCTTTTTGGAAAATTTTAAGATATCCTCAGTATATCTAAGCGTTGAAAATTTTTCCTTCATTATGTTTATGATTCTGTCCTCTCTAATGTCAAGGCATTTAACTCCGAGAAGATTTACTTTATTAATATTATTGTTATTCTTGATATCCTTCTCTGAAATTTCCAACAGTTGATCCTTTCTTATCTCATATATTTTCTCTCATACTTTTACCTCTATTATTTTTATCTTTTATATTCAGGGAAATTTCTTCAAATTTATCTTTCAATCTTACTAAATTTTGGTTTTAGTTTCCAAGAAGCCCTGCTTATTTTGTGATTACTTATTTTTCACTGTATGTTTTTTAATGGATGCAATACATTTTTTTACTCTCTCACTGAAGTTTTTTTTTTTTTAATTGAAATATAGTTGATGTCTCTGAAGACTTTAATTAGAATTTTGGTTCTCTGTTTCTTAGCTCCATTTATTTATTTATTTTTTCTGTTTCCTATCTTCTGGGTAAGGGTTTGGCACATGATCATTTTGCTGGAGAACCCTTAAGTGCAAGAATGCGAATGGGGGCACTAATGTCCATTATTTCTGCCCAAGTCATCCATAAAATGCTGTTTTATTTAAAACAGTGAAGCGATCTTCAGTCACCCCATTTACATGGTAGAACCCCGGATAGGCATGGGCAATCACCCCTGTGATTTCACATTTGACCCGACTTCTCACTCCTGCCTTCTGGAACCTGGTAGGCAGTTCAGTCAGCTCACTGGTTACAACACTTTTTGCTTGTCAACTAGACTGTGGCTTCTCATGTTATCAGTCAACACTGTTTCTACTGTTTTCTGTCTTCTAGAAATTTACTAACATTTCTCATTTTTTCATGGCCTCCATTTGATATTCTTTATTGTTGTGGTCTGTGCTATTTGTTTTGTTTTACTATTATTTCAATGTGCCAAGAGAAAAAAGAAATATGTATTTGTGTTGTCTGAAATTTTCAAACGTAAGTCACCATTAAAATATTCTCAGCATAAAAATATAACTGTTGTACATTTTACTAGTAGTAATTTAAAAATCAATAAATATTTTTCTTTCCCTCCAGAAATATAATTGAAAACTAAAGCCATAATTATATTTGACAAGCTAACAAAGAATGGAATCATGGATTTCTTTCATCTTACAACTCATGCTGCACGTGACTTTAGCTACTAGCCTTTCACAATTAAAATAAGCCTTTCACAATTAAAACTAAGTAAATTCAGTGTCTTCCAAAGTATTCTGAAATTCTTATTATAGTTTTGTTTATCTATAGGGAAGGATTTCCCCATATTATTTGTTACTGAGTCAATGCTAGGCATAGAGTATTCAATCAATTAATATTTGTTATGATCCCAGGTATAATTTTAATGTCTAGTGACATGCAGCTTTGTGTTCTGTGAATCTTGGTTTTCTTTTTTTTTTTGCCAACTGTGAATCTCGGTTTTCTAACATCATCCTTCCCACCCCAAAATAATCAGTCTCCCTTCTAACCTTGTCATAACTTTCACTGACACTAAAGTCACTCATCTCAGTGGAGCAGAAATAAAAGCAGAATCATTGTTTGGAACTACTGAATCATTGTTTGGAACTACTGACACATTGTACATTTATTTTATTTAGTTCAAGAACCAAAACATCCAAGTCATCTTAACCATGCCAATAATAGTAAAATATCTTTTGAGCCCTTCAATCTCTTAACAGCTACAAAACTTCAATTATGCACCTATTTCTTCTTGCCTGATATCCTATTTCTCAGTGAGGCCATTTTGTGTAACTCTGTGTTCCTTATTAGAAGACTGGAACAAAGGCAATGATGAAAATAATCACCATGGAAAACACTTAAAACACGGGAAAAAAAGCAATCATGAAGACTCCTAAGTTATTCACTTTCTGTGAAGATTTCTGTGATGATAAAATATTATTTATCATTTGGAAGCTACTGTTAAAGATTCAATTAGTAGTGAAGGAAGAGAGGAACAGAAAGTTTGTGTTAAGCCAACTTGACTTGGAATAAATAAACATTGACCCTGTGGCTTTCTCTTGTTTCTCTGTATAGCTGCAAAAAAAAGAGATAAGGTTCTCAGAATTTAAAAAAAGGCCTAGGTCAGAGCAGTAAATTAATGTAATTGTGTAGTTATAAAACCATCGTGAAAGTTTAACTTTCTCACAGTCAGGCTTGGACCAGGCAATTGTTTACTTCCCATGGTATAAACAATAGAAACATAAAATTCAAATTTAATTTTTGTTTATCTTACCTGTAGACCTTGAAGATTGAAGGAGGAAGCAGGGTAGGGTAGGGAAACTGTCTAGATTGTTCTAACATTTTTCAAAATTATTCTCCTTTATCAACTAGAAATGAATAAGCAATGGTTACTCTCCGTGTTACTCCCATTGTTCTATCTAGAAATATTATTCTTGCTCAGATAATAATTAGGGTAGAGCTCCTTGTTTTAGTACAAATGAAGTTTTACTCAAAGAGGCCAACTACTATAATAAACAATCCTAAAGTATCAGGGGCTGAACAAAAATGAACGTTTATTTCTGGCTAATATCACAGTCCAAATCAAGGACCTTTGCTCTACAGTGTCATTCACTGGATCCATTTTCCTTCCTTCCTTCCTTCCTTCCTTCCTTCCTCCCTTCCTTCCTCCCTCCCACCCACCCTCTCTCCCTTCCTTCTTTCCTTTCCTTCTCAAATAGACCTTTGAAACTGGTCTGGGCAAGTAGCTGTTTTGATCACTGACAAATATTAAGCTTTATTTGCTTAATATTGCTATCTGATAATCAGGCTAGTCAAAATGCTGGCCCTGTACCAAAATGCCTATGCTTCTAAAAAATCTTTTTCTAGGCTGTATTTTCATTGTTCCTTATCTTAAGGAAGCCATGATCATGCAGGATCATTAAGATATCCTGTTTTCTAAGATTAAGAGCTTTCCCACTTCACTAAAAAAAAAAAAAAAAAAAAAAAGGGAGGGAGGGAGGGAGGGAGGGACGGGAACCGGTCCTGAGCTGGCTTCGTGGGCTTGTGACCTTTGCGGTTGCAGAAGTCTCCTTACTCACAAGGGTACCATGTTTGGTTCTGATATCAGCAACTTGAAATACTTAAAAACTGTATTTTTTAAAATTATGTTTTGTAAGTTAAGTCTAAGGGACAGTGGAGCATGCACATGAACAGAGGCTTTATGGGCGTTAAGTGTGTCCGCCTCCTTTCCCTGCAGTTCGAGGCTGTTCAAGCAGTGTTCACAGTGCTCGGTGAGCACAAAATTCCCATTAGCTTTTCTGATTTAGTGAGCTCTGCACTTCTTAGGACTTCTGCATCCTTACTGGATCCTCTAATTCTTGCTAGCAAATGAAGAAGGAAGGACATGGTGGAGAATTGGGAATTTTTAGATTTAATTGTATTCAATTTAATTTAAATTAATTTAATTTTATTATTTTATTTAAGGGTCCATCTCTCAAAGTGGCATATATCACTTCTGTCACTGTCATGTGTCACTACAACTTGCTTTATCATGAGATTTAGTATAAAATATTTCTTTGATGACTTCTACCCAAAGCAGTTTAGCTTTTCAAAGTAATTGGTCCTAATTAAGAGTGTCACATCATGGAAATCATAGGCTCCAGTGATGGCTCTGGTGCTGCCTTCCCTTTATACATTCTCCCTAAAGTGTTTTCCTTCTCAGTAGCATATTACTGCTATTTTTAAAGAATGTCTATTATATCACCCAGTCCTAAATCTCTTTTTCTACCTTTGTTGTGACTAATCTTACTTCTAAAAGGAACACAGTTATTTGAATTACATGAGAATTGAATTACTATAGTTGAATCAGGGTTAGGGGAAAAAAGGAACAAATATAAATGTAAGTGTATATGTACCAACTCAGAGTTAAATCTAGTATCCATAACATATTTTTCTCAAAATCATCTCTTTTCTTTATGTTAAAGGCAGTTGTTTTGAATTCTGCTATAATGTAGCCTGCCAACCCAATGCAGAGATTTTTCTTAAAGCGATTTCACTTGGTACCCCCCCCAAAACAAAAAATCTACTTTTTTCTCATTTTTTAATTAGTAGCAGCACAATTGTTTCTTAGATTTTGAGAGGCATGTTCAGAAAATACAGTGTGGTTCAATGAGAGAAAATCACATTTTTATTCTTCCTCGGACAACTTTGATTTAGTTCAACTACTTCTGAAAGAATGAAAGTTCTGCTTGAATGCCCAATCCTTGATTTCCACCATGCTTCATTTTTTTGTTCCTTATTAATAGGAGAATCTGGAGAAAGGAAGAGGGTTCACATTTGAAAAAGGAAGGAGAAAATAGAGAAGCAATTCTATTTTTATTTTCCCTCACCTCACATGTGTGGGGAATAATGATGGGAACTCTGTAGGATAAACTCACCAAGCACAGTTTCTGGTAATGCTTAAAACATACCTGTAGGAGAAGGAAGAAAGAAACCCCTCAGGTGCAGGTGACTTTGATGCTTGTTTATCAAGAAATTTTAATAACATAAAACAAAAAAAAAAAGAATTTTTAATTCATAATTCAATTATGTACTTGAATATTAGTCAACTTTCCCTAATTTATACAATGATAGTAAGTAACCCTAACATCTTAGTATCATATATGACATTGTGTTTTATGTCTGTGGCTGTCATGTGCTTTGCCTCTACTCTACATGCCATCACCTTCCAGAACACAGGCTGAAGGAAGAGCCCCATTTGGGATGTGCTATTCTCATGGCAATGGTAAAAGAGCAACATAGTTGATGGGGACAGACAACAGCATGTAAAGCTTCATTTAAGATAGGCTTGTATGATTTCTGGTTTTATTGGCTGAAATAAGTCACATGGTCACACTTGACATTGGAGAGAGGAAGTATATTTCACCTACAGGGAGGTAATGTAAGTCACATAGCAATGTGCCAAAGTATGTAAACCTCCAATACAAAAGAAGAGAGAAGAGCAAATGATTTGAAATCATAACGCAATCTGCCATACATGTTGACACACTTTCTAGTAGGAAGAAAGCTATTATTTTTCTTTCTTAAAAAACTGAGTTCTTCAAATTACATCTTCTATGTTGTAAAAGTTATAGAAATCAGAGTAGAAACATTTTAATACTGTAATGTTTTGGGTAATTGCAAATTTAAGGAAATAATATAAAAATTCAGAGGAAGCTAAAGGATTCATTAATACCATATTTCTTTTTTCTACTAAGAGAGGAAAACACTTTAATCAGAGAATACTAGTTTTTTACTTCAAGTATATTCTGTTTTTCTTTAGGAATCAACTACTATTTTATTGCATGTGGCTATGTGCCCGATTAGGCAACAATATTTCTCAGGTCCCCTTGAGGCCAAGATGGTCAATTAGACTTAAGTGGGAGTTGACGGTGGCACTTCTGAGAAAACTTCTTTGGAGCAGAGGGTTAATGTGCACCTTTTTACCACCACTTTCTTCTATTTCCTTCTTCCTGCCTAGATCTTAAACCCAATGGTTGATGAGCTATAGTTATTTGCAACTTGACCTTGAAGATGGAAGCTGAGTGCTGAGAATGTTGGAGCCAAACATTAAAGGTGTTTGCATCCTTGGTGGCAATATGCAGCCTTCCCATCAGTCCTGGACTGCTTAACTCTCTACTTCTTTTGTGAGACGGTGATATAAACTTCAATTTTGTTTGCATCACTATGATTTTCTATTTCTCTTACTAGCAGTTGGGCACAATTATTGTATAGTACAAGGCTTACTTAGGAGTATTAACTAAAAATTGAGGAGATCCCATTGCAGCTTTTCTAACAGAGATCTGTGTGGATGTTTAGCTGGGAATATGATGATGCAGAATAAGATGCCAAAGAGAACAAAGCAAGATTATGATGCCCAAGACCAGGAAGAAGACTGAACAGTGCTAGTATTCAGCCAAATGGGTAAAGCAAAATAAATTGTATTGTATCGAATAAGATTATGACTTCACAAAGCTTAAACATTTAATTATAATAATAGATACGGATATATGTCTTTGAGTATATATTGATTCACAGACACAAATTTAAAAATTGCATATTTTTGTGTATAGGTAGTGTCAAATCAAATAGGCTCCTCAGTGATACTTAAACTGGGACACCATAGAACTATGAGCCCTTAGTTAAGTAGATTGATGTGTTGCCTCTTATAGGCCACTTGGCACCAATGTTGGCCACTTGCTTTGCTTCTATAGACTTCTCAACAACAGCTATTCCCACACAATGAAAACTTTTCAAATGTTTCTATTGGCAATTGGATTGTGGCTTGTGAACAACTAGTGCCCCAGTTGTCATTTTTTTTAATTTATCATTTCAACATTTTTTTTCCTCTGTTAGTTCCTATTAGATGTAGGACCAGAAAAAAAAAAAATAGAACTTATCACTCAATTCTGCAGAATCTCTGTTCCAAGTGACATGGATCCTTTCCAAACGGTGGGCTAAGAAGGCACACCTAAGTATTTCTTAATGCCTATGATGTGCTGTCTTTGTCTACACCCTGATTTTGTCCTCCCTGATTTATTCATTGTCACTTGAAGACAGCAAATCTAAGACCTCTCTTGGCTCCTGAAAGTTTTAACTTTTGTAATCTGCCAGAGCAGGTATCTATAATTTAATACGGATTAAGAAAAAGAGTAAGAAAGAAATGTCCTCAAATGGTTATGTGAGGAAATATCATTAATACACAGGGATGATTTATAATCTAAAGCAGGTGCAATCAGCACACATTAACCAACAGGTCTACATAGGATGTAGACAACCAATTATACAATTAAAAAATATTTTTGATTAATTATTATTACAGTTAGGATTTGTGGTAAATTCCTGCTTTAGTTTCCAAAGTCAGAGAAAGACTTCAGGTTCCAGTGAGGAACTCAAAATATGTGGTTGAAGTAAAGAGAGTATCATTAGTGTATGTGCGTTGGAACATGAAAGAGGAGGAGGAGAAAGAAGAGTGTGTGTAAAGTTGCATTTCAAGCAGAGAGGATGAACTGAACAAATGTTGGCGATAAGCAAGGGAAAGCTGGCTAAAGACCACAGAATAATAAAGCAGCTAGACATTATCAGCTGGCTAGTGGCCTACAGACTAGCATGTTTCAGCTACTTGAATATTTGCATCAGTTTCTATTGACTGGAATCAGAAATTCACACTTAGATATTTCTAAGTGAAAATGAACTAACACTACCTTGATGTCCTAATTACGTGGAGATGTTTAGGGAACATCTTGGTTTTGTAGTGCATTTTGCTGCTTTTATTCTAATAACTAAATATGTACTATTTTTGTATAATTGCCAAACAGTGGTAGATTAAAATTATTAAATAATTCTTCAAATGAATAGCTTGTCAATTAGTCAATAAAATCTTTTCACTCTTTCTTAATATAAAGAAGCTAATGCTTTCTTATCACTTATATTCCTTTTTCTCCTGGGAAAACAGAGTAATTATAATTTTTTTCTACTTCAGAATCTGTCTCTTAGAAGTGTATCAATTGCATTCAAGTTCTTACAGTTTAATGTGTCCATTTTAAGTTATTTTCTGTATTTACCTTGCTGATGCTACCTAGTACAGAATAGGTAGCTATCTTGTTGAAATAGAAATGTCCACACGTTTCTAAAAATTTCTAAAAATGTAGACACATTTTTCCTTCAGAAATGATTTCAAGCCTGATTAAGAAAGAAAAAGGTAAAGCCAGCAAAGCACTTGTCATTTTTTTGTAAGTACTGCACTTGTTTCTTTCAGGCATTTGGGAAAGAACTGAATATATATTATTTGATTTACTTTACTGTCTGTCAGAGTAAATTTGGTTTTGTGTATTTTAAACAGAGACTGAAATGACTTGATAAATAATATCCATCAAAACAACTTGGAAACCACTTAAGATGTTGGTCTTTATATGAAGTCAAGATAGCTTTTCCATCCAAGTTGCTTGAGTGCTTCTGTTAAAAGTATGTAGAAGGAGGGAGATGAGAAGAAGCAAAGCAAAGAAGTAGAAAGGTTTAAGTTGGAAATATGACTTTAAATATTGTTAGTGCCTTTCAAAACAGATACCTCAACCAGTAAGTTTCTATTTGATAGTAACAGATGTCAACCTTTGGTCTGAAGTTAAAGCACTGTTGAAAAGCTCCATTGGCTAAATATGAAATTCCATTTGAAATAAACTTGTACATGTTATAATTGATTCAAACTGTTTGCTCAAAGGAGATGCTCAATTTATGTACATTGGATTTCTTTATTACCATTCAGAAGCGTAATTAGGACTGTTACTCTTATTATTCAGCTTTAGAATATCAGTGAATCAGCTTTGAAATATACCATGGCAAATCTTTAACAGCGAGCAACACTGATTAATAAGGAAGGAAAGGAATGGATATTGTCCCAGTAAAAGAAAAGGAAGATTTAGGAAGTTGGCAGAGAATTATCCAACTTGAAAGGTGGCCAGGAAACAGCACCTGACACCCACATGCTCCTTTGGCAATATGTTCTCTGCTCTTTTATCAATAATGGCCATGAACAGCTGTAACATTAGTTTTGTAGCTAAGTGATGAGAAGAGGATCGTTGAGACAGTGCACTGAATTCTACTCCCAAACTCCCTAATTATTTTTTTATGAAAATATCTCATTTCTCAACATTAGCCTATTTCGTGGAGGTCTGTGGGACTTAACTCATGTAATTGTTAAATTTTCTGCCCAGGCCCAGTAAATTAGACTGACTTGACTAATCCATATGTCTCAATAGTAATGATCATGTCTGATAAGAAGAACATGTATGATCAGAATTAGAGGGGACAAGGAAGTGAAAGGAAACTCAATCCTTTAGATTGAATCAGAGTAGAGCTTAAAGACAAACCACCACTGTCTCTACAATCATCATCACAGCCACACCTCCCTTCATAACAATTCTATTTTCAGTAGTGGCAGTTTATCTCAGTGTGTTCTCTCGCCTAAATAAGCTCCCCTCCTGGGCACAGTAATTCTCCAAATTTCCATCTTAAATCTTCGATGAACTTTTGACCATGAGCAGAATGCTAGATGGTACACTAGATGATGGCCACTAGATGATGACCACTCGAACACCAACTTGATGGACAGCATGCTTTTCTTTGCAAGAGTAATTGTGGTTAATTTTTGCACACTGAGAAAATCACATTTTAAACGTCTTGTCTGTAGGCCATTTATAGATAATTTGAGAATAAGCACATTTCTCTAAGGCTGAAGACTTAAATAAATGTTAAGAGTGTACAGACAACTCACATAACTGATATAGATACTGCCCTGTGCAAGTAGAAATAGTCTCTACTCTTGATTATATCCCTTTCCACCCTACCTCCACTTTACCTCTCTTAACAAACAAAATATATAACTTATGAAAAAAGGAGGAAGAGTCAGTGAAGAAGTAAAAAAAAAATAATTAAGTTATTCCAGTAGCTTATCCAAAAAAGATACTTGTTATCTCTAGGTTGATATTATCAATGGACATTTTTAAGTCTTTGTCCTATTTGAACTCACAGTAGCATTAGGTAGTATTAATTGTTCTCTTTCTTTTGAAATTCTCTTTTCCCTTGGCTTTCATGAACAATATAGTCTTCTGCTGTACCACAACATCTATCTTTTTGACCCATTTATGTTAGTATTTACTAATTTCTCCTACTATTTTTAGATTTTAGATACTGGAAGTCCCCAAGATTTGGACTTATTTCTCATTTTTCACTATACAATCTCTTCTTTGGCAATCACATTCACATCTGTGGTTTCATTTACTTTTAATCTCTTTATCCAGAGCTCACTTCTGAGTTATAGACTCTTATCATCCTCTTCCTACATGGCAATTGCATTTGGATGTTTCAAAGGCAACTCAATCTCATCATGTCCAAAGTCAAGCTTAGTGTTTTCCTTAAATATCATGCCCTCTCCTAGCATTCTCTGTTTTCATGAATGGGACCACCATCCATCAAGTTAAGCAAACTAGAAATTCAAAGGTTTCAATTTGTCCTTCTTTACTTTCATACCAAATAAATTTCCATGTTCTTCATTTATATTTTCTAAATATCTCTCCATCCCAAACACCACCACTGTGGTTAAAGTCTACCTCACCTGGACGGTTACAACAGATTTCATCTCATTTTCCCCTTCCCATCTTGACCACTTTGAATCTGTTCTCACCCTGGGGTCAGGGTGATAGATTTTAAATACTGGGTTGGCCAAAAAGTTCGTTCAGGTTCTTCCATAACATCTTATGGAAAAACCCGAACGAACTTTTTGGCCAACCCAAAATAAAGATATTTGTGTTATTCCTGAGCTAAAAATCTTCCAAAGATTGCCCATTGTTCTTGAAATAAATATGCATTCAAGGTTCAACCCATGACTCTCTCTCTAGGTAATTTTATACCATTCTTCACCTTTCATTCTATATTTCATCTATATTGGCTTCTTTAAGTCTAAAAATTCCACTTTGATCTTCCTACTCATGCCATTGCACCAGATCCACCCTGGAAAAATACCACTTTAAGCAAGTTACTGCCTTCTCATTCATGGTCTCAGCTCCATCTTCTCTCCTTGAGGTGAGCCTCGTCAATCACACAGCCTAGAAATAGACACACTATAATGTCCATAACTCAGTTATTTCCCTTTTATCACAATTATTATAATTTTAATGTGTCCCCAATTAGATGATGAGCTCCACAGAATAATATCCACGTCTATTTGTATTCACTTGACTGATAATCCAGTGCCTGAAATATACATATTAGACACACAAGAAGTGTTTTTAAATGTCTAAAGAAAAGACCTGGTTTTATTCTGTATATCATCAAGATGAATTGCATCACTATACTTGCTCCATATCACCTCTGTTCTCCCACTTTTCCACGTCATAACTTTAATAGCATCTTTCCTCCAATGTTGCCTCAGTACCATTTATGATCTATGAGGGAACACAACACAAGGTTAAGGATATGGTTTCTAAAGAAGTCTGCGTGTTTCAAATGACTTGTCTACTTTCCTAGCTTTGAGATATTTGGTAAGCTACTTAATTGCTCTGTGTTTTAGTTCCCTCATCTGAAAAAATGGGGATTAATAATATTGATTTATGAGATTATGTGAGGAGTAAATAAAACTGCCTATTTAAAGCCCTTAATGCATGCACAATACATATCAGCAAATGTTCTCAATCAGATTTTTCATGTATTGAAAAATTTGAGGGAACATACAAGGTGATGCTGGTTATAGATGCTTTATTTTTGAGGGATCAGTCAGTGCAGAGAGTTCTGTAGTAGAAATTTGGAATCTGTCCAAAAAACTGATATATAAAACTGACTTTTCTCAGTAATGGTGCAGCTTTCATAAAATCTAAGGGGAATACAGGAAAAAGACACTATCCCAGATCTTCAGACACTTCTAAAGGGAAAAATGGCAAAATACTGGTCATTAATTCATCTTTGGCATAAATGCTTGAAGTCTAAGCAGATGTTTTTAGTTCTACCGTTGCCTTGGTATTGACTTACAGTAAAAACTGCTTAATTGGTTTCTATAAAGAACATAATTATTCCAGAGTTGATTTTTAAAGAGGATATTCACTTTGATAAGGATTATTACAGTTGCAGAATTTTCTACTTCAAGTCAATATGTTTCTGGAAATTATCACAAAGTTTAGAGATAACCAGAATAAAAAGCAATTTATATAACAGTTGAATTATAATAAAAGATGATAAGTATTTTACATTTTTATCTGGTAGTTCTGAAAATTATTTGCTCTTCACAATTATCTTGATTTTTTGGGTATATTTTGAATTGGTTATCATATTTAGTCTGCTCTTGTACAGCAGTATACACTGCAAATTGGACATAGAGATATATAGGAAAATACTTAATTATTTTGTTCTAAATTTAAATGGAACATAAATCTACTGCAGTCATCAGTTGATTATACAATCTTCCTTTATTTTTTATAGCAGAATTATAGCTGGAAGACAGCTTCAAGTGTCTTTCCCAGAGGTACAGATGATATGAAAAATAAAATAATATGTGAACACTCTGACTGACTCCATTCAGTAAATCTGTCTCATCCCAAATACACTTCTAGGCACCGAAAAGTTATAGTTTTAAACAACGGTATATAGACAAGAATGAAAATAATCTCAAACTGGGGAAATATTTTGAATGAATGTTAAAATATTCCTGTTGATTTACATCTATGCATATATAATAATTCCTAATAAACTGTATGAATGGCCAAGTAACGTGAACACTCAACTTCATTTTTAAGTGTGTATGCAAATTTTAAAACTGATATAATTTTAATTGAGCATGTTGAAAACATTTGAAAAGATTGTATTACTCCGAGTAGAGGATAGTGTTGGTAAAAATGTACATGATACAACTACTAAGGAAGAATTGAAAGTATATATTCAAGCATTTCAAATGTGAGCATGTTTTGAGCCAAACTTTTCCATTCTTAGAAATTTATATCGGGTATTTTTGTTAGTAGGAAAAATTTCTACAAGAAGCCTTATTTATTTATTTTATTAATAACCTTTTTATTACATAACACTTTTAGATTTTGTTTGAAAAGTTACAAAGATAGGGTTCCCATATACCCTACTTCCAGGTCTACTATTAACATCTTCCTTGGCCTGGAACATTTGTTGCAATTAATGAACCAATACTGGTACACTGTGATTAACTAAAGTCTGTACTTTATTCAGATATCCTTATTTTTTATGTAATGTCTCTCTTCTGTTCCAAAATTCCTTCCAAGTTACCACATTACATTTAGTCATCATGTCTCCTTAGGCTGTATCTCTTGGCTATGTGTTTCTCAGTCTTTCCTTATTTTTGATGGCTTTGGCAGTTTTGAGGTCCTGTGAAGGTATTTAGTAGAAAGATGTGAATTAAGATTTGTCTGATTTTTTTTCATGATCAGACTAGACTTATGTGTTTTTGAGAGGAAGACCACAGAGATAAAGTGCCATTTTCATTACAAGGGTATATGCTATCAGCATAACTTATGACTATCAATGTTAAACATGATCACCAAGATGAGGAACTGTCAGTCTGGTTTCTCTACTTTTCATACTGTACTTTTTGCAAGGAAGTCACCATGTGCAACTCACCTCCTCGAGGGCAGAGTACCTAAATAAATTATTTGGAATCCTTCTGTACAAGAGATTTGTGTATTCTCTCCCATTCATTTATTTTTCTATAATTTACTTACATCAATATGGTCTCATGGAAGTTCTATTTTAATATTGTTTATAATGACACAAGTTTGAAAGTACTTTAAATGTTCATCGTTAATTATTAAAGTATGAAATTATACGCAATGAAGTAATATGTAGCATATCATGTCAATATCAACATATATATTGACATGGAAATATATCCATATCCAAAAATAGCAAGATACTTATTTTTAGTATAGTTGAATTTTTATCAAATTAATTAATTAAATGAAAGTGTGTCAATGAATATGTGTGTATATATTTTTAAAAGTCTGAGATAAGAGAAAACCATAGGTTGAAATGGATTATATCTAGATATCTGGATTATGAAAGTGTTTTTTAATTTTCTATGTTATATAGTTCCAAATATTTTTGTTTGGATATTTTTCATACTGAATACTAATTCATTGTTTTCTGTCTTTAAATGTGGAATTCTGTTTTTAAGTGTGCATGATT
Source organism: Phocoena sinus (assembly GCF_008692025.1). Lineage (NCBI taxonomy): Eukaryota > Metazoa > Chordata > Mammalia > Artiodactyla > Phocoenidae > Phocoena > Phocoena sinus. Next base: position 88,569,960 of record NC_045769.1, on the reverse strand, counting down.
ATCCACCTCTGACTGCGTAGTTTTATTTTCTCCTCGTATAATAGATAGTGGCAAGCAATCAGCTCATTCCATATCTCTTTAAATGGATCTACGCACCCATGGAATAGAAAGAGTTACCATTTGTTACATGTAATGAGTGTTATGTCCTCTGCGTGCCTCCTCTGACTTCATGATGTAAAAAGCTATAAGAGATGTATCATCATCACCATCTCCATTACTGAGAAGTTTCTGAGACTTCTAGAACTTGTGAAGAGTCCCACGGTTAGTAAAGAGGAGTCGATTTTTAAACAAAGACATGTTTAAATCCAAAGTTCATGTTCTTAATCATTATGTGATACGTAGGAACTTGCTCCTGTAAGTGTTATACAAACTACCTTCCACTCACCAATTTAATACCACCTGCTTTCTCTTACTTATATCCTCCCTGGATCTTCAATTTCATAAGGCTTTAAGCCTTATGTCAAAATATTCTCCTTCAGTCTTCCCTTATTTGATAACTCATCCAAATGACTCATCATTGTTTTTTCCCTTAAATTTTGTATGTATTTATGATGATGTACTGACTTTTGAATCCACAAACTTGTAGTTATGAATTGGACAATATCTGTAACAAGTTTGGGCAGTACTAGGCCCATATTCTTATATGTCACGTTCATAAAAGCAGTGTCTGTTGCATTGGTTAGCTGTATTTGTGATACATGTAGAGTTTTGCAATAGTTTTTAAGATTGATTCCATGGAAAGAGAAAATATAAGCCCCTGCTCTCAGAAAGACAAACATAGTTTTTAAAAATTGAGTTGCCCTTCAAGAAGAAATTCTGTTTTAATTAAAGGCTAATATGAGTTTGTCTGTGCATCTGAATATTTTAAAAAGTACATTAGAATCACAGACCTTGACACCTGGTGCAGTTGGGCCAAGAGCAAAAGTATCAACTGGAGCTGCATTTTATAATACTCTTTTATTTCAGTGAGTTTTTGCATTCATTTATTTTTCTATAATTTGATATCCTGAGGCCTTAGGAGATGTGTATCTCACTAATAGTTAAGGATCCTATATTTACCTTATTTTTTAAAATATGTGTAAAATTTTAATGTTCTTCAGTGGTTGTGATATAAGTTTTAGGTAATTACAGGAAGTGATAAAACATGGCTATTATAGGAGATAGTTAAATTTCAAAAATAAAAATGGCAATCAATTAATTAAAATCATAGCAAAATAGATAACTTTTTTAAAGACTTCTGCTCCTTTTGGCCCTCTTTTTTTACTTTCCCCATTACAATAATCCAATGTTATATAACTCACAAATTGTATAACACAAAACAATATTATATTTAATTTTGAGATATTTATTCATTTTCCTAGCTAAAGAGGTTATAAGAATCTTTTATTACTGAAAATGCTACCTATGATGGGTTTGCTAACATTTTTATTCTGAACCCCATTCTTCAGGCTGTCAATGTTTTAAGGAGAGTAGGGGTATCTTAGGGTAATCTTTTGTATTATTGATTTACTATTTATAATAAATGTGGCTATCAATCAATCATATTCCTCTAATTATGCTTTTTGTGTAGACATTATGATAGTTTTCAATACTTTGTGGAGAGGTTCTTTGAAAAGTGTTAAATTGTTGTGAACAATAAAGGGTAACAATTAGGCAAAGTTCCTATTGATCCCATTTAAAATTCAATCAGTAAAGAAATTTAAATGTGTATTAAATTTGGTAATGGGATGTTTATAAATGATACTCAACTTAGTAAAGAAATTTAACAACACAAAAACAAATAACACAAAACATGAAGTCCTTTAGGACAAATGCATAATGACACTGAAATTATAACAATTATCCCTTCAAATTGTGCCAAGAAAATGGCAGAATCCAACCTTCCACGTGGCAGCAAGAAGCAGGTTAGTTGAACATTTAACATTATATAGAAAGCATGTTAATAAGTTAGTTGCAGAATGATATGAGTAGCACATCAGAAGGCATTTAGTCAATCACTGTCAAACAATAAACTATTGTTGTTCAGAACTATGCTAAGAATTTTGACATTCATCTCATTTAATCCTCATGACAACTAAGGGAGGTAAACAGTGCTATCTTCACTTTACAAATGAAAAAAAAAAAAAAACTATGTAAAAAATGGATAAAAGTATTAAGGAAATAAATGTAGGCAGATAACTTAAAGATAAAGACCCTCTAAGGCAAAGATTTCTAAACTAGTATAAAAGGAAGTATCTTTTTTTTTCAAATGTAGGAGATTTTATCATCAGAAATTTATATAGATAAAAACCAGCAATTAGGCCTTCCTCCCCACGGATACACCAGAAATACATCCACACGTGGAACAACTCCTACAGAACTCCTACTGAAGGCTGGCAGAAGACCTCAGACCTCCCAAAAGGCAAGAAACTCCCCACGTAACTGGGTAGGGCAAAAGAAAAAACAGAGACAAAAGAATAAGGACGGCACCTGCACCAGTGGGAGGGAGCTGTGAAGGAGGAAAAGTTTCCACACACTAGGAAGCCCCTCCGCGGGCGGAGACTGCGGGAGGCAGAGGGGGGAGTATCGGGACCGCGGAGTAGTGCACAGCGACGGGTGCGGAGGGCAAAGCGGGGAGATTCCTGCACAGACGATCGGTGCTGACCGGCACTCACCAGCCCGAGTGGCTTGTCTGTTCACCCGCCGGGGCGGGCGGGGCTGCGAGCTGAGGCTCGGGTTTTGGTTTTGGACGGAGCTCAGGGAGAGGACTGGGGTTGGCGGCTTGAACATAGCCTGAAGGGGTTAGTGCACCACGACTAGCCGGGAGGGAGTTCGGGGAAAAGCCTGCACCGGCCGAAGAGGCAAGAGACTTTTTCTTCCCTCTTTGTTTCCTGGTGCGCGAGGAGAGGGGTTTAAGAGCGCTGCTTAAAGGAACTCCAGAGACGGGCGCGAGCCGCGGCTAAAAGCGCGAACCCCAGAGACGGGCGCGAGCCGCGGCTGAGGGCGCGAGCCCCCCGAGACGGGCGCGAGCCGCGGCTGAAAGCGCAAACCCCAGAGACGGGCGCGAGCCGCGGCTAAAACCGCGGACCCCAGAGACGGGCGGGAGACGCTAAGGCTGCTGCTGCCGCCACCAAGGGGCCTGTGTGCGAGCACAGGTCACTCTCCACACCCCTCTTCCGCGGAGCCTGTGCAGCCCGCCACTGCCAGGTTCCCGGGATCCAGGGACAACTTCCCCGGGAGTACGCACGGCGGGTCTCAGGCTGGTGCAACATCACGCCGGCCTCTGCCGCAACGTCACGCTGCCTCTGCAGCCGCAGGCCCGCCCCGCACGTAGTGCCCCTCCTACCCCCATCCCCCAACCCCCGGCCTGAGTGAGCCGGAGGCCCCGAATCAGCGGCTCCTTTAACCCCGTCCTGTCTGAGCGAAAAAACAGACGCCCTCCAGCGACCTACACGCAGAGGCAGGGCCAAATCCAAAGCTGAGCTCCTGTGAGCTGTGAGAACAAAGAAGAGAAAGGGAAATCTCTCCCAGCAGCCACAGAAGCAGCGGATTAAAGCTCCACAATCAACTTGATATACCCTGCATCTGTGGAATACCTGAATAGACAAGGAATGATCCCAAATTGAAGAGGTGGAATTTAGGAGCGAGATCTATGATTTTTTTCCCTTTTCCTCTTTTTGTGAATGTGTACGTGTATGCTTCTGTGTGAGATCCTGTCTGTATACTCTTGCTTCCACCATTTGTCCTAGGGCTCTATCCGTCCATGACTTTTTTTTAAAAATTCTTTTTCTTAATAATTAAGTTTAATTGTAATAACTTTATTATACTTTACCTTCGTTCTTTCTTTCTTTCCTTCCTTCCTTCCCTCCTTTAGACAACGAATCACCCCAAATTGAGGAGGTGGTCTCAGGGAGCAGGATTTATGATTTTTCCCCCTTTACCTCTTTTTGTGAAGGTGTATGTGTATGCTTCTGTGTAAGATTTTTTCTGTATAGCTTTGCTTCCAACATTTGTCCTAAGGTTCTATCCGTCCCTTTTTTTTTTTTTCTAAATATTTTTTAATTCAATAACTATATTATACTTTATTTTATTTTTACTGTATCATCTTTCTTTCTGTCTTTTTTCCTTCTTTCCCTCCTTCCTTCCTTCCTCCCTCCCTCCCTCCCTCCCTCCCTCCTTTCTTTCCTTCTTTGCTTCTTTCTTCCTTCCTTCCTTTCCTCCTTTCCTTCTTTCTTTACTCATACTTCTACTAATTCTCCCTACTTTTTCTCCCTTTTATTCTGAGCTGTGTGGATGAAAGGCTCTTGGTGCTCCAGCCAGGAGTCAGGGCTCTGCCTCTGAGGTAGGAGAGCCAACTTCAGGACACTGGTCAACAAGAGACCTCCCAGCTCCACATAATATTAAACGGTGGAAATATCCCAGAGACCTCCATCTTAACACCAGCACCCAGCTTCACTCAACGACCAGCAAGCCACAGTGCTGGACAACCTATGCCAAACAACTAGCAAAACAGGAACACAACCCCACCCATTAGCAGAGAGGCTGCCTAAAATCATAATAAGGCTACAGACACCCCAAAACACACCACCAGACGTGAACCTGCCCACTAGAGAGACAAGATCCAGCCTCATCCAGCACAACACAGGCACTAGTCCCCTCCACCAGGAAGCCTACACAACCCACTGAAACAACCTTAGCCACTGGAGACAGACATCAAAAACAACGGGAACTACGAAAGTGCAGCCTGCAAAAAGGAGACCCCAAACACAGTAAGATAAGCAAAATGAGAAGACAGAAAAACACACAGCAGATGAAGGAGCAAGATAAAAACCCACCAGACCTAACAAATGAAGAGGAAATAGGCAATCTACCTGAAAAAGAATTCAGAATAATGATAGTAAGGATGATCCGAAATCTTGGAAGTAGAATGGACAAAATGCAAGAAACAGTTAACAAGGACCTACAAGAACTAAAGATGAAACAAGCAACGATGAACAATGCAATAAATGAAATTAAAATCACTCTAGATAGGATCAATAGCAGAATAACTGAGGCAGAAGAACGGATAAGTGACCTGGAAGATAAAGTAGTGGAAATAACTACTGCAGAGCAGAATAAAGAAAAAAGAATGAAAAGAACTGAGGACAGTCTCAGAGACCTCTGGGACAACATGAAACGCACCAACATTCGAATTATAGGGGTTCCAGAAGAAGAAGAAAGAAAGAAAGGGACTGAGAAAATATTTGAAGAGATTATAGTTGAAAACTTCCCTAATATGGGAAAGGAAATAGTTAATCAAGTCCAGGAAGCACAGAGGGTCCCATACAGGATAAATACAAGGAGAAACACGCCAAGACACATATTAATCAAACTGTCAAAAATTAAATACAAAGAAAGCATATTAAAAGCAGCAAGGGAAAAACAACAAATAACACACAAGGGAATCCCCATAAGGTTAACAGCTGATCTCTCAGCAGAAACCCTACAAGCCAGAAGGGAGTGGCAGGACATACTGAAAGTGATGAAGGAGAATAGCCTGCAACCAAGACTACTCTACCCAGCAAGGATCTCATTCACATTTGATGGAGAAATTAAAACCTTTACAGACAAGCAAAAGCTGAGAGAGTTCAGCACCACCAAACCAGCTTTACAACAAATGCTAAAGGAACTTCTCTAGACACGAAACACAAGAGAAGGAAATGACCTATAGTAGCGAACCCAAAACAATATATAAAATGGAAATAGGAACATACATATCGATAATTACCTTAAATGTAAATGGACTAAATGCTCCCACCAAAAGACACAGATTGGCTGAATGGATACAAAAACAAGACCCTTATATATGCTGTCTACAAGAGACCCACTTCAGAACTAGAGACACATACAGACTGAAAGTAAGGGGATGGAAAAAGATATTCCATGCAAATGGAAACCAAAAGAAAGCTGGAGTAGCAATTCTCATATCAGACAAAATAGACTTTAAAATAAGGACTATTAAAAGGGACAAAGAAGGACACTACATAATGATCAAGGGATCGATCCAAGAAGAAGATATAACAATTGTAAATATTTATGCACCCAACATAGGAGCACCTCAATACATAAGGCAAATACTAACAACCATAAAAGGGGAGATCAACAGTAACACATTCATAGTAGGGGACTTTAACACCCCACTTTCACCCATGGACAGATCATCCAAAATGAAAATAAATAAGGAAACACAAGCTTTAAATGATACATTAAACAAGATGGACTTAATTGATATTTATAGGACACTCCATCCAAAAACAACAGAATACACATTTTTCTCAAGTGCTCATGGAACATTCTCCAGGATAGATCATATCTTGGGTCACAAATCAAGCCTTGGTAAATTTAAGAAAACTGAAATTGTATCAAGTATCTTTTCCGACCACAACGCCATGAGACTAGATATCAATTACAGGAAAAGATCTGTAAAAAATACAAACACATGGAGGCTAAACAATACACTACTTAATAATGAAGTGATCACTGAAGAAATCAAAGAGGAAATCAAAAAATACCTAGAAACAAATGACAATGGAGACACAACGACCCAAAACCTATGGGATGCAGCAAAAGCAGTTCTAAGGGGGAAGTTTATAGCAATACAAGCCCACCTTAAGAAGCAGGAAACATCTCGAATAAACAACCTAACCTTGCACCTCAAGCAATTAGAGAAAGAAGAACAAAAAAACCCCAAAGCTAGCAGAAGGAAAGAAATCATAAAAATCAGATCAGAAATAAATGAAAAAGAAATGAAGGAAACAATAGCAAAGATCAATAAAACTAAAAGCTGGTTCTTTGAGAAGATAAACAAAATAGATAAACCACTAGCCAGACTCATCAAGAAAAAAAGGGAGAAGACTCAAATCAATAGAATTAGAAATGAAAAAGGAGAAGTAACAACTGACACTGCAGAAATAAAAAAAATCATGAGAGATTACTACAAGCAACTCTATGCCAATAAAATGGACAATCTGGAAGAAATGGACAAATTCTTAGAAATGCACAACCTGCCAAGACTGAATCAGGAAGAAATAGAAAATATGAACAGACCAATCACAAGCACTGAAATTGAAACTGTGATTAAAAACCTTCCAACAAACAAAAGCCCAGGACCAGATGGCTTCACAGGTGAATTCTATCAAACGTTTAGAGAAGAGCTAACACCTATCCTTCTCAAACTCTTCCAAAATATAGCAGAGGGAGGAACACTCCCAAATTCCTTCTACGAAGCCACCATCACCTTGATACCAAAACCAGACAAGGATGTCACAAAGAAAGAAAACTACAGGCCAATATCACTGATGAACATAGATGCAAAAATCCTCAACAAAATACTAGCGAACAGAATCCAACAGCACATTAAAAGGATCATACACCATGATCAAGTGGGGTTTATTCCAGGAATGCAAGGATTCTTCAATATACGCAAATCTATCAATGTGATAAACCATATTAACAAATTGAAGGAGAAAAACCATATGATCATCTCAATGGATGCAGAGAAAGCTTTCGACAAAATTCAACACCCATTTATGATAAAAACCCTCCAGAAAGTAGGCATAGAGGGAACTTTCCTAAACATAATAAAAGCCATATATGACAAGCCCACAGCAAACATCATCCTCAATGGTGAAAAACTGAAAGCATTTCCACTAAGATCAGGAACAAGACAAGGTTGCCCACTCTCACCACTCTTATTCAACATAGTTTTGGAAGTTTTAGCCACAGCAATCAGAGAAGAAAAGGAAATAAAAGGAATCCAAATCGGAAAAGAAGAAGTAAAGCTGTCACTGTTTGCAGATGACATGATACTATACATAGAGAATCCTAAAGATGCTACCAGAAAACTACTAGAGCTAATCAATGAATTTGGTAAAGTAGCAGGATACAAAATTAATGCACAGAAATCTCTGGCATTCCTATATACTAATGATGAAAAATCTGAAAGTGAAATCAAGAAAACACTCCCATTTACCATTGCAACAAAAAGAATAAAATATCTAGGAATAAACCTACCTAAGGATACGAAAGACCTGTATGCAGAAAATTATAAGACACTGATGAAAGAAATTAAAGATGATACAAATAGATGGAGAGATATACCATGTTCTTGGATGGGAAGAATCAACATTGTGAAAATGACTCTACTACCCAAAGCAATCTACAGATTCAATGCAATCCCTATCAAACTACCACTGGCATTTTTCACAGAACTAGAACAAAAAATTTCGCAATTTGTATGGAAACACAAAAGACCCCGAATAGCCAAAGCAATCTTGAGAACGAAAAAAGGAGCTGGAGGAATAAGGCTCCCTGACTTCAGACTATATTACAAAGCAACAGTAATCAAGACAGTATGGTACTGGCACAAAAACAGAAAGATAGATCAGTGGAACAGGATAGAAAGCCCAGAGATAAACCCACGCACATATGGACACCTTATCTTTGATAAAGGAGGCAGGAATGTACAGTGGAGAAAGGACAGCCTCTTCAATAAATGGTGCTGGGAAAACTGGACAGGTACATGTAAAAGTATGAGATTAGATCTCTCCCTAACACCATACACAAAAATAAGCTCAAAATGGATTAAAGACCTAAATGTAAGGCCAGAAACTATCAAACTCTTAGAAGAAAACATAGGAAGAACACTCTATGACATAAATCACAGCAAGATCCTTTCTGACCCACCTCCTAGAGTAATGGAAATAAAAACAAAAATAAACAAATGGGACCTAATGAAACTTCAAAGCTTTTGCACAGCAAAGGAAACCATAACCAAGACCAAAAGACAACCCTCAGAATGGGAGAAAACATTTGCAAATGAAGCAACTGACAAAGGATTAATCTCCAAAATTTACAAGCAGCTCATGCAGCTCAATAACAAAAAAACAAACAACCCCATCCAAAAATGGGCAGAAGACCTAAATAGACATTTCTCCAAAGAAGATATACAGAATGCCAACAAACACATGAAAGAATGCTCAACATCATTAATCATTAGAGAAATGCAAATCAAAACTACAATGAGATATCATCTCACACCAGTCAGAATGGCCATCATCAAAAAATCTAGAAACAATAAATGCTGGAGAGGGTGTGGAGAAAAGGGGACACTCTTGCACTGCTGGTGGGAATGTGAATTGGTTCAGCCACTGTGGAGAACAGTATGGAGGTTCCTTAAAAAACTACAAATAGAATTACCATATGACCCAGCAATCCCACTACTTGGCATATACCCTGAGAAAACGAAAATTCAAAAAGAGTCATGTACCAAAATGTTCATTGCAGCTCTATTTACAATAGCCAGGACATGGAAACAACCTAAGCGCCCATCATCGGATGAATGGATAAAGAAGATGTGGCACATATACACAATGGAATATTACTCAGCCTTAAAAAGAAATGAAATTGAGCTATTTGTAATGAGATGGATAGACCTAGAGTCTGTCATACAGAGTGAAGTAAGTCAGAAAGAAAAAGACAAATACCGTATGCTAACACATATATATGGAATTTAAGGGAAAAAAATGTCATGAAGAACCTAGGGGTAAGATAGGAATAAAGACGCAGACCTACTGGAGAACGGACTTGAGGGTATGGGGAGGGGGAGGGGTGAGTTTTGACAGGGCGAGAGAGAGTCATGGACATATACACACTAACAAACGTAGTAAGGTAGATAGCTGGGGGGAAGCAGCCACAAGGCACAGGGATATTAGCTCGGTGCTTTGTGACAGCCTGGAAGGGTGGGATGGGGAGAGTGGGAGGGAGGGAGACGCAAGAGGGAAGACATATGGGAACATATGTATATGTATAGCTGATTCACTTTGTTATAAAGCAGAAACTAACACACCATTGTAAAGCAATTATACCCCAATAAAGATGTTTAAAAAAAAAAAAAAAAAAAAAAACCAGCAATTACTATTCAAGAGCAAGTCTTCCAAGAGGTAAAGATCACAAGCCTCTATGAAGTCTCCCGAAAAGTTATGTATTTCTACCTCCAGGCTAAGACTGTATGTGGTCACAAGATGTTTAAAAACAAATGAGTCACATCACTGAGTAAGAAGTTTCATTGATTACAAAATTTTTAATGCTCCAAAGCATGTCACTTTGGGCCCCTTCCTCAGCACCCACTGTCACATAATTGCTCTACTGAAGTTTTTCTGTGTGTGCTGTTACTTCAGGGAATGAAAACAAATGAAGTGGAAATGCACTGATGGCTCTGGTTAGTGAAGAGGTCAAATGAACTTCTGGCTCTGCACTTTGCAGCTACAGAAGGCAGTGGCTTCCACATCAAATAGTTCTGATAAAGAGATCTACATCACAGGAAGTGAAAATACTTGACTCTGGGGATTCTAGGGCCAGAAGGAAATATAAATATTGTTTTCATCAATTATGTACAAATAACTTTACTGGTTTTAATAATCAGTCAGGAGAGTTAAGGAGGGAGTGATAGGTTTGGTGAAGATAAGCATACCCTTTAAAAGTGTATATGATTTTTCTAAGAATTACCATGTTTAGGATTGCCATATTTAGCAAATAAAACTACAAGATACCCAGCTAAATTAGAATGGCAGATAAACAATGATTTTTTTTTTTCAGTATAAGTATGCCCAAAATACTGCATGGTATATACTGATATTTTTCAATTGTTTTTCATCTGAAATTCAAATCTGGGGATTCTATATTTTATTTGTCAACCCTACTAGAAAAAGTATCGACTAGAAGATATTTGGGAATATGGAAGATAAGACAGTTGTTCAACAACTTTTCAGAAAGAAGAATGGATATATCAAAATACAGGTCTAATATATTAGCCCATGGGTTAACATTTTTCTGGGCCAAAGCACATTAGGCATGAAAGAAATGACAGTTCCCTGAACTAAGGGCAAGGTGGCTGTTCTCTTTCCAGTTCTGTGGAGGTAAATGTAGTGCTTTCTATAAATTATGTTGCCTTACTTGCTGGAGATACAAAGACCCACATATCACATCCATTTCATCTCCTGGGTTTTATAACCTTTATTACTGAGAGCCATTGGCCTGATCTTTATTTGGTTTTGACTACAGACTTCATTTTGATCAGTGTTTTTATGTATGCATAAGCTTTGTTTTGAAGGACTTCTAAGACTTACAAACTAAATAGGATTCCTGATTTTCTCTGTGTAGCTGTGTCATTTACATTTTATAATGTTGACAGATGAGAAAATGAACAAAAAAGGCAAGTTTTCAAAAAATTCAATGAAGCTAGTAGCTTTAGACATTCAAATTAATAAGATTGGGGCTCAAAATGTCACCCCAGCTAGAAATGAAATGACAAGGGCTATTCAGCCTCATGCTTACAAACTTATACCTATTTTCTAAATTTAAGAGCAAGACCCCACCTCTCACCTCCACGTTCTCATTGGTAAACTGGTATACAGTACAGAAAGAACGTCAAAGCTCTGTACAGTCCATGGCATGTATGGGTTTCTCTGAAATATCTGCAATCACATGAGTTAGTGAGGCAGGACCCTAAGGTGGCTTGTTGCAACAATCTATATAGAGAACTCAAGTTTCATGCCTCAGAGACTGACAAAGCAATCCACCAATGGTCTGAAGAATGAGGTGCCGAACTGGAACTAAATTTCCCTGAATCCCTAGCAGCATGGATGAGTCAACTGTGTCCCCTCTAGTAAAGACCTCGGAAGATCTCTATCCTTGAGGGTTTTTTTTTTACTGTATGATTCCATTTATGTAACATTTTCAAAATGACAAAATTACAGAAATAAGAGGACACATGAATGGCTGCCAGGGGTTAGGATGGGGAGGGGGAGGAAAGTTATCCTTCAGTTTTTGATTTTCACAATTGAATCATCATCTGCCCTGTTTTGAAGAGGCACTTTTACTTATAAATGGTATTAATGCTTGGGTTTTGTGTTCAAAGCCACAAAAATACCCTGTCAATTTTCTTTCATTTATCATAGCCAAAGGTTGAAAATATTTTACCTTATGAATATTTTTGTCTTCCCCCCCAACCCATGGACCTCATATTTACATATGGATAGAGATAGATAGATAGATACACACACACACACATATGTGTTTTATATATATATATATATATATATATATATATAAACTCTGAACTATATATCCAAAATATATTTTAAATCTACTTTAAATCCAGTAAAGAAAGTCTCTTTCCCAAATTATCCCTGATTTGTAGTGATGTCACACTGCTACACTAATCATTTTCAAATGATTTTGCTAAAATTTCTAAAATGATACAGACCCTAATCTCATTTTGGGAATACCCTCCCTCTTCGAGGATCCAGAACTCACAGGAGAAGAGTAAATTTGTCACATTTTTGTTTGCCTCATTTGGTCGCTGTTTGCCTAGTAAGCTGCAAGTTGCTAGCAAGACTGCAAGGCTTTCCCCGGGCACCGTAGGTGCTCAATGAATAATTAATCATCAAATGAAGCTTCATCAGTTACCAGGAGGTTAGCCACCAGGCATCAACTGCTATCCTATGCTGGTTTGAGAGGAAAATAACAGACTGACATGAAATTGGGTGACTCCTAATGAAATTCGGAGCTTCCTTTAAAGAAAACAGGTCTGCTGTTAGAAGCATTCAATAACAATAATAATAATAGGAGAAAAAACATAATATCAGCATTTTTTTCAACTTTTCTAAAACTGAGTTGATAAAACCCACATACTTGTCATTCATAAATGCATTTTCAGACTTTATCACTTTCTCAACTTCCTTGATGCTCTTTTGGCAGTTTTATCCTTTCTTCCCCAACTGTAGAACCTTACAGCGCTGTAGCAGTTTTGAGTTACTGGGTCTTCCTGAGACGTTGATAATTTCCACCTAATATATTGAAGTGCTTTTGACTAGAAAAGGAAAATTGTGATGTGTCATCATCTTGTCTTTAAGCGATTTCATTTGCAAAATTCTCTTGGTGTACAACTTACTCTGATATTAAGTCAGACAACTTGAATACCACATTACAACCTGGAAAATCCTAGATATTCTAAATTACAGCAGGGAGATCAAATAAAGGATACACATTTTTGCTAGTCTGTGAATAGGTCTGGAAGGAGGAAGAGGGAGGCAAATACAGAGAAATAATATAAGTGAAAAATTGTGTTCCTTGAATAAAATTGACATATTGGGCTTACTGTTGAAACTTAAAACGGACTGGAGATATGAAAAGGCCAGGCAAAGGAAGACTGAAATCAGATAAGTCTCTTTATCACATAACCAGAAAATGTGGAAAGACAGAGGCAGAGATATTATTAAGAGAATATCGAAGAGTTGTCTGAAACATTTTATTACCCCAAAACTTTTGATTCTTTTGAGTACTTGGGTAGTCAATTGTATGAGTCACATCATGTCACCTGATGTTCAGTGTCACAATCAGGCAGATTTTAATTTCCATTCAGGAAAAAAGAAGAATAAAATCCATATGAACCATTCAAAATTGTCTTCTCCTTTGATATATTTCTCTCTACCTCCCACTTTCAATACCCTCTCCCCATCTTTCTTCTTTTTCATGTTTACTTTTCTGAGGTGTCTTTTCTGTGGAAAGTCTGAAGGCAGGACCCTGGCTTTGGGATCCTTGACCTCTGAGTGTGCTGCTCCACTCTGTAACTCCTGGATTTCAACTGAAATCTTTTTCATCTTCTACTCCTTTTGTTCACAGTCCAGGCTAATATGCAGAGAAATGCTTGAATATGAGATTTCTCATTCAGTTTTTACTTTAAACTCAAAACTTTGTAGAAGTCATTTGAAACTTGCTCTTCATTGTCCCCATGACCCACAGTATTAACCAAACCAAAGGCAGATGAGGAACTGGTGAGATAAGCAGAGATTTTTCCTTAGGAATAATTTGTAAGAGCATTCGTCTCTCTCTTCCTCTTACCAAATATCTATCTTTAGAGAGTCTTAGAATTCACACATTATTTTCTTTAAGTAAGTGATAACAATATTATTATAAATTTAGGGCATATTGATATCTTTAAGTATAAAATAAACATCTTACTGAAGCAAGGGTTTAGAAGAGATGACCCCAACTTCTCTTTTTTTTTGATTACCTGCTTGCAAGCTAGATTTTAATCCAAAGGTAACAAGAGTGCATTGACAGTTTTTTTTGTTTTTTTTTTTTTGTGGTACGCGGGCCTCTCACTGTTGTGGCCTCTCCCGTTGCAGAGTGCTCCGGACGCGCAGGCTCAGCGGCCATGGCTCTCGGGCCCAGCCGCTCCGCAGCATGTGGGATCTTCCCGGACCGGGGCACGAACCCACGTCCCCTGCATCGGCAGGCGGACTCTCAACCACTGCGCCACCAGGGAAGCCCCTGTTATTATATATTTTTTTTTACAACTTTATCGAGATGAAATTGATATACAACCCACTGACCTATTTAAGATGTACAATTTGCTGAGTGTTTACATATGAATACACCCACGAAATCATCACCACAATCAAGATAATGAATATTTCCATTATCCCTAAACTTTTCTCATGCTCCTTCTTAATCCATCTCCTTCCACCCCTGCCTCTCGGCAATCACCGATCAGCTTTCTGTCACTTATAGGTGAGTTTGCATCTACTAGAGTTTTTGAGAGTCATCCATATTGCTGCAGGAATCAATAGTTTGTTGTTTATTTTTATCACAGGGTATTATTGTTTATCCTTTCACCTGTTCCTGGACATTTGGATTGATTCCAGTTTCTATTACAAATAAATTTCTGTGAACATTCATATGCAAACCTTTGGGTAGACATATACCTTCATGGGTGTGTAGTGGTTTCTTATTGTGGTTTTAAATGGAAACGCCCTGGTAACTAATGATGAGGAGCATCTTTTCATGTGCTCATTGGCCATTCTTCTGTTTTCTTTTATGACCAACTTCTCTCTTTTTTATGAGCTTTATTGAGGTTCAGTTTACTGTAACATTCACACATTTAAAGTATACAACTCAAGGATTTTTGGTATATTCACGGTTGTGTGACCATCACCACAGTCAACCTTAGAATATTTTCATCAACCTCCAAATAAGTGAAATATTCTTTAGCTATAACATTCCAACCTTCCCCACCTCCAGCCCCACCACAAGGCAACACTTACCTACTGTCTAACTATATTTGCCTATTCTGGACATTTCATGGAAATCAGATCATATAATACATGGTCTTTTGTGACTGATTTCTTTCACTCAGCTGATGTTTTTATGGTTCATCCATGTTGAAGCACACATCAGTCTTTCATTGTTTTTCATTTGTTAAACTGAGATAAAAATCCACATAACATAAAATTAACCATTTTAAAGTGTTCAATTCAGAGTCCCTTAGTATATTCACAATGTTGTACAACCATCAATACTCTCTAATCCCAGAACATTTCCATCACTCCAAAAAGAAACTCCTTGCCCATTAGCAGTCACTTCCCAATCCCCTCAACCCCCAGTTTCTGATAACCACTAGCCTGCTTTCTGTCTGCACGGATTTGCCTATTTTGGATATTTCATATAAATGGAACAAGCATATATAGATTTTTCTATCTTTCCCTTCTTTTACTCAGCCTAATGTTTTCCAGGTTCATGCATGTGGCCGCATGTATCAGTACTTCACGCCTTTTTATAGCCAAATAATATTCCATTGTAGATAAATCACATTTGTTTATCCATTCAGCCAATGATGGACACTTGGGTAGTTTGCACTTTTTGGTTATTTTGAATACTGCTGCTATGGACATTCACGTACAAGGTTTTGTTTGGACACCTTTTTTTCAGCTTTACTGAAGTGTAATTGACAAATAGAATTGTTAAGATATTTAAAGTGCACATTATGATTATTTGATACACATATGAATTGCGAAAGGATTCCTCCTATCTAGTTAATTAATATAGCCATCACTTCACATACTTATCTTTTTGTGTGTGTGAGAACATCTAAGTTTTAGTCTCTTAAATTACTGTTCAATAATTTCACAATACAGTGTTGACTATCAACTACAGTCATCATGTAATTCATTAGCTCCTCATACCTTGTTCATCTTATGTTTGAAAGTTCGTACCCCTTTAACCAAATTCCCTCTATTTCCCCCACAAACTAGTCCCTGTGAACCGCTTTGCTACCCTCTGTTTCTATGATTTTGAATATTTATTTAGATTCCACAAAAGTGAGACCATGGACTATTTATCTTTCTCTGTCTGGCTTATTTATTTGGCATAATGCCCTCCAGGTCCACTGACAGACACTGTCTCAAACAAAATGATTTACTTTTCTCTCATGGTTGAATAATATTCCATTTTATATATATATATATATATATATATATATATATGTTCATTCATCCATTGTTGAACAATTAGGTTGCTTCTATTGTGAATAATGCCACAATGAATATGGGGGTGCAGGTATTTCTTCAATATCCTGATATCCTGTTTTCATTTCCTTTGGATATATACCCAGAAGTGGGGTTGCTAGATAATATGGTAGTTCTATTTTAAATTTTTTGAGAAACTGCCATACTGTTTTCCATAGTGGTTGCACCAATTTGCATCCCTACCAACAGTGCACAAGTGTTCCCTTTTCTCCAGATCCTTGCCAGCTCTGCTTATCAGCTGTCTATTTGAGGACAGGCCTTCTAACAGGTGTGAGGTGATATCTCATTATGGTTTTGATTTGCATTATTAGTGATGTTGAGCATTTTTCATGAAGCTGTCGCCCATTTGTATGTCTTCTTTAGAAAAATGTCTATTCAGTTCTTTTACTCATCTTTTAATTGGATTGATTTTTGGTTGCTATTGAGTTGTGTGAGTTCTTAATATATTTTGGGTATTACCCACCTATCAGATAAATGATTTGCAAATATTTTCTCCCTTTCTGTAGGTTGTCTTTTCATCTTGTTGATGGTATATCCTTTGCTGTACAGAAGCTTTTTAGTTTGATGTAATACCACATGTTGATTTTTGCTTTTGTTGCCTTTGCTTTAGGTGTAAAAAGAAAAAAAAAAATCATTGCCAACACCAAAGCCAAGGTGCTTATCCCCTATTTTCTTCTAGAAGTTTTATAGTTTCAGGTCTTAAATTTAAGTCGTTAATCCAGTTTGAGTTTTCAGTATAGTGTAATAAAGGGGTACGGTTGCATTCTTTTGTACTTGTCTATCCAGCTTTCCCAACACCATTTATTTAAGGACTATCCTTTCCTCACTGTATATTCTCGCTTCCTTTGTTGTAAATTAATTGACAATATATGTGTATTTCTGAGGCCTTGATTCTGTTCCATTGATCTATGGGTCTGTTTTTATGCAATATCATACTGTCTTGATTACTATAGTGTTGAAATTTAATTTAAAAATAGTGTGATGTCTCCAGCTTTGTTCTTCTTTCTTAGGATTGCTTTGGCTCTTTGGGGTCTTTTGTGGTTGCATACAAATTTTAGAATTGTTTTTTTTTTTCTTTTTCTGTGAAAAATAGCTTTGGAATTTTTATAGAGATTGCATTCAATCTGTAGATTGTTTTAGATAATATGGACATTTTAACATTAATTCTTCCAACCTGTTAGCATGGAATATGCTCCCATTTGTTTGTGTCTTCTTCAACTTCTTTCCCCAATGTCTTATAGTTTTCAACGTACAGGTCTTTCACCTCTTCGGTTACATTTATTGCTAAGCATTTTGTTTTTGATGCAATTGCAAATGGTGTTATTTTTTAATATCTCTTTCTGATAGTTCATTCTTACTGTGTATAGACAACTGATTTTTGTATATAACTTTAGCGAATTCATTTATTGTTTTTGGTGGAGTTTTAGGGATATATATATATATATATATATATATATATATATATAAAACATATGTCATCTGCAAATAGAGACAGTTTTACTTCTTTCTGATTTGGATGACTCTTATTTATATTTCTTGCCTAATTGCTCTATCTAGGACTTCTAATACTATGTTGATTAAAAGTGCTGAGAGTGGGTATCCTTGTCTTCTTCCTGATCTTAGAGGAAAAACTCTCAGTTTTTTACCACTGAATATGTTAGCTGTGGATTGAATGAATATGGATGTGCAGGTATAAAAATATGGCTTTTATTAAATTGAGGTTAATTTCTTCTTTACCCAGTGTGTTAAGAGTTTTTATCATAAATGGATGTTGAAATTTGTCAAATTAACTTTCTGCATCTATTGAGATTGATCAATGATTTTTTCCTTCATTTTGTAAATCTGATGACTGATTGATTTGCAGACTTTGAACTATCCTTGCATCCCTGGAATAAATCTCACTGGATCATAGTAAATGATCCTTTTAATGTACTGTTGAATTCAGTCTGCTGATATTTTGTTGAGGATATTTGCATCTATGTTCATCAGGGATATTGACCTATAATATTCTTTCTTTGTAGCCTTCTTGGCTGATTTTAGTATCAGGGTAATGCTGGCCTCATAAAAGAAGTTTGGAAGTTTCCCTCCTCTTCCATTTTGGAAGAGCTTGAAAATAATTGGTATTAATTTTTCTTAAAATGTTTCATAGAATTCACCAGTGACTCCATCTTGTCTTGGCTTTTGTTTATTGAGACTTTTTTTGATTACTGTCTACATCTCTTTACTAGTAATCAGTCTGTTTGGATTTTCTGTTTCTTCATTATTTAGTCCTGATAGGTTGCATGTTTCTAGGAATTATCCATTTCTTCTACGTAGTCCAATTTGTGGGCATATAATTGTTCATAGTAGTCTCTTATGACCCTTTGTGTTTATGTGCTCTCAGTTGTAATATATCCTCTTTCATTTGACTTTATTTGAGTCCTTTCTCTTTTTTTCTTGGTAACTCTAGCAAAAGGTTGGTTTATTTTGTTCATCTTAAAAAATGCCTCCTAGTTTTACTGATCTTTTTATTGTCTATTTAATTTATATTTCATGTATTTCCACAATGACCTTTGTCATTTCCATCCTTCTACTAAATTGGGCATTATTATTATTTTTGCCTAGATCCTTGATGTGTACAGTTAGGTTGTTTATTTGAGCTCTTATATTTTTCTTAATGTTGGCATTTATCATGTAAATATACTTCTTAGATCTGTTTTTGCTGCATATCATAAATTTTATTGTATTTCCATTTTTATTTACTTCAAGTTTTTTTTTAGTTTCTCTTTTCATATTCTTTGACCTATTGGTTGTTTAGTAGCATGTTGCTTAATCTCCACATATTAATTCATATTGTGAATTTTCCAGTTTTCTGTGTTTTATTTTTCTCCAGTTTTCTTATAACTGATTTCTAGTTTCATATCATGGTGGTTGGAAAAGTTGCTTAAATTCCAATCTTCTTAAATTTAACAAGATTTGTTTTGTGGCTTAACATATGATCTATTCTGGAGAAAGTTTTATGTGTACTTTAGAAGAATAGGTATTCTGCTGCAGTTGGATGGAATGTTCTGTAAATAAATATCTGTTAAACCCATCTGATCTAACATATAGTTTAAAACCAATGTTTCCTTATTGATTTTCTGTTTCTATGATCTAACCATTGTTAACCATTTTGTCTCTATTATATAACAACTGAGGTATCAAAGTCTTCCTCACTATTATTGCATTCTTGTCAATTTCTCTCTTAACTCACAACTCTCACGTTGTGCATTTTTTTCAGTCAACAGCCTGTTGTACAGTAAACTTTTTAAGGTTTAAAATTAGTTCATATCACTATTTAGAAAATTGGATTATTGAGTTTTGTCATCTCAATAAATTTAATTGTATGCATGTTAGCAGAGAAGTAACAAAAGTAAGGAAGGAAAAGAAATAAAATCTTTATTGTTTTGGGACACTGCTGCTAATGACTAATTTCATGTTTACAACTGCAAATCTCTGCAACACTCCACCAGACATGGACTGCATTGAAATAAGGATGCTCCACTGAAATAAGGATCAAGTTTGAATTGTTTTCTCTGAAAGTCTGGTATTTAGCTCTGGAAATGAGTTTGGTGAGATCAAGGGCTAAGCCTAGGTGAACTGTTTCTGTTTAATGCCATGTCAGACACTCATGTTCAGAGTGCTGGCCACCCTCTTTCTCTTCTCTTTCTCTCTCTCTTTCATCTTTCCTGCTTCTGCTCTTTTTCTGTCTTTCTCTCACTCTTACTTTCTCTGCCTTTCAGTCTGTTTCAGCCCCTTACCTTCTTGTGTTTCCTCTTTCTATGTCTCATTCTCCCAGTCTCTTTGCTTCCTCTCTCTCTCCATCCCTCTATTTTTTGTCCTCCTCTTCTTGACCCCTGAATCCACAGAAGCCACACAAATTCCATAGCTGTAGCTCTGCCTCTACATTGTAACTTTCAATATTTTATCAGGAAGCCAAACTGAGAACTGCCTAACGATCCCAGGAGAAGATTCTCCCAATTTAACATAACCTCTAAACAACATTTGAGAGGCAATTTCATAGGACCACAGTGGAGTGGGTACTGCAAAGCCATCGGTGCAGGGGCAGTTTAAAGGTAACATGCATTTTGATTCCTCCTCTTTGCTTTTAGCACAGCCATGGGGTCCTGCAGGCATTTGCTCCTGGTACTGCTGGCTTCTCACTTTCATTTTTATTAAAAAACTAACAAGGAGCATTAAGCAGCTCCCTGCTTAATTTCCTATAGAAAAGCAATAGTTTCAAGCAGCCCACTGGTGGAAGGATATTGAAATGCAAAATGCACAGCTGTGCCAAATGTATGCAGCAGAGAAAAAAGGGTTTCATAATATGACGGGTTAATACCTTGGGTTTTTATATCATTTGCCACTGAAACAGCTAATCAGAGAGAACTGGACTGGCAGAAGGAGAGGTGAAACTGGGTAGTTCTTAAGAGACAAAGAATATTGCTTGTCAATGTTCTATGGTTTTAATATTATGCTAGTGAAAAGCTGAAGAATCCACCAAAAGTTACCCCCCTGGAGAGACTTGCCCTGACCTGCCATCACTTATCTGAGCCATCTAGAAGTTCCTACACAGAGACCCCCTAGTGAGCCATAGTTCCACCCAGCCCCGACCTGTCTCCCAACCCATGAAAACAAAATTGTATTAAGGCAAAACTAGAACAGATCACACAAAGGAAATCTGTAAAGCTTTATATTAGTCTGAACACTTGACTTCTCTTTAGCTTTGGGTAAATGGACACATAGTAATGTGAGTGATTACAGAAAAGAGAATGCCCTAAGCACAGATTTCGTGAAATCCCTGTACAAGCCAAGCAACATGTCAGATGACCAGCTTAGCTTAGCCCAGCATTATAGGAAAACACTCTTAATTATATTTTTAAAAGATGTAGCTCTTAAACCAATCCTACTTCCTTAGGCCAGATTGCCATAATAACCCTTCCTTCTCTTTAGTTCATAATATGTACATCCTAGTGAAAAGCCATATAATAATGCATCATAAGCCATATAATAAAGCATCATAATAATGATGCTTTCAGATAGGAAACCTGGCAAAACATCTCAAAGATATTTGAGATCTTAGGTAAAGGTGCAATTATGATGTTCATACCAGTCAGGTCTTTTTTTTCCTCCTAAAGAGCAAGGCTTTGTCAAGAGACAGGTCAAAAAATAACTATCAATGTCAAAACAAATATTGACAAGTATGCTCTGAACTGTCTCTTTTGGAATTTTTCCCTTCACTTTCAATGAATTTTTGCTTGGCCCCTGGCCACATTCTAACATCACTATTCAAGTCCTAGCATTCAATTTCTGAAGTCCAGATCCACTGTTGCCTAGTTGTCTTTAGAATACAACTATGAAGCTTTGACAGACATATTCTAGTTTTCACACAGTAGAAGAAGGGTCAAAGGATTAAGGTGTGAAAGAGACCACAATCCAGGTATCTGAAGAAAGCAAGGTACTAGAAGGATCCAAAGCAGTAGAAAGTTTGTCACAGAGTAAAGGAAGGAGACATTTTCCGTTCATTTGTTTACTTATAGCCCAGGGAACAATTTCCTTGCTTTCAAATTAAATCATTTTTACTCTGCTTCCCTAGACAAGCATCATGAAGGAATCATCTGAGGATCTGAATGATGTTTTCAACAATAAATTGGAGATGGCCACTTACCAATGACTACTTTCATACAGGTTCTTCCTCTGTTAGCTAAGGCAACAGAGGCTAGCTTTCCAAGATAGTAACAAAAATAAAATAAAGAAGAAGGAAAGGAAAGGTAAAAGGAAAATATATCAGTAGAAAAAACCATTAAAAGACTGATCTAAGGGGAAAGGCTATTATATTTCCAGAGGAGGGAATAAATAGATCACTTGTAGTTTTGTTAAGGAGAAACATGATATATGAATGACTCTGAAGTGATGCTTCCATTTATTCTGGTGAAATGGAGGTATGTGTATATCATGCAGCGCCTGAACACTGAACCCAGAACACACATGGATATTTGCTGTCATTTGGTGAGTGTCTACTGCATGTCAGGTATCATATTAAGTGTTTTGTAAAAAAAAAAAAAAATGAAATTCAAAGTCTTGTTTAATGTTTGAGATGACTTAGGTCAATAAGAATAGCTGGGGAATATGTTAAGCCTTATATCTAAAATATGGTTACTGCAAAGTTACAGCTCTTCCTACTTCAATTTTCTTCTCTCCTAGTCCTTGCTATTGTCCCTTTGTTACTGACTGTTCCTCCATCCCTTCATTTGTAACAACACATAATCCACATGCTGTTGAAAGTCCTCAGTCCAACTCCAGACAGCACAGTTAAGTCTTTTTCCCCAGCTTTATTGGGGTATAATTGATGAATAAAATTGAGAATTTATTTTAAGTTCAGAGTATAAAAAATAAAGGTTTACAAAGAAATGTATTCCCGTGTCTCCTTTCATCTTCTACTTCCCCCTTTCTCCTTTTTGTCAATAAATGTTAACAGGCTGATGGTGCCGATTCACATGCCTAAAGTATTCATTTATTTCTGCTGAAGAGCTACAACAATGAATACTTCCAAAGCTCAGCTTGTGTCTTTAATTTAAATAATAAATGTTACGAAATAAATAAATCACATTCTGATTCACTTCAGGTTAAAATGGCTCCAGCAACACAGAGGTATATCTGGACACTCTCAAAGTTCCTCTCCATTTCTAAATACACTAAGACTGAAAATAGCTTTATCTCCTTGAACACAGGTAAAAGAATGTTCATGATTAAACCCTACAATTTATTTACTTTTAATTATGTTTGTCTCTGCAGATTGCCTTTTCCTTACCTTTTCAATGCCTGACTCTGAAGGCATCCTGTGTTTTACAGGCCAAAGTGTCTTTATAAACTTTCGTCAAGTGGGTTTTAGTTGTTCTCCTGACGAGAACGTATTCATTGAGAGAAAGCCAATAGGACAAGAGTAACTGAACTAGCAGCATTATAAGTGATTCCAGTTTGACAAAGTCAAAATAGAGAGCTTCTGTCACTTTACAGTCTGTATTTTAGTTTTATTTCTTCTGGCTTACCCTTATATATAAAAATGTAACATATAGGCAATAAGAGTCAGCATCTGGAAAAATCTAAAGTGACTGGCTTATTCTCTAGAGAAAAAATATTGCCCTGTATTGTTGGAAATGACACCAATAATGATAGGGGAGCATATAGTATGCATTTTGTTATAACAGAGAAGACTAAAGTAAACACTTTAGAAAACTAAACAGAAGCAGAAAGCTTTATTACACTTTTCTTCCTAATATACTTTATTTTTTTGCTATATTCTCCCAAATCAAAATCTAAATCTTAGTTCAAAAGTACAGTTTGGAGGCTTCCCTGGTGGCGCAGTGGTTGAGAGTCCGCCTGCCGATGCAGGGGACACGGGTTCGTGCCCCAGTCCGGGAAGATCCCACATGCCACAGAGCGGCTGGGCCCATAAGCTATGGCCGCTGAGCCTGCACGTCTGGAGCCTGTGCTCCGCAACGGGAGAGGTCACAACAGTGAGAGGCCCGCATACCGCAAAAAAAAAAAAAAAAAAAAAAAAAAAGTACAGTTTGATTTTTGATACACCCATGCTTCATTTTGTCCACTGGACACTTTCTCCTGTTCGTACACTTTATTTTCTCCTTCCCCCTCTTTCCCTTTCTTTTCTTCTTTTTTTTTTTTTTTAATTCTTTCAAGGTTGAGAATTTTTCTAAGGGTGAATATCTGGGTACTCAGGTATAAGTTGAAGAGCATGCCTTTTCATACAACAGCCTTTGGAGATTTCAGGATTGAGGTTCAGGTCAGAACCTGGAATTAATTGGAAAAGACAAAAGAAGCTCTTTGGCAGATAAACAATACTTGGAACACCCTGGAATGCACAATTTGGCCGAGCATCAAAGAAGTTATCAGTAGACTTGATGGACAGCTGTTGCTCAGTTCACTGTGGAAAAGAATCAAAGTGTGTAGTTTCACTGGTGAAGCTTATGAAAGGCCAGACTTCTCAACCAGGAGCTGATTGTTGAGGACCAACAGAACAGAGAGCAAGCCAACATGGTCTGAGTAGTTACACAGCTCCACTTCCTTTACATCAGAAAGTGTGTCCACCTTGAGGACCCTGGGAAAGCATTCAAACTGACCATAGGTAGTTTGAAAGGAACTGTCTATGATCTCCACAAATAGCAACCCCTGTGTGCTTGTTTCTATTTATGTTTTTATAGTAGTTTGCTGTTGTTGTCTTCTCTTTTAGAAATGTAAGAATTCTTCTCCAGATAACTTCATTTATAATGTTTAACATTTTTGCTTTTTTTCTACTATGAAAGTACTGTGCATTCCTCATAAAAACATAGCAAATACCAATGAAAAACACAAAAAGATAAAAGAAAATAGATACAATGGGCTAACACATGAACACAGCCACTGTTAAAAATATTAGCTGATGTTTTGGCTCACTCTTTGATATGTTTTGGATAATTCTTC
The DNA here is from genome assembly GCF_008692025.1 of Phocoena sinus. Classification (NCBI taxonomy): domain Eukaryota; kingdom Metazoa; phylum Chordata; class Mammalia; order Artiodactyla; family Phocoenidae; genus Phocoena; species Phocoena sinus. The sequence continues at coordinate 88,545,079 of NC_045769.1, read as the reverse complement.
CCCAAAACATTGAGCTCTTTAAGTATTAGTTGACTTAATCTCAGGTAGAGAGTTCCTTTTACTTGCATTTCAGAAAAAGGAGGGAGATGCACAAGGCAGGAATTTCTATAAACTATCCATAGCCTCCATTAACCCCCACATAATACAGAAAATAACTAAAGAGGAGCTATAGTTAGAGACAATGAAGGACTGCAGGTTTATTCAGCAGTGAAGAATAAGAGAACTAAAAGCAATGAAGATATACTGATTCAGAAGAAATATGGCTACCCATCCCACATTTCAAGTTGCCTGCGGCTGTACTCAGCTTAGCTCACATGAAAGAAGTAGAAGCTAATAGTCATTTGTACCTCAAAAGCGTAAGTCTTTATAGTTCCAGAGGCATAAAACATCTCAATCACATATATGAAGAAGATGAGAAAGACGACTGCACTTCAATAGCTCTACAGAGTATTTGTGCAACATCTTCTGTCCCGGCAAACAAACAATAAAAGAGTTGTTGGTCTTAGGCTTGTGGGAGATTGGCAGGGAGGAGGGCACAGTTAAGACAGTATGAGGGATACATTAGAGCAACATATAATTATATTCATAAAATGTGTTCATTTGAGGCTTCAAAAATTTATTCATTTATACTTAGTGTGCTCTGTTTAAATATGTCTACTTCTTTCTCCACATTCACAAGATCTCTGCTCACATGTTATCTCCTCAGAGAATTGTTTCTTGAAATTCACAGCTTGCCACCACTAGGTACCCATCTACTATCATGTCACTTGATTTTAATTTCTTCATAGCACTTATCATTTGAAATTATCTCATTCAATTGTTTACTTTTCTCTCACCTTTCCGTAATAGTTTATAAACCTAATGAGATCAAGGCAGTTGTCATTGATCATTGTATTACTAAATATAGAGCTTAAAATATTGCCTAGAACACAGTAGGTGTTTGGTAAATACTTTTATAATATAACTTTAAATAAATTAAAAAAAAGAAACAAATTTGGCACATGTCAGATCTATAGTTTCACTGATTATTTTGTCTTCTTTTTCTCTGTACTGAAAGCCATGTGTTTCCCCACTGTGATAATGGATTTGACTTTTAGTTCTATTCATCTCTTTTTCTGTTTAAATATTAAAGGTATTTTATTATATGCATACAATTTAAGAATTGATATATCTTCTTTCTCTAACTTATGATGCTTCTTGCCGTAAAGTCTTTTTTTTTTGTTTTTAATTTTATATAGGAATACTAGCTTTATTTTGTTTTGGGTTATGTGAATATCTTTTCCCAACTTTTTTCTTTCAGCATTTTTATTTCAGATATCTCTTGTAAGAAGTTTTGTTTTATCTGTTATAGCATTTTTGTCATTTATTTGTAATTTTTAATCCATTACATTTAGTGTAATCAATGAATTATATGGTCTTAAGTCAACTGTCTCACTATACACTATCTATTTGTCATACTTTCTCCATTTTCTTATCATCATTTTTGCTTTCTTCTCATTAATTATACATTCTTAGTATCTTATGTTTTTTCTATTAATGTGGTACTTTACATTCTCATTAGTTTTCATAGCTACATTATAAATTAAACATATTATTGATTTATTAATGGTTAATATAAATTAGTACATTTACCATTTCTAAGATAATGCAATAACCTTCAATAGCAAACTTCAAAGTTGCTATTATTGTTGTGGTGTTTGCCAGTATTTTTAAAATAAGTGCAAATGGCTAATCTCTTGATTTGCTATTACTTGTTCCTGAATCTTTGCTTCTTTCTGGCTTTATTATCTTTCTCTTTAAAACAGCTTATGGCTGACAAATAGTATATTTTTTAGTGTCTTTGTTTTGCCATATATTTTTTAACATCTTTATTGGAGTATAATTGTTTTACAATGATGTGTTAGTTTCTGCTTTATAACAAAGTGAATCAGCTATACATATACATCATATACATATATACCCATATCTCTTCCCTCTTGCGTCTCCCTTCCACCCTCCCTATCCCACCCCTCTAGGTGGTCACAAAGCACCAAGCTGATCTCCCTGTGCTATGCAGCTTCTTCCCACTAGCTATCTATTTTACGTTTGGTAGTGTATATATGTCCATGCCACTCTCTCACTTCGTCCCAGCTTACCCTTCCCCTCCCCGTGCCCTCAAGTCCATTCTCTACATCTGCGTCTTTATTCCTGTCCTGCCCCTAGGTTCTTCAGAACCTTTTTTTTTTTTTTTAGATTCCATATATATGTGTTAGCATACAGTATTTGTTTTTCTCTTTGTGATTTACTTCACTCTGTATGATAGACTCTGGGTCCATCCACCTCACTACATATAACTCACTTTCGTTTCTTTTTATGGCTGAGTAATATTCCACTGTATATACGTGCCACATCTTCTTTATCCATTCATCTGTCGATGGACACTTAGGTTGCTTCCATGTCCTCGCTATTGTAAATAGAGCTGCAATGAACATTGTGGTACACGGCTCTTTTTGAATTATGGTTTTCTCAGGGTATATGTCCAGTAGTGGGATTGCTGGGTCATATGGTAGTTCTACTTTTAGTTTTTTAAGGAACCTCCATACTGTCCTCCATAGTGGCTCAATTTACATTCCCACCAACAGTGCAAGAGAGTTCTCTTTTCCCCACACCCTCTCCAGCATTTATTGCTTGTAGATTTTTTGATGATGGCCATTCTGACTGGTGTGAGGTGATATCTCATTGTAGTTTTGATTTGCATTTCTCTAATGATTAGTGATGTTGAGCACTCTTTCATGTGTTTGTTGGCAATCAGAATTCTAGCTTGGTAGCTGCTTTCTTTAGCACTTAAAAAATATTATTCAGTTTTCCTCTAGATTCCCTTGTTTCTGTTGAAAAATTAGTTCCCAGTTTTACTATAGTTTCAATGATAGTAGACAGTGTATGTGTTTATGTGCATGTTTTATTATCCATTCCAACTGTTTTTAGGGTTTTCTTGTTTCTTTGTTATTTAGCAGCTTTATTATATGTCTAAATATGATCTTTTTACTTATCTTCCTTGGGGGTTGAATCATTTTTTGAATCTCTGATGATGTGTTTCACTATTTTGGGAAAATTCTGGGCCATTATATCTTCATATATTACTTCTAATTATTTCCATATTTTCCTCTTGGGTCTCCAATTATGCATATGATAGAACTTTCCTGTCTATGATTCATAGTCTATATTTCTATTCTTTTCTTCTTTCCTTCAGTCTGGACAATTTCTTCTGAACTATTTTCCAGTTTACTAATTTCCTCTTCAACTGAATTTAATCCTCCTTAAAACTCATGCTTCCTTGATGATTTAATTCACATATAATAAATTTTAGTTCTAAATTTTCCATTTGGTTTTATTTTTATATTAAATTTCTACTTCTCTGCTGAAATTCTTCATCATGAATTCCCTTTTTTAACAAATTTCTCACAGTTATTTTAAAATATGTCTGCTAAAGCCAATATCTGCTTCTGTTATGTTCTTTTTCTTAACTTTTATTCAGTTCTTGTTTTTTGCAAAGTTAATTTTTTCTTATTGAATGCCAGACACTGTCCATAATTTTTTTAAATTAAATTCATAGATAATCTGAGGCCCTAAATGCTGTTACCTTCCTTCAAAGATAATTTGCTTTTGCTGGTGCATCATGGGATGAGTTGATTCAAACTTGAGTTTCTATCTTTGTGATGGCTGGTTATTTTTAGTTTCTTACTCCCAGGGTCTGGGAACCTAGAAAATTACAAATCTGGACTGTAAGTGTGAGGTATTTACTGGGATAGTTCTTCCTTAGAAGACCTCAACTCTAATTCTCTTGGTTCCAAGAGATAGTTGAAAGCATAAATCAAACAAACAAAACTAATATTTTTTTATGTATTTCTATTTGTTTTCAGTGGGATAGTCAGTTTGAATTGAGTTAACCCATCATTTCTTAAACAGTTATCTTGCAAGAAATTAATTGTATAAGACTGAAACTAAAACTTTCTAAAAATGAGCAAACATTAGCAATCTGGGTAACTTAGCTACCCAGAATGAAGCATACCTCTGTGTTTCAGAAGATGAAGTTCTTACTTCTTTCTGTGTGTGTATGGATTTGAAGAAAAATACACTCAATTTGTGTGAACTTGGTACATTACAAAATATTTTTCATAAGAAACTGTCTTATTACTTATAAAATTATGTGTGCCTATATGAAATGTGGAAAATATAATTAAGTACATTAGGTGCCTGCATTGTACCAGGACTTATTAGATTTTTCTGGGTTTTAACTTACCAATCAAGTACTGATTCTGCCTTTATCTTCAATAGGCAGCATTCATATCCTAAGCAGTCTACCCTTGTTTGCAGAATTCTGCTGATGGTGCTACTCAGTGCATTAAGCATATATAGTTTGTTAGAAGAAAAATCAATCCTGTCATCAAAGTATTACTGAGAATATATTTTTCTTAGTTGAAATGTACACAAGGGCATTTTGCAAAGGGGTTGCAAATGAGGTAGTTTGTCAATGGTAAAACTTGGGAAGTGGAATAGGGTGTGAGCAGGTAAGCAGGCAAGAAGTATTTAGAAAACATCTGTCCCTAAACCATTTTATTATTTTAAAGTTCTCTTTCATGTTTATGTCTTCTTTCCCACCTTTTCCTTTTCATACTATATGCAAAGACTAGGGGATAAAAATTATTCAAAAAGCACTTGTGTCAGACTTTCACAACACTCTTATAAAGCTGGGAGATCAAAACAAAGACTTCATACACTTTTCAGATTCCAAATGTAGAGTAAAGCCTGGATAAAAAGGTTCTGTTTTTCTTTTTTTGGTTTCTTTTTTTTCCAACACCCACACAAAAATAATAATGGTGATGAAGCCATTGTTGAAACTTGTGTTCTGCATCTTTTAAATGAGCATTTTACTCAGAGGAAAGCAATGTGTTTCATTTTAACTAATTCATGACATAAAGTTTCCAGTTGAGTCATGGAAAGAGTGAAAGACAGAAAGAGAAAAATGAGCCAGACAGTGAAACAGTGCTGAATGCACAGATAACAAGCAAATGGTTTCCTTGGCAACAACAGCACTTTGGAAGATTTCAGACAAAAGTACAACTGGGTACAAAATATTTGATTAAAATTTATTGCAGGAGAAGGAAATTATGCAAATTTAAAGGTACCAGAACATGCACTGTAAATCTGAATATGATTGCTAAAAATTGATATCTATAATTTGTCCAACTGAGATTATTCTCTCTGTTTTGGTATAAAGTAGCATTTGGAAGGCCATGCCAATCTAGCAAAGAAAGGTTTAGAGTATCCAAAGGATACTTATGCTTGATTTGTGACCTAAGGATCAAAATCCATTGACAAAAGCAACAAAATACATATCTAAAATGGCAAATTCAGACACCTGTTGGGAGAGTCCTAATATCTCCTTTAAACCCTATTTCTTCAGAGAAGGATAATATTGTCTTATTCATTCTCAACCATAAAGAATAAGAATTATTATGAGTCATGTTCTGTACACTTAAAATTAATCTATATGTAGCATTTAGCTTTCAAAGCTAACATGGGACTATAGATAATCATGATGATAATCTCTTATATACAATCTGGATAAACAGTCAACTGGTCACTCTGATGAAGACATTCTCCTACATATAAGGCTGACAACCTAGTAATCCACCTTCTTGAGCAATGTCCTGCATATTATATACCACAGGGAAACAGAGAATGGAGGGTTGTTGGATCTCTAAAATGTTGTCAATTCTGGGAGAAAAATTTCAAATTTCTTAGGCTAAAATGAATTATCACAACATTTAAAAACCCTGTTTCACATGCTGACTTGTGCACAAAATAACCTTTATTATCATAACATAGTTTTATAAAGATGATCCTCGTGTCCTAAGACACCTACAGGTAAGGAAATTGCACCACTCATTTCTCAGTTACTTCACCTTACCTACTGGGGATAATCATAGGAAGTAGTGAACGATCTCTAATTCATTTTTATCTGTGATTACCACTTAAGTTTTCTGAGAACTCAGCATGCCTAAGATGTTAACTCTTTATACGAGGAACTTGAAAGTAAGGGAATTATTTTAGTTTTCTAATGTACAATGTACACTTAGAGATTTTTGCTGAAGAGATGTAGGAAAGCAGAAAGCATTTCTATTCACTAAGTTTGTCCTTAGCTACAGCTAATATTAAAGAATTTAAATAAAAGAAAATATATGCCTATACTTAATTTTTAATTTTGGCTATCCAGGAAAAAAATACACCAGGTCAAAATTTTAGCAAAAGGTCTGGTTCTGACTAAATTAAATGATTTATTCATACTTAATAATGATGGGTAATTTCTAATGAGTAGAAAGCGGGAAGTAAAATTAAAATGTTCTACAGAACAGTATATGAGTATCCACATTTTTTTTCACTTACTTCTATTTCTGGTAAACTGTATTTAAAATACCACTGGTGAAAGGACAATGGAAAATCTAATTCCGTATATTTTATATTTGGCAAATAAAATGTCCTTCCCTTTGGCCCTGAACTTTCACCATTAATTTTTTGGTTTACACAAATTCCCACATTAAAAGATTACTATTTTAAGAGAGAAAAAGTCTATGTTTTTGTAGAATGCAAAACTTTTTTTAAAAAAAAATTGATACAGTGCCCAAATCATTATTACCAATGCTAATTGCCTTACCATTGAATATCTGTTGATTTTATGGAGATAATTACTAATGTGCATGCACATTTCCAGAAATTTTCAGCATGATGTCCTATTCATTTCATTAAAACTTTTTTTAAAAAAAAACCCTCTTTCCTGAAGGCCTACTATGGCCTTAATATTTGAATAGATACTTAGAATCTGAAAAAAGAAATCTAGAACAAGGACTTTGCTCTGAAAGCGATTATATACTCCCTAGAGGAAAAATATATGAATGCCCAATTACTTCTACATATTCTATTCTGTCACATCTCTGGGACTAGGCATAAGTTAATAGTCTATCTAGCTATCAAGGTCTATTTGATATTCCACTAACTCTATACCTGTTCTGATTCCCCCAACTAGATATAGACACTTGCACTATATTTTTCACCATAGGGTTATTCTTGAACTGAATATCAATTCTAAGATGTGCACTTTTTTCACATTTATCATGTAAGATCAATCATAATTTTAAATGGTAATAACTAATATATAGCCCTTATTATATGTCAGATATTGTCTAATTGATTTACATATGTTAACTCCTTCTATCCGCACAACAGCCTTGTATGACAAACTTTCTTATTACACACATTTTGCACATGAGGAAAGCTAAGTGTAGAAAAGTTCAGTCTTTCCCAATAGCCCATCTCTAGGGGGTGGTGCATCCAAAAGGTTTGGTTCCAAAACTCTGTCCGTAACCATTATATTACACTGCTCATTCTAAAATGAGGATATTTCTGACCATGAGGTAATGAGTTTATTAGTTGGCTTATTAGTTTATTAGTTGCCTTATATCAATGACATATCATACAATCATTGGCTTATTAGCCATGTGGAAATATGGTATAATTTTTTTATAACTAGGTTTTACCAAGTTTACACTTCCCTACTGGAAAGAATTTTATTTGAGGATTATCTGAATTATTCTAGAATATCTTACATAATCAAACACAGGGTCTACTTAGGTTAGCGTTTAATGAATATTTACCATATAGTGTATAAGAAGCAGTTTATGTGAACTATATACTAGCACATATATAAAGCACCAAAAGGGAAGTTTAATAATACGTGAATTTTGAGAAGTGATAACGAATTAGGGCTGAAGAAAGTGATAACGAATTAGGGCTGATATTCTTTAGGGAAATGTTTAGAAGAAATCATACTGAACTGGACATTGGATAATTAATTTTTTTTGAAGTATAGTTAACTTACAATGTTGTGTTAGTTTCAGCTGTACAGCAAAGTGAGGCAGTTATATATATATTTATTCTTCTTCAGATTCTTTTCCATTATAGGTTATTATAAGATATTGAATATAGTATCCTGTGCTATACAGTAGGTCTTTGTTGTTTATCTATTTTATATATAGTAGTGTGTACCTGTTAATCCCAAACTCCTAATTTATCCCTCCCCTCCCCCCACTATCCCCTTTGGTAACCATAACTTTGTTTTCTACATCTCTGACTCTTTCTATTTGTAAGTAAAAGTTTACTTGTATCATATTTTTTTTAGATTCCACATATAAGTGACATCATATGGCATTTGTCTTCCTCTGTCTGACTTACTTCACTTAATATGAAAATCTCTAGGTCCATCCATGTTGTTGCAAATAGCATTATTTCATTTTTTTATGGCCATTGTGTGTATGTGTGTATATACCACATCTTTTTTATCCATTCATCTGTTGATGGACATAGGTTGTTTCCATGTCTTGGCTATTGTAAATAGTGCTGCTATGACTATTGTGGTGCATGTATCTTTTTGAATTAGAGTTTTCTCCCAGGAGTGGAATTGCAGGGTCATATGGTAACTCTATTTTTAGTTTTTTAAGGAACCCCCATACTGTGCTCCATAGTGGTTGTACCAATTTATATTCCCAGCAATAGTGTAAGAGGGTTCCCTTTTCTCCACACCCTCTCCAGCATTTTTTATTTGTGGACTTTTTCATGATGGCCATTCTGACTGGTGTGACGTGATACTTCATTGTAGTTTTGATTTGCATTTCTCTAATAATTAGTGATATTTAGCATATTTTCATGTGCCTGTTTGCCATCTGTACGTCTTCTTTGAAGAAATGTCTATTGAGGTCTTCTTCCCTTTTCTTGATTGGGTTGTTTGTCTTTTTGATATTAGCTGTATGAGCTGTTTGTGTATTTTGGAAATTAATCCCTTGTCAGTAACATAATTTGCAAATATTTTCTCCCAGTCTAGGTTGTCTTTTCTTTTTGCTTATGGCTTCCTTTGCTGTGAAAAAGCTTTTCAGTTTAATTAGGTCCCATTTGTTTATTATTTTTTTTTTATTTCCATTACTCTTGGAGACAGATCCAAAAAAATATTGTTATGATTCATGTCAACGAGTATTCTGCCTATGCATTTCTCTAGGTGTTTTATAGTAAGTACCCAGTCTTACATTTAGTTCTTTAATCATTTTGAGTTTATTTTTGTATATGGTGTCAGAGAATGTTCTAATTTCATTCTTTTACATATAGTTGTCCAGTTTTCCCAGTACCACTTATCAAAGAGACTTTTCCCCATTGTATACTCTTGCCTTTTTTATTGTAGATTAATTGGCCATAAGTGCCTGGGTTTACTTCTGGTCTTTCTATCTTGTTCCATTGATCTATATGCCTGTTTTTTGCACCAGTACCTTACTGTTTTGATTACTGTAGCTTTGTACTTCATTTCTAGCCTCATAGTATTGTGGTCAGAAAAGATGTTTGATATGATTTCAGTTTTCTTAAATTTACCGAGGCTTGCTTTGTGGCTCAGCATGTGATCTATCCTGGAGAATGTTCCACCTGAACTTGAAAAGAATGTACATTCTGCTGCTTTCAGATGGAATGCTCTATAAATATCAGTTAAGTCCATCTGATCTAATGTGTAGTGTCATTTTAGGCCTGTGTTTCCTTATTGATTATTTGTCTGGATGATCTGTCCATTGATGTAAGTGGGGTGTTAAAGTCCCCCACTATTATTGGGTTGCTGTCAATTTCTCCTTTTATGTCTGTTAACACTTGCCTTATATATTGTCTGTTATGTCTGTTAACAGTTGCCTTATATATTGAGGTGCTTCTATGTTGGGTGCATATATATTTACAATTGTTGTATCTTCTTGGATTGATCCTTTGATCATTATATAGTGTTCTTCCTCGTCTCATATAATAGTCTTTTTTTTTTAAGTCTGTTTTGTCTGATATAAATATTGCTACTCTGGCTTTCTTTTGATTTCCATTTGTGTGGAATACCTTCTTCCATCTGCTTACTTTCAATCTGTATGTGTCTCTAGATCTGAAGTGAGTCTCTTATAGGCAGAATATATATGGGTCTTGTTTTTGTATCCATTCAGCCAGTCTATGTCTTTTGGTTGGAGCATTTAGTTCATTTACATTTAAGGTAATCATTGATATGTATGTTCCTACTGCCATTGTGTTAATTGTTTTGGAATCGTTTTTGTATGTTTTTTCCCCCCTTTCTTCTTTTGTTTTCTTCTCCTGTGATTTGATGACTATCTTTAGTGCTATGTTTGGATTCCTTTTTTCTTTTTTGTGTGTATATCTATTATAGATTTTTGGTTTGTGCTTACCATGAGGTTTTTGTATAGCAAGCTATATATAATTTGTTTGGTTTGAATAAGCAATTAGGATAAAAGAAGGCATTTCCCAAAGGGAGATATGTGTATGAAAAGGCTCAAAGGCAGGACTACATATTCAGGATAAAGTAACATGACAACTTAAGTAAAGTAACAGGTTCCCATCATGGAGATAAACTAAAGTATTTAGGTGAGGGTAAAGCCAGAGGGGTCACTGAAAGCCAGTTAAAGAGATGAGACTCTGATAAAGCAGATAGGAGAGACTGATACAGAGTGGGTTTAAGATGACTAATCAAGCAGCACTTTGAAGGATCAGTAAGTTACAGAGAGAAGTAAAATCAAATAAGTGGTGGGCTGATGGAAACCTGTGTGAAGATGGTGACTGTGATGGTGCAAAAGAAATGAAAGATTTAAAAAAATAATAATAAAAAATTAAAAAGCTGACTGGCCTTGATGATAAAGTGGATGTAAATGGAAAAAGAAGAATCAAGAGCCAAATATAGTTCAGTCAGGAAGCAAGAATGCAGAGTAATTAAAGGCTAGCAACTCCCTGGGTTCAAATCTGAATCATACTAACTGGTATATTTTTTAGTAATTTTCTCTACTTTCATTAGCCTCAGTGCTTCAATTCTAACAAAAATGATACTTATTTTATCTGGTGGTTATCAAGACTAAGTGAGATGATACATATAAATTCCTTAAAATGGTGTCTCACAGGTAGGGAGGATTCAACAACTATTAATATATACCTTAATATTAATTTATTACTATATTAATAAGTTAATAAAATTATTATTATCATTCGGCTGATTTGAGCCTAGGTGACCCCCCAAAAAAATGACAGGTAAAGGGGTATCTAAATGAAAACTGGTTAAGGGGAAGGAAAATATTCTAAATATTTTTATTGTTAAATAATTATTAAAGATCTTGGAAACTAGGCCAGGAGTTAGGACTAAGGAATAATAAGGGATCTGTCCATAAATCTTTTAAGTTGAGCTTAAAGTGGTGTCTATTTATTTCTATAATGCCTCAGGAAGCAAAAGTTAAAAAAAAATCTAAATTTCTATAAGACAGACTGGTTTCTGAGTTTAGTATGTTACCTCAAATCTGGTTGGTTGTTGCTGAGACTAATAACTGATGATAATATAAAATTTGGAAAAAGAGTGTATGATCTTAGAAATCAAGGGCATTTCAGAATATTTACATCAATAAAACACAGGAGACAAAAATTATAAGAAATATTCACTAGATTATAAACTCCATACGGGCCGAGACTATATCTTGTTCTATTCACAACTAGATACCCAACAAGTCTTGCATTCAACAAGCAGACTTTGAGTGAATAAAATATTTTTAGTTAATAAAAATTTAACTATGACTTATAAAGAGATTACTCATGTCTGCCATCTGTAAGAGGTGACCAAGAATTGACTCTACATCTGTCTGATTCAAAAGCTTATTTTGTCTTCCATACATGTCAGTAACTGAGTCTAATGTTTGGTGAGATCCCAGTGCTTTTAATGGTGCACAGGAGAATATGATTAATTGATGAGGTTAATTTTCAGGTTTTATTCACTAACTAGAATGTGTTTTGGGGTTTTGAGAAGTAGTATCAAATTTTTTGATGAGAATTTAGTATTTCTATGGGCCTTAAATTATGCTATAGAAATGCTAATAGTATAGGTATTAAGATATATTTTGAAATCTGAATTCTCCAACTAGAGGAATTTTACCTATATCTGAACTATACTGTCCCCTAACCTCTTATTTTTATGTAATTAATTTTAAATATTTTTGGAAGATACAGGATACTGTTTGCCCTATATTAAATTTAGAGGTACTTCCTATTAGTTTTTAAGATAAATAAAACTGTCTGAAATTCAGTCCCAATGAAACCCTCTACTCAAGGGCTTCTTGAAAGTGACCCCATTTATAATATGCCCTTCTGGAAATCAAAGGCAACCTCTGAATGGCATAAAGCTTCAGAAATATTGTTAAAGGTTTCCTTGTCATTGTTAAATAAATATTGGTAGCCATCAGAATTTTCCAAGGAATCTTTATACAATTAATATGAATAAAGTATAAGTAATTCAGTCCTAACTACACATTGGATTGAAGAATGTCTCAAAGATAGTATAGGTAAAATAAGTGGTTTAATTTATTTTTATATTTATTAGTTTTCCAAAACCAGTGTAAAAAAGTGGATTTGTATTAGTTTTCAGGATCAACAGTAATGTTATGGCTTCTCAGTTGGTTCCACAATTTCTTCCATGTCTAACCTGATGCTGAATAAACTACATGTTTTAAATACATCAATATATAAATCTCACTTTTCAAAAAAATGTTATACCTCTTATCTACAGTCTTTGGTATTAGCTTAATGACCCTTTTTTTTTTTTTTTTCTTTTGTGGTACGTGGGCCTCTCATTGTTGTGGCCTCTCCCGTTGTGGAGCACAGGCTCCGGATGCACAGGCTCAGCAGCCATGGCTCACGGGCCCAGCTGGTCCACGGCATGTGGGATCTTCCTGGACGGGGGCAAGAACCCGTGTCCCCTGCATCAGCAGGTGGACTCTCAACCACTGTGCCACCAGGGAAGCCCGACCCTTCGTTTTATATAAGTTCATTTTCAGGATCATTCTACCGAGTAAAAGCCAAAATAGACATGACATGAAACCACCTTTTATGCTTTGACTATTAGCCAAGTGTTAAGGTTTAGTTTTGTTTTATTTGTTTTCTAAATTTTCCTTAATAACTCTGTTCTTTAAAGGAACACAGTGAGAACTGACTGTGGACAGCACAATTCTTTTCTTAAAGGTATTCTTACTCATTGTTTCATTTCACATTATTTTATTGATAAATATACTAAGCATAAGGAACAACTTATCTTTGCAGTCTCATCAATTTAAAAGCTACATTTGATTTAATTAATAGGGAGAGTTTATGGGAAAAGCTTTTATCAATGGGCATTGGTTTAAGATATCTTGGCCTTTTGAGAGCTATGCAGTATAATAATTGGTCTAAGATCATGTTAGAGAGGCCAGGTTGCTTTATATTCTCCCCCAACTAATAGAGAAGTCAGGTGAGGTTGTTTCCTGACACAGCTACTATTTCATTATTTTGGCTGATATTGCTGACCCCAAGAAGTTATTTCCTGTATTACGTGGACCCAGCATATACAGTCATTGAGAAGCACAGTATAATTATAGAAAACAAACTGGTCTATTCATATCAGGACCTCAATTTACCATTAATTTTCCACTCTTGATTACATGATAAATTATGTCTATCAAATCCATCATATTGTGATGTAAAAACAAGATAGGCAACTATGGTGTAGGGACCAGGGTAATTATTGTTCTGGGCTAGTGTTCTAGCCCAGGTTTTCACACAGTGAGCCTTCGGTTAAATAATTTTATGCAGTGATTCTCAATTTCCACTGCACACTGCAATCATTGGAGAACCTTAAAACAAAATAAATCTGAATGCTGATGACTGGTCCCACTGCTAGAGTTTTATCCTTTTATGATTTTTTCAGGGTATTAAATAGTCCAGCTATAATCTTAATGCATTTGTTTTGCAAATAGATAGTAGCACATTTAATCTAAAATTGAAAAGTCAAGAATACTTATCTTAATCCATATAATTTTTAATAATAAAAACACACTTCCATTTTTAGGTGATTTTGAAGCTGTAGATATCATATATTTTCCTTATGAACATTTTTTCTCATTTTATTCTTTAATGAAGCCAATATTATCTAATCTAAAAAACAAATAGAGTAAAATCCAATCTTAAAGGTGATTCTTTTAGAGGATATAGATCCCTAATTCCTTAACCCTTTCAGATAAAAATAAACTCCTAACTGAAGATATAAACACATTTTTCAAACATTACCCAAAAGTAAAAACAAAAAAGTTTTATTAGTTGTTTATTACATAATATACACCTTATTAATATCATTCTACTGAATTTCTTAGTCTTTTTTTTTTTTTTTTTTGCGGTACGCGGGCCTCTCACTGTTGTGGCCTCTCCCGTCGCGAAGCACAGGCTCCGGACGCGCAGGCTCAGCGGCCATGGCTCACAGGCCCAGCCGCTCCGCGGCATGTGGGATCCTCCCGGACCGGGGCACGAACCCGCATCCCCTGCATCGGCAGGCAGACTCTCAACCACCGCGCCACCAGGGAAGCCCCGATTTCTTAGTCTTTTAATATACAAGTTGCAACCAGGAGGAATTATCAATCTACAACCTCTTCCATTTGCAAGCTAGTAAACAAGATATACCTTAATTATCTTACATATATTATTACTGTGTTTGACAGCTGAAGAGAGGATGGTCTTGGACCCCATCGATCTTAAAAACTAACGATTTCCGGAAAATGAAATAAAAATCTTTGATTAATCAGGTGGTTACTTCAATTATATAAACAAGGGGTCAAATCTAAAGATGTCTAGTCTCAGAAAATAGAAAAGATAGCAGAGGGAAACTGATGTATAAGGAATAGGAGAGAACAGCTCTCTAACTTAAATTCTCGTGCCTTTGAATCTCTGGCATGTAAAACTATGTATATCATCCTGACCTCATTATTTCTGTCTGTACTTTTTTCCCTCCCTATACCCAACTATAAGAATTTGCATAAAACATTCATCTCAATCTGCCTTTGATGATTCCAAGCTCTCTTGAATTCCTACTAAGTTTACATATAAATCAATGAAGTTGACCAAGGAAGACAGATCAAGGATCATATTTTCACAGTTTATGCCAAGGGAATTAAAGTTGAAAATCAAACATATAGGGTTGAATTAATGGGGCAGTCAGAAGCTATGAAAATCTCCAATGTGGAAGAAGGAGCTGAATAGAGACACATTCCATTTTCACCTCATGGAGACGTTTAAGACCCTCTGTAGAAGAAAATGTCTGCTTCTTTGCTACTTGTCCATAATTTTTGTCCTTTACTTGTCTCCCAAGTTCATTGTGTCAGTTACTACCAGGTTCATTGTATCAGGCTTTTTAAAAAATTATATTTCATGCAATCATAATTTGAGACTGAGCAAGACCTCCAGAGTCTCAATCTTATTTCTCCTTCTTCTCCAGCAGGATTCTTTCCTCACAATCATAGGCTACAAAGAATGTTGACAGTATTTCAGTGAAGTGACTCAAATATATCAGCATCAGATATTGTCTTCCCTTATTTCTATTGTCTTTAACAGAAAAATGTCATACTTTATCTCTTCTTGAGAATCTACCTATGTTTTGATATTTATTTTGTGCCACATGAACTCACGGATTTATTCCTTGACTTCATTGGAATCCATTGTTTTATTATTTTATTAGCTTTATTTCATCTTTTTGAATATATCTTTGCTTTCTACTTCATTTTTTATCAGTCTGCCTTTAGACTTTTCCTCCTTACATTGCCCACCAATTAAAATCTAGAAGGTTCTTTGTTTATTGCTATTTGAGGACCTAGAGATTACATTATTTTTTGTAATATAAAAGAATTTAATACAAAATATTAAATAATATAAAAGGATTTAAGCTGAAATTATCTATGTGATCTATTTCAAAATTCTATATCTTACATTTTGGTTCTGCTGGTTTCACTTCTTTTATCAGCTGAATTCAATTAGCACTTATTAACCCCTTAGTAATTGAAAACATTGTACTATAGGTCGAGAGCACAGAACAATTAACCCTCAGGAACTTTACAGTCATGGCCACAAATGTCAATATGCCACAAACATCCATCAATTTACTTTGATTTAAAATGGCTTTTGCTAGTTACTCAGATACACTAACAGTTAACAGTTCCCTTCGGTGAACTAAATGTGAATAGTTATTATCCTGTAAGTGTTGCTCCTGAGGTGAGAGAAAATGTGAGCTCTTATCACAGATACATTCACCACCCTTGCCCACAACCTTCTGAAGACCTGACCCTATGCATATTTGAAAGATATTTTACCATCCTTTCTAGTGGATAAGAACTTAAATTTAATTACAGTAAGTCCAAAATTATTGCTTATGGGAAAGAGTCACATACTAAATCCAGGTTTATAGATAACCATAAAATTGAAAAAGTTGGTACTTATATCAAACTTAGAACTGACTTTTCATACCAAGTTATTGAGCAGTCCATTTAGATTAAGGGAAAAATCAAAACATTTCACTTATGGATTGCTATCACCTTTTGAAGCTTGATGGCTTATTTCTTGGCCTGTTTCTTCTTCAAAAACTGTTATAAAATAACTTCGTTATAAAATGTTTTAAATGTATAATTGGTCAAGATAATAAAAATACTTAAATGCAATTCAGTTATTTTTCAAATGTACCATTCCTAATCTAATATTCCACAGATTGTAACATGAGTAAATAACATGAGTAAAATGTGGTCAGTCCAAATTTCTATTGTTTTCTATCATATTAATTGTGAACATTACAATAAAGATCTATTTTGTCCTTATTTATATTATTAAAACTTTGTTTTGAATGTACCTTGTTATTTCTGTGGCATGAATTTGTTTACTTTCCAATGGATAGTAATATTTTGATGGAAAAAAAGGAAATAAGCAAAACCTAATACACACAATAGTGAAATAAAATTCTGTAATAAAAATCATTTTCCTGAACAGAAAGTAGGAGAAATGTTGAATTTTCCATCAAATAGCTTATTTGTATTTTCTATCTGCCTTTCGAAAACTAAATCTTCTTTTTATTATTGTTTCTATCTTTCCTTCTATTGTCAGTTTCTTTCCTCTTCATCTCAATCATCTTCATAGCAAACACTAATTTTTATAATCATGTGCCAGACACTGTTCCTAGTGCTTTCATGCATTTTCTAATTTATTATTCATACCTACACAACAAGGTAGGTATTTTTATTACCCTCCCCATTGCACAGATTAGACAACTGAAGTTTACAGTTTTTCTTCCCACATCTTTACTTCCTAGAAACCCTCGGGCATCTTAGATGAATTTTGCTAAAGCTTTTCTTAAACAAAACAATTTACTTAGGATTTTAAATGCAAAGTTGTTAATAAGATATAAACACAACTTATACATTGCTCTGTCCTTACTGTTCACTTATGAACTTGGTCCTCATCTGAAAAAATTTAAGAACTCAGTGTTTCAGCTCACTCAGAAAATGAGCAGACCAGACCCTCAACAGCATAAAAACTCATTGATGTTAATCAAATATATAAAAGTATCTCTGATACACCAAAATGTCAATGTATTAATTTGCAATGAAAAATTCAATTTCCTGAGATACACTGATATTTGTACTGACCAGTGTAAAGATAAGGACCAGTTAGTATCACTTAAGAACACCAACTTCACTGTTCAGTCACCCTCTGAGTTTCATCCTAGGCACCCAGCTGCCCTCTTCCTGCTTCATATCTTATTAGCGTATTTCTTAAAATATCTCTATATCATCATCCCAATTTAGCTTTCATCCTGAAAGTAATTATTTATTTATTTATTTTCTCTCCTTTCTGAATCTCCTTTCCCATCAAGGCAAGACTTTGCTTCTACTTTTCTGTATTTGCTCTAACATCTCTTGTTTCTACTCTTAATGTTATCACCCTGCTAAAAAATGTCACTATATCCTGTCTAGAGTGAAACAATAGTCTCTGAATTGGAAAATCCAATAAATTCTCTCGATTACCAGAAGATTAATTTTCTTAAAGTATAGCTCAAACAATATCATTTTTCTTCACAGGCTACCCCATTGCCTACTGAATTAATGAATAAGTATTTTTTAAACCCATAGTTAAAAAGTCAAGAACATTCGATACTTCACTAATCTCCTTCATATGTAGTTCAAGGCTCTCTAAATTAACTCTACACTTTATTAATTTACGCACTCAGTTCTTTTTCCTGGAATAATTTTCCTTCGCATTTCTTACCTACTAAAAATTTTATCAGTCTGTAAGGCCATTTAAAAGTCACCTCCTCCATGCAATCTTCCAGAACTTCAGTAGATTGATATCATTTATCCCTCCTCAGAATTCTCAGAGGACTGCATTTTTACCTTTCTTACCACATAATTATTCTTTCTCATAATAGAGATACTTGTGTAATCACTAAGATTTCTGGCATTCCACCACATCTTAACTTCTAAAGATCAGGATTTTGGACAACTAGCTGCTGGACAATCATTGACAGGAAGAAACTGGAACTCACCAAAAAAGATACCCCACATCCAAAGACAAAGGAGAAGCCACAATGAGATGGTAGGAGGGGCGCAATCACAGTAAAATCAAATCCCATAACTGCTGGGTGGGTAACTCACAGACTGGAGGACACTTATACCACAGAAGTCAACCCACTGGACTGAAGGTTCTGAGCCCCACGTCGGGCTTCCCAACCTGGGGGTCCGGCAACAGGAGGAGGAATTCCTAGAGAATCAGACTTTGAACTCTAGTGGGATTTGACTGCAGGACTTCGACAGGACTGGGGAAACAGAGACTCCATTCTTGGAGGGCACACACAAAGTAGTGTGCGCATGGGTACCCAGGGGAAGGAGCAGTGACCGCAAGGGAGACTGAACCAGACCTACGTACTAGTGCTGGAGGGTCTCCTGCATAGGCAGGGGGTGGCTGTAGCTCACCTTGGGGACAAGGGCACTGGCAGCAAAAGCTCTGGGAAGTAGTCCTTGGTGAGAGCCCTCACAGAGTCCACCATTAGCCCTACAAAAGAGCCCAGGTAGGCTCCAGTGTTGGGTTGCCTCAGGCCAAACAAGAACAGGGAGGGAACGCAGCCTCACCCATCAGCAGTTAAGCAGATTAAAGTTTTACTGAGCTCTGCCCACCAGAGCAACAGTCAGCTCTAACCAACACCAGTCCCTCCCATCAGAAAACTTACAGAAGCCTCTTAGATAGCCACATCCATCAGAGGACAGACAGCAGAAGCAAGAAGAACTACAATCCAGCAGCCTGTGGAACAAAAACCACATTCACATAAAGATAGAAAAGATGAAAAGGCAGAGGGCTATGTACCAGATGAAGGAACAAGATAAAACCCCAGAGAAACAACTAAATGAAGTGGAGATAGGCAACCTTCCAGAAAGAGAGTTCAGAATAATGATAGTTAAGATGATCCAGGACCTCGGAAAAAGAATGGAGGCAAAGATCGAGAAGATGCAAAAAATGTTTAACAAAGACCTGGAAGAATTAAAGGACAAAAAACAGAGATGAACAATACAATAACTGAAATGAACACTACACTAGAAGGAATCAATAGCAGAATAACTGAGGCAGAAGAACGGATATGTGATCTGGAAGACAGAATGGGGGAGTTCACTGCTGCAGAAAAGAATAAAGAAAAATGAATGAAAAGAAATGTAGACAGCCTAAGAGACCTCTGGGACAACATTAAATACAACAACATTTGCATTATAGGGGTCCCAGAAGGAGAAGAGAGAGAGAAAGGACCCAAGAAAATATTTGAAGAGATTATAGTCAAAAACTTCCCTAACATGGGAAAGGAAATAGCCACCCAAGTCCAAGAAGTGCAGAGAGTCCCATACAGGATAAACCAAGGAGAAACACACCGAGACACATAGTAATCAAATTGGCAGAAATTAAAGACAAAGAAAAATTATTGAAAGCAGCAAGGGAAAAATGACAAATAACATACAAGGGAACTCCCATAAGGTTAACAGCAGATTTCTCAGCAGAAACTCTACAAGCCAGAAGGGAGTGGCATGATATACTTAAAGTGAAAAACCTACAACCAAGATTACGCTACCCAGCAAGGATCTCGTTCAGATTCCATGGAGAAATCAAAAGCTTTACAGACAAGCAAAAACTAAGAGAATTCATCACCACCAAACCAAGCCTACAACAAATGCTAAAGGAACTTCTCTAAGTGGGAGACATAAGAGAAAAAAAGGACCTACAAAAAGAAACCCAAAACAATTAAGAAAATGGTCATAGGAACAAACATATCGATAATTACCTTAAATGTGAATGGATTAAATGCTCCAAGAAAAAGACACAGGCTTGCTGAATGATACAAAAACAAGACCCATCTATATGTTGCCTACAAGAGACCCACTTCAGATTTAGGGACACATACAGACTGAAAGTGAGGGGATGGAAAAAGATATTCCATGCAAATGGAAATCAAAAGAAAGCTGGAGTAGCAATACTCATATCAGATAAAATAGACTTTAAAATAAAGAATATTACAAGAGACAAGGAAGGACACTACAAAATGATCAAGGGATCAATCCAAGAAGAAGATATAACAATTATAAATATATATGCACCCAACATAGGAGCACCTCAATACATAAGGCAACTGCTAACAGCTATGAAAGAGGAAATCGACAGTAAAACAATAATAGTGGGGGACTTCAACACCTCACTTACACCAATGGACAGATCATCCAAAATGAAAATAAATAAGGAAACAGAAGCTTTAAAGACACAACAGACCAGATAGATTTAATTGATATTTATAGGACATTCCATCCCAAAACAGCAGATTACACTTTTTTCTCAAGTGCGCATGGAACATTCTCCAGGATAGATCACATCTTGGGTCACAAATCAAGCCTTGGTAAATTTAAGAAAAGTGAAATCATACCAATCATCTTTTCTGACCACAACACTATGAGATTAGAAATGAATTACAGGGGAAAAAATGTAAAAAACACAAACACATGGAGGCTAAACAATACGTTACTAAATAACCAAGAGATCACTGAAGAAATCAAAGAGGGAATCAAAAAATACCGAGAGACAAATGACAATGAAAACACGACGATCCAAAACCTATGGGATGCAGCAAAAGCAGTTCTAAGAAGGAAATTTATAGCTATACAAGCCTACCTCAAGAAACAAGAAAAATCTCAAATAAATGCTCTAACCTTACACCTAAAGGAACTAGAGAAAGAAGAACAAACAAAACCAAAAGGTAGCAGAAGGAAAGAAATCATAGAGATCAGGGCAGAAGTAAATGAAATAGAAACAAAGAAAACAATAGCAAAGATCAATAAAACTAAAAGCTGGTTCTTTGAGAAGATAAACAAAATTGATAAACTATTAGCCAGACTCATCAAGAAAAAGAGGGAGAGGACTCAAATCAATAAAATTAGAAATGAAAAAGGAGAAGTTACAACAGACACCACAGAAATACAAAGCATCCTAAGAGACTACTACAAGCAACTCTATGGCCATAAAATGGACAAACTGGAAGAAATGGACAAACTCCTAGAAAGGTATAACCTTCCAAGACTGAACCAGGAAGAAATAGAAAATATGAACAGACCAATCACAAGTAATGAAATTGAAACTGTGATTAAAAATCTTCCAACAAACAAAAGTCCAGGACCAGATGGCTTCACAGGTGAATTCTATCAAACATTTAGGGAATAGCTAACACCCATCCGTCTCAAGCTCTTCCAAAAAATTGCAGAGGAAGGAACACTCCCAGACTCATTCTAGAGGCCACCATCACCCTGATACCAAACCCAGACAACGATACAACAAAAAAAGAAAATTACAGACCAATATCACTGATGAATATAGATGCAAAAATCCTCAACAAAATACTAGCAAACAGAATCCAACAACACATTAAAAGGATCATACACCATGATCAAGTGGGATTTACAACAGGGTTGCAAGGATTCTTCAATATATGCAAATCAATAAATGTAATACACCATATTAACAAATTGAAGAATAAAAACCATATGATCATCTCAATAGATGCAGAAAAAGCTTTTGACAAAATTCAACACCCATTTATGATAAAAACTCTCCAGAAAAGTGGGCACAGAGGGAACCTACCTCAACATAATAAAGGCCATATATGAAAAACCCACAGCATACATCATTCTCAATGGTGAAAAACTGAAAGCATTTCCTCTAAGATCAGGAACAAGAGAAGGATGTCCACTCTCTCCACTATTATTCAACATAATTTTGGTAGTCCTACCAACATAGTTTTGGAAGTCCTAGCCACAGCAATCAGAGAAGAAAGAGAAACAAAAGGAATCCAAATTGCAAAAGAAGAAGTAAAACTGTCACTGCTTGCAGATGACAGGATACTATACATAGAGAATACTAAAAATGCCACCAGAAAACTACTAGAGCTAATCAATGAATTTGGTAAAGTAGCAGGATACAAAATTAATGCACAGAAATCTCTTGCATTCCTATACTAATGATGAAATATCTGAAAGAGAAATTAAGGAAACACTCCCATTTACCACTGCAACAAAAAGAATAAAATACCTAGGAATAAGCCTACCTAGGGAGACAAAAGACCTGTATGCAGAAAACTATAAGACACTGATGAAAGAAATTAAAGATGATACCAACAGATGGAGAGATATACCATGTTCTTGGATTGGAAGAATCAACATCGTGAAAATGACTATACTACCCGAAGCAAACTGCAGATTCAATGCAATCCCTATCAAATTACTAATGGCATTTTTTACGGAACTAGAACAAAAAATCTTAAAATTTGTATGGAAACACAAAAGACCCTGAATATCCAAAGCAGCCTTGAGGGAAAAAAACGGAGCTGGAGGAATCAGACTCCCTCACCTCAGACTATACTACAAAGCTACAGTAATCAAGACAACATGGTACTGGCACAAAAACAGAAACACAGATCAATGGAACAAGATAGAAAGCCCAGAGATAAACCCACACACCTATGGTCAACTAATCTATGACAAAGGAGGCAAGGATATACAATGGAGAAAAGACAGTCTCTTCAGTAAGTGGTGCTGGGAAAACTGGATAGCTACATGTAAAAGAATGAAATTAGAACACTCCCTAATATCATACACAAAAATAAACTCAAAATGGATTAGAGACCAAAATGTAAGAAGAGACACTATAAAACTCTTAGAGGAAAACATAGGAAGAACACTCTTTGACATTAATCACAACAGGATATTTTTTGGTCCCCCTCCTAGAGTAATGGAAATAAAAACAGAAATAAACAAATGGGACCTAATGAAACTTAAAAGTTTTTGCACAGCAAAGGAAACCATAGAGAAGACGAAAAGACAACCCTCAGAATGGGAGAAAATATTTGCAGAAGAATCAATGGACAAAGTATATAAACAGCTCATGCAGCTCAATATTAAAAAAACAAACAACCCAATCCAAAAATGGGCAGAAGACCTAAATAGACATTTCTCCAAAGAAGACATACAGATGGACAAGAAGCACATGAAAAGCTGCTCAATATCACTAATTATTAGAGAAATGCAAATCAAAACTACAATGAGGTATCACCTCACAACAGTTAGAATGGGCATCAACAGAAAATGTAGAAAGAAGAAATGCTGGAGAGGGTGTGGAGAAAAGGGAACCCTCTTGCACTGTTGGTGGGAATGTAAATTGATACAGCCACTATGGAGAACAGTATGAAGGTTCCTTAAAACACTAAAAATAGAATTACCATATGATCCAGCAATCCAACTACTGGGCATATACCCTGAGAAAACCATAATTCAGAAAGACACATGCACCCCAATATTCACTGCAGCACTATTTACAATAGCCAGGTCACGGAAGCAACCTAAATGCCCATCGACAGATGAATGGATAAAGAAGTTGTGGTACATATATAAGATGGAATATTACTCAGCCATAAAAAGGAATGAAATTGGGTCATTTGTTGAGATGTGGATAGATCTAGAGGCTGTCATACAGAGTGAAATAAGTCAGAAAGAGAAAAACAAATATCGTACATTAACACATGTATGTGGAACCTAGAAAAATGGTACAGATGAACCAGTTTGCAGGGCAGAAATTGAGACACAGATGTAGAGAACAAACGTATGGACACCAAGGGGGGAAAGCCATAGCGGGGTGGGGATGGTGATGTGATGAATTGGGGGATTGGGATTGACATTATACACTGATGTGTATACAACTGATGACTAATAAGGATCTGCTCTATAAAAAAATAAATAAAATAAAATACAAAAAAAATCAGGATTTTGTTTTTTCTTTTTTTTTTGCAGTACATGGGCCTTTCACTGTTGTGGCCTCTCCCATTGCGGAGCACAGGCTCCGGACACGCAGGCTCAGCGGCCATGGCTCAGCGGCCTAGCCACTCCGCGGCATGTGGGGTCTTCCCAGACCGGGGCACGAACCCGACTCCCCTGCATCGGCAGGCAGACTCTCAACCACTGTGCCACCAGGGAAGCCCTGTCTTATTCATTTTTGATTCCCTATCCCTACATTATCTATTTACTGATCAAGTCTTTAATGAAATCTTGTCCACTTAAATTAAATAGATCAAAATAGACCACTAAGAGCCCTTACTTTTAGTTTTATTTCATCTCGAAGTTTATGTCTCTGACATTTCCCCAGAAAGGTTTATACTCTTTGTTTCAGCATATTTACCCATTAAGTCAACAGTTTAATCTCATATATGAAAAGCTGAAAGGCAACAGTTCATGTCCAGACAATATTTTATAGTCATCAGTAAGATTTGAATCTAAGGTCTGTACTAGGTGGATGCTATTGAATATAAAGAAATGCAGTTTAAATGGAAAATTAGTCATTTACTTAATTTTATACAGTTGAAGAGTATTATCAGTAATGGTTACTCTCAGTTTACCCTTATAACACCTAAGGTCTTTCAGTGTTCAAATAATTTAAAAATTAAATTTAGTTACCCTTTCATTCAGACACCATGAGATCTGTTGAATATTTTTTTTGATGGGTTTATGTAGTGGATGTTCTTTGTAGTTCTCCAAGTAAATATTTGGGAAGAGAACATTGTTGAGGAGACCCACAGCACATGTGAGGAACTGAAATGTGCAAGCTCTGCACTGGGCACCTAAATGCTTACAGTTTATGCTCAGATACAGGGCAGTTGCACCAATGAACTCAGGAAAGCAAAATGGGTATTTGGCATATTCCTTTCCAATCTGCTTCAGAGTATACTATTTATGGCATGGACAACCTTTGAATTTTTTGTTCAAGTGATACGAACTCACTGAACACAAACACAGGGATTTATAACATGCAGCTCAGTATAGAGTACCTCCTATTACAAGCACATATGGAGAAAAAGTCTTCTTAAAAATTTAATTTCTTTGCATTCTCTTAGCTTAAGATGTTTCTCTCCTTGAAAAATCTTGATTATCTGTGTTGAAAACCCTGTGGGATTCCTCCTATAATGATATTCCTTCTCAGGTTAAATATGTTTTCCCTCTATACCTACTAAAATAAATTTAGGGCTTATATTATAATTTGCTCCTCCTTTTTGAAAAGACAGTTTAAGCAATAAACATATATCCAATTTTGCTGATTTTTTTCAGTTTGCTTTTTGACTTAATCAGATACAGAATTCATTGAAAGACTTTTTGTTTAAGTTTTAGGACTTCAAACTAAAATTGTAAAGTACTGAAGGTCAAGATAAGTTAGGAAATGGCAAAAGATCTCATGGTACATGGACACTTGCTTCCTTTTCTTGCTTCACTTGTGCTACAAGGTAAGCAGCGCTCACTTGTAGGAATTAAAATCAGAAGAACATAGCACTATGATATATATATATATAATTAATATATTATTAACATATACTATCATATATATGCATATGATATATATGATGTTATATAGTCCAGTGAAAAGGCATGGACTAGGAATCAGGAAACTGTCTCCACTCTTCTTTTTGGTATAACTAGTTGCATGAGTTAGCTGACATCATTTCCTCCATGGTCAAATACATAGAAACATTTATTTGCTTCAAGTTTTTATGCGTTTCAACTGAAATGTTGAATCTAAAAACATTGTAAAAATAGGCCTATATACTGTGCAAATTCAGGTGGAAGCAGCAATTTGAATTATAAAATAGAGGAGAAAAATTAAATAGTTGGGAGGGAGTAGGTAGACAGAAAATAGTTGAGAATATCATGATGGAGAAAGTCAAGGTAGTAAAACTTCTAGGCATTTTTCTTCAGAAATATGTTTGAGTGATTTTATAAAGTGATGTACCTACTTGTGATTGCCTTGCCAGTGCTGAGAAGAATTTTCAAGAACGTTTTCTAAACATTTTTCTGAGGCAAAATACACAACTTCTTGCTTTCTTGTAACATGTTTTTTGGCTTGTATGATCAAATATCATATTCAGGTAGTATTTTTATTTTGAACTTGAAAGTTACCATGTAGGGCTTCCCTGGTGGCGCAGTGGTTGAGAGTCCGCCTGCCGATGCAGGGGACATGGGTTCGTGCCCCAGTCCGGGAAGATCGTGCCCCAGTCCGGGAAGATCCCACATGCCATGGAGCGGCTGGGCCCGTGAGCCATGGCCGCTGAACCTGCGTGTCCGGAGCCTGTGCTCCACAACGGGAAAGGCCAGAGCAATGAGAGGCCCGCGTACCAAAAAAAAAAAAAAGTTACCATGTAGTTGATGGGAGCTGAGATGAAGTCATCAAAAGCGGGATATTTCTGCTGAGTTCTAGATGCACTGCAATGGTGTGTGGACTGACAGTATCACAGAGAACACTTGTGGTATTATAAAATATGAAAAATGATAAATACTTCATCTAACATCCAAAAAATCATCTTGAAAAAAATGAATTGCTGAGTTGTATCTGTTCTGTGGTGCTTTACATCTTGTTCATCTGAAGCTGATGCTTCAAATGGATCCCCTAGTCATCACCTTTGCATCCTTACATTGCTAAAGACTACTTTTTGATGCTTTCTCAGATATTGTGCTTACTTTTCAGCTTTAAATTTAGTTTTGAAAACACATGTTCCTAATTTATAGAATGTCGAAGGAGGCATTTAAATTCAAATTACTGTATTGGGATATTCAGAGTAAAACTATAATTATATTTTTTACACTGTCTTTTGACATCTCAGAAAAACCCATGTCTCTGATTCAATCCACATACTGCAAGAAGAAATAGTATGCCTTCTCAGTAATTTATCACTTTCTGTATGATGGAAAGCCTCATTTTCTAAAAGAAACACCAGACATGCGAAGGAAAGCACTTTGTACATTATTTTATCAAGAACAAAAAGAATGGTTTAATACTTCCTGTAATTCCACTTTCTCCCTCTGCATACGAAGTTGCACAAGTTCAAGATTAACAGATCCTAATTGAAATGCTAAAAGACAAATACACAGTGTAATTATCGAGTTTAAAGTTTAACATTTTTGAAGATATTTCAATGTGAAAAAATCTGTTCAGAGACTCAACACATGTCATATTATAGAAGGAAATGAGCACTGATTTTTCTAGATATTTTCAGTGCCTAGCAAAATATGGTATTTTATCTTGACTTTGTAACCAAGCACCGTATTTTTTAACAGATGCTATTTCTCTTCTGATTACTGTATCCCACTATGAATTACCTCTCTTGGGAAGAGGAGAGGGGCAAGATTTTCATCAAAACATAAATCTATGCACCTAAAATACACTGTGTTCTAAAGACAATAAAAAAATTATACACATACAGTAATCTACCTTTGCCAATTTGAAAAATCATCAAACCTTTAAAGCAGAAATACTGAGGCCTTGGGAGCCACCATAGAACCATTAGAGATGTATATTTATACTTTCAAAGTTGGTATTATTCTACCTCAATAAAACCTTTCCATATATGCAAACAGTAATGGCAGCAATGTAAATTGAATTATCTATAAAATATTATGTTTTTCTTACAGGATTGCTGAAAAGATGTTTTAGACTACAGTGCTGTTAGAAAGTGCTATCATGTTGCACATACCAAGGATTCTAATTAGGCTTGTCAATCATTGATTGATTACTACCATAAGATGAAAGAGCAATTGCATCCCAGCAATTATATTATCTTAAGGGTACAAAATGCAATGTTCTACTCTCAGCTGTCAGCAAGATTTCACTGAATGAAGGCCTGTTTTATCACACGGGCTGTTCAAAAGCCCTTCTGAGAACCTAAATGGCACATTAAGCCCTGGAAATATTGCTACTCAAAAGAAAAAAAATGTAGTAGAGTGAAATTGACTAAGTTTTAATTGATGAATGAGAAATCACATGGCTCTGTAGCCTCACATTCTTTAATTTTAGGAAAATACGGTCCACAGTAACATGCAAAATTACCCTGTGTTTCCATATTTCATATACTTTCTTTCTCATCTGCCCCCACTTCTCTCTCTCTGTTGACTCCATGTACAAACACCTCCACTTCTATAAGTAGGTACATGTGTTTCATATATTGAACTTTGCTTTTAGGTTTATTAGACTTCTAAAATATTCAGCAGATATTTATTTTTCTAAATGTATTCTAGGTAAATAAGTATTCTTTTTTTCCTTTTTTCCTAAGAATGAAGTATTGTCAAGTCAATAATTATTTAATAATGACTTAAGATTGTCAAATATTATTTTTCATTCCAAAATATACTAGTTTGGAAAGATTATAATCTTTCCAGTAGCATAACTTCAGGTGCCTCTTTCAAATTCCAAATTCAGGAGTATGGTATATAAGAAAGTTGTGATTTAGGAACTCTACAGCCATAATAGGTATTATAGTTTCAAATATTTGGGGGAAAAAAAAGTAAGCAGTTAACTGATTTGGAACATAGAGGAGAGGATTTGAATTAGAGATTGATTTTAAATTTAAATTTTTCAGTCTTTCTAAAAAGGAATATTGGATGACATTCTAATTACTATTGCTATAAACAAACCACTCAAATCTTGGAGTGGCAAACACCACCATTTTATTTTGCTCAAGGATTCTGTAGGTCAGGAATTAGGATAGGACACACTGATGACAGCCTCTCTGCTTCATAGGGTTTGGGGCTTATCTGGGAAGATTTGAAAAGCAGGGGACTGGAATCATCTAGAGTTTTCTTCTCATGTCTTTCTGTATCAGAGATGAAATGACGGGAAGGACAGGCATAGCTGGACGTGTCAACTGGGGCACTTACGTGAGGCCTTCCATGTGACTTGATATTCTCACCATGTACTGGCTGAGTTCTAAGACAGAATGTCATGAGAGTGAGTATTCCAAGTGACTCAGGAAGAAGCTACATGGACTACTATACTAGCTTCAGTCACATAGGATCACTTCTCCTGGGCTCTACTAGTTGAAGCAAATGCAAACCTTACCCATTCTCTTGGGAAGAGGACACAGAACTACCTCTCATATGAGCAGAGTCAATTTCCTACTATTTTAAAAAAGGCACCAAAGTGTCATCTGGCCACAGTTATGTATATTTATCATATCTGCACAATAGAATCAGGCTATCTTAAGACCCCTCAAATGTCTCAACTCTTTATTTTTTTATCTTATTTTATTTTTTATTAGAGTTAATTTACAATGTTGTGTTACTTTCTGATATAGAGCAGTGATTCAGTTATACACACACACACATTCTTTTTCATATTTGTTTCCATTATGGTTTATTATAGGATATTGAATATCGTTCTCTGTGCTATACTGCAGGACCTTGTTTATCTATTTTATATACAGTAGTTTGCACCTGCTAATCCTAAACTCCTAATTTATCCCTCCCCATCCCCATTCCCCTTTGGTAAAGTTTGTTTTCTATGTCTGTGAGTCTGTTTGTTTTGTAAATAGGTTCATTTGTGTCATATTTTAGATTCCACATATAACTGATATCATATGGTATCTTTCTCTATCTGACTTACTTCACTTAGTATGATAATCTCTAGGTCCATCCATGATGCTTCAAATGGCATTATTTCATTCTTTTTATGGTTGAGTAGTATTCCATTGTGTGTATGTACCACATCTTCTTTACCCATTCATCTGTCAATGGACATCTAGGTTGCTTCAATGGTTTTGCTATTGTGAATAGTGCTGCTATGAACATTGGAGTGCATGTATCTTTTTGAATTATAGTTTTGTCCAGATATATACCCAGGAGTAGGATTGCTGGATCATTTTTAGTGTTTGTTTGTTTCATTTTTGCGGTGCGCGGGCCTCTCACTGTTGTGGCCTCTCCCGTTGTGGAGCACAGGCTCCAGACGCGCAGGCTCAGTGGCCATGGCTCACAGGCTCAGCCGCTCCGTGGCACGTGGGACCTTCCCGGACCGGGGCACGAACCCGCGTCCCCTGCATCGGCAGGTGGACTCTCAACCACTGTGCCACCAGGGAAGCCCCCTTATTTTTAGTGTTTTGAGGAACCTCCATACTGTTTTCCATAGTGGCTGCACCAAGTTAACTTACATTCCCACCAACAGTGTAGAAGCGTTCCCTTTTCTCCACACCCTCTCCAGCATCAAATGTCTCAACTCTTTAAGGAATTATGTTCAAATTCAAAATCCAGGATACTGCTAACTAAATAAGGTCCAGATATGGATGAGGTTCCTCAGAGTGATTCCTCTAGTACAGTCCTTGAATATAGTTTCTATCAACCTGAAGACTTGTAAACTAAAGAGTTTCATTATCTTCCCCCACATACCCAAAGTACAATGATGGGATACTCTTGGATAACTGCAGTGGCACTCCTGCTCAAAAATGGATGTGGGACAGGGATAAGGAAAGTGACAGGAAGTACACAGCAGTCATTGGCTTACAGCATTTCTGAAATCCAGCCAGCATGAGCTGCCAGTTTCTAGATTAGAGTCCAGTCCTATTTTCTTTGCTCCTGGCTTTGGAATTCTCTCTGGCTGTTAGCTCCACCCTCCGGGGCCCTGTTTCTGTCCTCTGAGTCACCCTTCCTCTTCTGTAAGAGGTAGCCCATTTTTGCAATTGAGCAGTTGTTTCAACCTGATTCCTGCTATTCCTACTCAGAAAAGAGAAGTCACCATATTTCCAAGAATAATTGACCCTGATCAGCAGAAGGCAAAGCTGCTTTTACTCAATGAGAACACAGATATATATATATATATATATATATATATATATATATATATGGAATGCAGATGATACACTTGGGCACCTCCTGGCATTTGTTTGTTCTATTGTAACTGTAAGAGGGCAAATATAGCAGCCCGGATTTGAGAAGTGTATGACTACCAAGGATTCAGCCGCTCAATAATGAAGGTTTGGTCACCTTGGTGACCAGCCAAGACCAGCCAAGGAAAAGCTGAGAGTGAGGGGAATTTAGAATGGATAATGGAGAAGGGAAAGAATGAGTACTGCTTATGGCTCCAAGATAAGCTACAGTAATGGGGGCTATAAAGTATCCCACTAACCTCCCCCTTCCAAGTTTACCCTCAGGAAAAAAGGTCTGTGGGAACCATGGAGGAGCTGCTCTTTGAACACGTGTAGACAGACATATCTGTTCAGTGCAAACAGTGAACTGTGGTGGCTAAATCCATGACTCAGATTTTCTGCTGCAGGAAATCTAATTGATAGATGACCCTAGCTGCTGCACTCTGAAGCTACCACCATTTTTGTATACACAGTCTTTTGTACAGTCTTGATTACCAGAAACTTTGATCTTGTTAAAATTTATCAGAACTGCACTATAGTCTAAGACTCTGCCTATCCAATTCTCCTTCCTTCTCTCTCTCTTCCACAGGTGTCATGCCTGTAACATGGTCTACCAGCTCTCCCTCCCTCTTGGGCTCCCTCCTCTTTTTACCTCACAAGTATTTTCCCCTAAAAACCTATTACAATCTAATCCTGTCTTGACATCTGACTCTTGGAAGGCCTGAACTAATGCATTGGGGATTGGTTGATTTGTTTTAAAGCCAGAAAGTCCTGGCTCTTATAGTTTCTTTAAGCTCTGCCTGAAAAATTAAATAAGTTCTTTTTTAGCTTATCTCTCTCTCGTCTCACCTTATGATGCATAAGAAAGCAACTGACACCTTAAACATGTTACCCAGTAATGTCCTTAGCCAGATCTATCCATTCATTACATACGTAGTCTATTTTCTATTACTGCAGGTGCTAGCTGTGCTTAATTCTTCATCACTATGTAACAAGAAATCTATTCTCCTCCAGCTTCCAATAATAGCTTTATCACTTTCCTTTAAGCCTTCACAATAGCCTTCTGAAGACCCATTCAAGTATCCACCCATGACCCAGTCCTAAAGCTAACAGCACATAAAGCTAAATACAATGTTTTAGATTTTCACTTTATGTTTTAGATTATTGTATCTTGTCTATTTTTTAATTTCACGTTTGTTTTATGACTTTGCCCTGCCTCAAAATACCAAATTCTATTCCAAGTACTACTGTTGCCTAGAAACCATTCTGAATTTGAGGGTATACAACCACCATTGTACTATATTCACACATTCATTTTTTTTTTGACTTTTATTTATTTATTTTTTAACATCTTTTTTTTTAACATCTTTATTGGAGTATAATTGCTTTACAATGGTGTGTTATTTTCTGCTTTATAACAAAGTGAATCAGCTATACATATACATATATCCCCATATCTCTTCCCTCTTGCGTCTCCCTCCCTCCCACCCTCCCTATCCCAAACCCTAGGTGGTCACAAAGCACCGAGCTGATCTCCCTGTGCTATGTGGCTGCTTCCCACTAGCTATCGATTTCACATTTGGTAGTGTACACATGTCCATGCCACTCTCTCACTTTGTCCCAGCTTACCCCTTTCCCCTCCCCATGTCCTCAAGTCCATTCTCTAGTAGGTCTGGGTCTTTATTCCCATCCTGTCCCTAGGGTCTTCATAGAGTCTGTCATACAGAGTGAAGTAAGTCAGAAAGAGAAAAACAAATACTGTATGCTAACACATATATATGGAATCTAAAAAACAAAAACAAAAACAAAAAACAACCACCATAAAAAATGGTCACACATTCACTTTTGTAAGAGAGAGTACATGGACCCTACTGCTCAATAGGAAAAGTGCCAACAAATTTGGAGCCATTTTTTAAAACTTCTACATATGATATCCATCAATTCATTACTATTTTGAAAATGTATAAAATTAATGAGAGAAAATGTGTGAAGCTTAATAAGATTCTAACAGCCTGGGAAATTTTTTCAGAAGTCTTTAGGCCTATAGTATTCACTAACCCTGCCTATATTTAGGATTCTTCCTCCTATGACTTATTACTACTCTTTTCAGTACCAAAGAGCAATCGTCTTTAAAACTGGTCCTCTACTGTCCAGTGATAAATGTTTCTTCTCTGCTAAGGAACCTACTACTTTTCCCACAATCTGTTAAAGCAAATCCAAATTTCTACAACTTTTCTTATCTCTGCCTTGAATTTTAATTCTTATCTTTCCCTTCTCTTTAACATCAATTCTCTATTCCAAAAATTTTGTCCTCCCCATGTGTCATCATAATGTCTGAGTCCTCATCACCTTTCCATTTCCAATGAAATGGAATTTGTCTTTATTCTCCATCAATCCAAATCTTATGCTTTCTAAAACATATGGTTAAATACCTAACTTTTCCCCAAATAACCCACCATCTCATAGATCTTTTTCTTTGAATTTCTAAGTCTCCTAGGGCATCTCTCCAAATTTCTAAGTCTCCAAAATAAGAATGAGCTGCACATTCCTATTTGTTTTGTGTTACTTAAATTCTACTTCTGGACTGATAAATTAATTCTATTGCTTTGAGAGTTTTTGTACATTTGTTTTTTTTTTTCTTCTTTTTCTCATTCATAATGTTGATCTTCTGATGTTTGCTGATTATTAGTTGTGTGCCTCAGTTTTGTGACAGAATTCTCACATTGTATTCTGGGCTGTCTGATCTCCCTTGAGGGCTGTGACATTCCATTTAGGTCTTTTTTTGCTGTTGTGGAAATTTTCAATTGGACGCACTATTTTTTTTTTTTCAAATATGTTACACAAATTCATTGTCTCTGAGAATTTCCCTTTGTTTTGGTCATGGCTGTATACTCATTAATTAGTTTTTACATTTTTTCCCTATACTTTGTAGATTTGAGATTTCAAGCAGTGATTTCAATGTGTGTTTGGTCTGCCACTTTGATAGTGGAATAATGCACAGTACACTTTATGTTGTCTTTTACATAATTGACAGGTATCATATTTTCATCATTTTGGCTTACACAGTAGCTAAAAGAGTATCTTAAATGTGCTAAGTGCTCAATTAAAGTTTTTTGAATGACTTTAAATACTTTGGTTCTAATATAGGGTTGTAATTCTGACACTGTCTTGGGATATGGTTTTAAACTGGAGTGAAACCACAATATCCTCTAGAATGTAGACTGTGAGAAAATATGTGTAACAAGAGGTAAATTTGAGAATTAGGATTCACTTCGGAGAAAACTATAATTTTAGATTCTATCTAGGTTTCTGTAGCCTTTCAGCTCAGACTGTGGTTTATTCCTTCATTCAGAAAAGATTTACAGAATAAATAATGTTTTCAAGTATTGTTCCGGATACTAAGTTTGTAGAAATAAAGTGAAAAACTATCCAGCCATCAAGGAGTTTATATGTGTCAGGGCACTGAGGTATAGTGTATCTCTTATTTTCAAGGAGGCAAGTATGGCTGGAACAGGAGTGATGGGAAAAGTATCAGATGATGCGGGCAAAGAAGTAATGAATGAAAAATTGTGTAGAAAATCTTAGGCCATGATAAAGATTTTGGTTTTTACTCTGAGCTATATGGAGGACTACCGGAAGGTTTTGGTAGGGGAGTGACATTATTTTACTTTTTTTTTTTTTAGCGGTATCACCCAGGTGCCTATGTAGATGTCAGCCTGCTATGCAGATATCAGCCTGTAGGGGTAAGGGCAGAAGCCTAGAATCCAGTTAGGATATCATGTCATTACATAGGCAAGAAATCATGGTGACTTGGTTCATGAGTAATAGTGATAAAGGTGATAAGAACTGGTCAGATTCTGAGGTATACACTAAAATGCAAAGACTGAAGGAAAAATAGGTTTTGGGAGAAGATGAGTACGTATTTTTTAAATGTCCCAGGATAAATGCTAGTTTTATTAACTAAAACCTTAAGGGTAAAAGGAGACTATTCCAAAATTCTTTTACTTACTTCTACTACACCCTATAGCAGTCATGCTCAAACTTTTTGGTCCCAGGACCCTTTTACCATCTTAGAAATTATTGAAGACCTTGGGTCTAACCAGGAGTCAGAAATCACAGAGTGATTTAAATAGGGGAAGTTTAATGTAAGTAATTATTATAAAGCTGATATTTTAGAGTAACTATAAAGGTGAGAAGATGATTCTGAAGTGTATCCAGGTACTGAGGGAGAGTTACCAAAAAAGGACAAACTTGAAAGGGAAATGATGTCCCCAAGGTTGGGGCTCAGACATTTTGAAGGTCTGGTACAATCTACCAGATGGTTGAGAACTTTGCTGAGTTGCCTGAGCAGAGCTGGTCCAGATTCACTGGGCAAGTGGTAGAACCCTCTGAGGTGCCTGTGAGTACCATTGTGGGAACTGCTGAAAACTGGAGCTGAACAGGTTTCCCTCTTTATGAATCTTGGATGCTGTGCCTAGGTGGTGTGGGATAAAGGTTGGGTGGTCTGCTCAGTAGAAGTCAGCCTGATGGGACCTCTAGCATGTGCATTACATGATACAGGTCTGTCTTAAAACTGATCATTCAAATATTTCAAACAAACTACAAATAACCAAAGTAATAAAAGTCCTTTAGATTTTAGTCTTCAAAATGTTCTGAAGTAAGATATACACTGCCTCCACCTCAACACCCGATTTATATCAGTTGAAATGAATAGAGAAATGACATTTTCAATTCATATATTCATAGTTCATTAGGTTTAATAGTGTACAAACATTATATTTAGAACATCATGGGTAATACCTATACTCCCCTTCCTATGCGCAACCAAAATTTTGCATTCAAATAATTCTAGTAAAAAACTTTAAATTTGAAATGTAGTTATGAATCCACTTACCTTCTCTTAGAAGATTTTGAAATCTCCTGTAATTTATCCATTCTATTTCAATGTAGTTCATTTCAAAGGCCTTTTTACAAAATGGAATCCTTTTAGATTAAACTTTCCACAATTGCTACTTCCACAGTTTTAGCATATAACATAATTTTGCTTAACAAACAAAAACAGGCTCTTGAACCTTCAACCCTGTCCTAATAGCTCAGTGAAAAGTTACCAGTAAGTCATTTCTACTCTTTTATATAAACTGGAAAGAAAGTAAAGACAGTGGATAGGTTTAGACTTTTCTAAGACAGTTGTTGGCTACCTTGGTGTGCTAGTGGATCTGCTTGATTTAAAGAACTGGGCTGGCCAAAAGGTTCATTCTTTTTTTCTGTAAGATGGTTCTAGTAGTGCTTAGTTGTCTTTAACTTCATTTGAAACAATTTTGTTATATTGTATTGTGACAGGTATCATATCAGTGTGCATTAAAAAATATCAAAATTGGTGAATTTTTGTTTAGCCATTTTAATATTGAAGATGGAAGAAAAAAGCAACATTTTTGGCATATTATGCTTTATTATTTCAAGAAAGGGAAAAACGCAACTGATACATAAAAAAAGATTTGTGCAATGTATGGAGAAGGCGCTATGACTGATCGAACATGTCAGAAATGGTTTGCGAAGCTTCTTCCTGGAGATTTCTCGCTGGACGATGCGCCACGGTTGGGTAGACCAGTGAAAGTTGACAGCAATCAAATCAAGACGTTAATTGAGAACAGTCAACGTTATGTCACGCGGGACATAGCAACATACTCAAATTATCCAAATGAAGCACTGAAAATCATCTTCACCAGCTTGGTTATGTTCGTCACTTTGATGTTTGGGTTCCACATAAGTTAAGCGAAAAAAACCTTCTTGACCGTATTTCTGCATGTAAGTCTCTACTTAAACATACGTAAATGTTCCGTTTTTAAAACAAATTGTGATGGGTGATGAAAAGTGGATACTGTATAATAATGTGGAACAGAAGAGATTGTGGCGCAAGTGAAATGAACCACCACCAACCACACCAAAGGCCTGTCTTCATCCAAAGAAGGTGATGTTGTGTACACGGTGGGATTAGAAGGGAGTCCTCTATTATGAGCTCCTTCTGGAAAACCAAACAATTAATTCCAACAAGTACTGCTCCCAATTAGACCGACTGAAAGCAGCCCTCGATGAAAAGCGTCTGGAATTAGTCAAGAGAAAACGCATAATCTTCCATCAGGATCATGCAAGACCGCATGTTTCTTTGATGACCAGGCAAAAACTGTTACAGCTTGGCTGGGAAGTTCTGATTCGTCCGCTGTATTCACCAGACATTGCACCTTCAGACTGCCATTTATTTCAGTCTTTACAAAATTCTCTTAATGGAAAAAATTTCAATTCCCTGGAAGACTCTAAAAGGCACCTGGTACAGTTCTTTGCACAAAAAGGTAAAAAGTTTTGGGAAGATAGAATTATGAATTGGCCTGAAAAATGTCAGAAGGTAGTGGAACAAAGAGTGAATGCGCTGTTCAATAAAGTTCTTGGTGAAAATGAAAAATGTGTCTTTTATTTTTACTTAAAAAACCGAAGGAGTACAGTGGAGAAAGGACAGCCTCTTCAATAAATGGTGCTGGGAAAACTGGACAGGTACATGTAAAAGTATGAGATTAGATCACTCCCTAACACCATACACAAAAATAAGCTCAAAATGGATTAAAGACCTAAATGTAAGGCCAGAAACTATCAAACTCTTAGAGGAAAACATAGGAAGAACACTCTATGACATAAATCACAGCAAGATCCTTTCTGACCCACCTCCTAGAGTAATGGAAATAAAAACAAAAATAAACAAATGGGACCTAATGAAACTTCAAAGCTTTTGCACAGCAAAGGAAACCATAATCAAGACCAAAAGACAACCCTCAGAATGTGAGAAAACATTTGCAAATGAAGCAACTGACAAAGGATTAATCTCCAAAATTTACAAGCAGCTCATGCAGCTCAATAACAAAAAAACAAACAACCCCATCCAAAAATGGGCAGAAGACCTAAACAGACATTTCTCCAAAGAAGATATAAAGAATGCCAACAAACACATGAAAGAATGCTCAACATCATTAATCATTAGAGAAATGCAAATCAAAACTACAATGAGATATCATCTCACACCAGTCAGAATGGCCATCATCAAAAAATCTAGAAACAATAAATGCTGGAGAGGGTGTGGAGAAAAGGGGACACTCTTGCACTGCTGGTGGGAATGTGAATTGGTTCAGCCACTATGGAGAACAGTATGGAGGTTCCTTAAAAAACTACAAATAGAATTACCATATGACCCAGCAATCCCACTACTGGGCATATACCCTGAGAAAACCAAAATTCAAAAAGAGTCATGTACCAAAATGTTCATTGCAGCTCTATTTACAATAGCCCGGAGATGGAAAGAACCTAAGCGCCCATCATCGGACGAATGGATAAAGAAGATGTGGCACATATACACAATGGAATATTACTCAGCCTTAAAAAGAAATGAAATTGAGTTATTTGTAATGAGATGGATAGACCTAGAGTCTGTCATACAGAGTGAAGTAAGTCAGAAAGAAAAAGACAAATACCGTATGCTAACACATATATATGGAATTTAAGGGAAAAAAATGTCATGAAGAACCTAGGGATAAGACAGGAATAGAGGCGCAGACCTACTGGAGAACGGACTTGAGGATATGGGGAGGGGGAAGGGTGAGTTTTGACAGGGAGAGAGTGAGTCATGGACATATACACACTAACAAACCTAGTAAGGTAGATAGCTAGGGGGAAGCAGCCGCAAGGCACAGGGATTTTAGCTCAGGGCTTTGGGACAGCCTGGAGGGCTGGGATGGGGAGAGTGGGAGGGAGGGAGACGCAAGAGGGAAGACACATGGGAGCATATGTATATGTATAGCTGATTCACTTTGTTATAAAGCAGAAACTAACACACCATTGTAAAGCAATTATACCCCAATAAAGATGTTAAAAAAAAAAAAAAAAAACCGAAGGAACTTTTTGGCCAACCCAATATAAGGTAAGGGTATATGCTCTATAAAACTACCCAGCTTCTCTGCTCATATCTCTATTAATTTCATCCAGTATAATTATTTAATGACAACATAATTATTGAAGACTATTGATCCTCCAAAAGACTTAGCTCTCTTTCAGCAACTTATTCATATACATCTTCCTAATTTTGTAACTTATTTTAGTTTCTCGAGTGTA
The DNA here is from genome assembly GCF_008692025.1 of Phocoena sinus. Taxonomy (NCBI): domain Eukaryota; kingdom Metazoa; phylum Chordata; class Mammalia; order Artiodactyla; family Phocoenidae; genus Phocoena; species Phocoena sinus. Next base: position 88,505,760 of record NC_045769.1, on the reverse strand, counting down.
CTTCAGTATATTTGCTGAATGGCTACATGGGCAAACTAAGTGTCAAGTGATGTGGTAAGAAGGCCATCATGCTGACATCTCAGAGAAGATTTAGTCAGTCCAGAGTAGGTTATGCTGTGGTAACAAACAACCCTGAGGTCTCTGTTTTAACAGAACAAAGATCTATTGCTCCCTCATACATAATCTATTATGGATTAGGGCTAATGTTCAGACAACTAGGGCCCCAGCAATTAAGACTGCACTGATCTTACAGCTCTACCACATCAACATGAGGTCTTGTCTGCTGTTGCCTTAGGGGAAGGAGAACTAGAGAGTTATGTGCTTGCTTTTCTCAGTATTGGCTAGAAGTAACACACATCACTGCTACCCATAGTCCATAGGCCAGAACTCATCACATGGCCAAGAGGACCAGGAATGTGTGGTGCAGATGGAATGCAACTCTCAACTCCACCGTGTAAGTCTGAAACTATCCACGCTTTTGTAGTAACAGCACCAACAAGAAATTCTGCTAACATCCTAGGAAGAAGCAGGAATAGACAACATGAGACCATAATAGATGTAACTAGTTATTACTTGGTGAATTGGAACCTTTTTGATTTATTGATTTTCTAATTTTATACACTAGAAATAATTTGAGTTTTAGATTTGGAGAATCAAGAAATGTTAACAGACCAGATATTAAATATATGTTAATCCTCCACTTGACCGCTCTTTCTTTTACCTTTCATTTACACTAAATTCACAGAACAAAAATTTTAAGAAAAAAATTTAAAAAGCATACCTTTTGTATATTAAAAATATATATTTTGTAGACAGGTTTAGTAAATTATGACTTTTAGATCTTCAATATAGCTTAGGATTATAGGCCCCATTCCTACTCTGTATAGGTGAGAAAATCAAGGAAGCCCACAGAATTTAAATGATCACTCTTGAACTTAAGCACACAGCCAACTCTGTGCCTTCTGAATCCAAGCCCTGTGCTCATATCTTGCTCCTTTTATCTTATATTTTGAAAATATCTCTGTGTTGTGTTCATCTCACCCACTAGACAGGGATTCCCTTAAGGTCAAGAAACATGGCTTGATCTACATTGCAATGGATTACTTATTTGATACAGGTGATCTCACCAGGAATTCACTGACTTATATATACCAAAGATCAAGGGAGGCACCAGGGTGTATTCACTCTTATGTGTATACACTTATGGCATCAAGTCCAGTTTCAATATTTTGAGAGATATCTGATGTTTATCACCGTTTAACATCCATACCACTATTATAAAACCCTAGATATGATAATTTTCCAGTATAAACCACTGATGACAAAAAGAAGAGAAATAGAAGAATGGGGGGGACCATGTTCTGCACATGATGATTAAATTACATTATTTAAAATTCAATAACCATATTGACAAATGAGTTACCTAGCTCAGAGAGGTAACTCTCCAAAGTTAGTGTTAAAGCTGAGATTTGACCTCACAGCTTACCTGATTCTAAATGTTGTATGTTTCCTCAATCCCACAATGACCCTCTGACAATGCAACATTTAGTACTTTAGCAAATAAAAATATCAGCATGGAAAATTGCAGGTCCTACATCTCCTCCTTTCCTTTTTTCTTAACATACTCCTTACTTTCATATTGGGTAAGGTTTTCATCCACATATACCAGCAGTAAGCCCACCAGTTGATCTACTTTGTTAAATAAGGTAATAGTGCATGAGTATTACTGTTTAAGTATTTCCCGTAGAACAGGTTTCTGTATTTTTCTTCTTTGATTGGAAAAGGTCAGAGGGCATTGCTATCCTCAGGCTAGGTAAACATGTTTTGGGGATATCTTAAGTTTGTGAGAATGGTTATATCTCTTACATGTGTATCAAAATATTCTAAAATGGAATATATTCAGGGATTGAAAGGGGAAGGGGCATACTCCTTTTTTTCTGTGATTTTTCCAGCCCTCCTTCTATTCCAAAAAAGACTTTCTTGTAGAAATTATTTTACTGTTTTTTTCACTGGAGGTCAGAGACATATCTGACAGCAAAGAGAATTCCAATATTTTTAAAAAGTTATTCATTCAGTAAATATATATTTATTGAAGTTTTCAATGCCAGATACTGTAGGCATTATGTACAACTGAAAGCATATTTACTGTTCTCTTTCAATTTACAGTCAAAAAAGATGAAGCAGACAGAGATAGGAGATGGGAAGAAGAAAGAGTAGTTATCTCCTCTCCATCGATTCAAACATAACAAGATGAACAATTTCAATGTTCTAATAGAATTTTCAATTCAAGGACATTAGGACAAAGAACACATTGAAAGTCTCTTAATGTAACAGAGTCTTGGCTCTTCTTCAGCTCTCCAAGTCTTGGATCATGCTCTGGGCCAGAGGAAGAAGCCAAGCACTCTTTCTATTCACCCACATAATTGGTGTCAAGTTTATATGTCAGTCTTTTACATTTGTTGTTCCATCTAAGTAGCATGTTTTTTCAGTAAACCCTGTTATTCATCTTGGGGGCTAGGGATGGGACAGAGACAAAAATATTTAAGTAGATCTTTGTGCTGAATGGGAAGTGGCTTTTTGGTATAAGCTTGATCTACATTGTAGGGGTTACTTATTTGATACAGGTGATCTCACCAGGAATTTACTACCTTATATAATCCAAAGGTCTAAGGAAGCACCAGGATGTGTACATATACACTGATATCATTAGGTCCAGGTTCAATATTTTTGAACCTGGGGTAAAGAAGCAGCCAGAAGGTAGTTTAAATTAAGGAAGACATTTTCTGACTATTGTCTCTGGGAATAACTTGAACGGACTTTCCTGGGCAGTCAATTATTCCTGTGTGTATTTGAACATAAGTTGGAGTCTCACCCATCAGGGATGTTGTCAAGGTGTTCAAGCTTTACACAGATGATTAGACCATGTAACTTCTGATAAGTCCATCCTAAGATTTATAGGATCAGAAAATCCAGAAGTCATAGAACATTACAGATTAAGGAAATATTTCTTCACTATTATAGAAGAAACAAATTTTATTTTAAATTTGAAAAAAAAAGCACTGTTAATTTGTAAGAACATATATACTTGGTTGAATTAAAAATCTCAAAGCACACAAAACACCAAACTGAATGTATTTATAATTAAAATATGCCCTCATACTTTGTGCTGATATTTGTAATTTGGATGTAATAGAAATCTATTTCTGATTGGAAAACTTGATAAAAGAACTGCATTAAGAATTGTCATGGTTTTTTGACATTCCTGAAATAAAATCTGTGAAATCTGTTTCTTCTCCCCTGAAACTGATTGGGTCTTTGTGACTGCCTTGACAAAAAGAATGTGGTGAAAGTGATGCTGTATGACTTCCAAGGATAGTTTAGAAAAGGCCATGCACATTCTGCTGTTTCTCTTGGGACAATGGCCTGGGGCCATTGAGCTGTCATGTATGGAGTCTCACTACCCTGAGCTGCCACATGAAGATAGATACCAGGTTGAGAGACACAGGCCTGCCCACAGGACCCAGCACCAGATGCTTGTAAAAGGCCTTCCCAATGTCCCAGCCCTACCCTGAGAAAGAGCTGGCCTAGCTGAGTCCTGTCAACCCCCTAACTCCACTGTTTCGGAGTAGTTTGTTACACAAAAACAAAATAGAACACACAGATATCTCACTATTATGCTTTCTTTATACAATGCTTACCCATTAACTTGAAAAGGGGAAAATTCAATTATCACTACTTTTGACTTTCTCAGCTCTAAATATAATTTTCTATTAACTTACTGGAGAAAGTACATTTTTGGGACTATGTGAAACTGTAGTTCATGTATGAATTTAAATAAATAGACCTTTCCCTTTATTGTTAGTTTGTAATATGTGAGGTATTAACTGAAAACAAGAATATGTATATATGTATATCTATCTATCTATCTATCATCTATCCAAATGTTAATCAAATTCATGTGTTACGTAAAGAAAGTGTTTCATTATGAATAGCACAAAGTAAACTTTGTAGTGCTGAGAAAAGTAAACGTCTTAGCTGGTCAGACCCTGGAGATAAATAACCATCCCAAGAAGCAATGAATGCTAAAAAAATGAATAGTGAATCAGTGCCAGAATTGTGTGTGGAAATGTAATCGATAAGTCAGGTTAGTGAAGGGAGCCTCTTCCCACCTGAAGCTATCCAAATGACACATCCTTTTCAATATGTCATAGGACTCACAAGAGTTTAAAGAATTAAAATTTCATTAAACTTTTCAAATTGTAGCTTGTTAATATACAGATGAAATCTAATTGTTACTATTTACTCATTTCATGTATAGGTAAATATACTATTTTAATCAGTATTATCTATTATCAATTGATTAAAATTTGATAAAAGTTAACATTTTAATTTTGTAGTTTGAATGTTACAATGACATCATTCCTAATAAAAACATTAAAATATCCTATGCAAAAGTAACAGTAAAAAGTGATTACTTCTATTGCATTGTTTTGTATATTCTAGGTTCAGAGTAAAATAGAAAAGAGGTAAAATACATATACTTTCTCATGTAATATTCAGCATCTTTCAAATATATTTGAAACAAAAAAGCATGAACTTTCAACAATACATGTTCTTTATATGTATAAAAAGAATTTTTATAGATATTTTAAAATAAACGTTATAAAAATGAGAAAATCTTGAAAAATACGACTTCATTTCTTTAAAAATTTCTTACCAAAAGTTAGTAGCTATGAACTTTAGTTTTCCTGTGAAAACCAATTTTAATGTATATCTTGTGCATGCTGTTGTATTGCATTAGATGTTAACGTAATCCTGTTAAGTGCCTATATTTTCCATTCAAAATTTTTAAATGATTGATGAGATTAGTTCTCATCAGTATTTTCTCTGGGGCCTCATGATAATTCTGCTTTGCATAACAGCAAATTGAAATGAATGCTAATTTTTAAAAAATACTAAAAATCCCTAATTGAAAAATGGACATTAGTTTGTAAACCAAAATTTATGCTCAAGTTAATTCTTAGGTGTTGTCCTAAAACCTTTCTTTCATTCTTACAGGAATTAATGATATCTGTTTTATTAGATGAACAGGAGATTATTTATAACAGCAAAACTTACAAGGTGATAAATATGAATAATGTCAAAGTTTAAAGACCACAACCAGTGTTAATTACCCATCCCCAAGTGATTATTAGAATTAGAAAAGGAAATAAAAACTGAAAGTTTCATTACACGACATTCTGCTAGTATAAATTGTACAGTACAACAGTATAACAGTGCCTCCAAGTGGCATCTGCCAAAATTCCACATGAAAAATTAAAACACAAGATCTAAAAGTTAAGTTTTAATAACAACAGACCCTAAAGAAAGACTAACCCTCTTTTCTTTCTACATACTTACGCTCTACTCTTCCTATTTATGATTCTCTTTATTAGAAATCCCTGTGTCATTAAATACTCTCATTTAACCCCATTAATCCTCAGAATTATAGACTGTTTTTTAATACATTAATTATACTGTCTTGATATAGTGTTTTGATGGCTAATATGTAATTATTTCCATTAAATTTGTACAGTAAAATCTGGGTTTTTTAAAAAATTATACTATGCCTCTTTTTTCAGTATTCTTAGAAATATCACCCATATTTACTAAATCTTAGAGGAGAAGAGGGACAAAAGACTTCTTTCCCACCCATAGAATACTAGAGTTGTAGGATTATCTAATTCCTTCTCTCTACTTTACAATTAAACACAAGAGTTTAAGCAATTTACCCAAGGTCATCCTGTTTTGTGACTTAACTAACAGAATCTGTCTCCCCAGACTTGTAATTCAGGACTCTTTCAAATGTATTTGCTATGACACCACAAGTAGAGCTCTCACCCATGCCTTAAACAAATGCACATTTAGTACCTGGTCTTCTTTTTTTTAATTAATTAATTTATTTATTTATTTATCTATTTTTGGCTGCATTGGGTCTTCATTGCGGTGCACAGGCTTCTTATTGCAGCGGCTTCTCTTGCTGTGAAGCTTAACTCTAGGTGCATGGGCTTCAGCAGTTGTGGCACATGGGCTCAGTAGTTGTGGCTCTCGAGCTCTAGAGGGCAGGCTCAGTAGTTGTGGTGCACGGGCTTAGTTGCTCTGTGTCATGTGGGATTTTCCTGGACCAGGGCTCAAACCCGTGTCCCCTGCATTGGCAGGCGGATTCTTAACCATTGCGCCACCAGGGAAGCCCAGTACCAGTACATGGTCTTTTTATTTTTACTTATTTATTTTTTTGATGTGGACAATTTTTAAATTCTTTATTGAATTTATTACAATATTGCTTCTGGGTTTTTTTGGCCCTGAGGCATGTGGGATCTTAGCTCCCCAAAAAGGGATCAAACCCACACCCCCTGCATTGGAAGGCAAAGTCTTAACCACTGGACTGCCAGGGAAGTCCATGGTCCTATATCTATTTGCTTCAGCCAGATGTCTAAGAAATATCACTCTTTTGGCTACTTTTATTCTGATTTTTTTTTCAGCTTTACAGTTCTTGGACAACATGAGTAGTATATATATATATTTTTTTTTTTTTTTAAATAAATTTATTTATTTTTGGCTGCATTGGGTCTTCGTTGCTGCACATGGGCTTTCTCTAGTTGCGGCGAGCAGGGGCTACTATTCATTGCGGTGGCTTCTTGTTGTGGAGCACAGGCTCTAGGCACGGGGGCTTCAGTAGCTGTGGCTCGCGGGCTCTAGAGCACAGGCTCAGTAGTTGTGGCACACGGGCTTAGTTGCTCCACATCGTGTGGGATTTTCCTGGACCAGGGCTCGAACCTGTGTCCCCTGCATTGGCAGGCAGATTCTTAACCACTGTGCCACCAGGGAAGTCCCATGGTCTTTTTAAAACTCAACCAAACTCTAGAACACCAAATAAATTTTAGATGTTACCTAAAGCAAAAAAGTGCTCAAGAATTGACAAATAACTGATAGGTTCTAAATACACTTGCTAAAAAATTAATGAACGTGTAATGTCATGGAATTATCCCAGTTACATGCCACAGAAATGTTTAAATCAGTACAGCAAAATGGATTCTAGAACCATAATAAATAGGGCAATTGAATTTATAACATAACTTAAAAATTAAAATTTGTTTGCTCTGGGGAGTTCCCTGGTGGTCCAGTGGTTAGGACTCCATGCTCCTACTGCAGGGGGCACGGGTTTGATCCTGGTCGGGAAACTAAGATCCCACATGCCATGTGGTGCAGCCAAAAAAAAAAGTTGTTTTTTTTTGTTTGTTTGTTTGCTCTGAAAAGGTAGTCTTTATAGTGAAAGTTATTTTTAAACTGATTTTATTTGTAAATGCAACTATTTCCATTATTCCACCACTCTTTTAATATTTTTCTGAATATCATATTTTATTGCTTATTTTCCCTTCTTCTGTTCCATGTAAATGATTGCAGTAGTGCATCTGCCTCTCTTTTCCCAGAGGTGTCATACCAATGCTATTCTTTACTACTTCTTATTCCTTTTCTACTACTTAATTGCTCCTTATGGCTCTTTCTCTTTTTCTCTTGCCACTTCATCTACAACTTTCTTGGAGTGAGTTAGCCAACATCGACAACAAGATTTAAAGTTCAATCTCTGAGGGGCTATAAGTAGATATATCTAGACAATTAAATATAGAAAAAGTGCAAGTAGATTTTTAAATAGATACAGATATATATATATATATATATATATATAATATGAACTATATTGTTAAACTTTTACTGTAATGCTGTAATATTTATGGAACTATTTTGCTGTGAAATTGGAAGAAATTTGTTCTTATTTAATGTTTACTCTTACCTATCTCCAAACTTCCATTTAAAGATTGAGCTCACACTCTACTATCTATAGTTTCCATTAATTTCTTCAGCTATATCGCATTCAAAAAATTACGTGTTTTAACTTTCTTACCAAGATTCCACCCGTTTAAGGTAGTTTCAAACTGTGCCTCCTTTTTTTTTTTTTTTTTTTTAGTGGTGTTTTCACTATCTGCCAATCTGAGCTCATCTCAGTTTCATTTGTACTCTATTTACTCCATCTCTGAGATCACTAATGAGGTTTCAAATAAGACCAGGCTGACATTCATCCCTATGGCACCCAGAGAACATGACACTGTTTACCTTCACTCTTTGATTCAAGCCCATCGGCCAGATTTTAAACATTATGACAATGCTCAACGCAAAGCCTATTTAAATTAGCTTCTCTGAATTAAATCTGTGACTGAAATTTAATGAGACACATCAAAACTTGGTTATAATTAATACAAAAGTTCTTCTACATTACTATAGCTGTTAATCCTGCTTATTTCTCCCATGATTAACTATTCATGTTTATTTTTCCCATAGTGAGTCCTTCAGATATTTTCCTTGATATTTGCTCTCATTTTGTTAGTGATAAAAGATACATGTCAACTTTCATGAATACTTCAGTACCTTTTAGTTTCGTAAAGATTATTTAACTTTTCATATTGCTTGCCAAATAAATCCAGATGGTATGAATATATCAGAACTAAACACATATAATTATAAAATCCAAGTTAATATTTTGCCACATTTTTGATGACTAACTCCCAGAATCAGAACAAGGGATAAACTGAAAATGAGTAAACCACACATTTTCTGGGCTTTATGCTAATTAAATATAGCAATAGATAGAATCATTTTTAAAAGACAAAAAATAAGACAGATTAAACTGGGTTATAAGATATTTAATTAAATCTAATAACAATAATTTACTTATATTTATGGGCCACCTATCTTTCAACCAGATGGCAATATTTTATGTTACATGTAGGGAGAGATGTAAAATTACCTATATTTTTTATTCACTCTGAATGAGGATGATTAGGGAAAATAATGTTGAAATAAAGGTAATAAATAATATATATTTGAAAATTATGGTTATTAGAAACTACTAAACAACTACTATTTGGTGATGGTTCCACAAATGTCCTAAAATCTGTGCTTATATATTATCTCCTTAAATAAACTGAAAGATACTTAAAGACCAAAATATATGCTACTGAAAGTAATACAGCGTTTTTCACTAAATAAACATTATTTGTGTCTAAAAAACAAAAAGAAACAAGGCCAAAATTAAGTCAGTTGTGCTAAGTACCACATCAACATACCAAGACTTAATTCCTCACTTAACTACAGTTTCAGCCTCTTCCAGAAATGTAACGTTTAACCAGTCAACCCAGAATTACCTGGCCAGCAGAGGTAAGGTAATCTGCCTGACAGACCCAAGCCTTCCTCCAAAGGAAGGTTACTGCCCGAAATAGTCTTTTATTTTGCTATGACTTCCTTGTCCCAGGCCCTTTCTGCCCCTAAAAACCTTTCCTTCTCTGCAGCTCCTGGGAGTCCCTTTCTATTTGCTAGATGCTGCCCAATTGGTGAATTGTTGAATAAAGACAATTAGATTTCAACTAGATTTTCAAATTTACTCAGCTGAATTTTGTTTTTTAACATTTGCAAGGTGACTGATGTTAATGAGCTGTATTCCCTATGACAGTGTGGTCTCTGTATTAATCTGCTTCAAAATTATTAGATTATGTTTGTCAATTACTGAATCAGAATCTCTAAAATGGGGGAGGTTATAAACTCCCCAGATGAGTTGTGCACTCAACAATGTTTGAGGAACATTGTTCTATAAGCAACATATGCAATAAATGAATGAATAAATGAATAGATGAAAGAATGAATCAAGAATATTTAGGTGCTGTCCAAAATACATGATGAAAAAACAGCAATAGCATTTCTATTAAGCTAAGAGAGGAAAACTTCACAGAACATTTTTGAGTTGATTATCAGCATTAATAAAATTTGATGACCAGAGAATTACTCAATTTATCTGATTATTCTGTGTTGACTAAATATGACATATACTGTTGCTGCTTAATGACATAATCAAAATGTCAAATTATAAATGATATGCCTCAAATTAAAAAGACAGTGAAAGCTAAAAATGATCAAAAATGTATTTTATATTCATGCCAAAATTTAGAGATATCTATATTGGTAAAATTGTTGTCAACTGTTGATCTGGAAAAGTTAGTCAAAGCACAGTTACAATGGATGTATCTAAATTATTTGGTTTATTGCCTCTGGATTCCAAAATTAATATTCAAGAATAGAAGTTACCCAATTTCTTCAATAGTCCCAATAAGTTAATGTAAAGAATAAATGTGTAAATATTTTTAAAATCTGTCATTATTTCAGTCAAGTATGTGTATTTGAAGAAAGACAAATTTATGATTAAATTCTCATCATAGGATAGTTAGTGGAGTGACCTGAGCCAAGTAATTTTCATTTGTATTCTCTAAAACGAATAATGAAAAGGGGGTGAGGGTGGGGGAATTCCTGTCATATAAAATGATTAGATGTGGGAATAACACAAGCTCTGAAACCTAGTAGAGGCTTTGTGAAGGTTTGTTATTATTTTAAAACTTTGTGACTTAAGGTAATCACAATGATAGGAACTTAAAGGTACTACAGTTAAAGAGCCTGGTAGCAGAGAGCAACTACGATTCTTCCCTAATGTAATTAAACACACTACTCTTTCTCTGTGTGGGTCAGATTCACAACTAGCCCACACAGAGTTCACAACTCTCATTCACAACTTCTCATTTGCTTCAAGAAAATTTTGTGATTCATGATTTTGTCCCAGCAGAAATGTTATACTGAGGAAGAAGCATATGTCAGGGAAACCTTTGTACATCCCATGAATTGCAGCCTCTGGAGTGAGTACTTGAACAAAAGAAAAGTGGCCTTGATTAGAGAGCCATGAGGAAAAAGGTCCATTTGCACTGATGCAGATAGCCTATCTAATGTTTTAATTAGTAGATGACCATAAATTTCTTGGTGGGTTGTTTTGACATATCTAAGAGTGCACTAAAACTAAATTACACAGCTTTGTTGTCAATCTTAAATATCACTGTTAACATATAAATTGAATAAAAATAACTGATATTAAGAGACTGTAAATTACTTCTGCTCATGATGCCTCAAACATGGTTCATAGAAGTCAAATTAATGACATTTTATAGAAATTATTATTTCAACAATGTGCTAAGTACCTACAATATATAATCACATGATGATAGGCACTTTCAAATACTGAAAATACCAAGAACAGTCTTAACCATATCTTCAAGGACTGTACCATTTTATCCAAGTTTATATTAATACTTGCAAAAAATTAGAAGACAATATAAGAAAATATATACATACAAATACTATAGGAATTCAAAGGGTATAACTTGGGAAAGTTTCATAAGGGAATGAGACTTTTTAAAATTAGTTCTAAGATTTTTTGTGAAAATGAGGGCCATGTAAAATATTTTTAAGTTTAATTCCTGATTTTGCAATTATATTCATATTTCTAGCATGATTTCAGCAATGTACAATTTGAAGAATGATTTGACTTTGAGGCTCTTAAATTAAGCATTACAATGCATAAGATTGTGAGCCAACAGACTTAATAAAGAAGAAATAATTATTCAAGTTCAGACCAAAAAAAAAAGAGAAAAAAGTAAATTAACAAATTTAAGTGCAAGAACAGAAGGCAATGTAATAGAAGTGAAATCCATAATTCCAATACACAAGTAATAATACTTAATAACAAATTCCAATTACAGAAGAAATCAAACACTCTAAAGATATAAAGAAAAAAGGATGAATAAAATATAAAATTTAAATAGTAATAAAAAAGATTTTTAAAAGCAAATCTAAAAGACATGCTTTTCAGTATGAAGAGAAGTAAATATGTAGTAAGAGAACATCTCTGGCAATAAAATATTAAGGGAAGACTTCATTGTTGTTAATGTTATAATATATTCACAGATTAATTATCCAATAAAGATAAATAAAGCTTTTTGTGACAAAAACTTTGTGACATGATTTTTTTTAATTTTAAGAGAATAACTCTATGTGTCTATGCAGAAAGAGCCATTTATGTTTGGTCAGCATATGTCCAAGACATAGTAAAATAATTTAGTTACAAAAAAAAACCTATTTTGACATCACTAAATTTGGCAGAATTTGTTCTATTCACCCTTCATTTTCTTTTTAAGCTGTCATAACTTCTTCTCTGTTTAAAAAGCATTAAATAAATATAATGGATTCTTCACTGGAAAATGTAATGCCTATTTGTTACCTCCCTTTCAAAATATAAGGTTAAAATTCTTTTAGTGAGAAGATCTCAAAATAGAAAGGTCAGAGAAGAAATCCCTTTAAGATATAAAGTAAAGTCCATAAAGTAAAAAATAAACAATGATGTTTGAAATTATCTGCTTTTATGATGGGATCAAAAAGCAAGAGATTTTAGACGGTATTAATTTAGTCATTAGGGAACTTGTATAATAACATATATATTGGTTGGTAGTAATCATGCTTGTGCTTTGCAAATAAAAACTGCTTCAAAATTCTGGTCAAGAAAGATTTAGAATCTTTCAGAGCAGAAGATGTAATTTCAATAGTTTTCAAGAGCTGTGACAATGGAGTTGCCACAGTTCAATTATTTATAGTCATTTTCAGGACTGGGAAACACAACAATATCATAAATTACTTTTTAGCAGACAATATCAACCATTTACATATACACAAAAGAGATGATTTTAGCAACAGTCCAGCTAATTGCCTGTCTTCTACAAATTAGCAACTAGGAAACTATTTTCACTCCTCATGACATCTATGTCTGTACAGTTTTCTGCTTCATTTCCCAGGTCATCTTGTTCTACCTCTCTCTAAATTGATTATCTCCTAAGCATACTAACCTCATATTAAAACATTTGAATAGCCTTACATATTTTAGTGCAAATTCAACACAACATTTACTGAAAACATATTATCGTGAAGAAATATTTTGGATAATGTAGGATGGTCAAAGATTGACCAGAAAAGTTCTTTGCTTTCAAGGATATAGAAAGGGGAACATACATGTATGCCACAAAATTTAATTTGGTATTGACCATCAATGTGTTTTAATTTTGCATAATACAGAAGTAGCTATGGACCCTCAGAGGAGATTGTTTTGAATACACTGGGGGGAAAATGCATCAATCACGGCATCTATGGCATCTGAGATGGCACTTTATTAATGTGTAGAATTGGAGTTGGTTGATACAGAGAAGTCAGATGGGAGGTATGAATGAAAGAGGAAGAATTTTAGAATATAGTTTTTAAAGGTGTGGAGACAGAAGATGGGATTTCTCTTTCGACTTAGAAAGGAGTCTGAATTGTATTTTAAAGCAAGAAGTTCTACTAGCCATTGTGTACTGATCTCCTGTCAGGCTTACAGGATTCAGTTACTTACTCCTCACTTTGAAATACTGCTGACATCTGTACTGCACTGCTTGGTGACTCTATCATATATACAACTCTCATTCAGAAAGCTGATTTTCAAGTTGAGCAAATTAACTTAGGTTTCCTTTCATTATAAATATTTTTACTTTAGCTAAGATTCAGAATTATCTTTGGCTAGATTTGAATAAAGAGAAGATTGAAAACTTTGAGTCAATTTCATTTTAACTTAGCTTCAAAATACATCCATTTTTTTCCTTCCATTGAAACCTTTAAAAAATTTTTTTTTTCTTTTAGCAAACAGCTTTCAGATTTACATAGGCTATCTAGATTAAATAATTTACATTTAGCCAGGAAAAGCTGATGAAACTCTCATTCAAAAGTTGAAGACACTTCACTTTTTAGAATCTGGTGTTTACCAAATCTTTTAAAAGTTCATCTGTAGGATTATAATGAAATTGCCTAAAATCACAAGACATTTGAATTCAACCTTTTCAATTCCTATTATATAAAATTTGTAATCCATAAAATTTTAACTTCATAGAGTTTAGCTGCATAACATTCAGCACCCCAAAAATATACTGGATAAAATTCTATTGTGCTCAGAAAAATGCAAAGAGTGAATGAATAGGAGGTTACATTGACAGTAAAGCCTTCCCTCTAAAAAGCGACTCTTTCATGGCCTATCTGCATCTGCAGGAATTACTTGGAACATGCAAGATGGACAATTTTGTTTAGCATATACGGACACTTCCTTATATGTGTCTATTCCAGTCTCTAACTTCCGTGCAGAAAACTTAGTATTAACTGTACAACTAGCCAGCCTATGGCTATGAATAGATTATTTTATTTCTCTGACCCTCAGTTTTCTAATCTCGAAAGTGGGAGTCAATAACAAACATCACAGTCCATGCTTGAAAATATCAGCTCTCTCTCGAACCCACTCTACATTCTGCAATACCCATCAGAACAACAACTATGCATAGGCACTAAACACATATTTTCAAAAATAATATCCATATAATAAGGACATGCAGACCTTAGAAGAAAGGGTCCAAGAAGATATAATGAAAGAATGTCTATCTTTGAGATAATGAACAGCAAAGAGTAGTTCTCAAACTTTAATGTGAATGGGAACCACCTGAGAATATTGTTCTGACTCAGTAAGTCTCAGGGTCTTAAGAGTCTACATTTTTAACAAGCCATTGACAAAGATACGCCAGTGCTGCTGGTCGGCAGACCACACGCTGAGCAGAAAGTAATGAGAGGACACTCAGAAAGCCCTCAGATCACCCAGTGAGTCGTGAAGACAGAGAAAAAAATTTAATATATGTGCCCAAGCAAATAGGTGACCCAGGATCTCACAAGGGGCTGCCGTGCTCCGTATGGCAATATTCATCACCAAAAGTTGTTACCAACATACAAACAGAGCCTTGATTCTAGACATGACCTTGCTGTTGATTCTGCAGCTAAAAAATTTCCATCTCTTTATAGGCAGTCTAGCTGAGTATCTGGAAAGATCCAGGTCCGAAGAAGAAATAGGGAATTGAAAACACTGAGAAGGAAGATAATTAAGAAATATGAACCAAAAAAAGTGGCTTTCTATTTTCTGGAGAAAATATGGTGGAAAAATAAAACTGGGAAAATAATCGCTTTGGTCATCTGAATATAACTTAAAAAGTAGTTGTTTCTTTGATCTCCAATATGGCTTTTTCTGTACTGCTCAGCTACATTTCTTTCAAAATTTTCCAAATATAGTTCATTTGTTTCAAATAATCTTTTTATTTTCCTTGATTTAGAGTTACTATTCTCTTATAATATACCATGTGAGTACAAAGGCTTCAGTTTTCTCCACGTAAATTCAGAAGTTCTTTTTTTTTTTTTTTTTTTTCTTTTGCAGTACGCGGGCCTCTCACTGCTGCGGCCTCTCTCGCCGTGGAGCACAGGCTCCGGATGCGCAGGGTCAGCGGCCACGGCTCACGGGCCCAGCCGCTCTGCGGCATGTGGGATCCTCCCGGACCGGGGCACGAACCCGTGTCCCCTACATCAGCAGGCGGACTCCCCAACCACTGCGCCACCAGGGAAGCCCTCAGAAGTTCTTATCTTATTAGTTCAACACTGAGTTAATGATAAAGACAGGATGATGGTAAATTCAGGGCTAAAATCTAGGTTTTTAATTCTCAATTTACTTCTCTCTCCACATTATAATAGCATTTCCTATTTACGGTGTTAAGGTGTAATGTAAAACTAAAGACTTGGAAGTAAAAAACCGGGTTCAAGTTTTGATTTAAGTAGCCTCGGAAAAGTAATTTAATTTTTCTGATCCTCAGTGACTTTATCTATGAAATGAGGATAACTGTAATATCAATTCAAAAAGATGGTTTGAAGATGATATGACAATGTTTGGTTAGCCATTAATTACTATACAGCCACCTCATAAAAGTTATAAAAATATGAATTATTATTAAGCAATTTTGCTGCTGTTATGCAGATAATCCATTGGGGATCATAAGTTACTGTTTTCTAATGCTATCCTAATAAATTTAATTATTCATATTTCAAAACTAACCTATCATTAATGAATTTCTATTCCAGATAAACAGTTTGCCCATAATTATTTTCTAAAACAAAAAGGTATATATTCATGACTAGTCAATAATTATAACCTTTTACATCAAATACATTTTCTAAAAGGTTTAACATATTTTTAAAAACATGGCATCACCCCTTTTCTTCTTAGTTGCAAGAGTTCTACTGGCACACTGTTCTTGGGCAATCCTCTTCCTAAGGTTATGGTGCCTCAAACTATATTCTGTCTCAACAACCCACAGGCCTACAGTGACGTTAACTGTTTTTGTCTGACATTTTAAAATATCAGCTTTTCTTCTTAAAGGATAGAAATAGATATGCTTTGACACATATAACATTTTAATTTGGGGATACCCATAGATTCAAAGTTCTGTTTCAAATAAATGATTTGGACAATTACATTCTATTTCCTAAACTTTAACAGCAATCCAGGTCAACAATCAAGCGATTCAATTCTGACATCTTTGAAGTATCTTGCCAATATCATATACAGGACAAAGTTTCTTCTCAGTGGGGGAAAAAAACACAACAATAACAGGATCCCAGGACCCTGTGAATGCAAGACTAAATAGAGAAGAGGCACTTATTTTCACTCTCTTTCATGGAAATGCAATGGAAAGGAAAAAGTTGTGAAGAATCCTCCACTCAAGGAAATACAAAAGCTGAGATATTTCTAGCTTCAGTTTATTTCTAATTCAGTGAGACTGAAACCAACTTTCTCTACAGGAGCCTTACTGCTCCTCCTTCTGCCCAACCACCAAGAATGAAATGTTTTTTAAAATAACTCTTTAATTAAAAAGGATGATTTTAAATAAAATTTGCTAACCTATAATCATAAAGATAGTATTTCCAATAGACCATAATTAGAGTAATTTTTAAGATCTTATGGTGGGTTTCTCTAAAACAATAAAAGTAAAGGAAGGAAATTCAACAATTACTGTATATCTGTCATTTTCTTTCACACGAACCTACGAAGTAGTCATTTTCAACACAGAGCAAATGAAAAAATTGGGACCAGACAGGTTATAAAACTTGTCAGATAATAAACAGCCAGTAAGTTGAAGAAAAGCCTGGATTCTCCCAAAATCATGTTTTGAAGGTAAGGTCTCATTTCTTCTTATCCCCAGATATGTCATTATCTTTATGATGTCACAAAATCTTTATCTTTAATCTTTCTGGACTACAATATATGCCTCTATACAATAAGGCTGTGTAAGTAGAAGCTCTCATTCTGTTTTGTAACTCTATGATATCATGAGTCTGGCCATGGCATACATTAATAGAATAATTGGCCAAGAATATAGGGTCCCGCCATAATCTCTGAAGCTTGCCATAATAAAGAAAAGCCAAATATAATAACATCTCTATTATAATTCACTCAATAGTGTTGCTTTTGCCTGGAGAGTTAACATACCACCCTGAATGCCTTGTCTAATATCAGACAGTAAATGAGGCATTTGGGAGATGGAGATCAATGACATCCCTACATGCACGTCAACTGCAGTATAATTGAAACCTAAAACCAAGAAGTTCAAAAATTGAAATGCTCTCCAGTGCAGTTTTATATCACTAATCATTGTTGTACATTAATGTACAGGATGTACTTGTGATTGAGGATAGCAGCCTTGACAATTTAATGAAGAAAAGATAAAACACAGTAATCCTATAGAGAGCAAAGCTGGTCTCCTATTTATCAACAAATGCATTAGGAATCTTCCATCATGAAATTATACATCAATAATAGTATGAAATGAAAAGAAACAAGTGCCAAATAGGTTATTTGATATAACAAAGGTGTTGGAAATGTAAGCCCTTATACTCATGTAAAAAAAAAAAATCCTATTATTCTATGACCTAATTGTAGAGTGATATTAATAGGAATGGTTCTATAGTACTTAATCAAGCAAAAATTCCATTGAAATAAAGGATGTGTCTTAGAACTACATCATATGTTCAAACAGACTGTGTAAATAATATGCAACTTTTTTTAACTTATAAGGACACATAAATTAAAATAATAAGGCTGTTGAAATCACATAGTTCTGCAACATAGGAAGTAAAATAGCCTAACAAACAGAAAACAATCAAAACAAACAAAAATGCTATATATTTTAAATATAGCTTCTTCAATTAGACTTTTGGGAAAAAGACAGAGTGGAAAATTTTGGATTAAATTTCAGAGATTACACGATAACTTTCAAAGAACATTCCAAAAATTCAACAGATCAGGAGAGAAGCTGGAGATTCCTTTAACTTCAAATTGTCTATGTTGTCATTCTTAAATAAAAAATAATTTATTATACATCATTTTGCTTTGCTATATAAGTATTCAATTCCATGTTTGAAATCATAGTCATGACAATGACCCATATGTAGAACTAGTTAGTAAAAATAATGAAAATATTAAGTTCGACTATAAGAAATTATAGAAAATGTAAGATTTTAATTTTTTAAGAAAGACATTGTATTTCAGCATTAAAATGAGTAGTATCGTTTTTCAAAGTAATTGTTCTGGTAAATTTTTCATCAACTCTTAGAAATATAACAAATGTTCAAAAATTTTTGAACTTCTCTTTACAACTATAAACTCAGAACCACAGGGAGAAAAAATGTTTGTTTTTCTTCATTTTGTTTTTAATAATTGCAATCACCATCCTGATACATTTCATTCAAAAAACTTGTACTCAACATTTGTAGAATTCTTGAGAGATTGTGTTTAATTTCAATGGAGATGCAATAGACAGAACAGCAGTGTAGTAAAAGCATCTTCCACTTTCTGGCTACATAATGCTGGGCAACTTGTTTGAACTCTCAGAGACTCTATTCTTTTATCTTCTAGATGGAAATAAAATAACTACAGAAATAAAAGAGTTGTAAGGACTGTATAAATACATAGTTGGCAGTAATATTATGAGATCTGTAAAGATATATTAAATGATAGTAATCAATACTAAGGAAAAATATTTTTCCCATTTTATGGGTTGATAGAAGGAATATACTTCTTCACTGACTCTGTTCCTGTATTCACTCTTTTGAAAAGAGAAAGTAGATTAACCAGTAGTTAAACTGGGGAAAACTAACTAGGCATGGCTGTCCTGACACTACCTGCTTTTGTCCTCTTGCTAGCAGAGAGTGAATTCTCCCTGCTCCTCTGTGCTTTGAGATTTTAGGAGGGGTTTTTAGGAGGGCTGTTGTGCAGAGGGAGTTCTGCCTGGATCCAGCACCTCTGTACTTGGACTGGAAGAATCTGTATATTTCTGGAATTTATTTAAGACTGGTTTGGCTCATATATTATATCTCCTATAAATTAGACATTATCAGCTATAAGATGAAAATTTGGCATCCAGATTTATAATTTAAAATACAAAATCATCTTCCTCAAAAACAGGTAGAACCTGTCAACATGGACATGGAAAAGAATATACCATAAACTCTGAGGGTAAATTGAAATAAAAATCACAAGGTGTATAAAAGCAAGTTCCTGGAATTGGCTGCAGCATCTCTTAGTTACTATTGATAAGTTTAACACTTATATGTTGTATATGTCCTGGCAGGAATGTTACAAAATTAATTCAGAATTAAAGTGATCTTTCATTTTCCACATAGATCTAAATATTTTTAGAGTCCTCTATTCAAAAAAATAAGAAAATACTGTCATGTGTTTTGAGTATTCTTGTAATTGTTACTTGTGTTCCAGAATAACAGAAATATAGTGTTTTCCATAAATGTGCATTTAAAGTTTAAAGTCATATAATTTAAATTTTCTAGAAGCCACTTTTTAAAAGTTAAAAGATCAAATTAAATGTATTTAACCAAATATAGCCAAAATATTATCAGTTAACATGTAATCAATATAAAATATTGATGAGATTTTTTTTACATATGAATTCATCTAAAGTCTAACATGTATTTTACATTCACCTCAATTTGGACTAAAGACATTTCAAATGTTCAGTAGCCACATGTGTCTAGTGGATACTGCATTTAATAACAGTGCAGGTATAGACCATCAACAGAATACTATGTCAAAACATCACACACACACATACAAACTACATTAATGTATGTTAAAGTAAAACTTCATTAACCTTAATAAGTGAGGAATGGAAAATTCCAATTGAATATTTTTGATTGTTTTATGTTTGGGGTAGTGTTTTGCTAATATGTATATCAGCCTTCTTTTTTTCTCAATTAGGTTTCATTTAGCAAAAATAAAATTATATATATATTTAATTAATTTATTTATTTATGGCTGTGTTGGTTCTTCGTTGCTGTGCGTGGGCTTCCTCTAGTTGCAACGAGCGGGGGCTACTCTTCGTTGTGGTGCGCGGGCTTCTCACTGCTGTGGCTTCTCTTGTTGCAGAGCACGGGCTCTAAGCGTGCAGGCTTCAGTAGTTGTGGCACACGGGCTCAGTAGTTGTGGCTCGCGGGCTCTAGAGCGCAGGCTCAGTGGTTGTGGCGCATGGGCTTAGTTGCTCCGCTGCATGTGGGATCTTCCCAGACCAGGGCTCGAACCCGTGTACCCTGCATTGGCAGGTGGATTCTTAACCACTGCGCGACCAGCGACGTCCCCAAAATTATATTTTTTAAGCAAGTGAGATGATGAACAAAGTTTTTTTTTGCATAGAAGCGAAAGAACAGATGCACGTGGACTGATTCACGTACCATGCAATCCTAGCCCATATAAATTAAATATGTATTTTTCCTAAAATTTTCTGCAACTCAACTAGTCACTCACTGCCAGAGCACCTTAAAACAACTCACAGAGATTTAGCATAGTGGGGAATTGAGTGTTACGTTGTTTTTATCAATATATTGAGGCTTATTATTGCATTGACTGATTCACTCGACTTTGTTCCACAAAATTTTTAATTTTCTTAAAGCAAACATATGTAGAAAATAAAACTACAAACTTATCAGACTTAGGGATACTATAGATCAAATCGAGACCGGGAATCCTTAGAATATAGATGTCCTTGTCATAGTGTTCTATAATTACTCACGTAGAGTACGAAACTTCACTCTTTTTGGCAGCTTGTGCAAAATAGACACTTTCACCACTTACACAGTATTTGGCAAGGAAAAAATGTTCTGGTCTCTCAGGGTATACAAAATTTTCCTCCAAGTTAAATCTGAAATTAAGCTTAAAAGTCAATTTCTGTGATATTTTCTTCCATTTTTTTAACCACTCTTATTCCTAAGTACCTCTTCCAAGAGAACTGAAAGGGCAGAGATGAACACCTACAAAAGCCTTCCCCTGCTTTGCCTAGGTCCAACCTGCTTTCAACACCCAGCCTTAAAATCATAGAAAAACCCCAGCTTCAGTACTTCCTTAGTACATGCAAAAAATTTTCCTGAATCTCTAAGCATATATAAATAATCAGGCCATTTTCTAAATCAAACTTTTCTGTAGATTTTACCACTGTGATCCAAATTCCCCCAAAAAAAAGAAAAAAGAAAAAAAAACTCTTAAAACTAAGTTTAAGTGCTAAATTCTATCTTCTGGGAATAAATCTCAAAATAAATGTCAAAAAATGTGAAAAGTGATTTATATATGTTATGGTTGCAATTACGTTAAAAATAAAGGTATGCATATAAAAGTACTAAAAGAAGCCAAATGTTAATAATGGTTGGTTTTTGTGTTATGGAATATGGCTGTTGTTGTTTCTTTGTTTATTTTGGAGTTTGAAGTTTATTACGTAATAAGTGCTTAATACTTTTCAAAACATAAAATAACTTCATAAAATGAAATGAAACAGATGTGAATATATAGCATTAAATAAACAGAGAAAACAATGTTGAAACCTTTAAATGTACAAGGGCCTCCAAAGGATTGGGTAAATTTATAAACAATTGACTGAGTTTTATAAATACATTAGAGGTGAATGTAGAATGTAGAAACTGTAAAAGCATACACGTCACCAGTACAGGCTGATGTTAAAATATAAAATCACAGTTTGAACATCTCCTAGAAATTATTTTGCTTCTCATTGCAAAGCTTTCAATATTAAGACTGTCATTGTTTGGGGTCAAAATACTTAATCCCTACTTCAAATAACCTTCCAAGCAGAGCTTGTCTTGCTTATCCTCATTCTTTTGCTTCTAGGAAAATATTGTCTTTAAACTATTGTATAATATTCTATTTTTCAGTGATTATAATTAAATTTTAAATGAACATGAGAACATGGCTCATCTCAAAACTAATCACTCTATTATCTTGTAAGTGTAGTTGCTGAATAAAATTCTTAATATTTCTATATGCATTCATTTACTCAGAGAGGCAGGCAGGCAGGCGAAGTACTAATATTTTGCAGTTTTTATTCTATTTTATTTTTTATTTTTTTGTGATACGCGGGCCTCTCACTGTTGTGGCCTCTCCTGTTGCGGAGCACAGGCTCCGGACACGCAGGCTCAGCGGCCATGGCTCACAGGCCCAGCCGCTCCGCGGCATGTGGGATCTTCCTGGATCGGGGCACGAACCCGTGTCCCCTGCATTGGCAGGCGGACTCAACCACTGTGCCACCAGGGAAGCCCTTTGCAGTTTTTTAAAATTTTAATATTGACATGTTTTAAGCATATAGTCAGAAACAATATTGTGATAGATACCCATATTCCCACCATCCAGATTTAACAACTGTTAACATTTTGCTGTAGTTGCTTCAAATCTTATTTTAAAGAAATAAAATATTTCATAAACAGTTAAAGCTTTCCACTCTACTGTATGCACCCATTTTCCTCTTTATCTAAAGGTAGTAAGTATCCTCAAATTGTAGTATATTTTTGCTGCATATGGTATCAAATGTCTACTATTTTGTATTCATAAATAATAAATAATATTGTTCAATATTTAAAATTTGCATACATGGCATCTATTCTTCTTAACTTATTTTACTGCACAGTAGGTTTTGAGTATTATTCCACTG
Source organism: Phocoena sinus (assembly GCF_008692025.1). NCBI lineage: Eukaryota > Metazoa > Chordata > Mammalia > Artiodactyla > Phocoenidae > Phocoena > Phocoena sinus. The sequence goes on along the minus strand of NC_045769.1, from coordinate 88,482,916 downwards.
CATCTAACTAATTTATTTTAATTGCTAGTTAATTTATTTATCCATTCTCATATTGATAAGCATTTAGAATTTTTTCCAAGATAAACACTACTGCAAAAGCATCATGCCATGAACAACCTTATGTACATATAGGAGAGTTCCACTAAGGTAGACACATTTTTAAAAGAAATTCTGAATCATACAACATGACTCTCATCAATTTTGCTAGATATAACTCAATAAAAATCCATAACAATTTTGTCAATACACAATCCCTCCAGCCATGTATATCTATCTTTTCATATCCTCATATCCTTGTTGAGATTTTGATCAGACTTGCAGTAAACTCAAATTCATTTGGAGAGAATTAATATATTTCTATGATTTCTGTGTACCTTTATATATATAAAATCATATTTATACATACTAATTATGGAACATAGTACCTGTTGGGAGAGACAGTTCTTCTTCTGAATTTCTGTTCCTCCTACAAATCTTGCTGAGGTGACTGCTCTCTAGCGGACTGGAACAGGACACATCTCAGTGTTGTTTATGTAGCTGGTAAGTTTGAGAAATGAGATAATGCTTCCACTCAACTGAAAAACAAAAACAAACAAAAACAGGCTTGCTTACTACTTGCTATGAAAGCAGTGGATTCCCCAAACTCACCTATAATCCAGCCCACTGCATGTGCAGGCATCAACATGGTCCCATCACATAACCCTGTAGTCTTGGGGGATCGCAGACAAGAGGACTAAAGCAAATATGGCAATACGAATGCTGCTTCCTTAGTGGTGAGTACTAATGTTTCTTTTCTCTAGCTCAGAATCTATGAAACACTAACAGGTTAATTTCTCAGCTTTGAAGTATGGTAAAATTAAATCTCAGAGCTAACAGTGTACATTTTATTTATTGAAGGCTTTATTTGTAACCCATAATACAGATTTACAATTTTCAGTATAAAGGGCTTATGCATCTTCTGTCAGAAGAAAGGAAGGAAGCAAAGGAAGGAGGGACGGAGGGAGGGAACAAAAGTGTAACACTGCATTGGTTAAATAAAACACATTTTTCAATCAAATTTGGGATTATGGTCTGCTAAACTGCTACCACTGTGCTAAGCTGTCCAACCTATGTGCCACATGTGCTTTGTACAAGTATATATTACTCCCCACAGCCTATTTTACTGGTTATTTGGTTGTATTTGTTTGTCTTACTGTTCCTCAGGAGTAGATACTCTGTATCAATCTTGTCATAATTTATATGCTTGGTATTTGATGTGCATATGTTATGTTTCATTCACTCAAGATTATCATGTGCCCCCTTTAAACTGTGAAGTCTTCCAAAACACACAGATCATACATTTTCCTTCCTTTCTACCTCACCAGTTGGTATAATATAGAATGCTGTATGTGTACTCATAAAATAAATGCAACTGACAGATGACTGATTATCCTAGTTGGAAGCATATTTTAAGATGTTCACAGCAGTTACTCTCACTATTTAAGATGATTACAATCATAATAATCACTTTCATTTGTATAATGCTTTCTATTTTCCAAAACCCTTTTCATATACATTATTTAATATGAACTCATAACAAGCCTGGATCTACAATAATCAACATAAATAGTATCCACTTGGCAAGATAAATTGATTATATTTACTTATACAGATAAGATTAAAATAAGCTAACATTATGAAAAACTAAAAAAGCAAAGAACACATTTGCTTGTTATTTTATCTATGGTGAGCATTAATCCAAATCATTTATGTTGACTTTGATCAAGCTACATCTGTTTGTAAAAGTGCTTTGATCTGCTTTACAAAGCAAGTTGCCCCTGGGGTATTAATAGACTGAGAAGAGGGTAAATTATTTTTTCCTTTCATATTTTGAATTAGACAGTATTGCTTAGCCAAAATGTCTCAAGGCTGGGGATATTACCATTCTCAATTTAATTTATAAATGTGTTCATAAGTCTTTTTATCCTCCTTCCCAACCCATTTGTAATATTGCTTACTGCACTCCAGGTCTAAAATGTTTCTATGCTCAATCATGTTAAAGTATAAAATTGTCTCTCAATTTGAAGATCACTAAGATGGACTGAGTTCTTTTTGTTCTAATGTTCAACAGAGATCCTCATTTCTCAATGTATGTTTCCCATGTGTCACATTACTATGTGGAAAGGAGGTCACAGGAAGAACAGTATTGACTTTTAAGGTCTAGTATTCAAAAATGCTGTTGCAGTCAAATAGCGTGTTCTCCAAGCAATGATATCTAAAAGGTCATTGTAGGGACAACCACAACCATATAATAATGATGGCAAAAGTTCAAGAAATCTTTGAAGTGGTAGAAAAACTTTTCAACTGAATAATGTACTATTATAAAACCTGGAGAATATATTTATGTATGCATGGTAACCTTCAAACAGCCCAATCTGCTTAAAGATAATACTGCAATTGATACAACTATGATAACTATTAAGATTTTAATGTAGAGACTATGCTGACTATGTTTTCAGCAATATAAGTGAGGCTATTGAACAATACAGGCAGATCAATTCATGAGGATCCGTCTAAATAGAAAGGTGTTGCAACCAGGGATAAACTTTGAAATACACAATTTTAAATTACAGGTGAAAGAAATGTTAAAAGATATGAAGGAACAAGGGAAAAATGGGAAGGAAGGGAGGGAAGGAGGTAAAAGGAAGGAGTTGAAAACCCTAACTGGTATATATTTTATCAAAATACCAAAATACCAATCAAAGCAATATATGTTATCTAAAATATGTTTACTTTGGTGAAAAGTAAAATTTTCTAACTTTACTAGTTGGCTTCTACTTTTTTTAAACAAAAAATCAGCTTTATAGAGGTATAATTTACATACAATAAAACCTACCAGTTTAGTATATAATTCAATGAAATCATACATGTGCATATTTGGGCATCCACCACCTTTACCAGGATGTAGAACACTTCCAGAAGTTTCCCCCGTGCTTCTTTGCAATCAATCATCCCTTGCCCATCTACAGATGACAACCAATCTGCTGCCTGTTGCAACAGTTTCGATTTTCAGGTTTTAGAAACCCACACCAGTGGAGCCACATGCCATATGAACATTTTTGGGTCTGCCTTCTTTTGCTCAGCATGGTAGTAATGAGTTTCAGGAGACAGTGTGTATCTATATTCTGTTCCTTTAACTGTAATCATACACTAGATTGTTTATCATTCACGAGTTGATGAGCAGTGAGCTGTTCCAGTTCCTGCTGCTAAGAACTTTCTTTGAGTCTTTTTTGGGTATGGGTTACCCTTTCCCTTAGGTAAATAATGGGGAATGGAATGACTGCTTTGTATATTAACAGTGTATTAAATTTATAACAAATCACCTAGTTATTCCAAAGTAGTTGTACAATTTTACATGACCCCCATCAAAGTGTGAGAATGCCAGATCTGTATCCTTGCCAGTATTAGGTAATGCCCATCTTTATTTTTTATTAAGGTATATTTGATTTACAATATTATATTAGTTTCAGGTATACAACAAAGTGATTCAAATTTTTTAAAGGTTACACTCTATAGTTATTATAAAATATTGGCTATATTCCCTGTGCTGTACAATACATACAATAAATGTAGCTTGTTCCTCTTATACTTAGTAGTTTGTACCTCTTAGTACACTACCCTTATCTTATCCCTCTCTGCTTTCCTCTCCCTTTTGGTAACCACTAGTTTGTTCTCTATACCTGTGACTCTGTATTTGCTTTGTTATATTCATTCATTTGTTTTATTTTTTAGATTCCCCATATAACTTATAACATCCATTCTCTTTCTGTCTTCCATTCCAGGTACGAGACAATTCGTGGCTAGTGCTTCGGGTTGGAAGTTCTAGGATTTAGACTGCAGAGAAATATATGGTGTTAGCAAGTTCTTTTTACTGTAGCTATAAAGATATGCTCTGCAATCAGCTTTATCAGTATTAAAGCTGACATGCTGAATTCTATTTGCCTCCTAGAAATTGCTACTTAAATAGTTCTAAATTCAGAACAGAAAAAAAAGAGTGTATTAGTGTTCTAAAACCATACCAACTTGGTCTTTCTCTACGACCTTGAGAAATACACAGACTGGCACTTGGTGACCAAAATAACAAATAGACATCAAAGTTTATGGTAGGCGACAGTCAGCTCTACCACCACCAGTCCCTCCCATCAGGAAACCTACACAAGCCTCTTAGATAGCCTCATCCACCAGAGGGCAGACAGCAGAAGCAAGAAGAACTACAATCCTGCAGCCTGTGGAACAAAAACCACATTCACAGGAAAACCGACAAGATAAAAAGGCAGAGGGCTATGCACCACATGAAGGAAAAAGATAAAACCCCAGAAAAACAATTAAATGAAGGGGAGATAGGCAACCTTCCAGAAAAAGAATTCAGAATAATGATAGTTAAGATGATCAAGGACCTCGGAAAAAGAATAGAGGCAAAGATCAAGAAGATGCAAGAAATGTTTAACAAAGACCTAGAAGAATTAAAGAACAAACAAAAGAGATGAACAATACAATAACTGAAATGAAAACTACACTAGAAGGAATCAATAGCCAAATAACTGAGGCAGAAGAACGGATAAGTGACCTGGAAGACAGAATGGTGGAATTCACTGCTGCAGAACAGGATAAAGAAAAAAGAATGAAAAGAAATGAAGACAGCCTAAGAGACCCCTGGGACAACGTTAAATGCAACAACATTTGCATTATAGGGGTCCCAGAAGGAGAAGAGAGAGAGAAAGGACCCGAGAAAATATTTGAAGAGATTATAGTCAAAAACTTCCCTAACATGGGAAAGGAAATAGCCACCCAAGTCCAGGAAGTGCAGTGAGTCCCATACAGGATAAACCCAAGGAGAAACACACCAAGACACATAGTAATCAAACTGGCAGAAATTAAAGACAAAGAAAAATTACTGAAAGCAGCAAGGGAAAAACGACAAATAACATACAAGGGAACTCCCATAAGGTTAACAGCTGATTTCTCAGCAGAAAGTCTTCAAGCCAGAAGGGAGTGGCATGATATACTTAAAGTGATGAAAGGGAAGAACCTACAACCAAGATTAGGATCTCGTTCAGATTCGATGGAGAAATCAAAAGCTTTACAGACAAGCAAAAGCTAAGAGAATAAAGAACCACCAAACCAACTCTACAACAAATGCTAAAGGAACTTCTCTAAGTGGGAAACACAAGAGAAGAAAAGGACCTACAAAAAGAAACCCAAAACAATTAAGAAAATGGTCATAAGAACATACATATCGATAATTACCTTAAATGTGAAAGGATTAAATGCTCCAGCCAAAAGACACAGGCTTGCTGAATGGAACAAGACCCATATATATGCTGTCCACAAGAGACCCACTTCAGACCTAGGGACACATTCAGGCTGAAAGTGAGGGGATGGAAAAAGGTATTCCATGCAAATGGAAATCAAAAGAAAGCTGGAGTAGCAATACTCATATCAGATAAAATAGACTTTAAAATAAAGAATGTTACAAGAGACAAGGAAGGACACTACATAATGATCAAGGGATCAATCCAAGAAGAAGATATAACAATTATAAATATATATGCACCCAACATAGGAGCACCTCAATACATAAGGCAAACACTAACAGCTGTAAAAGAGGAAATTGACAGTAACACAATAATAGTGGGGGACTTCAACACCTCACTTACACCAACGGACAGATCATCCAAAATGAAAATAAATAAGGAAACAGAAGCTTTAAATGACACAATAGACCAGATAGATTTAATTGATATTTATAGGACATTCCATCCCAAAACAGCAGATTACACTTTCTTCTCAAGTGCGCATGGAACATTCTCCAGGATAGATCACATCTTGGGTCACAAATCAAGCCACAGAAAATTTAAGAAAATTGAAATCATATCAAGCATCTTTTCTGACCACAACACTATGAGATTAGAAATGAATTAGAGGGGAAAAAAATGTAAAAAGCACAAACACATGGAGGCTAAACAATACGTTACTAAATAACCAAGAGATCACTGAAGAAATCAAAGAGGAAATGAAAAAGTACCTAGAGACAAATGACAATGAACACACGACGATCCAAAACCTATGGGATGCAGCAAAAGCAGTTCTAAGAGGGAAGTTTATAGCTATAGAAGCCTACCTCAAGAAACAAAAAAAAAAAACTCAAGTAAACGATCTAACTTTACTCCTAAAGGAACTAGAGAAAGAAGAAAAAACAAAACCAAAAGTTAGCAGAAGGAAAGAAATCATAAAGATCAGAGCAGAAATAAATGAAATAGAAACAAGAAAAACAATAGCAAAGATCAATAAAACTAAACGCTGGTTCTTTGAGAAGATAAACAAAATTGATAAACCATTAGCCAGACCCATCAAGAAAAAGAGGGAGAGGACTCAAATCAATAAAATTAGAAATGAAAAAGGAGAAGTTACAACAGACACCACAGAAATACAAAGCATCCTAAGAGACTACTACAAGCAACTCTATGCCAATAAAACGGACAACCTGGAAGAAATGGACAAATTCTTAGAAAGGTATAACCTTCCAAGACTGAACCAGGAAGAAACAGAAAATATGAACGGACCAATCACAAGTAATGAAATTGAAACTGTGATTAAAAATCTTCCAACAAACAAAAGTCCAGGACCAGATGGCTTCACAGGTGAATTTTATCAAACATTTAAGGAATAGCTAACACCCATCCTTCTCAAACTCTTCCAAAAAATTGCAGAGGAAGGAACACTCCCAAACTCATTCTAGAGGCCACCATCACCCTGATACCAAATAAGTGATGCTGGGAAAACTGGACTGCTACATGTAAAAGAATGCAATTAGAACACTCCCTAACACCATACACAAAAATAAACTCAAAATGGATTAGAGACCAAAATGTAAGACTGGACACTACAAAACTCTTAGAGGAAAACATAGGAAGAACACTCTTTGACATAAATCACAGCAAGATCTGTTTTGATCCACCTCCTAGAGTAATGGAAATAAAAACAAAAATAAACAAATGGGACCTAATGAAACTTCAAATCTTTTGCATAGCCAAGGAAACCATAAACAAGACAAAAAGACAACCCTCAGAATGGGAGAAAATATTTGCAAACGAATCAACGGACAATGGATTAATCTACAAAATATATAAACAGCTCATGCAGCTCAATATTAAAAAAACAAACCACCCAATCCAAACATGGGCAGAAGACCTAAATAGACATTTCTCCAAAGAAGACATACAGACGGACAAGAAGCACATGAAAAGCTGCTCAACATCACTAATTATTAGAGAAATGCAAATCAAAACTGAAATGAGGTATCACCTCACACCAGTTAGAATGGGCATCATCTGAAAATCTACAAACAACAAATGCTGGAGAGGGTGTGGAGAAAAGGGAACCCTCTTGCACTGTTGGTGGGAATGTAAATTGACACAGCCACAATGGAGAACAGTATGGAGGTTCCTTAAAAAACTATAATTACCATATGATCTAGTAATCCCACTACTGGGCATATACCCAGAGAAAACCATAATTCAAAAAGACACATGCACCCCAATGTTCACTGCAGCACTATTTACAATAGCCAGGGCATGGAAGCAACCTAAATGCTCATTGACAGATGAATGGATAAAGAAGACATGGTACATATATACAATGGAATATCACTCAGCCATGAAAATGAACGAAAGTGGGTCATTTGCAGAGACGTGGATGGATCTAGAGACTGTCATACAGAGCGAAGTAAGTCAGAAAGAGAAAAACAAACATTGTATATTAACACATGTATGTGGAAACTAGAAAAATGGTACAGATGAACCGGTTTGCAGGGCAGAAGTTGAGACACTGATGTAGAGAAGAAATGTATGGACACCAAGGGGAGAAAGTGGCGGGGGGGGGGGGCGGGGATGGTGGTGTGATGAATTGGGTGGTTGGGATTGACATGTATACACTGATGTGTATACAATTGATGACTAATAAGAACCTGCTGTATAAAAAAATAAATAAAATTCAAAAATGAAAAAAACAAATAACAAAACTAATACTAAACTTTCTTTGGGTTATTTGTATGGAAATATGTTAATATAAATGTTTCAGACATTACATGAAATTCCTAAAAATCTTATATGTTCTGGTATAATGTTATAAGTCATAATTCTAGTTATTATTTTAAAAGGTATATCTCAGAAGTAACTAAATTTCCTTGTCAACTGTATTATTATGAACTTTCATCAAATCTTTCACTGTGGTCATTTTTAAGTCTTCTGTAAATGTACAGACAGTTCTGGGTGTACTCTGATGCTTTTGCAAAAATGTTCCTGTACAAGGGTTTCATCTTCAAGGAATTAATGGAAAAGACTGACAAGTACTGGTTTCTGGTAACTCAGTATACTGCTGAACTGAATGAATAAGCATTTTCAGAACTCTAATGGAAAACTGATGAATTCATAAAAGTGCTAACAAAAGATCAAAATGCAAAATAATTAATTACATGGGACTGAGTGAACTGAGGATGATTATAAGTTTTGTGACTTTGAATAAAATAAACCCAAAAATCAAATTGTCTATGTTTTTCGAGAGAATTACTATAAGACCACATGAAAGAAAAGCATACATTTTTGTATGCATTTCTTTGAAGTGAAAGTATCTTTCCAAATTTCTATGAGTGAATTTCTTGCCTGACTCCACTAAACAAAGATGAAATTTAAAGGGTATTTAAATGTGTTGTATTTAAAACACTATTAAATACAGTTCGGCAAAAGTGATGGCTTAGTAAATGTCCTTCTCAATCCCTTCTGTTTAGAGAATTACTTATGAAACTAGTCATTATAAAAAAAAAATAGTTTACGGCAGGCATGTGGGTTGCTTTATTTAGGTTTTCACCTAAATTAGTTCAGTTAACATGGGATTGTCCACAGTGGGTTAATGCAGTTTATGGGCACTCAGAGTGGAGTTCACATACCCCATTATGAAGACCTGATATGGAGAATACAGTACTTGGTCTTCTTTGAGGAAAGAAATAGCTTAATGAAGTTATTGTACACTAAAACATGAATAAAGCAATTACATAGACCTGTTTTGGAAACCGCAGTTTGTATCAAACAGATTTGCTTAGGTATTCAAATGGTAACTGGATTGGTTTTAAACATATATATTGGAACAACTCTTAGGCCAGAAGTGATGTGAGAATAGTAAAAATATCAGAGGAAAGAAGATTAAGAAGAGATTTTTTTTAAAAGAAAGGTCGTAATCTTAAAGGACAAGGCTGAAATAAATAAGAAATACTAAAGATGTTCCTGGGTCTAAGTGCTAGTAAAGATGCGATAAAACAGGAGGTAGCTGTTTTAGTTATTACTATGAATGAAAAAAATGAATGGGGAGCAAAGTTATGAAACAGAAAGAAAAGGCAAGATCTCAAAGAGGAGACTGAAATGACCAAGTACCAGACACAGAGCCAGTTTAACAACCAGTGTAGATTGGTCCCCTACCAATTAGAACAGGACATTACTAATTAGAATGGACAATGGTCATCAAACAGTATATGTGAATATTCAGGTTTCTACTATCTATCTGTGTAGCACTAGGAATTACTATTATTGACTTAGACTAGTGGTTCTTAAATTATATTCTCTTCAGCACCTTTTTGGGAACTAGTTAAAAATGGAAGTTCTCAGTCCCCACTTCTGATGAACTGAATTAGGAAACAGGGTAGGACCCAGCAATCTGTATCTTAGCAAGTCCCCCTGGTGAATCCAATGCATGCTAACGTTTGAAAATAACGGGTTTAGCCCAATCATCAACACTAATCTGAAACACACAGTCAACACATAAATACATGAATTAGATATTTATTATAGCCAAGTATTATAAAGCTAGAACTAATGTTCCAATAAAAGGAAGAAACAGAGGGAGCAGATAACGGATAGGAAACCAACAGTGTTCCTGCCATATCTACTCTATCCTTTTAATCTTAAAAAAATTCTCTCTCTCTCTCTCTCCCCTTAACATACTATGATCTACATTGTACCATGCATTTAAATATCCAGAAGAGTTGTAGACAGTGGTCAGGTAAATTAAAATATAAAATTGATGCTACGTTATAGTTAATTATATTGTATTTGCTCTAAAAAAAACTTGTAGTGAAAACACTCATTATCTTGGTTCTTTTTCTTGTGATTATTATGATAAGCTAGAATATGCTAGAGATAATTTCAAACAGAAGTGAGTTAATAAATTATCTAATTATATAAATTATCTAATTGTACAAATAATTACTGAGCATCTATTACATTCCTGGCTCCATGGTGTATATTGATTATCTTGTATTTCTACTTAAACCAATTTAAAAGATGTTTTCACTGTATATTAGTAGGAGGGCAGTCTTATGGTGAGGGAGTCTCTTAGGTCCAAAATTATTTGATTCTTAGGTTTCAAGGCTTCTTCTTTTGAAGAGAGTCATTGCCTCGTCACTGATTTGTTATGGAATAAAACAACATTGATAGTCTAGGTATAGAATGATTCAATGTTGAACACATATACAGATAGCAAATAATATTTTACTAGTCTATAATCCCTTCTGTGGTTTCTGTCCCCTTTTATGAACTCTGTGGAGGGAATCACTTATGACAAAATGCTTTACGGGTAAAAAAACATTTTCAGAAGTTCAGATTTGCACTTCACTGACACTTTCCCTACAGCGATAGGAGGATCACAGTTATTTTCTTTAAAAGAGATGTAAGTTAAAGAAAAAAGGCAAACTTTAAAGCTTTCAGGACATCAAATAGAATAATCAGATATTTTATAAAATATATATCTTGATATGTCAGCCAATATGTGTTTTCAACAGAAGAAAAAAGTTGTAAAAACCCTCAAACAACAATGATTTTTGTGCACATAAACATAAATGTTAGCTTTGGGCTTATTTTAATTCTACTGAAATATTTAAACTAGTTTTTTCATATTGCTTCTTATTTTCTAACCCGTCTGACAAATAGACTTTACACAAAAAGTGAGACATTTGCAAGCTGATGAATCATTATCAATTCATGAGGTATGAATATGCAGTGAAAATTTTCAACTAAAAGATATTAATAACTTGCGATTTTGCAATGATTTATTAAATTTCTTGCACCCAGCAGGTAACAGTGCTTTGAACATTTTAGATTCATTATATATTATAGAAACTTACCAGAATAAAACCAAAAATTCTGTATATTGGTTTAAAATATCATATTTACTTATACATTTCCCCCTCATGTAGTCTTATTCCCACAACCAATTTTTTAAAAATAAATTTATTTATTTATTTTTGGCTGTGTTGGGTCTTCATTGCTGTGCGCAGGCTTTCTCTAGTTGCGGTGAGCGGGGGCTACTCTTTCATTGCAATGCGCAGGCTTCTCATTGCAATGGCTTCTCATGTTGTGAAGCACGGGCTATAGGCATGCGGGCTTCAGTAGTTGTGGCACGCGGGCTTAGCAGTTGTGGCTCACGGGCTCCAGAGCACAGGCTCAGTAGTGGTGGCGCACGGGCTTAGTTACTCTGCAGCATGTGGGATCTTTCCAGACCAGGGCTCGAACCCGTGTTCCCTGCACTGGCAGGCGGATTCTTAACCACTGCACCACCAGGGAAGCCCCCCACATTCAATTTTAAGAATTATGTTTTGATTCAATTTTATGTTTTTCTCTTAAATTTATCTAATGTAAAAATATGAGTCTTTCTGAATTTTTAGCTAGCACATGTGAATAATACACAATTATTCTGTTTGAAAAAATATAAGAAATTAGACCTGTAGAGTTGTTAACAGTGGACTCTACACTCTCCAACAAAATTTTAGAGACTGCACTTGAGTGAAAACGTCTCTCCTAACTGTAGAGGCTAAATACATCAAGGCTGCTCACCAGATACAGCAACTCCGCTAACTCTGAGAGGATGCATTCTTATATAGTGCTGAAAAAAGGGGAAAAAAAAATCTGAGATTAAAGTTGTAAACTGATATTGATTGGAAGACACATCCTCATTTTGGAGACATTTCAATATGTAAATAAGTGGGTTTTAGACTGAAAAGATAAACTACATCATAGATGTTTTCCTTCCTCTTGCCATTATTTCCAGAAGTGAGAGAGGCTTATACAAATTAAAGAGTCCACTGCTACTAGAAAGTGCATTATATCTTTTGAAAACTTTTTATTAGAACAAATATCAAACTCTACAATTCAGATTTCTGAGTTTAATTCATTACTTTACTTTGGTTAAAACCAATACTAACTACTAAAAAGAATTATCTTAATGTTCAGATCTGAAAATACCACAATTGGAATCTGGGACTAAGACACAGATCTAAATAAGGAAGAACTTGATTAATGCTTGTCAATCGCTCTCCATTGCTTACAGAAGAAAGTGCAAACCTGCAGCGTGACCCACAGGCAGGCTGGAGCCAAGCCTCTACCTCCCCTATAGCATCTCACTTAGGTCTTCCCTTTTAACTCTATATCACCTCCGTACACAATGCAGTAAAGTTCAATGTCCTCAAGCTGATTCCTCCTTCTGTGGTTTCACAGATGCTCTTCCCATTGTAGACTCCAGGGAATATTCCTCCTCATCCTTCAAGCTCTTCTCAAAGTGGTTCTGCTTCTCTGAAGACTTTTCTAACCTACTTATTAAAAAGCTTGCATTTAGTCACCATTGTTTCTAGCGCCTATTTTACAGGATTATAGTGTGTTAGTGTGCGTGTGTGTATGTGTGTTTGTGTGTATGTGTACATTTCTTAAGGAGAAGGATCATATCCTTTATCTCTGTTTCCAAAATAATCACAGTGCTATGCACATAACTGTCATTCAATAAAGCTTTGTTGAATCAATAATTATTTAATTAAATGGAATCTACGGAAACATTTATACTTTGGTCAAACATATTAAAGTTCCTTATTAGAATTTTTTTTTTCATTTTTCATTGTCTTTATTGTGAAAATGATGAAACAAGAGCTTTCTTTTATTTCTATACAGAAAGGGACACTGGTGATCGTTTTCTATAGGAAGAGTGAGACCCTTGCTTAGGACTTCATTTTTGAAAGGAAAGTTACCATATTTTGTTCCTGAATTTTCTATTTTTATTTAGATAGTATATAGGGGATGGTAAAGAAATAATTTGTTTTTAGCAGGATTTTTAAGAGAAGTAAGGGACAGAAAGCTCTAAGAAATGTCTTAACAAATATTCTTTCTTTAAGACCTCAATTAGAATAGCTTCCCAAGATTTGAGTGAAAATGAATTGGAATTAGAATTTTATTTTCTCCCCCTTTTTTAATAGAAATGCAGATAACACAGGAAGTCAGGTAGGACCCTCCATTCAATACAAACGTCACCCATTCATACTTGCTATAACTACTAACAGATTTGGCTTGATTGCCTTCCAATGGTGTTTATATTTCTTTAACTAGCACTCCTGACAAAATATACATCTTCAGCCACTGTATAAAAACCACCAACAATTTATCCATACCAACTCTCTCCTCACACTCTTTTCTTCCCGTAGAAAAAAATAAGAAAATAAGACTTTGAAAATACTTCTACTTTCTCACATCCCTACAAAGAGAGGAAACTATGTGAAGTACTTTACTTCCTCTTCCACTCCATCCCCATTCAGCAGGTTTTGCTGTAATTGTTTAGTACTTTTACTTCCTTTACAGCAGTTTGTATCTTCTCCTTTAAGAAACTATAACTAGGACTGATTATATATAATTAGTTACCACCCTTACCCACCACTCACTAGTATATTGCTTCTCGTCTTCCTTGCACTGAGATCACTGATCTGTTTGCTAAGAATTTTTGCTTGAATATTAAATATGAGGCTAATATAGTTTATGAAGTCTTATATATTTTCCAATATTTCATTGCCAACTGAAGGCTATCTTACCTGGGAAGAAGATTCTTGGATTTGTCTGTTTCTTTCAAGAATCAATACTATATTCTCTTGTAATATCTGGTGTCACTGATGAAAAATTATAGTTTTTTTTGTATATAACTTCAGCCTTCTGTATGGCAGACAAGAGGATTTTTCTTTAACCTTGAGAGTTCAGGATTTTTGCCAGGATATACCCAGGTCTGTGTTCCACCAATCCTGCCTGGAATTCATTGAACAATTTTAATTTGCAGACTCAAATGTTTCTTCACACCAGGGAAATTTTCTTCTTTATTTGTTTAATTACCGTCTCTCCTCCATCTTTTTTCTCCTTCCGAAACCTCTATTATTCATATGTTATGTCTTCTGTATCTATTCTTCTTGCTTCTTTTCTTCCACTTCATGATTTTTGTCTCTTTATATTTTTGCTCTGTGTTTTGAGACGTTCTTCTACTTGATTTCCCAGACTAATTCAAATCTCAACCAACAGTGATAATCTTTCCTTTTTATTCATTCTCTGAATTTTTGGTTGAAAGCATGCCCTTTTACTTCTAGTAAGTTATTATCTGTTCTGTGTTGACTTTTCAATCATAGATAGGTAGATAAGTAATACACAGTTATAGATAGAAATATAAATATAGATATAAATGTATGACACTGGAAGCATAATGTGCATTTATTATCTGGATCTTGCCATAGTGTCATATATGCTTTTAAAATATCCCTTTAATAGTTGCCTTGTAGTTTACTGTTTGGCTACATCAAATTTAACTACATATTTAGTAAACATTACTGAAATTTTGGGGTATTATAAGTGTTGTGGGGTTTTAAATATTGCTGTGGTATTCTTCCTAAGCATGCATATTTTAAAAGTCAATATACATATGTGTTAAGATTGATGGGTTGGGTGAGATTATGAGTGGTTTTTAAAATTTGCTTCATTGTCTACCTTATGAGAAATTTCTAAATTAAATACATATTACTTTTACAATAGAAAAACATGTATTTAAAAGTTAATTGAAAAACTTAAAGGAAACAAGTCTGTTTACAGTACAAACTTAACTATTTCAGTGTTTCCATATTTCTCAGCTCAATTTCTGACCATCCATTCCTTCCTCTTCTTTGATTACTTCAATTATAATTGTATTATTTGTATATAATTACATAATATCTTTAGAATAATGAAAATTTCAAGGGAAGAAATGTTTTATTCATTTACACTCATCTCACAATGTTAAAACAAGCCGTTGAAATATGCTGATAAACAAAATATGATAAATTAATAGATAAAAGACATTTATTTAAGTTCCATTGCTAATATTGTGTTCAATTTCCGTGCAAACTTTTGTCACTGAACATAGATGAAATTCAATGCTTACACACTTCTTTTAGCTGAATGGACTAGGAAAATACATTCATATATTCATTCTTTTTTTTTCCATTCCTCATTTATTCATTCCTTTATCTAACGTTTATTTCATGTTTTGTTCCAGATCCTCAGCTTAGGGCTAAGTATTCTTCTCTGTTCTTTTAAAATGAGAAATGGCTTTCTTCCTCTCCCTTCTACACCTCACTTGCCTGGTTTAAAAGGCAATAATATTATTGATAGCTTCTGCATCTGCATCCCATTCTTCTCATTTAATCCATCTTTCAGTTAGGAAATCTCCCACCTCTCTTGTTGAGATACGATTCTATCATCTATTGCATATGCTGATACAACTATTCTGTTTATCAAAGAAAGGATTATTTAAACTGCTACATATGATGCCTGGCCTTTATTAAGTTAGGGGGAAAAAAAAACCAAACACAATTTATTGTTTATTTATTCCTGCCTTCACCAAACCTCTAAAAAAAGATTGATGCTTTGGGGTAATATTAACTGTTAATGAAGTTAGCATAAAGTTTTGAAAAAAGATATTTAGCATTAGAGTTTGAGATTCTATTCAATTTGGATGCACTGCATAGGTGTACAAAATGGAAAAGAGCCTAATTCCTGCCATCAGTTGTGAGCTGCAATACTATTCCTGTGTGCAGGTGGGCTGTGAATAGCCTTAAGCATTATAACAGTAATGCCAACTCATGAGAAGCAAATGTTGCCATGAGATTATGAGTGAGCAAAACCATACAGATAACTATATTTTAATAATCAAAAGTGTTTTGCCATTTGCAAGAATATTGCTTTGCATTCTACTTTATATACAGACTTCTCCTGATTAAGAAACAATGAATCAGGCCTAGGGACAAAATTCTCCTCTAGGACTAGCAAGACATCAGTTTGAACTATTTGATTTTAGTACTCTCATGGATTCTTAAAATTGAAAGCAGAAAAGGTTTACATATGTAATATGAGACAACTAACTAGATAGGAATAAACTCTAATAAAGGCTGCTCTGTAAGAATACATTTTGGAATAACTGCCTTTCTAGGATCGTTTAAAGGGAAACTATGTGTCATTTGTCTTACATGTATTTGAAAAGAACAAAAAAAAACCCCAAAAAACCTCATACATAAAACACCAAAATAATTCTGTGAGAAAGACTATATTCTTACAATAGAATATCAACCATGCAGTTAACTTGAGTCAATTTCATGGAAATCTGCTAATTCTATGCAGTGTGATTATGTCTCACTAAGGAATAAGTGAAATTCTTAGCAAAACTATAGAATCATTTCTTTCTAATGACTCAGCTTAGATTATCTCCTTGATTAGCTCAACGTCTCATATTCTCCTAGAATCAGTGGGTTGTCTGTTGGAATGGTAGGTTGTACATTATACCAGTGCATTACACTAAGTGAAAATAATTTCCAGACTCTGGGTTTGCAGCCGTTCAGAATTCAGATTCTAAATAACTCCAGTTAGATATAATAACTCCAGTTAGATATAATAAGGTCCCTTGCTTTCTGTTCACTCTGCAGAATGTTAACCACCTTTAAAACTTTGGAACTGTCTCTTTGTGCATCATTTCAGTCCTCAGGTGTGTCTCTATGGGCAGGTACTGAATTACCTCTATGTTCCACTCATACCTGCAGAAGAGGAAAAGATCCGAAGCCCCTTGCTTTGTGATTCAGACTAAAAAGTTTTCCAAATTAAACAGAAGTTATTACAATATTAATATAAGCGTAACTCTATTAAATTATCTTCCTTTAACTTTGAAATTTACTTCCCCCCCACCGCCCCCCGCCCCCCACCCCCTATCTTACATCCCTGGCTGCATGTCTGGGTTAAAGTTCTTTGGTTTGCAAGTAACAGAAAACTACTTAAGTTAGCTTTAAAAAAAAAAAAAGTGTGATGAAACTAAAGCTGTAGCTCATGGACCTCAGGTGAAGGTCACCTTGGACGGGAGAGAACTAAAAAGATATCAGAAATTAAGGCAATTCCTCTGCAGTCCCTCTGGTCCTTCTCATTCATTTTATCCCCCTCTTCCTCTCCTTCCTCCCTCACTGTTTAGGATCACAGAGTCTTTCAAATCTGATTCATTCTGAGTATCTTAAATTCCACTGTCTCTACCTGAAGTCTTTTCCTGCTCCTCTTTCATATGGGGAAAATGTTTACCCAGCACATTTGTAATTTGCAAGTTTCTGTTTAAAAAAGACCCCAAACTGACTAGTATCTTTGAATTCTTAATCCAAAATTTCTGTTCCATCCAGGTATCTAAACCAATTGCAGATAGCTACGTCCAGGAAAATGAAGTCACCCAGGACAGTCACAGCTGCCAGGACCCACACTGGGAGTATGGCAGACAGTCTAAAAGATCTCTATTACACTATCTAAAAACAAATAAACAAAAAATTTTTTTTCTACAATGTATCCAAAATAAACACTCCTAGGTCATGAAGAAAAAAAGAAGAAAAAGAAATAGCTTTTAGAACTACTATAGTCAAAAAGTATATCAATGCAAGTCATTTTTCACACATTGAATTTATACAAAGAGGATAGGTTTGTAGCTTCTTCAGAAAAATTCATAATTAAGCAGTCTAATGAAATAGAGGACTAACATGTAAAGATTAAGGATCTCATTGTTCCCATAAAGAAACAGATGCAGAAATAGTGCAGGAAAAACAGACAATAGCTTCTTCCTTTTAAAAGTTCTTACAATCTATGTAGAGTGACACATTTGATATATGCAGAGAATCATATCAGCCAGTTTAAAGTCAAGTGTCAAGTAGCATGATATGAATTATTAGGGCTACTAGAAATCAGAGAAATCAGTTATTGATGGAGGTGGTAAGAGTGAAAAAAGTTTCATGGTGAAGACTAGACTTTATCTTGGCCTTTTGTTTAAGTGTAGGATTGGCAATACAAGAAGGGAGGAGGGGTGGGGATAAGGGTGGGAATGAGAATTGTTTGGAAAATGACTAAAAGATAGTGTCATTGTCAGAGAAAGTGTTGATAGAGCAAGGCTGTTGTCAGATATACTGATTACACAAGCAGATGTTTAACTTGTTTCCTCCCTAAAACGATCAGAAAATAATACATTTTTCTTATCAGATTAATATGACAACTAGTATTTGACATCAAAGTGTCAAAACGTCATACATAAAATGTTACCAATATTATTTCAGTAATTACCGACAGAAGTCTGAGAATGGCTACATACTTTCACAATTTTCAGAATGGGAAAGTGATATATTAAAGTAATCAAAATAAATTTTGTTTATTATAATTCCCAGAAAAACTGTAGATGAATTTACTTATCAAACACAGTAGGTAAGCACTTAGAAAAGAATGTAGTTCTCATGGAGCAAACCAAGTTAACCTCATGTTTAATAAGATTACTGGATAGAAAGACAAGAAAAGTGCCATGATATAATAGAACTTGATCACAGCATAACATCCTTCAGATGAGTTTATCAGTCTTAGTTGTAAACAGAATCAAATTCTGGCTGATTAAGAAATAAAAGCAAAGACATACTATAAAGGTTATCCTAAAAATAGCTGATTAAAACGAAACCAATTTTTCCAAGAGGCTAAAGCATAAATCACAATTTGGGAGGAATGGAGAATCAGACTTGAAGATCTGGTGCCAGGCATCTAGCCCAAAGCTACAGCACAGATCTAGTCTTCCGAGGAAATCACTCTTGCCAGCAGTACCTATCTGAGATCACTGATCATGTGATAAAGTCCTCAGTATTTTAGTTTAGGAATGCAATATTGTCTAGTGGACATGAAAGAGTTCAGGCTTTCAATCAACCTCCTTTGTAGTTAAATAACTTTGGGAAGCACTGGTTTCCCTGTCTGTGTCACACGAATAAAAATAACTCAACTAACATGGTTGTTACATAAATATGTCAGACTGCTCTATGTAGTACCTGACACATGATAACTGAGAAGAAGTAGCAGTATAGTTGTTAATTTACCCAATTTTGACCAGCAGAGGGGCTGGAGGACAATGACTTTAGCACTAATATGTATCCATAGTCCATAGAAAAGAGAATAGTGCTGTTACCCATTCCATTTGTTAGGTGATACAGAACACTGTGTTCGGCTCTGGGTGTTATTTTTTAGAAAGAATTTTTAAATCTGGAGATTTAATATTTGATATTTGGAGGAATATCATGTAGAAACAGAATACAACAATCTGTATAGTTCCATAGATGAAAGTGGGAACCAATGAGTTGGAATTACAGGGAGATGAAGTTCAGTTGAACATAAGAAAAAACTCCTAATGATTATGGAAATAAGGCATTCTTTCATATTCAAAGAGGAATATAACGACTTTCTTTGAAGAATTGAGAACCACAGACATCTTCAAGCAAGAGTTAAATGAGCATTTTTGGATATATTATGGAAGTACCTATATTTTATGGGATGTTAAAAGGCCCTAAGATCATTTCCCATGATGAGTGAATTGGTTTAAGATTATTCACCTACACCTGTGAAATATATTATACAAGTTAACTTTGAAAAAAATGAGATCAGTGCAGCAAATTACCAATACCCCATACAATATACTTACATTTTAAAAAGCACTTTGTAACACATCAAATACCCCTTCTCTTACTTAGAAATTTCTACTAATGCTTCAGGAAAAATAATGACAAAATAAAGTTATCCTAAAAATATTTTTGCTTAGGTGGCCAGTTTTGGAGTTTATCTGTTAAGAGGAGTGAAAGACAAATGTTTACACAAAGACAATGATCAGTGATTCTTTCAAATGCTTCATAAAAACATGAAATGGTATCAGAAATTTAATGAAAATAATTGAGGCTTTCAAAAGTTTGGAACAATTTATAAAAGTTGATATTCATAGTAAATTTTACTATTTTCAAATAGCAGCACAGCTTAAGAAAAATAAATAAAGGAATTTTATTTCTTTAAAAAAATTTTTTTTCCTTATTTCTTTGATTTTAGTGATCTTTTAAAATATGACTTTTTTTCTGTCATATGAAAAATAATTCTGGTTTCAGAAAACTGCTATAAAGACTGGTTTCTAATCAAATGCCAAGGCAAACTATGAGTAGTATAAAATTAGCATCCCACTGATTTTCAAACAAGGTCCCTTTCATGTGGAGAAAGCATACTTGATGTTGTTTTAGTGTACAAGAAATAAACATGAAAGTATTATTCTACCAATCTAGTAATCCAGAGGATGTTACCGCTCTACCAAACAGAATCAAAGACTACGGAAGTCCAAGGAACAAGGAAGTTATGCAGTATAGGGGAAAAAAGCTTAATAAAGTATGGAGTTTGTCTCGAATTCTCTACTCAAAAACCCTGTGACTTTGAATAATTTGCTTTTTTCTCCATTTTTTTTTCTCTGAAAACTGTAGATATATCTTCTGATTACATTATACCACTGTAAAGACGTTGGCATACTGTGAATCACTATGCAAGAATAAGAGTATTATTACTTTTTATTATAATTACAGAAATGAAGTCTCAGAGCTACATACTGGTTTAGTGGAGCAATTTTCTGAAACTGCTTTCCATGTAAGGAACTCAAATGCTCAGAATTTTAGACAAACGAAAAATTTAAAGTGAAAAAAACTTACCAAACTTGCCAAGGTTAAATTCAAAACCTAGCATGAACACTTTTCTGATGTTATTTTAGTGCATCAAGTATATATTGAGAAAATGAAAAAATAAGCATAAGCATTAAAATAAGCATCTGGGGCTTCCCTGGTGGCACAGTGGTTGAGAATCCGCCTGCCGATGCAGGAGACGGGGGTTCGTGTCCCGGTCCGGGAGGATCCCACATGCCGTGGAGCGGCTAGGCCCGTGGGCCATGGCCACTGAGCCTGTGCGTCCGGAGCCTGTGCTCCGCAGCGGGAGAGGCCACAGCAGTGAGAGGCCCGCATACCACACACACAAAAAAAAGCATCTGGCCTTCATCGGAAATGTCACACTACTGTCATTTATCTCACCTCTTCTGATGAATAACTATCTATAGGAAATCATAAAAATAAACAGAAGAACAATTTCAATCTTACAACAGTCTTTATACGCATTGTTTCTAGAACATCAGCAACGTTAAAGTACGGTACTATTGTGTTCATTTTGGGAAGGAGGAAACAGGGTCACAGTAGCTGCAACTTGCCTTAAGAGAATACAGTCAGTAAGGAAAAGAAATGAGTTTTATTTCAGGCCTCTCTTACTTTAAAATCTAGGTTTGCATTACTCCAAGTTTTTTTCAAGATTCTATGGTATGTCCGTATCTAGCATATGGATCCTCATCTCATGATTATATAAAAACTGGTATGGAAAAGATATCTCTGGTCCGTTATGTTCCATGTTGTTCTATTCCTGAAGGCATCCTTGATCATATTTATCCCTGGACAGAGCTGCCTGTTTTTCACTTAGTCTTCTAATTGCCCATCAGAAAGTATAATAGAATGACTAATTCTTATTCTAAGACAACATCTACAGTTCCAAATGTTGAGACACAAAATGCTTTAGTTCCAAAGATATGTACTCAACATTAAAAATGCCTGTGGATGTGCCTGTCAAGACATAAGGAAAATAAATCTGAAAAGTAAAGGAAAATAATCATAGAACACAGTCACGAGAAGACAGACAGATATAAAGAGGATATAGACAGGCTGCCTAAGAGAAAGGCAGTCTTGGTATGTAGACCAAAAAAACAGGTGGAGGAGAAAAAATAGGGGCATATTGCAGGAGAGTACTATTAAAGATTTGCTCTTGTGTGAAAAATGACAGCATAGA
This sequence comes from Phocoena sinus, assembly GCF_008692025.1. Lineage (NCBI taxonomy): Eukaryota > Metazoa > Chordata > Mammalia > Artiodactyla > Phocoenidae > Phocoena > Phocoena sinus. The sequence continues at coordinate 88,460,837 of NC_045769.1, read as the reverse complement.
TTGCCACTCTGCACTGGAGTACAATGATGATTATATGTAAGGATAACTGCTTTGGTGTATATTGTATCATATTCTCCAATCAGAAGAGGAAGTTCTTTCTGAACTTAAAATTGATTATTATTTCTAACATATAACAATTGAAATAGTTTTTGTACATGAGCTATACATCTATCTATTGATCAGTCTATACCTATAACTGATAAGTTTAATTTGATCACAGAATCAAAACAATGTTTTAAATTATTAACTTTAAAAGTAAAAAATATATATATTAGTTACTTACAAAGGTCAGATGCATGAGCAGGGTGACATTTTGTTTTGTTTAAAAAATATGTACCTCTTTTCTATAATAAACAAATATCACTCAGCTCAAGTTAAGTCAGTTTTCTTTCAATCATCACATAAGTTACAAAGACAACCAGACACATTTTTCTTTTCTATATTTGGTGTCATCAAGATGCTCCAATTGACTGAATATATTATGTTAGCACCAAATCTTGTTGGCAAGAGCTTTATCTGACAACCTCTACATTCCTAACCCAACCATCTGTTTTTCTTGGTAGTCATAAGGAAAAAAAAACTCTAATTTTTTGCAACACCAATATCAAGCTAAACTAATAACTGATTCCCACTGACTTCAGAGAATACTCAGCACTTGGATTCTTACCCACGGTGTGTGAAGAAAGATGTGAAAATGATTCAGAGAACTTTAAAAATGAAGTAGATCATCTCTGGGAGCAGATACAGATGCCTTCAGTTTTCTACACTCTGGATTACAGTAAACTGAGACCAAACAGTCTCAAGTACTGAAACACATTGCAAAATAAGGTATTTTTCAGAACAGATTAGATGTACGATGATGTCCTCTATTAAATATGTTTTCACATATCTTCCAGTTGATTTGACAGTACACACATACTGCAGATCAAGTTTGCCCTTGTAAACCTATCAATTAAGATTATTACTGGCCTATATATCCATGATTTAATTACAATCTACACACTGGCCTTTATTCGCACCTAACAGCTTCTTTCTGCTAACTTTTTATAATATTTTCCTTCTCTAAAGATATCAATTTGCATATATTCAACATTTATGAGCACAAGCCATACAACAAAAGTAATAATTTCTCATATGGGATTTAAAATTATTTTAGGTTCATTCAGTCACCAGCAAGTTAATGAAGACCTTCTATGTCCTCTAGCTGTGCTTAGGCTAAGATATAGTCTTGGTATGTAAGGAACTTCCACCTCCTTGAATAGGGATTACATAAGCCTGTACATTTTTCTCTTCAAACGAACTGTAAAGGCCTCAAACATTAGCAGTTGTTGTTTATTCTGTATCTCAATAGTTTGTTTAGAAACTCAGGCACAATCCCTATGCTGATAGCGAAAAGCATAAACGACCATGGGAATGGCTATATCTGGAAATACTTTCTTTCCGCCATGTTGTGCTCTTACTGTGAGTCCTCTCCATATTTGGAGTAATTTGAGGACAGACACCAATTCCATTTATTTCCCTCCAGGATTCAGCACAGTGCTTGGCACAAGTAAGCCTCTAAATGGCTGCTCCTTAATCATCTATACTCTATATTAAATCAGTTTGTGATTCTGTCATATTTCTATGTGTATTACATTATTCTACATAGTAACAGCATTCCTTTTGTTGTTTTTTCTCTTGAGTAGAGGCATTTGATCAAAAGATCTACACTTACAAACAAATATTTATCTTCCTGACAAAAGAACATTACTATTCCATTCAGACAGCAGCCCTTATAACTGAGAGTTACAATAAAATTCTGCAAAAATATTCCACATCAGTTCCAGTCAAGGCATTTGTGGATTTATCGGAAACACTTTCAAAATGGCTCCACTAGTATATGGGATAGTGACAATTGTTAGACTAAGCATTTATGGTTTTCTGCAATCTCAACCACTTTAGAGAACTTAGTAATCATCCAAAGTTACTCCTTATGAATGATTGCAGCTTTCTTTCAGGCATTCAATGCAAGCCTCATTGATTCTCTTCATGATTTATTAAGCCAGGGCACTTTTTTGGTTAAGTGACAGAATTCAGATTTCACTGTAATATCTTTTGTAATGGTTTTTCAAAAGCTTTATGGAAGAATATGAAGATGTATATTGCCTAAATTAAGTGTGTACTTGTTCAAACAAATGTGACGTGTTTTAAAACAATTTCAAAACTGCTCATAGCTGATGCCTGCATCAGAAATAGAATTATTTGACTTTAGAATATGTTTAAAACATTTGTACAAATGTATTGCCTATATGGTATGTATTATTTTAACTAGGGCTTGGTTGGAAAGAGGATGGTCCTGTCAATAATACCAAGACCTGGGAATCAGGTGGGTTAGAGTATTTGAGAAAGACCACAGAAGTTAGGCACTTGGACTTCAACAGGATACCATTTAGGAGTTTGCTAGACAACTGGCCTTAGAGGTGTCTGAAAGTCAGCAGTGAAGACTCTACCATGAAGAAGAGGAACAAGAAAGGAAATATATCTCTGGAAGGATGGAGAAGAGGAGAACAAAGGATTTGGGCTCAGTAGAACTAGAATATTCCCTAAAGAACTAAGGAACAACCCAATTGTTTACTGACAGAGCAGAGTAGCAATCATCAGAAATGTATAAAGTAAGCTCCTGGTCATAGCCAATGAAAAGCCCTGCTACGAGGCCTGGTGTATAACATCAATGTTAAGACCAAAATCCTGTCTGACTTGATCTTAAAGAAAATAAATAATAGCCCAGAGATTTCTTTTTAACCTACCCAAGGGTTTCAAATTCTGTGAAGAGCTCCATTTACATAGGAACTTAAATGACTCCAACATCAAGGGTCAGAGGGCTGCAGAAGCTGAAAGCCTGGCATAATCTGTAGTCACTGCCTTTACTGCTTCCATGAAGATTATGGAAACCTAAGGGCATTTAAAACAGAGGAGAAAGACTGTAGTGGCTGTCTAGAATTTTCTGTGTGAAAGTGTACAAAAGGAATACACCTTTACTTTGCTGATATGTTTTGCTTTTTTAGAAAAAAAACAGTGGAATCAGGAATTTTTTGACCTTTCCAACAAGATAGAATGTTGGCTGGAGGAAAGATTTATACCTGAGGTAGAACAATGATGGAAAAGGTGGAAAATTTTGGCATTTTCTCTGTTCTTAAGTTATCAAGGGATTTAACTCACTGCCTAGAGAAAGGAGAGAAAGAGGGACAGAGAAAGAGAGAGAGAGACCCTTGTGGGCTTTTCCCTCTCCTTTAAATACACATCATTATTTGTCTTGATTACTCTATCACGGTATGTCACTCTTTAATTTACTGTGACTTTTTTCTTTCAAAATACCATTGTCTTTGGAATGGAGGAAAACATAAGAAAGCAGAAAATAATACTTTGAAAAGAGCATCATAGCTTTATTAGCAAAATTACTCCCCTTTTTTTCCTTCATTTTTCCCCACCTCCATCAACGGTTTAAACCTGAAAAATAGATATGAAGGGGGAAAGCACATAATTATGTGTGGTATGAGCACATAATTCAGAAATAAGATTTCTGAATGAGATAACTGCTTCTATGAAAAGGTTAATGAAAGTAGGGCCTGCTGTGAGGAGAACATTATTTTATGAACAACAGACGTAGGGAGTCTTCATAATAAATTATAATTAGCCTTTTCATAATACATTTCACAAATACCATTGATTTAGATAACCACTTTCTTTGAGAAACTCGATATGCTTCACAACTCAAAATATCTAAAACATATAAACAAATCTGAATAAATCTGAACTGACCATTAGATCTAGGCTCTGCAAAAAACTGTATGTAGAATTAGTAGGGGCAGAACCAAAGACAGGGGACTTCTGAAACTTTTGTGAGTTTATAAACATTTTATAAGCTAATTAATTTGCTTGCCCTTCTTGCCAGCTCTCATGAGTTTTCTCTCTTCTCTCTTCTCTGTAGCCTCATTTTGGATGCAAAAAGATGAATCCAGGTCACCAAATAATTTACATCCTTCTGAACTCTGTGGGAAGAAACTCGATTCCTTGCTTAGGTTTCTGACGTCACTATACGATCCTTAAGCCAGTGTCTTAAATTGCCGAAGTCTATTTTATCATTTGTAAAAGTAGAAGCAACAAAACTATTTTACTGTTCTTATGGATGTGTCAGCAAACAACAAGAGTGTACACTAGGGCTTCCCTGGTGGCACAGTGGTTAAGAACCTGCCTGCCAACGCAGGGGACACGGATTCGAGCCCTGGTCCGGGAAGATCCCACATGCTGCAGAGCAACTAAGCCCGTGCACCACAACTACTGAGCCTCCACTCTAGAGCCTGCGTGCCAGAATTACTGAAGCCCGCGCGCCTAGAGCCCGTGCTCCGCAACAAGAGAAGCCACCACAATGAGAAGCCCGCTCACCACAACATGCTGCAACTGGAGAAAAGCCCACATGCAGCTACCAAGACCCAACACAGCCAAAAATAAATAAATAAATGTATTAAAAAAAAAAAAAAGGAGTGTACACTATACAGTTAGATTAGATTAAAACTTTATTAAAATACAAGATATTGGGATTAATTCTGGCATTCTAAATCACTTAGTTCTCTAATGCTGAGGCCATTTGAGTCTACTCTTGAAAATTATCAGAGCATTCTGAGGGTATGAATTGCCACTGCCAGCCTGGAGAAGGATATTAATTAAACCCTAAAAATGCATTCATTACTCATTCAATAAATATTTATTGAACACCTATTATTATGTACCAGGCATTGTATTAGTTACTGTGTACAACAGTAGATGAAATAGACATAATCATTACCCTGATGGAGGTTACATCTAATGGTGAAGCAAACTATTTTACAAGAATTTTGCTTAAGTGACTCTTCTTGTGAGAAATGTTTTCCTATGAAAAGCCATTACATTTTAAATTTAAGCCTATTATAAACAATTTTATCATTCAATTATAAACAATTTTATCATTCAATTCTCTTCTTTGGATTAGATTTTTGATTCCTGGTATGTAGAAGAATAAAATAGGAGAAATCACAATGTTAATATATATATATATATATATATATATATATATACACACAGACGTATATACATCAACAATTTACTCTTTTTCTCTGCTTTCTTTAACTTATACTTGAAAAAAATTTCTCAGCTAACTTGTTTCTATACTCTACCAAGACAGATTAAGGGGAAAAAAGACATCAAGACTGATTTATAGCTTATCAAAATCACTCCACTAGTAGAGATTCATCAAGATCAACTGAGTAATGGTCAGACCAAGTTAGTGAAGTCAACATAGTGCTGACACAGCACATCTTAAACTCAAGAATGATAGCTTTGAACTGGTGGCTAAGAGAATGGATGCTACATTTGCCTCAGTAAAATCTCAGTTCACCAGAAGTTAAAAGAAAGAAGGCTATGTACATATTCGTTTGTCTGATTGACAAAACACTAAACAGAAAATTTTTCTAGCAGGAATTTTTCCATCTTTCTTTCTTAGTAAATGTACAGATGATTGAACTTTTTGTGATTCAGGTTCTTGTGCTTCAAGTTCCTTAATTTGTCCATGAAGAGCCATTGAAGAAGCCATTTTACATTAAAGACAAAAATAATATTCAGAAGTATTTTATACCTCATGAAAAATACGGTTGATAATTTTGAAATAAAAGATGTAAAAGGCAACATAATGTAGTAATTAAGCAGGTACTACAGAGCTAGACTTCCTGAGTTCAATCTAATTCCCTAAATTCTTAGGTGTGTAATATTGGACATCGCTTCAGTTTCTTTACCGACAAAATTAACATTATTGTGTTAACTACCTCATGAGGTTGTTACAGGAATTAAGTTAGTAAACACTTAGAAAGGACACTGCCTAGGACAATGTCTCCATCATATTTAGCATACATAAGTGTTTCTTAAAAAATAATATGCACAGAGACAAATAATTTTCTTATGTGACTCATAAATGGGTTTCTGAAGCTGCATGAAAACAAAACAAACAAAAAGCTTTAAAAATATTTTGAATAATAACAGTGTCATTAGGATAAATAAATGGCTCTTCCAAAGGTGACTGATTAGAAGAAAATATTAATTTGAATGTATAAGCAGAAACATGCTTTTTAAAAGCTATTTCATTTCTCTTGAATCACACTTTATATGATAGCCTAGATCTGTCTGCTAATCACATCAAAGATTTTTTTTTGTTGTTTACTTCATCTGGAACAAAAAGGAAGTGCTGAAGTCAGATGACAGAAGTGAGACCTAGTATATTAGACAAAATAAAAGATTCTTCTTTTTTCAACCTAATAAATTGTCATTAGCTTTGTAGGTAAAATCAAAAATAAAAAAGATAAAGTACAATTATTAGGGATCAGAGCTGGAATTCATGAAAAATATACAAAAATATAGGAGGATTAGATTTACTTAGCTGTTGAGGGTATGTGTGTTAAAATTTCCCAGAGGGCTTTCCTTTTAAAAACAACATTTAAATCACAATTCATACAAATTCAAAAATATTAGAACTTTTGGTGTCAACCCCAAAGAATAAACATTTTGGAAGCTTAACGCTAACAATGAATTGTGAAAAAGTGGCTAATTTGGAAATATTTTGTATTTAAATTTCTTGGAATCTATTTGCCCATGGCCAGAAAAGCAACGGGGAAAATGGAAATTTATTGAAATAATTGTGTTGTGGGGAGGACTTTTATTTTGTTTATTCACACAACGCCAACGCTAAGTAAACAATCAACTTTATTTTGCTTAATTTTAATTTTATTTGACATGTTAGCTTGTGGTTTTATCATTCTCAGAGCCAGATTTAATTGGTGAAGTTTTAAATGTAGAAATAATACATGCACTTTATCATATAAAAATATCAAGCATGAAAACTATTCTAAAGGAAGAAACAATATAGAACTCAGGAAATGGAAACTGTAAGTGGATTTAATGGTTGTCAGTTTGCCTAATGATCCACCCACCACCTTACAGATAAAAATCTCCTGACTATGAGTCAAAGCTAACAATGATGACATCATATTCTATTGTTCTCTTCCCTCACTCCCTCTGCCCCAGTCACTCTTGCTTGCCTCATTGCTGTTTCTTGAATTCACCAAAAATCCTGTTGTTTTAGTCAGGGTTCTCCAGGAAAACAAACCATTATATATACTCCCAGATGTATGTGTGTGTGTGTGTGTGTGTGTGTGTGTGTGCGCGCATGCACGTATACACACACACATATATACATATGTATTTACACATAAATATACATGGAGGTGGAGGAGAAAGAGAAAGAGAGAGATACTTTAAGAGACTGGCTCATACAGTTGTAGAGATGCAAGTACAAAATCTTCAGGGTGGACCAGCAAGCAGATTGGAGCCCCAGGGAAGGGCGGCAGTTTAAGTCCAAAGGCAGTCTGCTGGCAGAATTCCTTCTTGCTGAAGGAGGTCACTCTTTGTTCTCTTAAGGCTTTCAACTGATTGGCTAAGGCCCATTCACATTATGAAGGGAATCTGCCCACTGATTGAAATGTTAATCTCATCCAAGAAAACAGATTCACAGATGTATCCAGAATAACATTTGAACAAATATCTGGGCACTATGACCTAGCTAAGTTGATACATACAATTAACCAACACATCTGTCATATCTCACTCAAGGCCTTTGCACCATCCCCTATAACAGGAATATTCCTTCCCCAGCCATCTATGCAATACCCTCCCTCCATCCTCTTCTCTATCCCCATTATTTGCTCCATGGTACTTATAGCTACTTCACTAGTAATAGAGACACCTGTTTTTTGTTTCTTTGTATGTTGTTTTTTGTGTAGTGTCCCTCTTCCTCTACTAAAATGAAACCAGAGATACTGTCTGTTTTGTTCACTTCTGCAGACTCCCCACATATAAGCAGTCAAATAGTCATTTAAAAATAATAATGATAAACTAATGCATGGACCATATTATCTTCAATCAACTCAGTTATTACAGGGAAACACATAGTCTCTTCAACAAGTTGAACAGTTGTATTTCATATGAACGTTGAGGAATAAATCAGACAACTCTCTTCAATACACCACACTGTCACTCTGCCACTAGGTCCATAGTTTAAGCTATGCAAAGTGTCCCTCAAGGGGCACACTACTGGAAGATCTGTACTTTCCTGACAACTCTCTACTTTATCTCAAATACATCGTTATCAGTTAGAATTTATATATATATATATAAAACAAGTTACAGCTATTTAAAAATTACTGGATCCAGGAGCACAAACAACATGGTTAAGAATTAACCTCACACTGCAAAACTCAGCTCATGTTTTCATTTGGTCCTAAAACAGGTTTTGCTCTTGTGATGGCAAGATGTCTCTAGGCCTACAATGCTCACAGCTCAAAGTCTGGTAGAAAAGAGGAAAAAATATCTTTTTTTAGTCCTACCAGAAAACACTTCAGGATTTGCTCTGATTGAAATGATATGGATTATATGTCCATCTGTGAAACAATCTCTGTTTCTTTGTGTAGGAGGCAATGCTCAACTGAGCCAGGCCTGCTTCACATTTCCACTACTGGGGCTAGGCACTGAGCCAGCTCTACCAAAGCGGCATCATCTTAGAATGAACAAGTGGATTTTTTTAAAATAAACTTTTTATTTTAGAACACTTTTAGATTTACAGAAAAACTGCAAAGATAGTAAAGAGAGTTCCCATATACCCTGTACCCAGTTTCCCCTATTATTGCCATCTTATATTAGTTTGGTGATTTGTTACAGTTAATGAACTAATATTGATACATTATTATTAACTAGATCCCATACTTTATTCAGATTCTTAAGTTTTATTTAATGTCCCTTGTTCATGCCAGGATCCCATTCAAGATACTGCATTATATTTAGTCATCATGTCTCCTTAGGTTACCCTTGACTGAGACAGTTTTTCAGATTTTTCTTGTTTTAAATCACCCTGACAGAGTACTGGTAGGCTACTTTGTAGAATATCTCTCAACTGGGGTTTATCTGATATTTTCTCATGATTAGAATGGGGATATGAGTTATTGGGAGGAAGACCACAAGGTAAATTGCCGTTTCAATGCATCGCATCAACAGTATATACTATCAATATAACATCACTATTGATGTTCACCTTCATCACTTGGCTGAGGTACTGTTTGTCAGATTTCTCCACTGTAAAGTTGCTCTTTTCTCCCCCCAATTCCATACTGTGTTCTTCAGAAGGAAGTCACTATATTCAATCCAGACTTAAGGAGCAGGTAGTTATGCTCTATCTCTTTGACGGCAGTATCTACATAAATTATTTGCTATTCTTCTGCATGAAATATTTATTTATTAAACCATTTATTTATATCATATAAATTCATGGATATTTATTTTATACTTTAGGTTATAATCCATTAGTAAATTATTTATTTTGTTGCTCAGATTGCTCTAGCTGTGGCCTTTGCCTGCTCTTTCAACTGACTCCTGTGTCCCTTTGTCATAACTCCAACATTGTGGGACTTATTTTTTTAGTACTCTCTTATCTTATGACACTACAAGATGTTCTAGAGGTGGAATTTTAAGGACAATACGGGAGGAATGATCAGAAGAATTGCAAATGCATATATGCAAAGACAACTGAGGCCAACTACATGTATCAAATTCCTTATATAGTATTATATCAAGAGAATTTCTGTGAGCTGAGCTCACATTCTGTTCTATGATGTATAATGTTTTGTTTTTATTTTTTCTACTAGAAAACTCTGAGATTTTGAGCTTACACATATCACTGACTGTTACACAAAAATAGTTTGTTTAAGAAATGTCTACATAATTAGGCATTGAGGGTAACATTCCAACTCAAATGCTAAGGTCTATATTGATTGGACTTCTTTTAGCTCACATATCCACATTCAGTATTTAACACAGAAGATGTTAAATAGAAGCTTGATTGTCTAAAGCAGTGGGAAAACAATTCTTTCTTATTCATCTCTAAGTTTTTATATAATTCAAATCATCATTTTCTAGAAAATATTTTATTTCATAACAGATCCAAAAATCATGGATTAGCATGGTTAGACAGTAAACCACTCATTTTTATTGCATCAATCCTGATAAAACAGTTTCAGTTCTGAATCCTGTTGTGTAAATGCTTATTATAACACACAAAGATAAGGCAGAAAAAGAAAAACTTACTGTGCTAAGACTATTTCTGTGAAAAATATGAACCTGGTCTTTATTATTCTCTAGAACCCAGTCTACTGTTGTGTTTCTCCACCCAGTCATGCTCTGATTCCTACAATGATTCAGGCTTTAATATGACTATTTATCCTACCTGCAATCCCTCAGTCTAAAGCCACTTTCTCTCAAGAGCCTATATTTAGTCTCTTAGCCAAAGACTATTGTCTCTTAGAAAACTATCATCTACAAACAAAATGCTTTATGGCTTAGTGTTATTTGAATGTATATTTTCTGTAGTAAAATTGTTATTGCTTGTTATAATTTCCTAGTGGTTTCAGAAAGGTCTTAACATTACTTATTACTTTGGAGCCAGTTGAAAGAGAAAAGAAGGTACGTCTCTGGATTCCTGGCCAGTGAGATTGTTTAGAAATCTATAAGCTTGTAGAAGGTTGTGAAGCTCTGTGCATGTAGTATTCTCACAACTCCATGACTCTCCAAGATCATGTTTTCTCAGTATCAACAAGTATAGGCTTGTTACTGAGTCCAAGCTCGCTCTGCTCACCGCACGACAGGCCAATGAATCAGAGACGAAGTGCTGAGGCAAGGAATACAACTTTATTTGCAAAGCCAGCAGACGGAGAAGATAGCAGACTATTGTCTCCGGTAAAATATCTTATTGGGGTCTGGATGCCGCTTTCTTTTATAGCACAGAGAGGGGGAGGAGATGAGGAAGTAAAGTAAAAAGGCCATAAATTTTGCAAGCATCCCCTGGAATGGCCAGCCTCAGTGAAGGGGATGTGCTAATTTCTCCTTTCTTGCAGCCATCCACAGATGGGCAGGGTCAGGCTGTCTCCCAGTGAGCTGAACAGAGGCACTTTAGTTTTTAATATTCAGGCAGAGGGGCAGGGTTCCCTGAGGCAGGCCACTATGTATGATTATAATAACAAAAGCACGAAAAGCAAAGGTTAAAGTCAAAGAAACATCGAACATGGAGTCCGATTTAGGTCTTCCCTGTTACAGACTTATAGCCACATCAAAAAATTCACACCCTGTGTCTTTCCCCTTTTCTATGTTTCTCTTTCTGAGTATCGTCACATAAATTCTTGGTTGAGGCCTTACAGCTCTCCATTTCCTCTGTGTGTTATCTGTTGACAATGTCCCCTGGATGACTGACCTTAAGTGCTCTTATCATCTATAGCCAACAGGAAAGGGCAAAGCAGTTAAAAAAAAAGTGATCAAAGATTAGAGTGTGTGTTTGTGTGTGTGTGTGTGTAATTGATACTTTCAACATAACTATCAAAATATGGGATCAGAAAAAATTGTATTACTGTTTCACTTTAAAGCGGATCTAACAGCAATAATATTGGGGGTGGAGAGTGGGACGGTTACATTTCCTACACCTGTGAATAAAGAATCCGAACAGCCCATGATTTTTCCCATCACCTGAAAGTGTCCACAGACACGTAATATCACAAACACAATTTCAAATAAGTAATTTAAATTATAAAGCCCCATGTAACAATCAAATCTTCAAAATTTACTCCAGTGAATAGCTAGCTGTGGGGTGAGGGCAGTGGTCAGCAAACTCTTCATCCCTATTAGAAATATTCTCCCAAATTTTAGAGGCAACATAAAATACCACATAAGATTAGAATGTACAAACCTGAAGGTTAGTAAATAGCTTTGATTTATAAAAAGTTAAAGCAAGTGATAAAATTTGAAACACCAATTAAATCATTTTATCATATCTCCCTCATCAAGCTTAAAAGCCTTCAGCGACTCCTTAATGTCAAGAAAATTATGGTCAGTTTGCCTATTAAGTTATACAGGATATGGTATGATTTGTCTCTTGAATTCCTCCTTAGCTTCACTTCTCACCAAAACTTTCCTTGTATTCTCTTGCCTTGCACAACTGTTTGCACTTCTAAAAATTCACGTTATTTCAAAGCTGTCATTTTCTATCATGTTTACTTGGACTGTATCACTTTTAATAAAGCAATTAAAATCTCAACTTACTGCTGGATATTTAGAGGCTTGACTCTCCCATCATGTTCTATTTTTTTGGTATATTATTGTAAGGCCAACTGGCCCGAGGCAGGGGAACACAATCAGATTCACAGGTTGCATCAGACCGAAATTCTCCGGACCACCCAGTTCCAGGAACTGACCTGGGGGCTTTGAACCCAGCCCAGCCTTCCCGTCTTTCGAGGGGTGGGACTAACGGTCCCCCAGGATACCCGAAAAGACCACCAAGTCAGGAATACCCTGCGCCCTCCCAGATCCACCACACCCCTTTCCCTTCTTCCCCTATAAAATCTTGCCCAACCCTCACCCGGGCGCGACTTCTCTGGCCCCTTTCTCTCGGACCAGTGAACCTCGCCCGGGAGCGCTCCCTGATAAAGCTCACGTGAAGCTTTCCTCTGTTTCGCGGTGCCCTTTGTTAAGATCCGACCTTACAGTTATGTTTTATTCCTTGTTATATTCGAAGTGTCTAGCAAAGTGCATAGCACATATAGGCATATGAATATAGGACAGAGAATTACAATAAAATAAAATAACAAAGACACTATGGCACATGTGATAATATGCATACTTAGCTACTGATATAAATGGCAACAATTTATGTATACATATATATGTGTAATATATAGTGTATACAATACATATATAAAATAAATGTAGTAGGTTGAATAGTGTCCCCCCAAAATCTATACCCATTTGGAACCTCAGAATGTGATTATATTTGGAAATAGGGTCTTTGCAGATTGGATTATTTAAAATGAGGTCGTATTGCATTAGGATGGGCCCTAAATCCAATGTGTAGTGCCCTTATAATAGGACAGGAGATAGACATATTAGGAAGAAGGCCATGTGAAGAAGGGGGCAAATTCCTTATGAGCCAGACATTCCAGATCCTCTTCCTAACAGCCACAATTCCTGAATCCAATGCCTAATCACACCCATTACTAATGCCTTGGGTAGAGATCCCTTATATTTCTCCCTACAGATCGTCAATCAATTCCATCTTGGGTGTGTCCATATGGAAAGTCTTTACATATATTTACACACACACACACATAAAACTGAAACTAATACAACATTGTAAATCAACTTTATTTCAAAAAAATTAATAAAAATGTGTATCAGCTGTAATTCTGTGAGATAGCCTACTATTCAAACATCTTTCTTTTTCCAAGGTTACTTATTCCTTTTCCTTCCTCCTGCAAATGGCCTTGTAGTAAAAACAATTGCATTACCTTTTAACCAGTAATACTGTGCTGTTCAACATGTGAAAGGCTGAAGGTAGCCAATGAAAGAAGTAGAAAATAACACAGGAGGAAGAAAAAGGCGACAGGGTTGGAAACTGAAGAAGGCTGCTCTCTTTATCAACACTATATGACACAAACGACAAGAATGGATGTATTGAGGGTCTTGTTGGTGGTCAAATATCAAAGCTCAGAGCAAGTAAGCGTGGGGAGGCCTTTAAAGGAAGGCTCACTAATGGCAGAAGCGGACTTCAATTCTGCTAATGGGGAATTTGATATTTGGACCAACCCTTCTGCTTAGGAACTCTAAAATGGTAAGACAAAATATAAAGATGATCAGACAAACATTAAATAGCTAATAAAGTAGTAAGGAATTAGACATCTGAAACTCAAACAGGCAAAAATCACAGAAGTGAGCCCAACATTTAGGGCTGCTCACGGCTAATTTGCTGCTTTGTAAGAAACTGCAGAGGTTGGTCTTTATTATTATTAGTCCAAATCTTGGAGCTGCCACCTCTTCTTAGACAGTTTGCTTCCAATATACACAAAAGACTATAGAAAACATAACGCTGAGCAGAGGTCTTTTCTATGAACTTGGATGTGGCAACAATTTAGCCTTAACTCTAAAAACTGTTTATGACCCCATGGAAGAAGTCGAAGGATCCTGGGCCTTTTCACAGAGCCACTAGAGGAACCCCAGTTGGAGCACTGTGATGACTTACACTATTTTTAAAAAGAACATGGATTCATCAGGAATCCAATTTGTTGGAGGTTAATAACATTTAGCATTTGACTGCAGAGGTCTGTTAGCATAGAATTTAGAAAATGTATGGATAATTTAGACACTGATGAAAGGGAAGCTAAAGAATGCCAAATTCAGGTGTTGCTTTCTCAGTGAGCAATGTCTGTTAAGAAAAGACTATAAGGAGACTCTACTCTGAGTATAATTAGGTGAAGGATGAGGCCCTAGAAGTACCATACTTTCCCAAACTGAGAAATAGACTTGGCATGTTATTAACATTTTCACATTTTGAAATGGGATTTTTATTTATTTCCTGACATTCTGTTGAGACAAGGTTAGGTCTTCAATTTTCTCCCCTGTATTACAAACAAAAGAGTGCTCTTAAATGCAAAATAGGAGTTGAAACTGATTCAGGATTTGTATCTTTATCATGTTAAAAATTAGCTAGAGACATCAATAGTAATGAGGAAATCTGTAAAGAGAATCTATATCATTTTAAATTGTTTCTAAACAAAATGAACGTTCGAAAGTAAAGAATTTATTTTAATATCAAGCTTGAAATCCACAAACTTAATTGCAATTATGCACTGATATTGAAAAAATAATACTAATGTTGTACTCTGTTATTAAAGAATATTGATGTTTACAAGTTAACACAGAAAGAGATACAGTTTGACACAGCAACTGATTTCAGTTATTATTCAACACACTGACCAAGCACTAGCAAAATTTTGCTAAGTAAATCTTATTGAATAGCTGTCTTAAAAATGTTTAAATCAATAAGAAAGAAAGTTTATTTGACTTGTAGTCAGATCTAATTCTACTTTCACTTTTTCTACAGGCTAAATAATTACAATTCACCACTGATTAATGTTGTAGTTAGTGGGAAATTAACGCATTCTTCAACTTTCTCCCCAAACTGAAAACAACATTTAGCTAAAATATATTTCATTGTTGACAGGGAAAACAGAATAGTGAGCAAATATTTTTTAAAGTTAAATGCTAATTTCAATTTTTTTTCTTTTAATACCAAAATATATTTTAAGCCCTTAGTATTTTCTATGCAGAAGTACATTTTAATTTTTTTATTCTAAAAAGAAAGTGATTCGATGGTTTTTGAATCATTCCAGACACTATTTTTTTCAAATAAAAATCCATTATAATCAAAACAAAATCTTTGAAGAAGCTAATGTAATCTTTAAAATAATATATTTACCTTCTATCCCATTTTCTTTCTTCAACAACTAATTTAGTTGCATTGTTTTGCTTAACTACAACACCATTTTAGCTGGTATAAAGTTGAAAGAGAAAATGTGGGAGATTTCGAACATCAAGTTCATCTACAAAAGCAACAATTTTAATTATCACAAGAAAATGTTTAGTGATGGCTTAGTTGGAGAAAGATCATGATCTTAAGGTAGTTTCTTCGTTGTAATCTTTATAAACTTTGACTGAGCTGTTTGCCATGCAAATTTATTATCTAATTTCAGTGACAGGGTTAGATGAACCGATAGTTTACAAACAGCATTCTTTAGCACCAAGTTCTCTTGTCACTGTTAATTCCACTATACCACCTATCTTAACAAAGGTCCAATTTAGTATGTGGGGTGGGACAGTTAAAAACAACCTGAAAGAGTAAACTGATCACTTATTCTTCGAGGTGAGCAAGGATGAGGAATGGTGTTATACTTTTAATCTTTCATACTCACATTTATTTAGCAATTTCAGGAGCTTATCCAGTCCAATGCTGGGCAAGTTTTGACATGGGAACGACTGGAATTTGATGTCTTTTCACATTCTTATGCCATCTTTATTTTCTGTGGTTCATTCTTGTATCAAGTGTCTGAGACCTTCATTCTGCTCACTCATACCCAGAATTACCCATCATAACACCTAAGTAGCATTTCCTCTTAAAATAGAGCTATGCTTTTCCTGTGCTTTTTGGAAACTACCTACTTTACAATTATTCTTACAGAGGATAAAATTTGAGTCTCAGAGATATTAAATATCTTACCAGAGATCACCGTAGAGAGATACTTTTCATGGATTATAAGATCCTACACTCTATTTCTTATTGAAATAGATATATTCAGTAAGAGTATTTGAGGTAGTTTGAGTTTTATCAAAACCCAGAATTCAAAAATCTATTATAGCTAACAGTATGTAGTTCCATAATTGAAAAGGACCTGGACTTAATAATATGAGCTAAACAGAGAGAAGGAAGGAAAATAAACAGTTTTCTTTATTTACCTTGTTGCCTTTTCCTCTGTTACAGGGAAAGCTGAAAAGCAGATAATCAAAAGTGCTTTGTTTTTTCTAACATATCATTATATAAGATGCATAAAATGTATTTATCTTATTTATTGCCTGTCTCACACATTAAAATGTAAGCTTCATGAGGGTAGGGATTTTTGCCATTTTATGTTTTTAGCATCTTTAACTGTACCGGACACAAAGTAAATGCTAAATAAATCTTTGTTGAATGACGAATTCCTTGACTTTGAACTTCTAAGGGCCAACATCTTAGAGATTTAAGGGTGGTTTAGGGATTTACAGTTTATGTGACCATGTGTTATTCTTTATTTTATTCTCTGTCTTTAGAATCTAATCCCTACATAAGCTGAGGCACCGTCATTTTGAATGAACGTTTTATATAAAATTTGTACATGTGCTCAAATTATACATTTATAGCACAACACATGGTAAGCATTCACGATACATAATCATTTGGCAGCATATGTGTGGAGTATAAAGGAAAAATACCAACAAACAGGAGCTACAGTCTAATATATTAGAAATATCAAAAAAGAAAGACTAGTATTATATTTTTTAAATACATTAACATCTAGACCCAATACTTTTGAATTCTAAATATTTTTGTGGCTTCACAAAGATTTTTAGTATTAGATGGATTCCATGAAGCCCAGAGGTATCTCATTATGGGCGATACTCTTAAAATCATGTCCAAAATGTACAGATTTTCAAATAGAGATTGCTTATTTACATTTTGCCAGGGAAAAATCCATAGATTTTATCAAATTTCAAAAAAAATAAAGTTAAGGACTATTGATGAATGAGATTTTTAAGTTTTTTTTTTAATGCATACTCAGTCATTTTCGTTTATTTGACAAACACATATATATGCTAGGAGTATATAAAAGGTACATGCTATGTGCTCCAGCTAGACTCTCAGGATACAACAGTAAGTAGAGGCTCCTTTAGTTAAAGTCTAGTGGCTAACATCTGTAACTGTTAAAAATTATCTAGTTTTGGACCAAAAAGTCCTCATCCTTTCTGATTTTACCTTACTAAAATTTAAATCAAATAATATTTCAATGAATTCAAAATTTATTACCAGAGAGATAAGAATCACTCTATTTCACATTTATGAAAATGTATTTAAAGAACATGAAATCATACATTTCTTGTTATGTTGTGTAGTATCATAAATTATTGACAGTCAGCTTTCCATTTACTTGTTACAATATGCAGCATTTGGTTCTGATATTTTAAGTGTTTTACACATTTACAAAAATAAAATAGTCAGCACTTTAGAGTTGTTATGATCCCAACCTTATCCTAATGCAAATGTATAAGTTTCTTTCTTGTAAATTAATAGGAAAAACACATTTTTAAAAAAGCTAATTTGAAGACTCTCTTATTCTCTTTAACTATTCCTAGTGCTTCTTTATACTTTCTTAAATTGTTCAGAAGTACTAGATCTCTTCACGTGGTACTTAATCTGTTAGGCTTCCTCTTCTTCTGTTTACAGAATATTAGTCTTCTGACATAAGACAATATTACTCTTGTGGACACTTAAAATGTCATCACTGTTTTTCTGATGTATGAATAATCAGGTCAAAGATCTGTCTAAAGTCCTTGTGAGATAATTGCTGTTAGCTTCATTTTTTTCTCCTTTCCACATTTCTTAATTCCACACAACATGATGGGGATATGAGCAAATTGTGATTCCATTCCTTTTATTCCATTTTTTCGGTAATCTCTCTATGTAGTTGGCATTTATGCCTCCTCTGGTAATAGTAAAAAACGAGGCTTTATTTTAATGGGGAGAGAGATCTTTTTGGGCTTTTTCCATGGACTCATGCAACGCTTTTTTTTCATGATAAACTAATATTCAAGTAAGTGCTGATTTAAGGCCACTTTTACCTATTGAAAACCACCATTATCTGTAGAACCCTGCATTGAATTTATCATCAAATTCCTACTGTTTTGTTCTCAGACTAAAGGATTTCCATTAAATATGCACTTTGTTATTTTAGGTGCTGCCCAGAACCTACCTTTTAAGCACTGTTTATATTTTTCTGCACATTTACTCTCCTCCTGCACTACACACGCACTTTAGCATGCTTTAATTCCTTTAACTGGCTTAACAAATATTTATACATCTTAACATTATATCCTGCAATAATGTTATAATTGCTACCAGCAATTTAAATTTATTCCCAGATTCAAACTCTTTGCTTTTTTTTTCTTGTTTCATCTCCAAGATTCCACATGGAATTTTTTTTTTTTTTTTTCTACCTGAGGTTCTTATATTTTCCTTTGGGTTTGTCTGCTGGAGGCAAATTCTTACTCTTGATGCAAATGCATTTATGTTACCTTTATTCTTAAAAATGTTACCTATGGTGGAAAATTAGGCTCAATAATTCTGCCCTTTAGCATCTTGAAGACACTTCATGCTTCTGTGGCCTCTAACGTTGTTCAGTAGTCACTCAATCATTCCTTTGTGGTTTAATCTTCGGGTACTTTCAATACTTTTATGCTTTGTTTCCTTCATCAATTATGGGAAATTCTCAACCATTATCTCATGAAAAATTTCTCTGGGGCCCATTTTTGCTCTTTTTTTTTTTTTTTTTTGCGGTACGCAGGCCTCTCACTGTTGTGGCCTCTCCCGTTGCGGAGCACAGGCTCTGAACGCGCAGGTTCAGCGGCCATGGCTCACGGGCCCAGCCGCTCCATGGCATGTGGGATCTTCCCAGACCGGGGCACAAATCCGTGTCCCCTGCATCGGCAGACGGACTCCCAACCTCTGCTCCACCAGGGAAGCCCTGCCCTTCTTTTATTTTCTAAAATTTTAGTTAAAAAGATATTAGACCTTTTTCACCGTATCCTCTCTTACCCCTTCATCTTTAATTCTGTATTTGTCTCTTGTTCTTTCTAGCTGAGCTGTGTGTAACTGGCTATTAAAATCGTTATGTTGTCTACTTGGTTTAAGTTATACTTTTCAATTCCAAAATTTTAGTTGATTTTTATTCATATATGCTATATTGCTTTTTATAGTTTCCAGTTCTTTACTCTAAATTTTAAATGTATTTAGGGACTTCCCTGGCAGTCCAGTGGTTATGCAAGAGGTGCTATTTCGATCCCTGGTCCCTGGTCGGGAAGTGAGATCCCACATGCCCACGTGCCACGTGGCACAGCCAAAAAAATCCCCGTATTTTTATTCTCCTGAACATGGTAAATCATTGTTTTACAGTCTACATCTAATAATTCCCCTAACCAGACTTCCTCTCAACCAACTTCTGTTGAATATTGTTCTATTGATTTTAACTTGTGCATTTTTATTCTGCTATTTGCGTTATTTATCTTAGATTGTTTCTTAGAACAATTAATTTCAGAAATAATTTGAGTCCTAAGATGTTTCTATACTCTTTAGAAGATGACTTTTGTTTCCTTCTGCCAAGCAGAAGTATGTGCTAGATGACCAAGACCAAAACTTAAGAACTGTTTGTGTTATCTACATGGCCTGCCAGAGTCTAGTCCATACCCCGCCTCCTGAAGGCAGTTTCTTCAGGTTCCTGCTCTGAGCAAGGGATTTCCACGAGGGTTTCTACTTTTAGTGATCACTTAAATTTAACTTTCATCTTTTGAACTCAGTGAGTCTCCTGACTGATAGGTTTTCTTTGAGATGTGTCCTGGGCATTGGCAGAAGTTCCCAGTACAAAGGTGGCAGTGTAGCCCTAGCAATCAGAGAAGGTCCCTGCTCCTGGAGGTCCAGGGCTCTGTCACCTGTTGTCTGCTGCCTCTCAGCTGTCTGCTATGATTGAAAATGCCCCTAATAAAGAAATGGTTAATTCTCTCCCTTGTTATTTTATGAGGACCTCAGTATATGTACTGTCATAATATGCTCAGCATATATAACAGCTTAGTGTATTAGTATATTTTTTAGGTCCAGCTTTTTAGGTGCCTTTGGCAGGAAGTGCTTTGAATCACCTAGGTGACCACTTATTGGAAATGGATTTCTCTCAAATGTTAGTTTTTCACAGACTTTATCCACAGTCACGTTATATTTGGGAGAAGTTAACATTTTGTAAATCTGTGTTGGAGATCTTAAAACTATTAGTAACTCCTGCCTTGATGATTTCACTCTGGCAGTGTATTTGAAGAAAAGAGACCAAAGGGAAAAAACACGAAAAACTATGGGAACACTTTATACAAAAATTAATTATAACATTTTTTAAACTCCAATAAAAAAATGAAAACAAATGACATATCAAATAAAATGGAATAGATGTGCTAACTATGATTTATCCATACAATGGATTAGTATTTAGTAATTAAAAATAATATTTTTCTATAAGCATGCTACCTAAAATCAGAATATAAAATTTCATAGACTATGTGATTAAATTATATAAATAAAAGAAACAGGACTATAAATCAGAAACACATGGAGACAAATCACTAAAAATCTGTAGATTATTATGAATGCTGACTTATATATTTATTTATATTTTATATATTTTTCTAATTATAAAATAAAACCATACTAATTTTAAAATTAGAAAAATATTATTCTAAATGCACCTAAAAGTAAACATAGCAAAATATAATCAGTAATTTTATTTGGGTAGTGGGAATTTAAGTTTCCACCCTTCTTTCAATTTCTTTGTATTTCACAAATTCTCTAAGATTAGCATGCAGCCATTTTTTTATGATCATAATAAAATACACTCTTTTTAAGCTAAATTTTAAAAAATCCACCTTTATTCCTGCCTGAAAATAATATTACATAGACTCTTGTTTATATATGTTACATAAAACTGTCCCTAAAAATAAGGTTAAAATCATTCAGTCATGTAAAGTTCTGCAAAGTATGTTCTAGGCAGCATGGCTACCTGTCAATGTTTACAATAATAGTTCACAAAGATCATCATCAACATGAATTGGCAGGAATTTTTTTTTCAAATTCTTTTTTTTAAAACAATATGGCTTTTTAAAAAATGCACTGTTTAAATAAGGCCTGATTTAAAGGAGAATTTCATCTGGCATTAACTTTTCAGTCATGTCCTCAATGTAAAATATAGCTTAATAAGGGAAAGCAGTCTTTAAAGGCTTTATATTAGAAGTAAAATACCATATGCTATTAAAAAAGCAAACTTTCTAGAGTATATCTTTTGTGTAATAAAGACCATAACATGAAAGGGTAATATAAAATAATTGCATAAAATAATTGCATAAATGTACAGCCTTCTGACCCATGTAATGTGTTCCTTTCTCTTTCAGCATTGAATGCTTTCTGCAAAGGATCCTTAAGTACTTTATCTCATTTTAAATGGTGAAAGAAAAAGGATTTCTAATTCTTCCCATTTTCGTCTTGGTGTCCAAATCTAATGTTCTCCTAATCAATCACCTCCCATTAATTCTAGCTTTGTTTCCTCAGTCACTCTTAGCAACACCCACAATTCTGTTTCTGATGCTGTGATAGCTGTTATGTAATATTCATCTAGCATAGTATTTATGAAGTATAATATTGTTCACAACAATCTTTAGTTTTAGAAATAAAACAAATTAAACAAAAATACATTATGCCCTTGAGTTGTTTCTTGCCTGCTCAATAGGTTAACTGTGACCTCAGCATAAGGAAAGAATAGCTAACTAGGTTGAAATTAGGTTACAAAGGTGGTCTGACTTGTTTAGAAAACAGAGTGTTGCTCTTTGCAAACTAATCCTGTAAAATTGTAATTTTTACTTTCTTCACAAATCAAGGACTTTCAAATACACATTTGGTTACTCCTGATATTTGGATAAGCGAATCAGGAAATGTTTTTATATTCCAAATTTGTCAAGATTTTTAATCTTGTTTTCCTCACCAAATTTGTTAACCAGATAGTCTTATGGCAAACTTAAATATGAAAGTTTTAAACTCAAATGCCTTTTTTTGGTGACTTAAGATACTTTATAAAATCAGCCTTTTTTTATATCCATTCATTCATTTGTACCTCACCTTGTCTGAAAGGTTTTAAGATATTAAGAGTGTGTGTGTGCATGTAATGAGATAAAATACTAATAAAATTAATGAGTGAGGAAAGTAGGACAAAGAGAAAATGACAAAATGAAAGGTAAGGTGAAACGAACATGACATTAGTACAGGAAAAGCTCACCAAGGGTTTTTACATATCTGTTGGCTGCAGAATACAAATTTGACCCTAAATTAATTAATGAATATGAAATTCATTTGAGTAATTAGTATGAATTTAGAAATATTATGACATAATTCAGTAAGAAGAAACAAAGAGTTGTATAAGAGAAGTATCACACTCCCTGATACTAAGGCCATAGAGAAATTACTTCTGTGAATTCTCATGAAAAGGATGCTATATTATTCAAACAGTAATTTTTTTATAGTAAACAAATCAACTTATTCAGTGGTGCTGTTTCCTACCTAATAGGCTCATTCTGGGTGAATAGGAAAAGACCGTCATTCAACTCAGGAAAAACAGCTAGGTAAAAGGGGACATGAGATGAGGCCAAGTGTATAGTTCTCTTCCAGTCTATTTAAAGCTCCTTCAAGATTGTTTTCTATGAACAAAAATTCTCTTTACTGAGACTTTCATTTGTATTAAACAACACTGATTCCAAGATTTTAACCCTTGACCAGTAGCTATGTTTCAAGTTAAGCAAAGAACCAAAAAGCAACATCAGTCAGTTGAGCTAGCATATGTGTGACCTCTTGGGGACGGAACATCCTAGCAAGGAGCTACCAAAAGAGAAGGCAACTGTCCCCTCTTCCCAGAAATGAAGGAATACTCATGGGCTGGATGAAGTATCTCTTAGAAGTAGTTGTGAGTATTGACACAACACGTGCCACAACTTAGAGCTATGTAGGTGGTGCTCTGCATAATGTTCTCATCAGTATGTCATCTAAAGGGTTACATCTATGGGGGTTTGAGAGCACCTTTTTCTAATTCACATAAAGGATCTCTAAAGCTTAGCTTTGGCCAGGTTAAGATGTATTAATAGATTAAGTACAAGCAGTCCCTGCTTTTGCATGATTCTAAATGCACAACTTTCAGTAACAATGATTTAGTTAAGTAACCCCAGTCCCCCAATGACACAGTATAAATTTTGCTTATCATGGTATGAGTTGTGAGGAATTACATACTGATACAAACTTCACTACTAGCTCTTCAGTCCACAAATCACTAAGTAAATAACAGACCTGCATCACCATCAATGACCCAATTGTGTCACTTGTTTCAAAGTCTGTCAGTGATTGATTTCTGAGCATCTGTTAACAAGTCCACACACAGACATCAAGGTATGGAATTGCGCTGCCTTCTCATCTCCCAGTGGTAAATCTATGTGACATTTTACAAAAATGGATAATTGAAAGACAAAGAGAGGTATGGTCAACAAAGATGAACGTGCAGGGGGAAAAAGGAGGAAGGCAAGGAAGAGGAAAAAGAAGAGAAGAAAGAAAAGGAGGAGGGGGAAAAAGAAAAGTGGTGATGCTAGAAGTGAAATTCAAATCAAATGTAAGTAGAGTTACAGTACAAATAGCTGAGTGTAGGAATGTTGACAATGGCACCATTCAAGAGACTCTAAACATGTGCCATAGTAAGTTAGTGAGGGTAAACTTGTTAACATAAATGAGTAAAGTAGTTGTGATGGAAAGGAAAGAGATGTCTCAGAGGAAGTGATGCCAGCAAAAACTTCACACTGAAGGAACTCTCAGATATATTTCAAAACATTGAAAGCACAAAGGGTAAACGTTGGAACCTGCTCCAAGTGTTGAAAGGTGTAAGGAAATTCTCCAGAGCATAAGAACAAAAATGCTCACTTCACATTTTAAATTATATCAAGAGAAGAAAAGGGAAATGCTATTCAAACTACTCTCTTGATAAGCTATTTTACAAATAAATAAAACACTTTAATTTTCAACATCTCCAATGTTTCAGTGCACTAAATAAATGTTTTACTAATTTTTCATATACATACCTCTATAACCAACAGAAAGAAAATTCTTAATGTTTTGACAACAAATTTTAAAAGTCACAGAACAATCATAATTTTCCCATTGATTATTAAAGTTGCTTTCATGTTTTTAGTTTGTATGATTATTTTTACAGTCCCACACTACTGTGCAAAGAGAGGACTTCTTGTACTAAACAATATGAGTAGGTAAATATGTAAGTAAGATAGATTACAGTACTGGTAAAACAAAAATAAATGCTATGTATGAAAAAGCCTTTTGATGTATTATAAGAAAGGAAGAAAACATAAAAGAAAATTTATTCATTTAATAATATTGATAACTTCTTCAAAACTGGCATAAGCAAAATTAAAAGACAACATATTAGAAATATATCTTTATAATGTGTATGGAATAAAAAAATAATTAAGATAAAGAGTTCAAACCAAAAAAATTAGCAAGAATCCCGAGAGATAATGGAATAGCTGGGAAGAAAATAAACTCTAGAAAAGATTTGGTTACAAGGAACTAAAATACACTTTAGCTTGCATGAAATAAAAGGAAATAAATGAAAAGCAAGAATTTCATTTAGTCTTCATAGGGATTGAAGCTTGGAGATAGAAAGTCAGGAACGGAAGCTGTTTTATTTTTCTCCTCATGGATTCTCTAACTTTCTCTCTGCTTTAAAGCCAGTCTAGATTTGCTCATGCAGCTTCTTCATAGCTGCAAAATGGCCACCTAAAGCAAAATCTCATCACCTTTTGGTTCAACAGCTACTGTAGCTGACTTTATTTTCTGAGATTTGTTTGTCTAGTTCTCAATAAAGATTTGGTCTCAGGGCAGACTTCTTATCAGAAGATGATGCAATTTGTTGGCTATTTCCAGCAACTTTGGGCAGGTCAGATGCATTTACTGACATATGCAATTCACTTAATTAACAAAAGAAGAAATTAAAAAGCCTAATGAACATTTG
This sequence comes from Phocoena sinus, assembly GCF_008692025.1. Classification (NCBI taxonomy): domain Eukaryota; kingdom Metazoa; phylum Chordata; class Mammalia; order Artiodactyla; family Phocoenidae; genus Phocoena; species Phocoena sinus. The sequence goes on along the minus strand of NC_045769.1, from coordinate 88,435,461 downwards.
AAGATATTTTAAATTGCAGTCAAATAATTGATCCATAAAATAGTGAAACATTATTTACAATAAAATATGAATAATCAAGAAAAAGTAGACAAGAAAGAAAATTGACACACCCATGAGCACTGCTTGAGAGATTACAAATTAGTACAATTATTTTAGAGAGAAATTTGTCAGTGCACAACAAAAGCCTCAAAAATCTAGATTTCCAGTGATTTAATTTCACTTTTAGAAATTTATCTTCAAGAAATAATTATGGGGACTTCCCTGCTGGCACAGTGGTTAAGAATCTGCCTGCCAATGCAGGGGACATGGGTTCAACCCCTGGTCCAGGAAGATCCCACATGCCATGGAGCAACTAAGCCCGTGCTCCACAACTACTGAGGCTGTGCTCTAAAGCCCGTGAGCCACAACTACGGAGCCCGCACGCCTAGAGCCCGTGCTCTGCAACAGGAGAAGCCATGAAGCACATGCACCACAACAAAGAGTAGCCCCCGCTCGCCTCAACTAGAGAAAGCCCGCGTGCTGCAACAAAGACCCAATGCAGCCAAAAATAAAATAAATAAATAAAAAAAAATAATTATGACTTCATAAAACAGTTTACATACAGGGATGTTCATTTTTATATTATGTAAAATAGAGAATGAAATGAATAACTTCAATATTCAATAAGAAAGAATGACTAGTTGGTCATGTTTTCAAATAATGAAATATTATTCAATCATTACAATTCATAGAAGTCCCCATATTCATTTTTGTAGACATCAATATTCACATGCAATAACATGGAGAAAAGTGTAGGTTCTGTACACTCTGAGAGAATATTTTAAAGTATTTGGAAGAATTTGATAAAAATCACTTAAGACAAAGAATAATTGTAGACCAGTGTTTCTCAAACTATATGTGGTAAAAGACCAGTGTTGTTGTTATTCCTTCTAATCCTAATTCACTGGAGACTAATACGTTAAAAAAAAAAGCAATAATAAAATAAATCAATACAAAAATAAAATGACATTCAATATATATGTGTTTTTATTAGATTCAATAGACAAAATATGTCATTTTGTTATATATGTTTCTAAACACTTTCAGTTTCTATACTTATCACAGACTGGTAACCAATTCGCAGACCAACGAATTGTGAAACACAACTTGAATAGCACTGTAATCGATCTTCATTATACTGTCTCCTAAAGAGTGTTGGTTTTATTAACAGCAAAGCTTTTGATTCACTAAATGATATGCAGATTTATTATTAAAATTACTAATTATTTTAACTAACATATATGGAAGGCTTTCTATGCCTGTCACTGTTTTCTATACAAAAAAAAAAAAAAATTCAAACCTAAAAATAACCATGAAAGATAAGTAAAATTACTCCATTCATTTTAGAGACATACTGAAGAAATTTTCCCAGGGATACACAGCCAGTCAGTAGCAGACCTGGGATTTGAACTGGGGCAATGTGACTTTAAAGCCCGTGTTCTAATGTGCTATGCTATAGCCTCTCATAGCACACTGCCTTGTGACCTGAAGCTGAACTGCTTAGAACCATGGAATAGAGGTTAAGCACTAAATCCAGACTCTGTAAAGATGGGGCTCTTCTGGTGACAGAAAAGAACTCACAGACATACTTTAAAAGGAGAATTAACAGAGTTTAATGCTAGATGTGTTCCAGGAACTCCTTTGTCTATTCTAGGACATCTTTGGTAAATTTGGGTATTCCAATTCCCCCAAAATATTGAGTATAACTGGATATTTAAAATATAAAATGGGCTGAGGTGTGTTTCAATGTCCTAGTTGTCACTACCCTCATCAATTGTGCCATAGATAACACACCAAAGTTAACTATGTTAAAAGGTTGCATTTTTTAGATTAGGAGCTTATTGTTTTCTTTTATTTATTTCCTTTTTATTTGATTTTCTGGACCTCAGACACAAAGTGTTGTATTAACCATATGCCTCAGTTAGTAACTCACATTGATCTGAGCAAAACTCCTCTTTTATTTTAATTTTGATTCTTTTTTGGCCCAGTTCCCTACTCTCATTCCTCTATCTACCAAAAAAGGCACACATTTTAATATGTTATAGATAGGTAGATAGGTAGGTAGGTAAGCAGATTAGATAGATAGATAGAGCTATAGTAGCAGCTATTTTTAAAAAAAATTATCTTTTATTTGTATACATTCTTCTAAAACATATTTTTGCAGTATTTATTTTCTCTCAATACAATGTTTCTAAGATTTACCTACAGTGCTGGGGGCACATCTCCCTCATTTTCTCTGAGTATACCACAGTGTGCCTTCAGTATGCATTTTTTAAAATTAATTAATTTATGAATTTATTTATTTTTGGCTGCATTGGGTCTTTGTTGCTGCACGCAGGCTTTTCTCTAGTTGCAGAGATCGGGGTCTGCTCCTTGTTGCGGTGGGCGGGCTTCTCATTGTGGTGGCCTCTCCCATCGAGAAGCACAGATTCTAGGCGCACGGGCCTCGGTAGTTGTGGCTCGCAGGCCCAGCGGTTGTGGCTCCCCGGCTCCAGAGCGTAGGCTCAGTAGCTGCGGAACACAGGCTTAGTTTCTCCGCAGCATGTAGGATCTTCCTGGAACAGGGCTCGAACCTGTGTCTCCTGCATTGGCAGGCAGACTCCCAACCACTGTGCCACCAGGGAAGCCCCCTTCAGTATGCATTTTAGCTTCAAGGGCTCTTTTCTGGAAGCCCTGGGACAAAATAATTATAATCCACTCATCTAAAATAATTCAACATAACAAAAGGGATCTTGTTATGTAAAATTAAGTAAACAAAGCTCTTTTTGTGGTTTTTAGCTTAACTATATGACATGTTAAAATAAAAACTGAAAGTTAAGGTTTATTCGGTTCTGGTGAATTAAAATAACTTTTAAGTGGTTTTACTTTTTAGAACCCAGGTTTATAGGCCATTACTTTCCTATTTGCAAAGTTCTGGGAGCAAAAGGTAATTTACATGTATAATTTTATGGATGTTCATGGCATTTCTAGAGTACTACTTTGAGAATTAAGCATCCTAATTATGACCCAACTAAACCCCAAATATGCTTAGGATTCTGGATAAACAAGATTAAAAAAAAAAAAGATAGATGCTTTAAATTCACCAAATTTTGAGCATCAGGCCTGGCTGGAAAAAAACTTGGATGATTAAATCCACCCTGTACATGCGTAATATAGAAATGGAAAACCCATTAAATTAGTCAAAATTTAAAGCAATTTAAAAGAGATTCAGGACTTCCCTGGTGGGGCAGTGGTTAAGAATCCGCCTGGGGCTTCCCTGGTGGGGCAGTGGTTGAGAGTCCGCCTGCCGATGCAGGGGACATGGGTTCGTGCCCTGGTCCGGGAAGATCCCACATGCCGCGGCGCGGCTGGGCCCGTGAGCCATGGCAGCTGAGCCTGCGCATCCGGAGCCTGTGCTCTGCAATGGGAGAGGCCACAGCAGTGAGAGGTCCGCGTACCGCAAAAAAAAAAAAAAAAGAATCCTCCTGCCAATGCAGGGTACGTGGGGTTCGAGCCCTGATCTGGGAAGATCCCCCATGCCACGGAGCAACTGCGTGCCACAGCTACTGAAGCCCGCGCGCCACAATACTGAAGCCCAGATGCCTAGAGCTTGCGTTCCGCAACAAGAGAAGCCACCGCAATGATAAGCCCGCGCACTGCAATGAGGAGTAGCCCCCGCTCGCCGCAACTAGAGAAAGTCCGCGCACCGCAACAAAGACCTAACGCAGCCAAATATAAATTTAAAAATAAATTAATTAATAAAAAAATAAAAGGTATTCAAATTTCATTTGTATTTAGATGATTAGTGTTCAACATTCTTTTATGATTTTAATAATAATATCTCAAATAACATATGGCTAGGAATATACTTTTTGTTTCTTTTCTATTATAAAAAGAAACAACTCTTTAATGACATTGAGAAACTGACTGGATAAATTAAAAATTAACAGTAGTGCCAGGATTAAATGTTATTGAGACCACTAGACCATGGGTTCCCAAGAGGATATTAGATACTTACCTTTGTTCACCCAGCATCTAGGATCCGGTGGGGTGCACTGCACACACAGTGAGGTTTGATAATTGGAAGGTAATTTAGCCTAGTTAGTAATATTGTCCATGGGACTTCCCAGATTTTAGGGAAGAGTAAAAAATGTTCAGAACTTGAGGAAAGGAAGTAGGTAAGCTTTGGGGATGTAATGTTTAATGGCGGAGATAAACTAACATACAGTCAAAATAAGTCTTAGGAGGTGAAACTTAATTTAACATACACATGCACAGAGTGCTATATATGGTGCTTTAAGTTAAGAGTATAGTATTAAAGCTAGTACCAAATTAGAGGAGTGCAATTCGTTACATATATGCTATCTCATCATGAATAAGATATAGCTATAATAAGCTTACAAGTGCTAATTTTGTATGTAAAGATGACACTCCAGACCTCACAGTTTTCAGGTTTATTTTTTTTTCTACGAAGAGTGAGGTAATGTGAGCCTATCCACATACTTTTTTTGTCTCTATTGTAAATTTATTTATTACTTTTTTCTAGTGAGATATAGTTTGAAAGAATTTTGAAACCAGTAATTACATATAAGCATGTGACCACATGGGGATCAAACCCCATGAATTCATAACATTTGTTTCCTACTTTGGTGAAGTCTTTCCAGCTACTGATATATGCTCAGAAATTAATTTTCTCATTCCACCAGTGTGTAATCTGTGCCTATCAGTTGCAGGCGTTATGATCGGGGCCACAGAAAAAACATAGAGGTTGACTTTTATTACAGTACTTAAAATCTGAGAGAAAAAGCCAGTATATAAATATAATAAGATGAGAAAATATGAAATAAAGAGCAAAGGTAATTTAGGAAAGTGAGAGATCACCTCTGGCTACACTGATAAAAGAGGATTTCTTGGAAGAGCTCATATTTAAGTCTGTATTGAGAGTTTTATGTCACGGAACATGTGTATAATAGAATATATTAAGATCTCAGTCATCTCCATAAGAGAGAGAGGGTCCAAAGGTCTGCAGACTAGGAAATTTGAAGTATGTGGGTAGCAAGTTAACTTATGCAAATAAATCATCTTAATTGAGATTTCTCAACTAGGGTTCCACAGCTGAACCACAGAACACAGAAAATGTCTAAGTGATTATATTACTTGTCTCAATGAGTACAATTTGAATGCATAGGTGAAAAGATAATTCATACCCTTCAAAAATGCCTTAGTGGAATAGGACTAATTCTCTCATGATGTTCCAGTTGAGAAAGACCTAGTGTCTGATATTTATGTTTATTGATGGATATATCTATATTTACCTATATATTCTATATCCATATCTATATATGTATTTATATATCTATATCCATCTATATACCTATATATTTGTATATAGCTATTCATCTATTCTTTTTTTCTTTCTAGAGAGAGAAGTTATCTATTAATAATGAGAAATATGACTACTAAATTTACCAGATACTGAGCAGCATTTTCAATCCCTGAAGGTGGACCTACATAGAAGACCAATTATTATTAGAAAGATTTTTCTTGGAGTATAAAATAATAGTACCATTGAGTCATAAGGACTTGATTTATTTTTCTCCTCAAAGAGATAGTCTCCATGTGAAGACTGGATGATTACTTGTGGCCCAGAGCATATTCCCTTTCCCCTGAGCCTTAGGCATGGTGCCGCTGTTTGCTTCTCTCCCTCTTTTTACTCCTTTCCTGAAAACCTCTCTTCCAATTGAATCATTCTCTCTTTGATATCTCTCATATATATTATGCTAAAAATGTGTTTGATTTAATAACTTTCAAAGTCATATGGCTTGCATGCTTTAAAGAAGGGGATGCTCTTCACAGGAGCTTAAAATATTATAAAATCTCTAAGTGCATATCACATTTTAGATGTGATCTCTGATGATATATTTCAAGCATTTCATACATTTCCTACTTTGATCTTTCCCTTCATAATTGAACACACAGTTGACAGGATTAGGTCTAATGAGCATCCACTTGAGTCAAAATAGTCTCTACTTTCAACTTTCCTAATGAGTTTCAACTGTTACCTCAAGTGTATCAAGGTTAGGAGAACTGAATCTCTCATCTTTAGAACTAGCACCTTCATTTTCTGTTTTTTCACTCATTCAATATAATGAGTAAGAAAAAAAATGCAATGCAATAAAACAGTGGTTTTAAATGTTCATAAGCAGAATGGTCCATTATTCACATGACATGTAAAAGGAGAACGAGTATGCCTGAAGTGTAGTGAGTGTCAGGAGGCCCACTTGCTTGCTCCCTCCTTTCCTTCAGCCTTCGCTATTTCTAAGGTACATTTGTGGTGCCATGCTGCAAGGCTTTATAAACCACTGAAAAGACATGATAGATACAGATATTTAGATCAATAGATAAGTAGACATCCGGTCTGTAGTGTAGAACATTTGTTTCCTTTTGCTGCTGTTAACAAAATGCAACAAACTTAGAAGCTTAAACAATACACATTTATTATTTTACTGTTCTGTAGGCTAGAAGTACAACACAAAACTCACTGAGCTAAAATCAAGGTGGTGGCAAGACTTCATTTCTTTCCAGAGGCTCTAGGGTTTTGAAAACCTTTCCTGGATCATTTGGGTCTTGGCACAATTCAATTCCTTGCAGCTGCAGGAGTAAGATCCCAATTTTCTTACTGACTGTCAGCTGAGAGCCGTTTCCAGCTTCTAGATGCCTTGGCTGATGGCCCCCTTTTTCCATCCTCAAAGGCATCAGCAGAGGTTCCACCTCTTTTATGCTTCAAATCTGTCCTCCTTCTTTCCTCTTCATCTTTCTAACTCAGCCAGGATAGGTTCTCCACCTTTAAGGATTCGTGTGATGAGGTCGGGCCAACAATATAATACAGGATAATCTCCACATCTCAGGATAATCTCAAGGTCTGTACTCATGATCGTATCTTAAAGTAATGTCTGTCATATAACATCCACAGGTTCCAGGGATTAGAGTGTGGACAGCTTTGTAAGGGGAGAGGTCATTATTCCACTTATCACAAGCAGTGTTTGTGTAGTTATTTGCATTTTCCTCTAAAGAGGAAGTCTTGACCAACAGGCAAGGCTACTAAGAAATATTTTGATAAATTATTTTGTATTTAAATGACATTTAATCAGTTTTTAAGTCATGAATATCATTCTTAACTTCAAGGCTTTGCATACCACAGTTTGGTTAATTATACCTTGCTTTTCAGTTAATTTCTGGAGAAGAATCTCACATCTCTATTTCCAATATTTTAATTGAACATACGTGGGAGAATCTCACAAAGAACCATTAACATAATAAAGGGGGTTTTATTTTAGATTATGGGTTGTCGATCAATAATAATTTGTTTATAATAATAATAATTTATGATTTCAATTTGCCAGCAATTTAGCTATAAAACACACACACACACACACACACACACACACACACATACACAACATAGAGACTTACTGAAGTGAAAGAACTGACCCATAGCCAGGCTGACCACAGTTTTGAATACACTGAAGGACTAAATTTTGACATGCTTATTTGAATCTAACTGAAATTCAGATCTCTATACAGCCATTTATCCTTGAGTTCTAAGTCATTGCATTTCATCTGTTATTTATGACCTCATTTAGATTTCAGAAAAAATCCAATATTTCATGACACATCTTAACTTATGCTTTACCTTTAAGATCTGGCTACTCTTTGAGCCAAGAGCACAATGCTTATTCATGTGCATGGGAGTTATGAACCACCACCAAAGCTCAATGAATGCAGTCATATAATGAAGATAGAGTTTTTGGTCCACCTTGGTGTCTGACTGGTGATTTGATTAGTGATAAAAATGATACTACTCTTTCTGATAGTTCCAAGGCAGAATCTTCCTGTGGGATCATGGTTTATGGCCAGCCACTTCCCAAAGCACCAAGAGTAGCAGAGGAAGGTGGGGATCCTTATAGCCATCCTGATGTTGCTTTTGCTAGCTCTAGTCACTGGGGGCTGATGTGATTGCTAGCCAAGACAGAACTTCTATAAAACCCAGCAGCAAAATGCTACACATAACTAACGTGTTAATAAGAGAGAGAAAAACTTCAACTTTCTTTTCTCTCTCACTTGGGATTCTAAAGGGCAACTGGGCAGCTACCAGCAAAAAGTCCAGAGGCACAAATCTACCAACACAGAATTCAAAAGGTACATTTCACAAATGGTAGACACAAGATGTGTTTTCTTTGCATACTCTAGTGTCAGGCTATTTCTCAAATGCCAATTCCCATCACAACTGGCACCTTTGGCATTTATGAAATGGTTGGTGTTTTGCATTCAGCTAAGGAATTTGTGTTCAGGGAACAGACAGAACGCAAGTGTCCTGGTCAGCTAATGCCAATCACCGTTCCCCACTCCACAGGGATTTACTCAAAGAAGAATACAGCTTTCAGTCACCCTTTAGGGAAGTTTCTCTCTCATGCCAGAGTATGTCCAAGTAGATTCTTGACTGTGTTTCTAAATTCTTGACAAGCAATATGGGGAAAAAAAGAATAGCACATTTCTGAAAATGGAAAATGTGTATAAATAGTAACTTTATATAAGGTTAAATCACAGAACTTACTGAACATAAAGCAGTAACACTACATGTGTTTGGAAATACCGCAGTTCAAAGGCATTCTGTGCCTGATTTTAATGGATCTCACAAATACAATGAGTACATTAGTGAATGCATCATTATGTTCAAAGAGTTTGATCCATTTCCGAATAACAAGAATGGCAAACAACCTCCCAGTCCCAAAGGGTCAAATTCAGGGGCATGTTACAAAACCTTTTACAGATTCACCTCTTGACAAATGCATTTTAGGAATGATTAAATCGAAGTTTCACAATACAAAAAGGAAAAGAACAAGCTCCCTGGTAAACCTGCCACAGCTGAGGGAAGAATAGGCTATGGGATGATCTTAGAAACTACAACAATTTTAATGCATTATGGAGTCTACCGTTAGCACAAGATGAGAATGAAGCAGTAATTATCAAAATCCAACCACCTATTATTTTCCATTCAATAGGCAAAAATATTTCTCATATTCTGATGTGAGAAAGCACAAGGATTTGTTTTTTAAAGATTAGGTTATGCTAGAGAATTATAAACAGCAGGCACCGTCAGCACTTAAGATTAGTGGACTTTTTTTCTTCAAGAAATGTAACTGAGCACTAGCTACACCACCATCAAGCAGGTACCTGGAGGTGAGTGTAGAAATATCAACCAACTTCATGAACAGTTGGAAGGTCTGAAATTACTATGCCCTTTGTATTTGCTAGATGACATAATTGCTTACTTCAATGCACAGCTGTAGGAAAGAAATAAGACTCTTTTCACTTGTGCAAACTTACACTGACATATTTGTGAAAGCCCAAACTATCCCATACTGAAAGTTTTGGAATACTCTTATATCTATGGAAAATCTATTTGGCTTGCAAAATTCATATGAGCCTCACATACAAATTCTGTATATTTTCATTGCTTCCATAACCTTTTCCTCTTCTCCCATTACATTATAGGTTAAGAGGACATAAGTATGTGCTGGAAGTAAATACTTTCAGCATAATATGTGTTAGCATTTCCTCACAAATAAATATTCCCCTGAAGAACCAGAGTAGAAAGGACAGGCAGAATGCATTATTACTTATGTAGCTTCACTGCATCGTTTTATTTAGGGCCCCAAGCTGATCCCCTCAGTGTAGCTATCATTTCTTTTGGTCTTACACAGTGTACACTGGGTTAATGAGGTCAACTTGATCTCTATATGGTACCCTAAACCCATGTCACCTCTTAATATAGCATAATTCTATGGTGACAAGAAGGAAACAGAGAACAGATTTACATCAATCAAATTGAGATCTGGAAGCATTTTAGATTTTTACCTTTCCTCCTGCTCCATGTATATTTGATAATAAAAATTTATCTCAGGTTGTCTTCTTTTGCTGCATCTCCTACTGCCCTATCCTTATTTCTAACCTGGATTATGGCAGTAATCCAGAAGATCCCTCTGCCTCCAGTCTGTCTCTGAATTTACTCTTATCATCTACACTGATACCACTGTGTCTAAAGCACAGATTGGATTTTTTTTCTATCTTGTTTAAATCTTTCGACGGCCTGGCTAATTCACTGCATGTTCACAAAGACAGTATCACCATTAATGGTATCAAATGTCCTTTGGGGAAGCAACATCTGAGCATCCAACAGGAAGGAGTCAAGCCACACACCCGGAGCTACGGGGATTTAGAACCCTCAAGAGAAAGAACTTGAAAATGGTCCACAGTAGGAGTCCAGATCTATACAGACATGTCTAATGAATAGGAAGACCATATAGTAATCTGATTTTAAGAAGTACCAACTGTGGCCCTGAGAAAAAAATCCCAAGGAGAAGAATGAATTTATAAAGGTGGACCATATCCAACAACAGGGACAAGATTTTGCTAACAACTACTGGCAATTTTTTGAGATGCATGCTGAAGCCAAACTTGAGTGCACTAAATTCAGCTGGGTGCCTCACCCTCAAAGCATCTATGCAGTCTATGAGGATGAGTGCCATGTAGTAAAACCCCATATATTTATGTCAATATGAATCTCAAAATAGCTAAAGCTGGACATCTTCCTTTCTTACTTAAGCACTTAAAGAAAGAAGCTCTTTGTATACTGTAAGCCTGAGAGAATTATACAGTTGAGATGAGAAGAAGAGATGGGAAGGAAATCTGCAGATGGAAACTGAGAAAATACAGATATACGTGGTATTTTGAAGCCATATATGGGTTTCAGAGCATTCATAGATTCATTGAGAGATAGATGTATAGCATCATTGGCAGACACATTAAGTGTCCTGGGATCCAGAGATAAAAAAAGGTGAGACCAAAAGTCATAGATAGTCACTCTGGAAACATGTTTAAGTCACTCCTGGCCATTTCTGAAAATGTCTAAAGAGACATAATGAAAGGGATGAGGTTCTGGTAGAAGTTTTTGAGTCAGCAATCTTATTTTACAACTTTAAGGGAGGGGGAAATTTCCCCCTCTACCCTTCTTGAGTTCTTGTGGCTTGACTAATAAAATTGACACAAGACAGATTAAAGAAACAAGCTTAATTGGTACACACAGAAGTCTCATAGAAATGAGACCTAACAAGTGATGAAAGAAGGCAGCTTTTATACATTTTTGACAAAGAAACAATAAATTTGAGAGAAATTAATGGGGCAAAGAAACTGAAGTTTGGGTGCTTAAATAGTAAGAGAATTTAAGCAAAGTTAGAGCTTGAGTAGTAAATTAGTAAAGAAGTAACAAGGTTTGTTTGTACAAGTTTCTCAGCCCTGAATTCCTTATCTCTGGTAATGAGGATGTCTTTCTACCTCCCAGTACAGGGAAGGTACCTTTCACATGGGAGATTTATTTCCTGCTTTCAGGCAGACAGAGAGGAGTGTTCCTCTTGCATCTACTGTTTCTTAAGTAATTTTAATTCAAAATAATCAATATGCCATTAGGCATATTTTAGAGCTTCCAAGCCCACTCCAGGCACAACACTCTCTGGGAATCTCCACGTGTTCACCATCTTGGAAGTTCTCCCAACCCTGACCTTTTGGGGTTTTGATGGAAGCATGGTTGATTAAATCATTGGCATTTGGTGATTTTTTAAAAAATAAACATTTATGTACAGTTGTGTTTTTTTCTAAATTTATTTGTTTATATTTTATTTTTGGCTGTGTTGGGTCTTCGTTGCTGCGCGGGGCCTCTAGTTGCAGCGAGCAGGGGCTACTCTTTGTTGCGGTGTGCGGGCTCCTCAGTATGGTGGCTTCTCTTGTTGTGGAGCACAGGCTCTAGGCCACGAGGGCTTCAGTAGTTGCAGCACACGGGGTCAACAGTTGTGGCTCTCAGGCTCCAGAATGCAGGCTCAGTAGTTGTGGTGCAAGGACTTAGTTGCTCCACGGCATGTGGGATCTTCCCGGACCAGGGCTCAAACCCGGGTCCCCAGCACTGGCAGGCGGATTCTTAACCACTGTGCCACCAGGGAAATCCGGCATTTTGTGATTGATTCAACCTCCATCCCCTTTCCCCTCTCCAGAAGTCTGGGGGTGCGACTAAATTTTCCCCAATTTGCTTTCTTCACCTGGCTAAATAAATTAGTTTGGGCAGCCTTCTCTAATCTCAACTCTTCAAACCCCATCATGTGTTAGGTGCCCTTTTTGAGTCCAACAACTCTATAATTATAAATTACACTGCAATATAATTATTTCTGTACTTTTTTACCTCCTCCATTAAATAGTGAATTCTTAAATGACAAGGGTATTCTAAATATTACATGGTCGATACAGTGTCTGATAAAGAGTAAATGCGTAGCAAAACTGTATTTAATAGATTAATTCCTTCACCCAATATTCTGTATTTTTCATACAGGTCTATCCATCTATATAGAATGTGGCCCCCACCATCCAAATAATGTAAAAAGTGGAGTCCCATTCCCCCCGTTATATCAATTACCTGAAATTATTTGCTTTACACTTGCTTTTTACTCTACCTGTTTTTCTTTCTTAATCTTATTCTGTGCCTTTTGTTTTAAAATTCTGTTCTAGTGGTATCAGGAATATGTTAAGTAAAATTTTACATATTTTATATATATTCTATAATATTTTGTAAAAATTAATAAATAAATCTTAACCTTAAAGGAGCTTAGAATCTACTAGGAGATGTAAGACATGTGCACCATAGAAATCTAACACATGATTGAAAGTGAGAAGTTCTATAATAGAGAAACATATAAAGTGGTATGACAGCTCAAAAGAAATTCCAGATAGGTTATCAATGAAGTTGCAGCAGACACTATTACTTGCTCACTTGGTGTTGGCAGGATTTGGCTCTTTGCTGGCTGGTGGACTGACAGTCTCAGTTCCTTGATGACTGTTCCCTGCATGTCTCCCTCAGTCCCTTATTCTGTGACCCTCTGCCTATACCAGCTCAAAACATAGCAGCTAACTTCCATTAGAAGGAGCAATGGAGAGATGAAGAAAAGGCCAACAAGATGGAAACCACAGACTTTTGGTAAATCTAATACTGGAAGTGACATCCCATCATTTTCACTGTATTCTATTTGTTAGAAGAAAGACATTAGGTATGGCCTACATTCAAGGGGAAGGCATTTCACAAGTGAGTAAATACCAAGAGGCAGAGATCAATGGGGGTCATCTAGAGGCTGCCATTCACATACATACCTCATGAAACTTTCATTACAAATGACAAAACAACAAAAACAACAAAAAAAGTTAGCACAGACACTCCTTGAAGCAATTCAAATGTATGTTTCTTAGAAGACCCTCTGGAAGGAAAGACAAATACTTAAAAGGAATGGTGAGCAAGAAAATTGCAAATATGAGCAAATCTAAATGCATTGACACATATAAAACAGTAATAGTAGTTTGATGACTAATATAGCTTGTAATTAGAAAACGGGCAAACTTATTAAAAAAGAAAAAAAGAAAAACATCAATAGTATGTAGAAGAACAGAGGCAAGTGAAAACAGATGATTCTAAGGTTCTTCTATTGTTTCAGAGCTTACTAAATCCAAGTATGCATATTATATTTTAAGGGTAACCACTAAAAATAGACATAGATTATGCTGTTTCCAGACTAGTAGAATGAGTGTATGGGTATATGTTTGGGGGAAAAGGCAGTGGGAATATAAATAAAATTCAATCAGTACAAAAGAACACAGGAAATATGGATACTGGGAGGCATGGAAAAAGCAAGGTAAAAAGAAATCACAAAATAGTAGAAAGTAAGATGTTTGAAAATAATGAAATCACAAAATGGAAGATCTAACCAAGGAACCAGAATACATAGATGATAGCAACTGGTTAGATATGGGGCCCAAGGAAAGAGAAAATTAAAGATCTGCCATTTTTCACTAGAGTGATTAGAAAGTTGATTGCGATATAAACAAAATCAGGGAGTATAGGACAGGTTACTGTTCAGTGAAATCACATGACAAAGTCAATTTTGAAAATTTTATTTAGATTTCAGCAGCTTTTCCAGAATTTCTAAGTAACATGCCCTTATGGTTGGCAATCAGGATAGATGGAGTTACCAAAGCTATGTTTTATAGCATTTTGCATAAGATTGGGAAAATATCACTTGTCCATATGAAAAAATATGTGTGTGAGTGTGCATGGGGAGGGGAACAGAATGGATCTAAAGTTCCTTCAGGAAGCCCTTTGCCCCTATCAGTTGAGTCTGAGTTGCCTATGAGACATCCAAGTAGAGCTGTTCATTCAAGTAGAGTATAGAGGCATGGATGTTTATTGTAATATCAGACAGACTGGATTAAATCACACCTTTTCCATTTACTAGCTATGTGATTTGGACAGTTACTTAGTGTTTGTAATCTTAGTTTCTTCAACTTCATAATGGTCACAAGAGCATCACTGTTGCAAGAATTCATTCAATTTCTTAAGATAATGAATATAAAATGTGTAGAACAGTGCCTGAAACCCAGTGTGTGATTATTGACAGCTATATTTACAAGTCAATTTCTATTCCCCTTAATATCCATTATTTAAACATCTCATAAATAACATATCTTTTGTTCAAATTTTAGCATAAAATGAAATCACATCTTGAATTTCATTTTCCTTAAAACAAATCTACTAAAAGACTAACATGTCATATGATTTCTACTGAAGTATCCCAACATGCGGGTCACATTTGTTAACATTTCTATTACAGTGTTGTCATTGAGTCGTACAATTCCTTGCCATCAATACCAAATTTCTCCTCGGAGTTCAGAAACATATTTTCAGATTTGATGGTAACAGATGAGCTTGCCATGAGATCAGCACTATAATAATTTACTGCAAATTCTTACCATTCATTTAAATAAATCATATAGAATACATAAAGCCAGAATATTTATACTATTCTTATCTTGTATGTGAGGGAGTTGATAACGTAAAAAACTTTAATTTGTATACAGATACATGTCCCTTCAGTGAAAATATAGGGAGAACATAGCCTGAGACAAAGTAAGTGATCTAATGTAAGAAAAGGAACCTAATTAAATTTAAATAAGAAAAAAAAAGGAAAGGAAGGAGCTATTTCACAAGAATGCATTATTCTAGCAAGAATACTGGGTAGTCTCTGACATTCAATACCTATGACACCACGGAAAAATCACCAACACTAAGCCCCATGTATTTCTCTTTTAAAAATGTTTGGAAATAATTTTGAACTAGTAATGTATTAAAGAGACATCCTTACGTAATTATAGTACAATTATAAAACTCAGTGTGTTTTTCATCTCAAACATATTTCTACAAACTTGATTTGGGTCATTTTTATATCTATCAGATTCCTATTTAACTTTTTAAACATATAAAATATGGTTAAAATACTTTTTAATGACCTTTGTTGCTGCTAATTCTAACATATATGTCAGTTATGGGTCAGATTTTTAAATAAACTTTTTACTTTGAAAGAATTTAAGATTTACAAGTTGCAAAAATAGTGCAGAGATTTCCCTTGTCCTCTTCCCCTAACTTTCCCCAATGATAATATCTTACATAACCATAGTACATTGTCAACATAAGGAAATTGACATTGGGACAATATTATTAACTCAGTTACAGACCTTTACTGAAATTTCTCAAGTTTTGCATGTACTCTTGTGTGTGTGTGTGCGCGCGCATGCGTACGCACATGTTGAGTAAGAAGTATGGTTATGTGAAAATTTGTCACATATATAGATTTGAGTTCAAGCACCACAATCAGGACACAGACTTTTCCATTAGACAAACACACACACACACCCTCCTTACTATTACCATATTATTCCTTAATAACTATACCCTTCTTCTACCTCTAACCTCTGGTACTCACTGATGTGTTTTCTTTGTCACTTCAAGGTTGTTACATAAATGAAATCATATAAGTCATAAGTCTTTGGGTTGGATACACACACACAAACACACACACACACACACACAGCGATAGAAATAGTTTCTATATCTATCGATCATCTATATCTATATAAAACCTATTTTTAAAAAATCACTTAGCTGAAGAATGGCATTGCCTCTCCTAATAGGTTTGGAAAATATCATTATATTACTGCCTATTTATTTTCTTATTTATTATTCTAGATGACTATATATGCAGTGGCTATTTTTGTCTCTGTTTTGTACTAGGTGTTGGTTGGTTGGCTGGTTGGTTCGTTGGTTTTGAAGAAGATTGAGGTTTGAACTAAAGATAATTTGGTACCAGTCTCAAGAATTTCTCTTAATTACTGTCCAAAGACAATCACTGAATTGCATTTCAATAAGATCTATCAACTCTGAAAGAGAAGACTGTATTATTTTCTGAAGTGAGAGCAAAAAGCCAAAATAGTTTCTATCCAACAGGAAAAACCTGCTGCATATTATCAAATAATTGGCACAAGACTGGTAAATTCTTTCATAGACATTATTTATTATAATATTTTATAATTCACAAAATTTAAATAAAGTTAAACTATTATATTTGTAATAGTTTATATTTGTAGTAATCAAACCACTGTGAACACATTTGGGGGCATTAAGTAGTTAAAGTATTGCATTTGAAAGAGTGGTAATCAAACTGCTAAACTTTTTGAGACTCTTTTTACTTCTCATTAACTAGTAATAATTATAAGAAGAAGATCTGCAGCCAAGGTAGCAAGGAGCAGAAATGAATAGGGTAATCATAAGAAACTCTGCCCTATCTGACTGTTTACCACAACGCACTGTGTTCATTGTGCTCCTATGGGCACCAGAATGTAAACATGCTCTGACCTTCTTTTCTTTACCCTGCTGGGAAAGGTAATTTTAATAGAATATTTAAATTCTCCAAAAGCAGTTTTCACAAATAGAGTTGTAACTTATGTTTCTATGACTATGGTCAGTCAAATAGTCTATAATTTCTGACATGTCTCTGGACATTCACTTTAAAGCAAAGTAAAACAGACTTGATCTCAAGAGAGGAGAAACTACGAAAACATTATTTTTGTAGGGTTCCAAGTCTCTACTGAATCTATTGTGTTAATAACATTTATGTGCTACAGGCATTGTTTTTAATGTTTGTACAGAAACTGTATGCAGATACTACTATTAATTCATTTTTAAATGTACAATACTGGTTTATAAGTGAACCGATGATGTACTCAAATTGCTTCTATTATTACAGAATTATTTTCTAGCAAATTAGACATATAACTTTAAGTTCTTCTGGCACTATGGATTCTAATGTGTATACCATTCTGTATTTCTAAGGGTAAAACTTCCCAAAGTAAATCTCTTTGCTCAACTATATATGGCACAACAATATTGGGAAATAATAACATATTTGGTTTCCTTTCCATAGTTTTTTTTCTTGCCATCTTGATCTCCTCTAATTAGCTCAGTGGCATCTTTTGCCTGGCAGGTGGGATTTGGGTAGTGGGAGTACAAGTAAAAGCGAAGTAACTAGCTAGATTTCTTAAAGAGATTATTTTTAAAACTCATAGCTCACGCTATAGTCTTAAACCAAGGCACCTTTGAACTTGAATACCTGGACTGTTTGAAAGACATTTTAATGTTTTATCATAGTTTTCTATTTTTTTCCAAAAATCAAAGCATATAGTTTATATCATAAACAATAAGTGAAAAAATAGATAATGATAGAAGGGTAACTTCTTGTTCCAAACTAGATAAAGATATATGGTTTGAAGTGAGAGAACTTTGAAAGAAAGTTTAAAATTAGATAACTAATTATCTAAGACCACAAAGGCCCTCAAACCCTTTCCCACTGGTCTTCACTCCCCAAGCTGTCTACTAGGGTTAGGAGTGAACAACAAGCAACCAATGGTTTAAAAGGAACCTAACTGCACAAAAATTGATGTCTCACTTTCTTATATTGGAGCTTATAAGGAGAGTTCCAAGAATGAATGTCATGGCATGAACTGGCAGAGACCTCATCTGCCTCTAAATTTTTCTTGCATTCAGAGAATCACAAGAGTTTTAATGTTCCTTCACTTTCATCCCAAGAGGAGCACAGAGACTGCTAAGGGCTATATATTTGGGATGAAGAGGGAACAGAAAGTCCAAATTTTCACAGTGATAAAGGCCACAGAACCCAAAACTTGAGTAAATCGAAGCCCATGACTGAACATCAATGGGAATTACACACCACAGTAGAAGCCAGGAAGATGCTTGTTGACACAAAGATGAGACATTTTCCCTCTATTTGAGAATAATGTTTGAGCCCTTGACTGATATTCCTTATCTATCTCTCCAGAGTTATTCTTCTCTGCCCTGTTTTGGACCTAGAGGCTTACTTATATGGACTGCCTCACTTGGACAGGTTCTGTTGCCATCTGGATCATGGTTGGGTTTAGACAATAAGAAGCATTGGAAGGAGATGAGAGAAGAGAAACGGGTCAAGATATTTACTTATATGCCCCACCTACTCTCTCCATACCTCAACCCCACTCCATCTGTTTCCTGCCAAGACAAATTTTGGCAGTGGCTGCCTTCCTCTTTATAACCTGCGACTGTTTATTTTCAATGGGTTCGTTTGTTGCCTCTCCTGTTGCCTCTTTAGGTATAGGGGTAGTAACAATGTCCTCCTCTTTTGAATCCCTAAGTGACTCTCCATCCCTTATTGATATTTCTTAACCTTGCCTATACCTTTATAAATAATCTTGTCTTCATACTCTCTTCCTTTATTCCTTTGAGTGTTCCATTTGTCACCTGATCTTAAGTTTTACCTTCTAGCAAAAATAGAAGGAAAAGGTAGAGGTAGAAATTACTGAACTGATTAAATATTTACCCCCAAAACATTAGAAGCTATGAGTTTCCTTAGAACCAGTAGATAATTTTTTCCATCAGTAGAGAAAATGCTATACAAAAACTAAGTAAAATTCTATTAGACACATAAAAAATTTCTGATTTTGTACACTTGAAATTGTGGTCTTTAAAATTCAACCAACTATATACAAAGACACTGTTCTTCATTTTTTTTCTGAAAGCAATTTCAAAACATAAATTTCTATTCATTCCAAAAGATATCATTTTTAAAGGAATTCTCTAGATTATTTTTAAAGTCTCATAATCGAAAATTAGTCTCAAATCAAATACTTGCAGGCTAATTTTCTTAACCTCTCTATAACTTACTTGTAAAATTGATATCAGAGTTTAACCATACATTTAAGGAGTCATTTCTAATCTAGAAGCATTACAGATGTAATTATTATTTTCAGCTTGAACAAGTTTACATTTATAAACCATTAATTTACTAGGCTTTATTCAATTCTATGACTTACAGAGATTGAAAATTTAACCCTAATTGTCTTTAAACGCAATATCCTCTGGCTGTGTCCATTCTTTTAAAAGAGATCATGCATGTGTCTATGTGTTTATTTCTCTGTATGTAGCTGTGTTGGGCAAATCCCAAATAGGATAAACCCAAAGAAATCCATGACAAGACACATCATAATCTAACTTCTGAAAACTAAAAAACAAGAAAAAAATCTCAAAAGCAGCAGAGAGAAATAAGGCATTGCTTATTTGAGAAGAGCAATTCGAATGACAGAGGATTTCTCATCTGAAACCATAAAGGCCAGGAAAAAGTGGCACACCATGTTTCAAGTGCTGAACAAAAATAACCACAAATTCTACATCTGATGAAAATATCCTTCAGGACAAAGACATTCTAAGATGAAGGAAAACTGAGATAATTTGTCACTAGCAACTGTATCATTAAGAAATGATAAAGGAAATTCTATAAACAGTAAGGAAATGATCACAGAAGAAGTTTTAGAACTTGAGAAAAAAAAGAACATTGAAATGGGTGAAAAGAAGGGTAAATACAATAGACTATCTTTTTTTCTCATGAGTCTTAAGACATATTTGATGATTGAAGAACAAATTAGAACACCACGTGATGTGGTGCTCAGTGCATGCAGAAGAAATACCTAAGGCTGTTATATTTTAAAAGTAGAGAGGGTAGGGCTTCCCTGGTGGCGCAGTGGTTGAGAGTCCGCCTGCCGATGCAGGGGACACGGGTTCGTGCCCCGTTCTGGGAAGATCCCACATGCCACGGAGCGGCTGGGCCCGTGAGCCATGGTCACTGAGCTTGTGCATCCGGAGCCTGTGCTCCACAACAGGAGAGGCCACAACAGTGAGAGGCCCGCGTACCAAAAAAAAAAAAAAAAAAAAAGTAGAGAGGGTAAAGGAATCTAAATGAAAGTAAAATTTCTACACTTCACCTGAAAGGTTACAACATCAATACCAGTAGTTTCTAAGTTATATAAGTATACTATAACACTTTGAATGGCCACTGAGAAAACGATACACAGATTTTATATATATATAATGTATATATATAAAACATGTATATATTTTAAGCACGTTTTTAAAAATGCATCAGGATGAGCCTTTTTTCTCTTTTAAGTGTTAAAATACACCAATCAAGTGTTGTAAGGGTAGAGGTATCTAAATGTTTCTTTCACAGACCATGGATACAGTGGCTGAGATGCCCTAACTAAGTAGCTGACCATGGGTTTAGGGTCATACTTGGCCTCCATAAGGCCAAATTCAAGATGGAAGGAGGTTCCCACCAGGGAGCACATTGGGTAACATGGAGTCACAATTATGTTATTAAAATCAATTATGAAAATTCAGTAAATAAAAGACAGTCTGACAAAAAAACGTCAAAATGCCGAAGTCAGCAGAAAGTTCCAAGTCAAGCCAAATGAGACCAGAGCGAGAGGAGGTGTACCGGAGTTACAGAAATTAGGGAAGAAAAAGGCTGGTTCATGGCTTGCTGCTATGGGCTGACAATTGTGTGTTGTGTTATGCTGAAGGTATCTGACTCATCTGAAGTACAGGGGACAGGAAGTACAATGTAGGGAACACATAATAGCAACTTGGTTTCTATATCTTCAAGCATCTTTTCCTATATCATCTTATTTAATCTGCTGTGTGACAAGATATTTTAGCCACACAAGCCTATGTGACAAGATATTTTAGCCTCATTTTACAAAAGACATAATTGAGACTTAGAGAATTTAACACTTTGGATAAAATTATTTAGCCAAATATGACTCAACCAAGATAGGCATCTGGTCTAACTTTTACAGATCTTTCTCATTAGAAGGATTCTAAGCTGGACTGAGCAAAGGATCTAGGTTGGTAAGAATGGAATAATCTCTCTACCACCTCCTCCAATATTATGCAGCATGGACTTGTTTAGTCCACAATTAAGAAACCTTTTTCTTACCTTTTATTTTTTAATTATGAGTGGAAAAATTCTTAAAATAAAGCAGGACTTGGTGACTGAGAGCATAAGGAGATTTTTTAAATGAAACAAATGCTAAAGGTTAAAAAAAAAGGATTATGCAATAGAACCAATTTTTGTTAAAATGTTAGTGTTTGTTGTTTGCCTTTATTACTTTTTTAAAATAAATTTATTTTTTATTTATTTATTTTTGGCTGCGTTGGTTCTTTGTTGCTGCACGTGGGCTTTCTCTAGTTGTGGCAAGGGGGGGCTACTCTTCATTACGTTGCATGGGTTTCTCATTGCACTGGCTTCTCTTGTTGCGGAGTACAGGCTCTTAGGTGCACGGGCTTCAGTAGGGCTCAGCAGTTGTGGCTTGCGGGCTCTAGAGCACAGGCTCAGTAGTTGTGGTGCACAGGCTTAGTTGCTTCACTGCATGTGGGATCTTCCCGAACCAGGGCTCGAACATGTATCTCCTGAATTGGCAGACAGATTCTTAACCACTGCGCCACCAGGGAAGTCCCTGCCTTTATTACTTTTTAAATGATGAATCTTGTAAAAAAGTGATGCATGTCCACTATTCATATTTTTTCTGAGAAATCATTTTGCCCAGTGTTTAAGAATATAGGCTCAAAGTCAACTGACATGGATGAATCCATAATCTGCTACTTCTTAACTGTGCAACCTTGGGAATTATATTTAAGCTATCTAGAATTTAGTATTTGCATTTGTAAATTGGGGATAATCATTGGAGCACTTGGAGATTAAATCAATGATACATATAAAATAGTCCAGTAACTTCTTGGCAAAGTATTTCTTGGAAAGAAATCAACTTTTTAAATGAATATCTGGCAAACAACGTTTGTTTAAAAACATTGATAGAAGATAATATTGACAAGGTCATAGTCATGACCTCTCATTGGAAATTTACCTCTACTTCTATCTACTCTTTGAACCCTGAACAACAACAACAATTACAACAACAAAAAACTGCAAATAACTCATTATAGTCATTTGGGATCTGGGTGAAAGGGCATAGCAGGATCAAAGAAATCGCAGGCCTGCTTTGGAAAGAGTATTTCAAAGTCTATCCCCTACCTAACCTGAGTCAAGGCTATCATGTGAAACATAGAACTGCACATTGATAATGTGTATGTTTTATAACCTTTAAAGAAAACCAATGTAGCAAGACATAAAAGAGTCTGAAAAAAATACAGTAGAAATATAATACTCAGTTTTAGAAAGATGAAGAAAAAGTCTTATTTGGAAGGAAATGATTGAAAAGACAAACAAGCTGCAGCTTTTCTTACAGCGAAAGACCATGGAATAAAAGATGAAAACTAAGCCTCTTAGGTGGAATGCTATGAATTCCAGCTCTGTATAGTGGAGGAGTTGACAGAAGACTAATTTCTCAAGAAGAAAATGCTTTAAAAATTAAGCACTCAGATCAATACATCATTCTGGTTTAAAAGAGAAGAAGTGACATCTGGGAAGTGCGTTTTTATTTTTTAATCAAATGTAAATATAAAAACAAAGATCCTTTACAACTTTAAGTGATCAATGTTACCATGAGTAATTGCTATAATTTCATTTTTGTAAGGCACATAATTGATTAAAAAATTAACTCGTTTCTGGTAGTCATTTATCAACAATATATTATTTTTATAAAGTATTCTAAAATGATAGAATCATATGTCATTGTAGAAAAATCCTATGCATTTCAAACAATTTACAAAGTATCAACTCCATAACAAGGGCCTAAATTTTTCAGATCTCATTTAAAAAATTAAAACTTCAGAATTAAGATTTCCATTTTATTACACAATATATGTCAGGTTAATTAATCATTCGTGTCGATTCTCCAATATTCAACTACTAGTGAAGTGTGAATGGGTGAATCATATTCACTAATTCACATCCTAGGGAAACTACTTTTGTCAAATAAGGTAATGTAATAAAAATTTAAAAAAGGTTTCCTCAAATTTGACTGCTACTTGGTCCTTTCCAAGACTTTTAGTACAATATATTTTTCTTTTATTTAACATCAAGTTATTTCAAAATTGTGAGATGCATGTGATAATTCTTAAAGTCACTTGGATAAATTTCTCCTTAACATTTTTCAATTTTTTTCTACTGGAAATCTTAGTATGTGTTCTCTTTCCTTGCATTAAATTTCATATATAAGAGAATGAATTTTCTATAAGAACTTCTGAAGCGAAATCTAAAATGAATTTTATCCTGAAGAATTGTCAGTTACTATTGTATTTGCTTAGAAGCATAATGGCTATGTTTTAATGTTAGTACTAAACAGAAGCAGAAATAAAATTTAGACAATACTACTCTCTCTGTATCTCTTTTCATAGGACAGAGATTAATGTCATGCTCTGGATTTGATCTGGGATATTATTTTTCAATTTTAAGAAACCTTCAGTTGCATCTATAACCAGAGAAGCCCCAAGTTCTCTAGCTACTGAAATTACTATCTTCTTTAATGTCTAAATAAAATGACCCAAGATGGATCCTATGTGGTTGCAGAAATTAGAGTCCTGCTTTGAAAATTCAGAAAGATGGGCTAGGGGAGGGAATGTGAACAGTTGCTTTCTTATACCTCTCACTGCCAACTTCTCTTTCCAATAATGCTTTGATCATCTCTCACAATGCTATATCAGCTTACTCTAGTTTTCGGTAAACACAAAACATGAAAATAGTATGTCTCGTTCTCCAGGGCAGAGCAATGACAAGGCTAAAACCAAATTTATAAGTTAATAAAACTCTTTTTTTTTTTTGAAGGTTTGGGAGATGTGGTGGGAAGTTGGTGAGGGCAACCACAGTATGAAATAGAAAATAACCAAAAAGTAGATGGTACATAAAACGTAATGAACTCTGAATATATACAAACCACAGAGATGAACCTCAAGTGCCTTATATTAAGGAAAAGAAAGCCAGACTCGAACAGCACGATCCAATTTATATTATGGGCAAAGCTCTACAGGGACAGAGACTATAGGTACAGAAACAGATCAGTGGTTGCCAGGAGCAGAAGAAAGGAATAGACTACAAAGGGGCATGAAGAAAATTTACGGACTGAAGGAACTGTCAAACACGGGTTGTGATGGTGTTTACCTGACCATATTCAATTATCAAAATGCATAGAAATATACATGTAAAAAGGAAAAATTTACTATATGTAAATTATACCTCATAAATTTCACTTCATAAAAATGGATGTTGTGCGATAATATTCTTCATATCCCTTATATAATCTTGAATGGATTTTCTTAGAAGTTCTCTTTCCACATGGCCCTCACTTCCTGATTTACTCTAAAAGCAGAAATTCTAGCTCCTCTTAATCCTGTTTCCCATTTGCAGGATCCCCAAACTCCTGTTTTCCTAATCCCTCAAAAATAATTCACAAATCTCTTAAAACTGAATGAGTCAATTCACTAAGATAATAATTAGCAGGCAGAGAGATTTTTGCTACCTACTCATTGATTTGAACCAAATCATAAATTTTTCTTGACCATAATCAACATTTTTTTCTTTCCTATTTTCTTTTAACACAAATAGAAGAACCATCTCTCAAAGAGTGATTTGCTGTCCATCTTTGGCATCTCAATGGCCTGTGGTTACATTTAGAGTCGTGCTTCCACTCTCCCAGTTCCAGATGTACTTTTCAACAAAGACCCTGCTTCCAAGTAGCAGGGTTTTCCTTCCCTGCTCAGCAGTTACCAAAAAAGGAAAGGATTAAGTACTAGAAAATTCATCTCCTATTTGAAATTTCTTTTCAAATTGTAATTTTTGGTTACCTAATCTCTCTTCAGTCACCAGGCATATTAACTGTTCAAAGGATAAAAGAACATACTGTATTATCAATTTATTTGCTCACTTTCCTCATAGATTACTATTTAGACAATATTTATATTCAGAACTGATTCTATATTAAGAGAAGAAAAAATGGTGTTAATCCAAAAATGAAAAATTTAAAAACTGCTTTGCATAGCTGCCTTTATAAGTGTTATAGTAGTCTCAAGCTTATGGATACAAATGAGATCACACTAATATCCCCAGCCTCTCCGGCCCAATAAACCATAACTCAGCCAGTTCCCAGGGGTGTCATTCCTTTTGGGAGACAATTCTCCATGGTCTCTAATATTTCTGCATGCCTTTTGAGCGAAGGCATTGACAGCTGTGCTCCCAAATATCTTATCAAGGATGTTAGTACATAAAGGGCCTTGGAAGATAAAGATAGTGTCTCTCTCTAGGGCAGTAAGCAGATTTCTTTCTTTGGAAGATTAAAAATAATATCTCCCTGCAGGACAAAAAAAGTTGGGCAGATTGACTAATAGCCCCTTGAAAAGAGTAGGGGTTTCTAAGCTAGGAGTACTCAGCTGTGATACAAACCTACTGCCTAGACCTCATCACATGGGCCATCCTGCTTAACCCTGTGGGATTTAGGGTGTGAGCAGAATAGAAGTGATCATGAAGCTCATGACTGTTGTTCTATCAATAATAAGGTCTTTTGTTTCTGACCCAGGACTTTCATGTCTTCTGCCAGCACTCATGAAACTGTGGCAACCTAACTTATTAACTGACAAGAAATGTAAAATCTCAGACCCTTCATGGTTCTTGACAACACCATATTCATGAATCAATCCAATTCACATCTATGCTCCTCTCAGTGGGCTGGTACCACCTGCAAGCTTCTGGGTTGGTGCCTACAGTGCTGCATCTAGATCACAGCCCTACAGATCTCACCAGAAAACTGCCCAAACCACCACCATGTTACTGCACCAGAACTGCTGGCAATAGCTACCCTCAAGAAGTTTGCTCTTTTTGTTGTGCTTCCCTAGGGCATTCTCTTTTTGATTTTTGAAGACTGCTACACAAACCACTGACGTCATTACCAACGACTGCCATATTCAGGCCTTTCTGAGATGTTCTATTGCAAAATGGTAGGGAGACAACTTCTCTTTCCCCCTTGTGGGCTCTTCTGTACATGCTTCACAGCAGGGTTGCTTGGCCCTATTACAGTTCCATTTGGCTTTACAAATACATTGGCCTCTGTGTCCAGGATAAACACCCAGCGCTATCTGGTAGCTGGCTGAGGTGGGTTCAAGTAAAACCAACATAATGTAACCAGGATGATCTAGCCTCTCCAACTCTTAAATCCTATTGTTGAGTCAAGCCACATTTGATGCACACTCTCTTCTCTTATTAGCATATATTCTCTACAGAGAGCCTACAATAACTGCTAAATTAGAATAATTTGGATACTGTTATGAACTGAATCATGACTCCCCCCCATATTCACATTGAAACTCTAACCTTTACTGTGGTTGTATTTGGAGATGGGGCTTTTAATGAGGTAATTAAGGTTAAATCAAGTCATAAGGGTAGGACCTTAATCCCATAGGACAGATGACCTTATAACAAGAAGGGGCACAGAAATCTCTCTCTTTGCACATGTATACAGAGGAAAGGCTGTATGAGGGCACTGAGGGTAGGCTTCTGTCTACAAACCAAGAAGAGGGCCCTCAAAAGACCAATTCTGATGGCACCTTTTTCTTGGAATTCTAGCCTCCAGAACTGTAAGAAAAAAAATTTCTTTTGTTTATACCATCCAGCTTGTGGTATTTTATCATGGCAGCCTGAGCTGACTAACACAGAAACTCCTGTGTCATGGCTTCCCACCACCTCCTCCACAGTTCTACTACCAGGGCAAACCTTGAGTTAAAATAATTACTCATCAAGTGACTCTGGTTTTGGGGAATGCTTCATGTCAAACCCTGGACTACACTGTGGGCTTCTATCTGCCCAATGTGGGACATATGAAGTTTACTGACTTTTATTCTCTTTTAATAAAGCCTTTTATGCCTTCAAGATGGAGACATTTGAGACAGTGGGCTGGGCTATTCAAGGCAAAGATTTCACAAGCTGCTAACAAGATGCTGATATTAATATTATAAGAATCATGATACTTAGGATTCAGCTTTGACATACAGGTCAAAGACAGTCTGAAACAGTAGTTTAAATATTTTCAAATAAAAAATCAATATGTCTTTCTATGAGTACACATGATCAGAGGAGCCAGCACGCTCTGTTGCAAGAAATGGCATGAGCCACTGCCATGTTGCAAAACACCTGTGGGTTAACCGTATACTTCTCTTTCAAGGGCAGGCAGGCCTCATAAGAAGAATGGAGCAGCATGTTTATTGCTTGTTAGTCCTTTCTTTGGGGGCTAGAACTCGCTCTCCCTGCTCCATCTCCTTGCAAAGAGGGGACATAAAGAAATATAATATCACCATTCTACTTTTATAACTAAAAATATTTTTCCCCAAACCTACACTATTTCAAGTACTACAAAACCATATCAAATATTTGATCCCAATTAGGAAACATAAAATGCTATGATAGTAATCTTTATAATTATTATTCATTTTTATTGTCATATAATTTTTGTTTTTATATTTTACACCAAAATTGTATTATTTATACAGTCATAATATTTTATATATTTTTATAGGACTATGATATTAACAACACATATTTCATCTGGTTAGCTGTAAAATCATGGTCCAAAGTTCCCTAAGCATAAATCTGTATGACTCAATGGGCTATGTTACAACCTGTCACTAGGGCAAGAGGCTTGATGACCATTGCCTACAGACTAGCACTGACACATCCAAAGTTTAAGGATAACACTGGTGACAATTTCCCCAAATGTAAAAATGTCCTTAAATTTATTAGCTCCTCTTTAAGAACTAATTAGGATTAAACTTATAATCCTCTTTTAGTATGTTTTCCTAGCACTTTGTTCTGATGGTGAAAATTTTTTAAGCATTATATACTTCAGTGAATTGAGACTTTAACCAACACTAAGCTTTGTCATTGAGAAAGAAAAACATTTTTGCAATAAGTTATAAGAATGAAGCATAATGCATATGAGAAAATTTACGATTTCTTTTTCCTCAGTAAAGGCAGTCTATAGATACTAGGTTAAGTGTGGAAATAAACTACAAAACTAATTTAGTACGTGGGTATTTAAAATCAATTTATTTAACTGCAGAATATTGTAAAAGATAAGTACATTCAATATCCATATGTGAGAAAACTGAGTTGTAGAGAAGTTAACTTACCCAGCATATAAAACTAGGAGGTAACAAAGTTAAGATTTAAATCTAATGTTTGAATCTACATTTCAAGATTTTTACTACTATAATATCCTAAAACAAATCCATATGAGCAAAAATTCATAGTTTCTCAAAATGAAACTATGGTAAAACAATAAATAGAAAACTAGAGATAAAATGTGATGTCTAAGGGAAATAAAATATTTTAGATGCCTCAAATATGAACCATATAAGCATCCAGTTCCAGAAACTTTTGGCAGATACAAAATTAGAAACTGTATGACCTATTTAATGAATATAAGCATCGAGGTGCAATAGTTACATTGAATAACCCATGATCAGAAACTGTGTTGGTTATTTTTGCTATAAAGATAAATCTCCAGTAAAACGCCCAATAAGGTTACCATTTAAATGGTAATGCTAATAATTACATTCTGTGTTCACATTTCATTGAATGCCATAATGTGTTGACTACACATTTCCCCTGTGGATAAAAGAAAATGCTTTTGTTCCTGTGAAAGTTCTTGATTATCATTTTTGAAACCTTGTTTAATAACCAGTTTGAATGGAACAACCCACAACATTTTTATGGAGGGGGTTTCTGAAACAAAAAATATATTTTCATTTATTATGCAGATATCTATCCTGGGAAACAAAGCATCTCCTAAGTAATACAATCAGCCAAAATCTTACAATTCTCAGGAAAAAAAAATGGCTGCCATGTGTAACTGTAAGGTATTCTTTCATATGTGGCTAGAATTCAGTACTACAATATTTAACCTCTGAGGTAAATAACTAACTTTTATGTAAAATTGTATTTGTTTTAGTTTAACACGTTAAGTGTAGAGACCATAATACATTTGTCTTTGGCAGATGTCAAGAGATTACACATTTTATATTTCATAACTGAGACATGCATATGTATTTTGTTCGTCAGAAGAATGGAAAGATGCACAAACTCAACCTTTTATTTTATCTCTTAATATTCAAGATAAAGAAGATGACTTTGTACAGCTCCAGAAGAAATGCCTCAAAAGCAGAGAGGAACACCAGTTGCTTAGATAAGCATCGCCATTGGCATGTGCTAGTTTGGGATATTTTTGTTTTGTTTTCAAAACAAAATTTTTGTCAGTAATTTAACATTATTACAAAGAAGAGCTTGTGAACATTATGATCTATAAGTTTTTGATGTTTACTAGACTTTGATTTCCTTAACAACCCATTTCTTTCAACCTTGTTAAGAAAGAAAGAAGAAGAGAGAGGAAGGAAGAAGGAAGGGAAGGAAGTAAATGATGGAGAAAGAAAGAAGAAAAAAAGGAGGAAAGAAACAACAAATAAAACAACAAAATAAAAAGACATTCTTCCCCAAAACCAATACTCTCTACCTTCAGCAATTTCTTCCCTGCTTTCCCATTTAGTGTCATCATTTTCTTAAGTGGTTGCTAACAGAGTGAAGAACACGACTAAGGAAGGGTATGTTAGGCTTGTTTAGTTGTCCATGGTTCATAGAACACCACTGCCTTCTTTCAGCATCAGAAGCAATTCTGGTTCAAATAAAAGTGTGGCCTCTCAGGGCTGTCAGCACTGCCACTTACTCAGTCAAAGACACAGTATGCTTCCCTTTTACTTACTTTGAGTCTTGCTGAACTTACATGCATTGGGAACACACCAGAATTCTGTGTTCTCAGGGCATCACCTATCAATGGGGAGGCAAGGAATGGCAGTGAACATATTTCACGTATTTCCTCTACTATTGTGTATGTTCCATTCTCCTATGGGACTTCATTTACAAAACACAAGTTCAAAGATACAATTATGAAGAATTTCAAGATGGTGACAGAAGAACATTAAACTAAACATAGGTCCTTTTAAACCTGGGACCCTTTGAGACTACACAGGTTGCACATACAGGAAACCAGCCCTGATTTCATAGGTAGATAAGTAGGTAGATAGATAGAGGGAGATGTTAGAGAAGGCTTCTTTAAAAGGTAAAAGAAACCTCAAGAGAATAAAAGTGATGAGAAGTGATCAAAATATGAATATTGATTTAAAAGAAAAAAGAAATCAAAAGAAATTGAAGGTCTGGGGCCTGAGAAACTAAAAAGATGGAGTTATTATTTAATCAAACAGGGACTACTCCAGGAGAAGGTGGTTTGAGAGATGAGAGATAACAGAAGTTCAATTTTGGATGAATTAAGTTTAAATGCCTGCTATGCATCCAAGTGTAAAACTCAATTAGGCAGTTGGATATGTGAGTATGTGGAGTAGAGAAGATATCTGAGCTGGAGATTTAATTTGAGAGGAGTCAGCACAGTGGTGACATGATATTTAAAGCCACGAGTGGTGAGAAAAGCTGATGTAAGAAGTACAGATGGAGAAGAGAGAGGGTTAAAGACTCAGATTTGGCACACTCCAATATTTATATATCAAAGAAATGACATGTGACCTACAATGGAAACTTGAAAACTAGTTTTGGCAAATGACAATCTCTCCAAAGTTACTCATCTGTAAAATAAGGGTGCTAATACTTCTTAAGATTGCTAGGGAATGAAAGATAAAAAATAGTATCTTAACTGTCTAAAGTATCAATAACATTGCCTCCTTACTCCAACTACAGTGTCTCCCTCCTCTTGTTCATTTCCTATGCTTTCCCCATAGAACTCAATAAACAACCACAACAAAAATTCTAAATCTATTCATATATTAATTTGTATTACCACTGTTTGCTTTCCTAATACCTTCTATTACTGTTCAATTGTCCAGGACAGGAAACATGTCTTATTCATCTTTGTAACTCTACCATAAACATATTGCCTGGAAATGAAAGACACTAATATTAAAGAAAAAAAAAAAGAATGTATTCTCATCAAACAAGGTCATTCCATGGCCATAGAGATTTTTACACTAATGATAACTTATATAATTGTCTCAAAGGACTAGATGCTGAATGTAGGAGAATATGGCATCTACTCCTGTTCAAAGTTGCTAAGATTTGAATTGTATATAGCTAAGTGAATATATATATTCAATAAATATATATGGCGAAACTAAAAGTTAAAAATTGACCCTAATATTTCTTTCAAATGATCTTTGATTCAAGTACATATCCTTTGATTAAGGGGAGATCAGAGGCCGATGACATCTAGGAATACTGGCCACCCTAGAGATAGGGCCAGGACACAACTGGGAGTAAAAAAGAAACCACTCTGAATATATAAACAACAGGGATTGAAATGCAAAGAACTGGCTAGACAAATAGTGAAAAAACAACAACAACAATCAGCAAACAGGAGACCAAAAGGGAATCCAGACACTCCCAACAAAAGGAACCCCTTATAGTCCCCACCATCAGACTGAAGGAACAAAGGGAGGAGGTGGTTTTATTAGGGCCAAGGGACCAGCATCATCTGGTAGAAGCCAAGGATTTGTTCATAGTAACTGGTCAGCACATTCTTTCTACATAAGACGGTGTTCCTCAAATTTTGTGTGCATAAAAGTTACATGGGCAGTTGCATAAAATGAAGACTCCTAGGAATCACCATCAAAGATTCTGATTCAGTAGAATCTGATTCAGTGGTATCAGGCCTAAGAATATGTATGTTTGACAAATATTATTGGTGATTTCAATGTAAGTGGTCCATGAGCCACATCTGTAAATGTACTGTTAAGGAGACATTTCATGGAAGATCAAATTAGAACAAAACTGTTTGCTGAGAAAGAAATCAGTCCAATGTTGCATGGGGAGTGATGGGAAAGAGAATGTTTAGAATGGATTAATTTCATACTTCCTTTAAAGCCTGGTTCCTCCATTTCCTTTTCTTACACCCTGTGTTGATCACATTCCACTTATCTCAAATAAACCATTCGTACATAAAGGTATATATTAACTACACTAAATTTCAAGTGATAGAGACAGACACAGATCACCTCAGTATTTTGTATCAAGTGACTCAGGAGGGTAAGGAGCAAAGGAAACTATTTTAACAGTTGCACAACTGCTCTTGTAAAATTTAAAATTTAAATCATTATTTAGGACATCATGTCTAACATCAACCGTGGTGATCCAATTAAAGGTCTAGTGACCTACTCTTTTTCATATTCTCAGATAGAGGGGTTTGCACCTCTATTTCCTTAGCCATTATCATGACTCAACTGCTCTTATTACCTCCCTCTTTCCATGTCTGTTTTATCTTTTCTCCACGTCTGCATCTTCCTCAAATGATACATTCATTGCTAACTCTGATCTAAAGTTATCTATAGTTTCCAAGCTCCCCCAAAATGTTGCAATCAAGTAAATTAGGTAACACCCTTCATGGAGCCTATAATAAGCAGAGGTCTCAGATTTGTTTAGACTCTTCAGTAAGAATCACATTCCAGTCCTGCTTTTATTAAGACTGAACAGCCCCATGTTTCTTCATATAATATTAATGGACAGTCACTCTTACAATTTCAGCAAATAACTAATTTTATCAATTTCATTTTGATTTTTTTTTCAAATTCCCTCACAATTATGGACACTCCACTGTTAAACCCATGCATTAACCAACCATTCTCTACACACGATGAATTAGCTGCTACTCAAATGTTTCACATAAAGGTGTTCTCACTATGTAATCTGTCTGCCTTTTCTATCATTGCAGATCATTCATTATCTGAAGGATTTTCCTTATAAGTAGCAGCAACTGCTTCATTAAAACTTTAATACATACAAGTGATGTCTGAAAGATTTATAGAATACGTAGAATCTATTTTTTTCTCCAACAGAATAGCTACTCAAATATTTAAAAGCATCTACTGTGGCTCTCCTAAATCTTTTTATCTCCAGACTAAAATCCCCCACTTCCTTTCATCTTTCCTCATGTGTCAGAGTTTTCAGATTCCTCACTGTTCTGAACACTGTTCTGCCAATATTTCTTTTACATTGTGATGTATAGCATTAGAGAAATTATTCCAAGTGTGAACTGCATAGTAGACGGAATGAATAACCTTCTTATCTGGACATGAGACATTGATAAACACAATGTAATACCATATCATGATAATATTTTCAGTGGTATGATCAGAGTGTTGACACACGCTGAGCTTGTCATAATCAACAAAAACACAAGAATTTTCTATTCAAAGGTGCTATCATATCAGTTTTCCCCAGTCTTTACCTACATCATTTATTGTTTTATTCTAACTAGTAAAGGTGGATACTGGCATTTGTTCCTTTTAAATTTCATAATATTGATTTAATTCTCTTATTTGTTTTTATAACAATGATTTGAAATGTTACAATCGTTGAATCTTAGAACGGAGAAACAATTTAGTTTTATCTGTATAATCAATATAAAGCAGAATGGGGCTTCCCTGGTGGTGCAGTGGTTGAGAGTCCGCCTGCCTATGCAGGGGACACGGGTTCGTGCCCTGGTCCGGGAGGATCCCACATGCCGCGGTGCGGCTGGGCCCGTGAGCCATGGCGACTGAGCCTGTGCATCCAGAGCCTGTGCTCCGCAACGGGAGAGGCCACAACAGTGAGAGGCCCGCGTACCGCAAAAATAAATAAATAAATAAATAAATAAAAATAAGGCAGAATGGACAAGATAATCTCTATAGTCCAGGGTTGACTGACCTTCCCTATACATCAATTCTGTGATTCCTTAATCCTATATTCTAGCCATGCATGTTCCATATGAATATTTGATAACTACAATCAGTGAACCTAATTTGCTTCCCAGTTATTCAAAACTTGAAAAAAAATAATATTGCCTCTGATGTTTAGAGCATCTCTGAGGCAGACAGCTGAAATCATTATTCACGTTCTAAGAGTCACTGACGTCAAAGGTTTGCTTAAGAAATTAAAGGTAGTATAATACACAGCAAGAAACAGAACTAATCTAGACAGACAAAAAGTAGTCCTAGGAAGGGAGGAAAGGATTATAACGGCACATGAGGAACCTTTTAGGATGATGGATATATTTATTATCTTGATTGTGGTTGTGGATTCACAGGTGTATTCTTATGTCAAATTTATCAAATTAAACTATATTAATATTTGCTGATTATTGTACACCAGTAATATCTCCAAAAGCAATTAAAATATATTACTGAGAGATCCAAAGGTCTTTGTTCATGTTAATTATATCTACCAATATTACTGAATAGGTGATTAAAATTGAGAAAGTTTAAAATATTTTTATTCATTTAAAATTTTTATAATAATTTCATTACATGCTAACATTTAAAATAAATAAACTATTTTCCAAAATAAAAAGTTAGTGAAAATAGGGATAATATTTTACATTTTTGCAAATCTCTTATTACATCTAACAATAGAAAGGAACTGGATTTCATACACTTTGACTTTCAATATATTGCTAAATGTTGTATCAATTGATGTGTCTCAAGAAATTACAGCCTCACACAAATTCATAGCTGGAAATGAGAGGAGCATTTTAATAGCCTTTTCAGATAATTCTGAATATTCTTTGATGCTGCACCAAAACTCAACAAGTGATCGCTTCTTAAAGGTGCACTGAAATGTGAAAATTCAAATTATATCAATAAACTTTATATGCTCTGTTACTTTAAAATCCATTGGATTCATTGCACATTAAATAGATTTTACCCATGCATGAATGTGTGCCATGCACTGTAAATGTGAAAAAATACTGATTCTCTGAGACCTTCAGTTCTTTCCAAATTATGACCCATTTTATTTTACAATAGCAAAATGACAAATTCCGGTTTCATCTTGAGAACGGAGACTATTTCCTCTCTGTTTCACTATTGCTTTCTTGGTCCTGGAGGTGATATTCTGATTCAGTAAGGTAAAATATGTAAGCAAATCTTTAACTTATGGTATGGTTATCTATCCTTTTATTGATAGAGACTGTTTCAATACAAAATGTATACTTGTAACAGCTTGCTATGGAATATGAGGCTTTCAACATCTGCTTCCTTATGTATATCTGCAGCCTTTTTACCATCTTATTTACTACATTCAAAGATTCCTGACTTCAACTTGTTTGTGCACATTTCCTTGACTTTCCACATATGTAAGCATCTTATTCCTTTTGACCAGAGAACTCTGTCTGAAAGGATAAGGTTGTTAGCCATTGTTCGAGATAAGCCTCTTTAACCACGCAGAATGAGGTAAGGGTTTATTTTATGTGGTGTATACCAGCTGATCCTACCACTTTCTTAGTCTTTCCATAAAGTTAAGGAAAGGCACTCCTTCCAGCAGGATGCAGGCAAGCACAGGGCTTGGCAAGCCGATAGTACCTTATGCAATAAGAAACAGGCATATCTTCCTCTCATTGGATACAACCTCCAAAAGGCACAGGGCTGAGAGGAAGAATTGGCTTGGATTTTAACCGCACAATTTGCAAAATATACAAAATTCTTTCTGGATGTCCTGAACCTTTCATAGCACTTTTCATTTGCACCCTACAAAGTCATGTCTCCAGATAAACTCTAAGCACCCTGAGTAAAGACTTTCTGCTTTATTTACATCCCCAAGATGTGGCACAACAACTGACACACTAGAAGCGCTCACCAAATGGGTACTGAATGAGTGAGCATTTGGTAAAACATGTCAAGATGGAAATCTACATACAAGAAGAAATGACACTCATCAGGAACTTCTTTTTGAAAGAAGTCTTTTTATGTCATGGTATATACGTATTTTCCCTCCACTGCCAAATTCACCACACCATCAACCTTCATAGGATAGATTTGTGTGGAAAGATAATGCACTAAAATGAAACTATTCAAGGGAAAGCATTTTTTTCTTTTCAAAATGACCATGTAAAACATGAAAAAACAGATAAATAAATATATTTGAAATATTAATTTGGCTAGTGATGGAATGAGAGAAAAACAGCAATTTTCAAATCTGCTCTGGATTAACAAGGTTCAGAGGAAGTGAGACACCATGAAAAGAACATAGACTGTCATCCTTGACAAGTGTGTTTAGGAGTCCAGCCTCAGTTACTTTCTGACTACGTGAACTACAGCAGATTGCCTAACCAATCTGATTCCAGTTTGTCATTTGTAAAACAAATGTATATTTACCTCCATAGTAGGGTTGTAGCAGTGATCCAAAAAACAAATGATACATGTAAAATAATTAAAACAGTATTCAGCACATTATAGATACTAAATATTTGGTAGTTCTTCATAATTACTTATATTTTCCTCATACTATTAAAGGTAAAAACTCCATGGGAAGAGAAAATAAATTTTAGATATGAAATTCAAAAGCTGAAATTCTTGATTATGTTTACGTGTCATTTGTCTTGAACATTTCCTCAAATTACATTTTCATATCAGTGACAAACGCATGAAAATGTGTACATTTTAAGAATACATCTAAATCAATACAGTGTTTAAAAATGCATATTATATTTTATTTGGTAGTGCAGTTGCCTTCAAATAGCCAAAGGCAATAACAAATAGCAACTTGAAAAATTACAGTTTGTTTCATGTAACATGAAGTTTTGAGAAGAGGCAGGCTAGAGCTGGTGAAGAAGCTCAATATGGAAAGAGGAACACAATACCTTTCTCTCTTTCTTCTCCACCCATCGCTTGCTTTGTGGCAATCATCAGTGAAAAGTGTGTTAGGAAGGTCTCTTGACTGAGACCAACTATAATGTATACTACAGCAAGTAATCATACTACATTTACATGTTTTCATATAAATGTTTGAGACTAAATTTAAACACATTTATCAATATTCTATATTGTACTTCTTGCTCAACTTGCTTTTGTACTTTAACACTGAAAAATGTCAATTGCAAAAAATATACCCATTATGTCAACAAATATGCAATTAGAATACTGTGGATTTAACAAGTATTGAAATGGATATCAGCTTTATTTTGGTAGATCTAGTCATTCAAAACTGATTTTAGTCTACATGAATTATTGTCATTTCAAACGGTTTACAGAACTTACAAAATATCTTAGATTTAAACACTAAATATTTTTAAAACAAATCACGTAAATTTTTATTAACTGTTAACTTGTAAGTAATATGTAGATAATCATCGATATTTTATAACAACATGATAGTCCTTAAAATAGTTGCAGATGAGAGTAGGGAATATATACAGTGAGAATAAATTAGGTTTACCGTAAAATCTGATGCCACTAGGGATGGAATAGATTTCTGACTAAATTTCTGAAAGAGTTATCAGTAGATCAGAGACCTTTATAAGTGGGTGTACTTTTGTATTAACATCAAATCTTTTGATAACAATTTATAATATTTATAATTTGTTTACCATGTGCTTACAAAAGTGATTTTTGATCATGTTGTTACTTGTCAAAAGCTAATATATTCTATGCATATTACAATAAAAGGAGACAGCCAGATTTGAAATATGACATAACTTTAAAAACTTTCAACAGTGTCATATCCTTTATTTAATCAGTCAGCCTTTTTTCTTCCTCTCTAATATCCCTAGTATTTTCCTCTTCATCACCCATTAATTTAATCCTTATTTAAGTAGGAGTCATTATGAAACTACCATAATAGCTTTACTTTCTTTGATTTTAGAAGAAAACCAAATATTTCAAATAGTTCAATTTACCGCATAATTTCTTAAAAGCATGTTACATTCACATTATTTCCCTTGTTATTTTTTTTCTTTTTTCTTCTATGCTACATTTTGAGACTTTTTAAATCTTTCATTTGCTTTTATTAATTTATAAATTATTTATCCTGTTCCTGAGGACTTTTTGTATTCTGGGGGAAAAAAACCCATGAAATTGTATGTATAGAAAAGTAGTTTTAGAGGTAAAATTGTCAATATATGCAGATGACATGATACTATATATAGAAAACCTTAAAGAAAATCCACACAAAAACTATCAGAACTGATAAATGAACTCAGCAAGATAGCAGGATACAATATTAACATGCAGAAATTGGTTGCCTTTCTTTACACTAACAATGAAATATCAGAAAGGAATGTAAAAAAACAATGCCTTTTAAAACTGCACCAAAAATAAAATAAAATACTTAGGAATGAACCTGATCAAGGAGGTAAAAGACTTATATATTGAGAATTTTAAAAC
Source organism: Phocoena sinus (assembly GCF_008692025.1). Classification (NCBI taxonomy): domain Eukaryota; kingdom Metazoa; phylum Chordata; class Mammalia; order Artiodactyla; family Phocoenidae; genus Phocoena; species Phocoena sinus. The sequence continues at coordinate 88,396,949 of NC_045769.1, read as the reverse complement.
ATTAATAAAGGACATTGAAAATGATTCAAAGAAATGGAAAGGTAGCCCATGATCTTGGACTGGAAAAATTAATACTGTTGAAATGGCCATACTACCCAAAGCAATCTACAGATTTAATGCAATCCTTATCAAATTACCCATGACATTTTTCACAGAGCTAGAACATATAATCCTAAAATTTATATGGAACCATAAAAGATCCAGAATTGCCAAAGCAATCCTGAGGAAAAAGAACAAAAGAGGAGGCATAACCCTCCCAAACTTCAGACAATACTACAAAGCTACAGTAATCAAAACAGGGTGGTATTGGCACAAAAACAAACATATGGATCAATGAAACAGAATAGAGAGCCCCGAAATAAACCCACGCACTTACAGTCAATTAATCTTCAACAAAGGAGGCAAGAATATACGATGGGGAAAAGACAGTCTGTTGAGCAAGTGGTGTAGGAAAAGTTGAACAGCTCATGTAAATCAATGAAGTTAGAACACACCTTCACACCACACATCAAAATAAACTCAAAATGGTTTAAGACCTAAATATAAGACATGACACCATAAAACTCCTAGAAGAGAACATAGGTAAATCATTCTCTGACATATTTTGTACCAATTTTCTTAGGTCAGTCTCCCAAGGCAATAGAAATAAAAGGAAAAATAAACAAATGAAACCTAATTAAACTTATAAGCTTCTGAACAGCAAAGGAAACTACAAACAAAATGAAAAGACAACCTACGTACTGGGAGAAAATATTTGTAAATGATGCAACCAACAACGGCTTAATTTCCAAAACATACAAACAGCTCATATAGCTCAATAACAAAAAAAAACAAACTAACAACCCAATCAAAAAACAGACAGAAGACCTAAATAGACATATCTCCAAAGAAGACATACAGATGGTCAATAGGTACATGAAAAGATGCTCAACATCACTAAGTATCAGAGAAATGCAAATCAAAACTACAATGAGGTATCACCTCACACTTGTCAGAATGGCCATCATAAAAAAGTCTACAAATAATCAATACTGGAGAGGGTGTGGAGAAAAGGGAACCCTCTGCACTGTTGGTGGGAATATAAATGGGTGCAGCCACTATGGAAAACAGTATGGAGGTTCCTCAAAAAACTGGAAATAGAGTTGCCATACCATCCAGCAATCCCATTCCTGGGCCTATATCTGGTCAAAACTATAATTTGAAAAGGTACATGCACCCCTATATTCATTGCAGCACTATTCACAATAGCCCAGACATGGAAACAACCTAAATGTCCATCAGCAGATGAATGGATAAAGAAGATGTTGTACATATGTACAAAGGAATACTGCTCAGCCATAAAAAAAAGAATGAAATAATGCCATTTGCAGCAACATGGATGGATCTACAGACTATCACACTAAGTGAAGTAAGTCAGAAAGAGAAAGATAAATACCATATGATATCCCTTATATGTGGAATCTAAAATATGACACAAATAAACTTGTCTATGAAAAAGAAACAGACTCACAGATATAGAGAACAGACGTGGTTGCCAAGGAGTAGAAGGGTGGGGGAGGGATGGTTTGGGAGTTTGGGATTAATAGTGAAAACTATTATATATAGTTTTCTATTATTATATATAGATATTATATATAGATAAACAACAAGGTCCTACTGTATAACAAACAACAAGGTCCTACTGTATAATAAACAACTATTATATATAGATAAACAACAAGGTCCTACTGTATAACACAGGGAACTATATTCAATATCCTGTAATAAACGATAATGGAAAAGAATATGAAAAAGTATATAAATGTATATACATGAATAACTGAATCATTTGCTGTATAGCAGAAATTAACACAATATTGTAAATCAACTATAATAAAATACCATTTTTTAAAAGAAGTTGTTTTGTATAGATGCTAGGTGGTGGCATTGATGCGGGTCATGGAAGCTAAAGAGATGGTACAGAGAAGTAGAAGGACAGAAAAATACATTGGCTTATGAGGAAGTATCAAACCAGATAAGCTAATATGTAGAGATATAAGACTAAGTGATTTATATGTAAATGTTTTCAGCTTTATTGAGGTATAATTGACAAATAAGATATTTAAAGTGTACATGATGATGACTTGATATATGTCTACATTGTGAAAGGATTCTTCCCATTTAGTTAATTAAATATCCATCACTTCAAATATTTATTTTATTTACTTGCTTTGTTCAGAATATTTAAGCTCTGCTCTCTTAGCAAATTTCAATTATACAATACACAATGCAAAACTGGTCAGTGATGAGAAAGAAGGAAATCCTGTTGTTTGTGACATGGATGGACCTTGTGGTCATCATGTTAAGTTAAATAAGTCAAACAGAGAAAGACAATACTGCATGGTATGAATAGAGTAGGGTGGGGCCCAAGGACAGCCTCTTCATGCATAGGCATTAGGCAGAAGGCAAAGCCACCTCCCTGTTTTGCATTTAATGAGGGCATGACACATAGGGGAATCGCATTTAAAACAGAAACTTTGTAGCATCTTAACAAGAAACCCTGACCATGAGAATTGTGAAGCACGTGCAATAAAACTGCACAGGTTGCTGATGACCCGGTACCACCTTCCACATGTGGTGCGGAAGGGAAACATTTAAGGGAAACAGCTCTTAGAGCATATGTACGGTGGCTGTAGGAGAAAAAAGCTCAAGACCCGGAGCTGCTGTAGCCTGGTGCAGTCCAGGTCACACCTCAACCTTCCCCTCAATGAATATTCCAACTGTAATCAAAAAGACCCCCACTCGGGCTTCCCTGGTGGCGCAGTGGTTGAGAGTCCGCCTGCCGATGCAGGGGACACGGGTTCGTGCCCCGGTCCGGGAAGATCCCACGTGCCGCAAAGTGGCTGGGAAGATCCCACGTGCCGCAAAGTGGCTGGGCCCGTGAGCCGTGACCGCTGAGCCTGCGCGTCCAGAGCCTGTGCTCCGCAACAGGAGAGGCCACAACAGTGAGAGGCCCGCGTACCGCAAAAAAATAAAAAAAACCCAGAAACTAAAAAACAGACAAAATACTCTAGATTATTGTTGATCTAACAGTGAAATTTTAAAATTAATAATAAACTGTGCTATGCAACGCAGTAACCACTAGTCACATGAGGCTATTTAACTTTGAATTAAAAATTCAGTTTATCAGTAGTAATAGCCACTTTTCAAGATATTGATATATACATGTGGTTAGTGACTGCTGTATTAACAGATTTAGAACATTTCCATCATCATGAAAATTTCTGCTGGTTAGCTTGGTTCTAGAAGAAAACAATGAAGACTACCTTTATGGCTTGGGATAGCAAAGATTTCTTAAATAGAAAAGAGAAATGCTAACTACAAAGGCAATTACAATGATAAATTAGAATGTCTTAAAATGAATAACTTTTGTTGATCAATAGATGTCGTTAAGAGAGTGAAAAGGCAACTCAGCAAGCATCAGAAGATATTTTAATTACATGTATCTGACAATTAAGTTGTATTTAAAGAGCATGTATTTTAAAGGATTCTTATAAATCAATAAGAAAAAGACAATAAACCTAATAGAAAAATAAGGAAAAGACCTAATGGGCACTTCACAGAAAAGATACCAAATGTCCAACCAACAAAAAGTATGTTCAACATCATTAATCATCAGGGAAATTAAAAATTAGATCCATAGATCTACTACATGCACACACATATTCTCTCTCTCTCTGTCTCATACACACACACACACACACACACACACACACACACACACCGAAATAACTAAAAATTGAAAGACTGACAATATCAATCATTGAAGAGGACCTACAGTAATTATAACTCTAATAGTCGGCTAGTAGGAGGTAAATTCATACAACCACTACAAAAAAACTAGCAGTATCTAATAAAACAGAATGTATATCTATTTTATGACCAAACAGTTCCATGTGTACATATTTTTTTTCAATAGAAATGTTTGCATGTGTGTTATGAAGGACATGTACTCAAATGTTCATGGCAGCATTATTCATAATAGCTCTTAACTTGAAACTGTTTAAATGTATGTTAATAGTAAAATAAACAAATACATTGTACTATATTCATATAATGAAGTGTTAATTATTAATGAAAATTAATGAACCATGCTACATGTAAGTACACGGATAAATCTTAAAAACATACACTGAAGGAAATATATGAGAACAAAATGATACTATATAAATCTAGTTATATAAATTTTTAAAACAGGAAAAACTAATCCATCCTGTTAGAAGTCAGGGAAGGTAGTTTCCTTTCAACACTATAATGACTGGGAAGTAGCACAAGGTGGCCTTCTTTAGTCTGGCTATATGGTTATGTCTTTTTTTTTTTTTTTTTGGTGGTGGTGGTTAAATGAATTGGTAGCATTGTGGTAGTTATTTATTTAGCTGTGTACTTAATGTTTGGGTAATTTTCTGTGTGTATATTATACCACAATAAATTATTTGTAAAGCTACATCATGTAATTGGGCATTAGCTCCATGTAGAAAATATTTTGCTAAAGAAGCTTCACTTGAAGCAAATCTTCAGAGTAACACACAACTAAGTTATAATGAACATCACCAAACTCCCTAACTACATAACCTGTAAGAAGCTAAGAAAGCTCTGTCGGTAGAAATTTGGAAGTATTATTTTAATGATAACTGGCAAAGTAAATGTTCCTACAGACCATGATGATTAGATGGATAGACAGAAAGACAGATAAAATATAGGTGGCTTACATGATAGTAAATATATGACACTATAATATATATATATAACATTATGATATATGTGGCATTATAGATATATATGGCATTATATATGTATAATACTAAATTTATTATAGTAGAGATAACACATATATACATTAATACTAATGATTCTTAAGATCATCCAAGAGATTACTAAAAACCACTGAATGATTTTTTAAAAATCAATTTTGTTTTAATGAGCATTAAAGCACAAAGTTCAATTTCTAAACAAGCAAAACGTTTACAATGACCAGTAAGTCTCCCTTCTACATTTTCCTCCTAGATCCCTCCTGGGAAATAACTGCTATGAACACTTTCTTGTTCATCCTTCTACTCTTTCTATATACTTTCCCCCACACACTATTCTACACTTTATTTCCCCCCAAATAAATAAATCTAGTGCATTTTTATACATACAGATCTGTTTCATTCATTTTAATGACTATGTAAATTCTATCGTATTAATATACCACAATTCATTTAACTAGTTCTTTGCTGATAGATATTCAGCTTTCCCAAATCTCTTCTATCATTGATGTGCAATGTGTATCCTTACACATTCAACATTTTGCATGGGTGAATACAGCTATAAGATAAACTCCTAAAAGTGAAATTGCTCATTTAAGTGATATGTGGATTTTAAGTTTTGACTGATATTGCCACAAAGTTGCTCATTAGGGTGGAAGCAATTTACATTCTCATCAAGTATATATGATTTTAAGCATTTGTGTTTTAGAAAAATGATTCTGTGTGAAACTTGGAAGATGGACCATGGCAGAGAACAGTGATATGCGGGTTGCTAATTTGGAAGCTAATATAATAATAGTCTATGCAAGTATTCAGGCAAGGGCAATAAGAAGTGAGAGGAACTAACGATTTCAAGAACTATTACAGTAGGAGAGTTGAGAGGATTGAGATAATGACACCTTTGAGTGCTCTATCCATAATGGCCTGAAATATATCTTTTACTAAGTCATCCAAACTGAAGTCCCAATAATTCAAGAGACATCCAGTCCATTACCACCTCAACCTTTGACTTGTCAGCCTCTCAGTTTCTTTTGCCAAATTCTCACTTCATTAAAGTGCTACTAAAATGAATTACCTTTGTCAGATGTCTCCATTAAGCCATTAACATGGGCTCTTCTCTCTCAAAACCTTTGGTCTTAAAGGTTAGCAAACTGGAAGTTCAAGTATTTGGCCTTTATCATTAAAAGGTTAAGGAAAAGCTATTCTTAAATCTGCCTCCATGTTTAGCCTCTAAATTATATCCGGTCCAGCATTAACAACTATATTTCCCAGAGGAGAGTTGTCCTTGTAATTTACATGTGAGGAAACATTTGAATTTCTTTTAGAGAAACTAAAGTTTATCAGGAAATACAAGCAGGAGCTCTTGATCATTTGCATAAATTCTTCACCATAGACAACCAGTTTCCAAAATCCTTTTTATATGCAAAAAGTGGACTTTCTTCCTGATATGAGAAAATCATAATCCCTCTGTCACTCTTCCAAATGTCATCAGTCTATCAATTTGGAAGATGGTAACTAAAGCTAAAATTGTGAAGCAGTTTCTCCTATTGAAGAACAGTAAGACAAACACTGGTTTTTGTGAAAATTTTTACTTAACAGTTTTCCTGGGACCTGTATTCCACTTGAAAATCTCACTTTGGCATGAAAATCTCTGAATGGTCTTCCCCCATTCCCTCCCCAGGTGGTATAACTAGCTGATTGCAACGTAAGAACAAGTTGGGAGAAAGAAAAGGCAGTGATACCTAAAAAGGATTACTAAGGGCATAAATAGATCTTTTATTGGTAGAGATCTCTGTAGAGGATGGGCATGCCAGAAACTTTGATTCAGGCCTAGATGCAAACTTCATGCTAATATCTTTGAAATCTAAAGCTGGCATAAGCAAAGCTGAGAGCATGGTGGAACAAACAAATAAAAGCTAAACTAAACAAACCTGATCTTTTAAAGCAGTCAGGATGTTTTCTGCTTTCCAATTGTTAGAGACTTGTATTCTACTTTCATGGAGGCTGTTTTATTGTTCCAGGAAAACCATGCACTGAAAATGTGCTTTTTAATTTTGAAGATGTAAAGCAGAGATGTGACTCCAAGGGATGCAATTGCTCTGTCAGATAATACAAAGAGGTTGGCTATGCTGCAAGTAGAGTCGAGTATCTGCAGATTGTGCTCCCCTTAGAGGAATTTTTTTTTTTCCAAGTAAGGCTTTAGAATGTGCTGTCTCTGAAAATTATAGCAAGTCCTTGGGGGAAATTCTTGTGAAAACAATGTCCACAAGACATAAGCAATTAAGACCTCTTAAGACTTAAAGAAAGATGAGAAAGCCCAATTAACTTGAGCTAGAAGAGAAACTCTACATTGGAAATAAATTGGGCTTGGCTAAACATTGGACTATTGCATCAAACTGCTGATATCCCACACTATTATTATTTAAGACAAATAAATTGTCAGGTAAGGGGCTGATGCATGACTACTGTATTCCAAGAATATTGTTCTTTTGAAGACAATGGGCCAGACTGCACCTCTGTGGTTGGAGGTGGAATCTTCCTTAAAATAAGTAGAACTGCTCATGACAACCATCTCTGTGAAGAGGTCAAACTGGGGACAGGAAATGAATTCGGTAGGTCTCAGATTCGAAGAAAAGAAAGACATTGTCTGTCCTCCTGTGGGTAGTAGGATTGTGAAGCTCAAGAACACTCTTTTAAGCGTGTGGCAAGCAGAGGAATTAGGAGGGAAGAAAATTGGCCATTACCACACAGATACAGACAGGAAGCTAAACAGGAGCCATCCTGTTAGAAATGTCTTAACAGTAAGTTTAGTTTAGGTGGTACCTTTGAGCTGACCTGTCCAGTACCAATTATAAATTACACCCAGGGTTTTGTTTCTTTTCTATTATATTTTAATTTTCAGTGTCTTCAGTGGGAGATTAGGGGAAAGTTCATGCCCATGCTTGAGAGACAGAGCAAGAGAGAAAAACACATTCAGAGACAACCTACTCATTTGTTCATTCTGTAAATGTTCGTCACACCTTCTCTATACCAGGCACTATTCTGTATGTGGGGAATAGATGGGCAGTCTTGATGAGTAAGACAATGTCTCTCATAAAGCTAACATTTCAATATGAAGAGATCAAAGAAACAGAATTAGCAATTTAAAAAGCAACAAAGAAAATAATGTGAAGAATATCAGATGCTTATTAGAATAATAAAAAATTGTTAATAAATAATAAATTACTGCATGATGGGGACATCATTTAGATAGGCTGGTCAAGGACAGCCTCTCTTAGAAATGACTTTTAAACAGAGACCTGAAATGATGAGCAACCAGCCTCCTGAAGAGCTGGGTAAAACATATTCTGGGCAGAGGGATACCAAGTTCCACAGTCCTGAGGAAAAGCAGAGCAGTAATGTCCAATGGGTGGGCAGAGCAAGAATCATAGACCAGAACCAGATGTGGAGGTAAAATAAAAAATGAAAACCAGGAGTGCTCTCTAGAATATGTAAGTGTACTCTAAAACTTTTCTGATATTCTGCAGAAGAGGAATTCATTGAAAAATATATTTTTATTAATAAAATCAGACTTGCCATTATTGGAATGTAATTTTGAGGGAAAACATGAGCTAATTTGATACTCAGGGACTCATTGATACCCTGGCCATACCATTCACACTTGCATCTTTTAAAAAAATAAAAGGACTAACTTATTGTGAATAGACATTAATGTTTGAAGCTGATATATATATAGGATATCTCTCTCTATATTGAGAGAGAAAGAGATATATAGATAGATATGTAGATATCCTTTTCTACTTAAAAAGTTGACCTCAACCTTCATAACAGGCCCTGATTTTTATTTGGGGATCTATGTTGTCCCAAACAACCCAACTATCCCCACAATGCCAGGGGCAGAACACGTGACCTAAGTTAAGGCAGTCAGTACCTTTTCACTACAGGGATTGGACTGGGGACAGGCACTTGCCCCAAGATGATCCAATCAAATTGAATCCCTAGAGTTTTTCAAGGATTTCTGAGGCTAAGATGAAGGAAGCATGCAGTCCTCTGAGCTGCTGGATACCATCTTCATATCATGAAGGGAGAAAGTCTTAGGATGACCCCAATAGCATTAAAGGCAAAGTGGAAAGCAAGAAAGAAACCTCATCCTTGAAAACATCACTGAGTCTCAAAATCAAGCACTACTGAGGACACTGCTCCATCAGGTTTACGTCAGAAACTTCCTTTTACTATTTAAGCCAATTTTTGTCATGTTTACTTATTGTTACTCCCAACAACAAAAACAAAACACTGTACCCACAAATTTGCACATAAAATGGAGACTAGCTTGTAGTTCACTAGAGTGCAGTAAATGGAAATGTCTGTTAAATGTTGTGGAATTCTTATGAGAAACTGACAAAAATCGTCAGATCAGAAGTATACAGAGTTTAATATTACAGTACTTTAACAGCATCACATCTTTTATGCCACAATTAATGCTTAACTATTCTCATAGTACCAAAAGTGTATATTTGTGGAGTTTTGTTTTGTTATTTTTTTTTCCCAAGAGCCTTAGAAGTCGTTGTTAAGTAACTCATCAACCCTCCTCAGAATCTCTCTCTAAGGTAGTCAGGTTATAAGCAGTATTATTCATATTTTACATAAGGCAAGAGCAATTAAAAATTCTCATAATCTCAGTTATCTTAAAAGATAAAACTATTTACCTTAAACCGAAGTAAATATAACTTGGCAGTGAGATATGTGGGTCCTGAGTTGCTTTAAAGTTTAATTCATAAGGCAACTAAATGCTTTAGATCTTTAGGTTTTTGGGGGTTTTTTTGTTTGTTTGTTTTAATTTGGAGCAGGAAAAGCTGGTAAGCTTTAATTTAACAAAATCTTTCTTATGTGGTAATGTATTTATATTTAACAAAATAGATTTAACAAACAAATAAACAAATAAATAAAACAATTTAACAAAATCTTTCTTATGTGGTAATGTATTTATATTTATGTATTCTAGTTACATTGTTTTGAAACAATATTGTCATCATCTTAAGACTAAATTAATATCTCATTTTATATGCAGAAAAATGACAACTAATATAATGTCATCAAACAGAAAAAAGTTTTGAGACACTATTTTAATTATGATATTAATTATACTGAATAATAAATTTAATATTGATTAATTTAAGTTCATCCATCCTACCCTCAGTATGTCTTTGGATTAATAATGCATATTTTGAAAGACCAATTGTCAGAATTAGAAGCACAGTACGTGGCAAGAAATTATCTATGTTAACCAACTGAGACAATTCATTAATTAACAGACTGACAATCACTGCTTTGCTAATAGTGAGCAGATAATTATCATGATTTCCCACAGTAATCTGTGAGTTTTAGACTCATTTTATAACATTAAACATTGTTCATACTTTGGGATTACAGTTAGTAAACTAATTTGAGGCACATTATCGTTATTGAATGAATATATCTTGCCTGCACAGACTGCCACAAAATCTGGTGCTATCAGTTAATGAGCTTAATTTTCAACTATTACATGATTGCTGCCCAAACAGTCAAGTGTTCTTTAAATATCTTTCTAACATAAATGAGAAACGGTGGATCTTTCATAAGCTATATAAAAAACTAAATACATTTTTAATTTACTCTTCATAAAATCCCATTAAAATGAAGTAATCATGAATTTTCGTAAAAGTAAATTCTAACACAACGTTACTGGAAAATGAATCAACTTTAACTCTTAAATCCTTTCTAGATTAATATATGTTACTAGGAAATTCACTGTAGTGTGCACATCTGTCACTTTAAACTACTAATTGAAATGTCCCGGCCACAAAAACTCACCTTAGATTCTGCAGCGACATGACTCAAAAAGTTAAATACAAGTTCCAGAAAATTTTACTCCTGAAATTAATAAAGTCTCAGTAATTAGAAGTTTCTGTAATTCAGATAAAAATTATATTCAATTAAGAATGGTTTTAATAAAAAGTAAAAAACTGATATATCTGTTTTAAAAAAATTATAAGCTGGTTTTAAAATTGAAATTTTCCAATATACACCAGTTTCCTTCTAAAATTGCTAAAAATGTTACGGCGATGATTTACACAGTAGCTTTTCTGGCAAAAGGGATACATTAAATGGTATAAAGATCTAATTTCAGAAATTAGGCAATGTAGAAAAATGAGCAAATATTGAAAAGAACAATATTTTCCTAATCTTGTTGACACTTGGTTAGTGAATTATCTAAAAACTACAATGCCTCTACATTTTAATTAATACCGTTAGGAGCATTCATCCTCAAGACAACAAAGGATTTTAAACTTGAACTTGGAGCCCGGGAGGGGGGACCTTGAAGATGGCGGAAGAGTAAGACGCGGAGATCGCCTTCCTCCCCACGGATACACCAGAAATACATCCACACGTGGAACAACTCCTACAGAACTCCTACTGAAGGCTGGCAGAAGACCTCAGACCTCCCAAAAGGCAAGAAACTCCCCACGTAACTGGGTAGGGCAAAAGAAAAAACAGAGACAAAAGAATAAGGACGGCACCTGCACCAGTGGGAGGGAGCTGTGAAGGAGGAAAAGTTTCCACACACTAGGAAGCCCCTCCGCGGGCGGAGACTGCGGGAGGCGGAGGGGGGAGTTTCGGGACCGCGGAGTAGTGCACAGCGACGGGTGCGGAGGGCAAAGCGGGGAGATTCCTGCACAGACGATCGGTGCTGACCGGCACTCACCAGCCCGAGTGGCTTGTCTGCTCACCCGCCGGGGCGGGCGGGGCTGCGAGCTGAGGCTCGGGTTTTGGTTTTGGACGGAGCTCAGGGAGAGGACTGGGGTTGGCGGCTTGAACATAGCCTGAAGGGGTTAGTGCACCACGACTAGCCGGGAGGGAGTTCGGGGAAAAGCCTGCACCTGCCGAAGAGGCAAGAGACTTTTTCTTCCCTCTTTGTTTCCTGGTGCGCGAGGAGAGGGGTTTAAGAGCGCTGCTTAAAGGAACTCCAGAGACGGGCGCGAGCCGCGGCTAAAAGCGCGAACCCCAGAGACGGGCGCGAGCCGCGGCTGAGGGCGCGAGCCCCCCGAGACGGGCGCGAGCCGCGGCTGAAAGCGCAAACCCCAGAGACGGGCGCGAGCCGCGGCTAAAACCGCGGACCCCAGAGACGGGCGAGAGACGCTAAGGCTGCTGCTGCCGCCACCAAGGGGCCTGTGTGCGAGCACAGGTCACTCCACTCTCCACACCCCTCTTCCGCGGAGCCTGTGCAGCCCGCCACTGCCAGGTTCCCGGGATCCAGGGACAACTTCCCCAGGAGTACGCACGGCGGGTCTCAGGCTGGTGCAACATCACGCCGGCCTCTGCCGCAACGTCACGCTGCCTCTGCAGCCGCAGGCCCGCCCCGCACGTAGTGCCCCTCCTACCCCCATCCCCCAACCCCCGGCCTGAGTGAGCCGGAGGCCCCGAATCAGCGGCTCCTTTAACCCCGTCCTGTCTGAGCGAAAAAACAGACGCCCTCCAGCGACCTACACGCAGAGGCAGGGCCAAATCCAAAGCTGAGCTCCTGTGAGCTGTGAGAACAAAGAAGAGAAAGGGAAATCTCTCCCAGCAGCCACAGAAGCAGCGGATTAAAGCTCCACAATCAACTTGATATTCCCTGCATCTGTGGAATACCTGAATAGACAAGGAATGATCCCAAATTGAAGAGGTGGAATTTAGGAGCGAGATCTATGATTTTTTTCCCTTTTCCTCTTTTTGTGAATGTGTACGTGTATGCTTCTGTGTGAGATCCTGTCTGTATACTCTTGCTTCCACCATTTGTCCTAGGGCTCTATCCGTCCATGACTTTTTTTAAAAAAATTCTTTTTCTTAATAATTAAGTTTAATTGTGATAACTTTATTATACTTTACCTTCGTTCTTTCTTTCTTTCCTTCCTTCCTTCCCTCCTTTAGACAACGAATCACCCCAAATTGAGGAGGTGGTCTCAGGGAGCAGGATTTATGATTTTTCCCCCTTTACCTCTTTTTGTGAAGGTGTATGTGTATGCTTCTGTGTAAGATTTTCTCTGTATAGCTTTGCTTCCAACGTTTGTCCTAAGGTTCTATCCGTCCCTTTTTTTTTTACTAAATATTTTTTAATTCAATAACTATATTATACTTTATCTTATTTTTACTGTATCATCTTTCTTTCTGTCTTTTTTCCTTCTTTCCCTCCTTCCTTCCTTCCTCCCTCCCTCCCTCCCTCCCTCCCTCCTTTCTTTCCTTCTTTGCTTCTTTCTTCCTTCCTTCCTTTCCTCCTTTCCTTCTTTCTTTACTCATACTTCTACTAATTCTCCCTACTTTTTCTCCCTTTTATTCTGAGCTGTGTGGATGAAAGGCTCTTGGTGCTCCAGCCAGGAGTCAGGGCTCTGCCTCTGAGGTAGGAGAGCCAACTTCAGGACACTGGTCAACAAGAGACCTCCCAGCTCCACATAATATTAAACGGTGGAAATATCCCAGAGACCTCCATCTTAACACCAGCACCCAGCTTCACTCAACGACCAGCAAGCCACAGTGCTGGACAACCTATGCCAAACAACTAGCAAAACAGGAACACAACCCCACCCATTAGCAGAGAGGCTGCCTAAAATCATAATAAGGCCACAGACACCCCAAAACACACCACCAGACGTGAACCTGCCCACTAGAGAGACAAGATCCAGCCTCATCCAGCACAACACAGGCACTAGTCCCCTCCACCAGGAAGCCTACACAACCCACTGAAACAACCTTAGCCACTGGAGACAGACATCAAAAACAACGGGAACTACGAAAGTGCAGCCTGCAAAAAGGAGACCCCAAACACAGTAAGATAAGCAAAATGAGAAGACAGAAAAACACACAGCAGATGAAGGAGCAAGATAAAAACCCACCAGACCTAACAAATGAAGAGGAAATAGGCAATCTACCTGAAAAAGAATTCAGAATAATGATAGTAAGGATGATCCGAAATCTTGGAAGTAGAATGGACAAAATGCAAGAAACAGTTAACAAGGACCTACAAGAACTAAAGATGAAACAAGCAACGATGAACAATGCAATAAATGAAATTAAAATCACTCTAGATAGGATCAATAGCAGAATAACTGAGGCAGAAGAACGGATAAGTGACCTGGAAGATAAAGTAGTGGAAATAACTACTGCAGAGCAGAATAAAGAAAAAAGAATGAAAAGAACTGAGGACAGTCTCAGAGACCTCTGGGACAACATGAAACGCACCAACATTCGAATTATAGGGGTTCCAGAAGAAGAAGAAAGAAAGAAAGGGACTGAGAAAATATTTGAAGAGATTATAGTTGAAAACTTCCCTAATATGGGAAAGGAAATAGTTAATCAAGTCCAGGAAGCACAGAGGGTCCCATACAGGATAAATACAAGGAGAAACACGCCAAGACACATATTAATCAAACTGTCAAAAATTAAATACAAAGAAAGCATATTAAAAGCAGCAAGGGAAAAACAACAAATAACACACAAGGGAATCCCCATAAGGTTAACAGCTGATCTCTCAGCAGAAACCCTACAAGCCAGAAGGGAGTGGCAGGACATACTGAAAGTGATGAAGGAGAATAGCCTGCAACCAAGACTACTCTACCCAGCAAGGATCTCATTCACATTTGATGGAGAAATTAAAACCTTTACAGACAAGCAAAAGCTGAGAGAGTTCAGCACCACCAAACCAGCTTTACAACAAATGCTAAAGGAACTTCTCTAGACACGAAACACAAGAGAAGGAAATGACCTATAGTAGCGAACCCAAAACAATATATAAAATGGAAATAGGAACATACATATCGATAATTACCTTAAATGTAAATGGACTAAATGCTCCCACCAAAAGACACAGATTGGCTGAATGGATACAAAAACAAGACCCTTATATATGCTGTCTACAAGAGACCCACTTCAGAACTAGAGACACATACAGACTGAAAGTAAGGGGATGGAAAAAGATATTCCATGCAAATGGAAACCAAAAGAAAGCTGGAGTAGCAATTCTCATATCAGACAAAATAGACTTTAAAATAAGGACTATTAAAAGGGACAAAGAAGGACACTACATAATGATCAAGGGATCGATCCAAGAAGAAGATATAACAATTGTAAATATTTATGCACCCAACATAGGAGCACCTCAATACATAAGGCAAATACTAACAACCATAAAAGGGGAGATCAACAGTAACACATTCATAGTAGGGGACTTTAACACCCCACTTTCACCCATGGACAGATCATCCAAAATGAAAATAAATAAGGAAACACAAGCTTTAAATGATACATTAAACAAGATGGACTTAATTGATATTTATAGGACACTCCATCCAAAAACAACAGAATACACATTTTTCTCAAGTGCTCATGGAACATTCTCCAGGATAGATCATATCTTGGGTCACAAATCAAGCCTTGGTAAATTTAAGAAAACTGAAATTGTATCAAGTATCTTTTCCGACCACAACGCCATGAGACTAGATATCAATTACAGGAAAAGATCTTTAAAAAATACAAACACATGGAGGCTAAACAATACACTACTTAATAATGAAGTGATCACTGAAGAAATCAAAGGGGAAATCAAAAAATACCTAGAAACAAATGACAATGGAGACACAACGACCCAAAACCTATGGGATGCAGCAAAAGCAGTTCTAAGGGGGAAGTTTATAGCAATACAAGCCCACCTTAAGAAGCAGGAAACATCTCGAATAAACAACCTAACCTTGCACCTCAAGCAATTAGAGAAAGAAGAACAAAAAACCCCCAAAGCTAGCAGAAGGAAAGAAATCATAAAAATCAGATCAGAAATAAATGAAAAAGAAATGAAGGAAACAATAGCAAAGATCAATAAAACTAAAAGCTGGTTCTTTGAGAAGATAAACAAAATAGATAAACCACTAGCCAGACCCATCAAGAAAAAAAGGGAGAAGACTCAAATCAATAGAATTAGAAATGAAAAAGGAGAAGTAACAACTGACACTGCAGAAATAAAAAAAATCATGAGAGATTACTACAAGCAACTCTATGCCAATAAAATGGACAATCTGGAAGTAATGGACAAATTCTTAGAAATGCACAACCTGCCAAGACTGAATCAGGAAGAAATAGAAAATATGAACAGACCAATCACAAGCACTGAAATTGAAACTGTGATTAAAAACCTTCCAACAAACAAAAGCCCAGGACCAGATGGCTTCACAGGTGAATTCTATCAAACGTTTAGAGAAGAGCTAACACCTATCCTTCTCAAACTCTTCCAAAATATAGCAGAGGGAGGAACACTCCCAAATTCCTTCTACGAAGCCACCATCACCTTGATACCAAAACCAGACAAGGATGTCACAAAGAAAGAAAACTACAGGCCAATATCACTGATGAACATAGATGCAAAAATCCTCAACAAAATACTAGCAAACAGAATCCAACAGCACATTAAAAGGATCATACACCATGATCAAGTGGGGTTTATTCCAGGAATGCAAGGATTCTTCAATATACGCAAATCTATCAATGTGATAAACCATATTAACAAATTGAAGGAGAAAAACCATATGATCATCTCAATAGATGCAGAGAAAGCTTTCGACAAAATTCAACACCCATTTATGATAAAAACCCTCCAGAAAGTAGGCATAGAGGGAACTTTCCTAAACATAATAAAAGCCATATATGACAAGCCCACAGCAAACATCATCCTCAATGGTGAAAAACTGAAAGCATTTCCACTAAGATCAGGAACAAGACAAGGTTGCCCACTCTCACCACTCTTATTCAACATAGTTTTGGAAGTTTTAGCCACAGCAATCAGAGAAGAAAAGGAAATAAAAGGAATCCAAATCGGAAAAGAAGAAGTAAAGCTGTCACTGTTTGCAGATGACATGATACTATACATAGAGAATCCTAAAGATGCTACCAGAAAACTACTAGAGCTAATCAATGAATTTGGTAAAGTAGCAGGATACAAAATTAATGCACAGAAATCTCTGGCATTCCTATACACTAATGATGAAAAATCTGAAAGTGAAATCAAGAAAACACTCCCATTTACCATTGCAACAAAAAGAATAAAATATCTAGGAATAAACCTACCTAAGGATACGAAAGACCTGTATGCAGAAAATTATAAGACACTGATGAAAGAAATTAAAGATGATACAAATAGATGGAGAGATATACCATGTTCTTGGATGGGAAGAATCAACATTGTGAAAATGACTCTACTACCCAAAGCAATCTACAGATTCAATGCAATCCCTATCAAACTACCACTGGCATTTTTCACAGAACTAGAACAAAAAATTTCGCAATTTGTATGGAAACACAAAAGACCCCGAATAGCCAAAGCAATCTTGAGAACGAAAAAAGGAGCTGGAGGAATAAGGCTCCCTGACTTCAGACTATATTACAAAGCAACAGTAATCAAGACAGTATGGTACTGGCACAAAAACAGAAAGATAGATCAGTGGAACAGGATAGAAAGCCCAGAGATAAACCCACGCACATATGGACACCTTATCTTTGATAAAGGAGGCAGGAATGTACAGTGGAGAAAGGACAGCCTCTTCAATAAATGGTGCTGGGAAAACTGGACAGGTACATGTAAAAGTATGAGATTAGATCACTCCCTAACACCACACACAAAAATAAGCTCGAAATGGATTAAAGATCTAAATGTAAGGCCAGAAACTATCAAACTCTTAGAAGAAAACATAGGAAGAACACTCTATGACATAAATCACAGCAAGATCCTTTCTGACCCACCTCCTAGAGTAATGAAAACAAAAATAAACAAATGGGACCTAATGAAACTTCAAAGCTTTTGCACAGCAAAGGAAACCATAACCAAGACCAAAAGACAACCCTCAGAATGGGAGAAAACATTTGCAAATGAAGCAACTGACAAAGGATTAATCTCCAAAATTTACAAGCAGCTCATGCAGCTCAATAACAAAAAAACAAACAACCCCATCCAAAAATGGGCAGAAGACCTAAATAGACATTTCTCCAAAGAAGATATACAGAATGCCAACAAACACATGAAAGAATGCTCAACATCATTAATCATTAGAGAAATGCAAATCAAAACTACAATGAGATATCATCTCACACCGGTCAGAATGGCCATCATCAAAAAATCTAGAAACAATAAATGCTGGAGAGGGTGTGGAGAAAAGGGGACACTCTTGCACTGCTGGTGGGAATGTGAATTGGTTTAGCCACTGTGGAGAACAGTATGGAGGTTCCTTAAAAAACTACAAATAGAATTACCATATGACCCAGCAATCCCACTACTTGGCATATACCCTGAGAAAACCAAAATTCAAAAAGAGTCATGTACCAAAATGTTCATTGCAGCTCTATTTACAATAGCCAGGACATGGAAACAACCTAAGCGCCCATCATCGGATGAATGGATAAAGAAGATGTGGCACATATACACAATGGAATATTACTCAGCCTTAAAAAGAAATGAAATTGAGCTATTTGTAATGAGATGGATAGACCTAGAGTCTGTCATACAGAGTGAAGTAAGTCAGAAAGAAAAAGACAAATACCGTATGGTAACACATATATATGGAATTTAAGGGAAAAAAATGTCATGAAGAACCTAGGGGTAAGATAGGAATAGAGACGCAGACCTACTGGAGAACGGACTTGAGGGTATGGGGAGGGGGAGGGGTGAGTTTTGACAGGGCGAGAGAGAGTCATGGACATATACACACTAACAAACGTAGTAAGGTAGATAGCTGGGGGGAAGCAGCCACAAGGCACAGGGATATTAGCTCGGTGCTTTGTGACAGCCTGGAAGGGTGGGATGGGGAGAGTGGGAGGGAGGGAGACGCAAGAGGGAAGACATATGGGAACATATGTATATGTATAGCTGATTCACTTTGTTATAAAGCAGAAACTAACACACCATTGTAAAGCAATTATACCCCAATAAAGATGTTAAAAAAAAAAAAAAAAAAACTTGAACTTGTCAGTGCTGACAACACTATGTAAGTAAACACACAAAGTAAATTATACAGTTCAATTGAAACATTCCTAAAGTTCACTTCATAAAGGAATTTTACTGTCATCTAGTTCCTGCCCCATATGTGATATGCAGGGGGGGCACACACACACGCACACAAATATAAATATAAACACAGCAATGTAATCTTCATGCTAGAGTTCCTCATCATGTTTTTTATCATGATGTATAGTGCTGAAATGAGATTCAGGTTTGGGTAAGGAACTAAGTAAATAGTTGAGTAGCAGATATAAGGTAAGACTCAGGTATAGAGTGATTTCAAGATGAAGAGGCAGTTTCAATAAAATAATTAACAGTAAATTATGCTATTTAACAAAGTAAATTGATAAAAAAAATTTAAGCTCAAATAAAGTTACATATTTTAAACCCAGTCATCTCATTCTTGAGAATTGATTCTTAAAGAAAATACGTAAAATCCATAAGGAGTGGGAGATCAATTGTATAAATAAAGATGCTCCTTGTAGTGACAACATTTATAGTGGCAGATGTTGGAAACAATCTAAAATTCCAATAATATGCAAATAGCTTGCTTATTTTAGATACAACCACTTGATAATTTTTTTTGCATCAATTTATTCATTTAGCAAGCATTTACTGAGTGCCTTTTCTGTTACAGGAAATGTCCTAAGTGTTGGAGATAGAGTGGTGAAAAGTTATTCATGGTTCCTGTCTTATTGGAATTAACTACAAATCAGTCATCATCAATTATGATACTCTTGAAGGCTGTACAAGTGCATGAAACAATGGCCATGAATTTTTCAACTACTGACTTAAAAAATCTATTTGCAAAGAAGTTGCAGGGCTTCCCTGGTGGCGCAGTGGTTGGGAATCCGCCTGCTGATGCGGGGGACATGGGTTCGAGCCCTGGTCTGGGAGAATCCCACATGCTGCGGAGCAACTAGGCTCGTGCGCCACAACTGCTGAGCCTGCGCTCTGGAGCCCACGAGCCACAACTACTGAAGCCTGTGTGCCTGGGGCCTGTGCTCTGCAACGGGAGAGGCCACCGCAATGAGAAGCCTGCGTACCGCAACAGAGAGTGGCCCCCGCTCGCTGCAACTGGAGAGAGCCTGCACGCAGCAACAAGGACCCAACACAGCCATAAATAAATAAATAAATAAAAAGAAGTTGCAAACATGATGCAGAGCATTCTCATGCATCCTTCACCCAGCTGCCCCTAAAGATAAAATTTTACATAACCAAAGTACAATTGTCAAAGCCAGGAAACTGATTAAAATACCTAGGAATACATTTAACCAAGGAGGTGAAAGACTTGCACACTGAAAACCATAAGACACTGATGAAAGAAACTGTAGAAGATACAAATAAGGCTATTATTAAAATGACAAGAAATAAGAAGAGTTTGGAAGGATATGAAGAAAAAGCAACCCTTGTGCACTGTTGGTGGGAATGTAAATTGGTGCAGCCACTGTGGACAACAGTATGGAGTTTCCTCAAAAAAGTTAAAAACAAAATTACCATATGATCCAGCAATTCCACTTCTGGGTATTTAACTGAAGAAAACACCAACTCAAAAATATATATGCATCCCCGTAATCATCACAGCATTGTTTACAATAGCCAAGATATGGAAACAACCTAAGTGTCCATCAGTGGATAAATGGATAAAGAAATTGTGGCATATATGCAATGCAATATTATTCTGCCATAAAAGTAATAATGAGATCTTGCTATTTGCAACAACATAGATGGACTTGAGGGCATTATGCTAAGTGAAACAAGTCAGACAGAGAAAGACAAATACCATATGATCTCTCTTACATGTGGAATATAAAAGACAAAATAAAACAAAACAAGCTCATAGATACAGAGAACAGATTGGTGATTGTCAGAGGCAGATGGGGCAGGGGGCAAAATGGGTGAAAGGGGCCAAAAGGTACAAACTTCAGTTATAAAATAAATGTCATAGGGATATAATGTACAGCATGGTGAAGATAGTTAATGATAGTATATTATATATTTGAAAGTTGCTAAGAGAGTAGATTTTAAAAGTTCTCATTATAAGAAAAATAATTTTTTTACTATGTATGGTGATAGATGTTAACTAGACTTACTGTGGTGATCATTTTGCAATATATACAAATATCGAATCACCATGTAGAACATCTGGAACTAACACAATGTTATGTGACAATTATACCACAATTTAAAAAAAATAGGAAAATGACATTGGCATGATATTATAAACTACACTACACACCTTATTTAGATTTCTCTAGGCTTTATAGTCATTCATTGTGTGGGTGTATAAATCTATACAATTTTATCACATGTATAGATCCATAATCAGGACACAGTAATATTCCCTCACTCCAAACAAAATTCCTCTCACTACACTTTGTCACATCATCCCCACAACACTAACCCTTGACCACCACTGATCCGTTTCTCATCACTACAGTTTTATGATCTCCAGAATGAGCAGAATCATACAGTATGTGACTTTTTGAAATTGGCTTTTTTCATTCAGCACAATGCCCTCAAGATCTATCCAAGATGTTGCATGTCCCAATAGTTTGCTTTTTCTTATTGCTGAGTAGTATTCTCTTGCATAGGTGTATCACAATTTGTTTACACATTTACCCATAGAAGAATATTTAATAATAGATTTGTGATAATATTAAAGTGGCATGAGTTATGTGTATGTATTTTAAAAGTATAAGAGTACATGAGTTCTCTTAAAGTCTCAGCTCCTAGGCAGATGACTAGACCCATGTGGAGATTAATAAATATTTATTGGTTGCATCAATTCCAGAAAAGAAATATGGAAAAATTATATCAATTTTTTGAAATGATGTATATTAATGGTTGTTATAATTTGGTTTATAGAGGTCTATTTTGAAAAGAGCATGAGAGGTGGAACATAATTAAACTTACATCTCTATCTCTTATTAGCTATAATACTTTGACATTCTATTAATAATTATCTCCACAGTCTAGGTTATATTACCTCATTTAATCATCACAATAAAAAAGTTATTATTCTACCCATGTTCTAGATAAGAAAACTGAGGCTCAGCAAACAATGAAGAATGCATACAAATTAATTTTAAAAAGAGACAAATTCCCTGACAGAAAAATGAAGAAAGAACATTAAAGTAATACTTAATAATTATTTTAAAATATTTAACTATCTTAGTTATCAAATACATACTTATTGAAAGATCAATATTATTTTTAACTACCAAATTACCAAGGAGTTTTTTAAAGGATAAATACCAAGAACTTGTATCTAACTACTTATGGGAGCAAAAGTTAGCACAAAGTTATACAGGGCAATTGACTGTAAATATTTTCACTAAGATTACATAATGAATCCACTTCATGTATTTTCTTAAAGAAATAATTATATGTATGTGTGTGCATACACATGTATATATGCATCCACAAACACACATATACACACATATACATATATATATACTTGTTTACAAAGGTATTTATGCTGATGACAAAGTTACATGTAATTTATACATACAAGAAAAGAGATTACATAAAAAATGAATAGCAATATCTATAGAATTTATAGATTTTTTCATATAATTAGTGATCTCTCTAATTTTTATGTTTCCTAAAGTTTTACAGTATATTGAAATATTTATATATACTATGATTATATTTTAAAACAAAAAATATGTATGTAAAACATATATCATTTATTAAGCCACTTTCTATGCTTAAAAATCACATCTCACTTATGTCTCACATGACTTTCACAATAACCATTTAAGAATGTCATTATTGTTCCTATTTCGCTCACAGAAAACTGAATTGAGACCTAAATTGATGAAGAGATCTGCCAATATCTCACAGAATAGTGAATGTAAAATTTACTTCTAACAATAGTGTTTTCTTTCTCAAAGTGCAGTATTATTTGTACTACATCTTGCTGACAGCATATGAAGAATTACAGTTCATTGGTAATAAAAACATTTCACCAAATTTATGCGCTTTAAAACTTACATTTGCATGAGCAGTAGTTTTAAGTACACAGGCCTAAAATGGTTATAGCAATTTTTACATCATTCAGTACTTGACAAAGCTAAATGGTGACAAATACATTTCCTATCAAAAGAAAGATTTTCAAATAACTAAACATTGAAGGGAACACTGCCATTGAGATTTCCAATATTTGGTTGCTGTGAGGGACACTGAATTTCACTGTAATACAAGCATAGACCAGGGGTGCTATATTTAAAACTACATCGGCATTTCTATTAAAATTTAAGCTTTTCAAGGGTTTATGCCAAAGCCATAAAAATTCTATTTGATAGAAAGACAGAATTGAAAGCCTCTGTGGAGATTGTTTTCTTCCCTTTTCATATAAAACCAGCCTACCTATTTGTTTTCTTCATGGAATCCAAACACTTTAGCAGAACATGAATCTTGGATAACTATTAAGCAGTTAAGGTATATCAGCACTCTACCAACCTGAGAAAATGTGAGCGGGCCATACTGTCTGAAGGCTTGCCTATTCCAAATTCTGTTCTTATAAACCTATAAAAATTTTTTTGGTAATACTAATGGACTTGAAACCCAGAATATTTTGAGTCATTGTGCCAACAGTTGATACTGAACAGAGAAATGATATGTTGGTTTTTCCATGTTGTTGAGAAAACCCTATGATTTCTATTTTATTTTTAGAAGGATGACACAATCCTGTCAGTTATCACTCAGAGGCATATGAATTTTAAAACTCTTTATAATTCTTTTTCTGTTATTCAATTAAATATACTTTTACTGAGCCCTAGAATTCTCTGCTTAGAATCATGTTATTACTGCAGGAGGTAAGGGGAATTACCAGAGATGGTTCTTTCCTTAAAGGGCTAACAAGTTCATTGGGGAGATAAGATAAACCTATGAAGCATCATGGTTCAAATACATAGTTGTAATCATTGTGAAACATCTGCTAAGAACAGAAAAGAAAAATTTTGTGCTGTTGAATACAACTCAATTATTGCCTCACTTCTTAAGGACCTTACGACTGCAAACAACATGACACAACTATGTTCATAAGGAACATTAGGAAATTGGTAGAGTTATTGATCAAACTGAGTCTCATTTTTCTTAACTATAAAGTGAGACTTCAGTGTTTTTTAAACTTAAAAGGGACTATTTCACCTCCTTTAGTGGGCATGAAATGAATTAAATGGGTCACAACCAGCATTCTTTATAAAATTAAGTAGTACAGAGTAGATGAAATAGAAAATATCAAAGTGCATCCCATAGTGTGGGTAAGTGTTGTTTCATGAAACATTTTTTAACTTGCATGTGTGTGTCTGCATATGTAATCCATCATAACATATATTTCCTTTGGTGGGTCATAATATGTAAAGTTTAGATTAGATGGACTAATATCATTCCATCTATTAAGGTCTATAGTTTTGTAAACTGTCTCAGATTTCATTAGGCTATAGAAACACTACATCACATTAAATATTAATCTCCACTGGTTTTAAATATTCATCAGTTTAAATAGAAATTTATCTCATAAAATCCCTGTTCTTCTGATCTGTTTTTGTAGAGAATATGAAAGTGGGTAGTATCTCATGTGTCATGACTTTTCTAGTATAATTTTTCTACCTTGACGTTCTTTTCTAGGCATTGGACACATCTGTCCTGAGACACATTGCCAGTCCTTGAAATATTTGCAAGTGCTGTATTTCATGCAGAGTATCATGCTGACCTTGAAACACCAAGGATCATTCCTGGGATCTCATAGCACAGCTCATAAACTGAATTCTCTCAACTTTTTTTTTTTTGAATAAACAAAACAGAATTTATTGATTCACTCAACTCTTGAATCTGCTTTTTTTTTTTTTAACCAAAGCTCAGACCCTGTCCAACTGGCTGGTAGGGCAACAGATGCTATCATTTTCATAGTTTGTCACTTCTCTTGCCTTGAGTACTCCTGAAAAATCCCTTAGTCTTCCTCTACCCAAAAGAGAATAGTCCTTTGTGTAGATCATTTGTCTATTTGCTTTTTGCATCCCGAACTCCACCTTTCCTGGCTCTGCTATATAGTTCAGGAGTCTTGGAGCCAGAACATTTTATTTCCCAAAGCCCTTTTGACAGCTGAATTTTTGATGATTTCTTATCATTAGGAGGTCAAACAGGCAGTCAGAGAGTGGGAGGAAGAAAGAAGCTTCCAGCTTCTCGCTCCCACAATTCGGTAGTTGTTGAAAATTGCTAGAGATGCAGCAAGCGGATATGATATTGGGCTTAAGCAACCTGAAAAAGGCAGTTACCTTTTCAGAGTCAGTCTTGGTTGAGCTGAACTTCTCTGGTGGATAAAGCAGCAACTACAATGGTTTCCAACAGCTTACCAGCAGCATAAGCTCATAGACTCCAGCACAAGGACTTTTGCAGCTTTTGATCTTTATATATCATATCTTTTTTTCTTTTTATTTCTCTATGTAACACTACCTTTTTTCCTTTTTACTCTTCATACCCTTCCAACACTTGCACAACCAATTCTCCAGATAAATTACTAGAGTTGATCTGTATTTCCTAACTCAACCCTGACTGATACAGCCCTATACATGTTAAATCCTTCATTGCAATTGGGAATGGGAGACGTACCACTGAACAACACTTCACAGAAGAATCTCAGTTACAGCTCTGGTTTAGTCTATGAACTAACCAAGGGGAATGTTTGCCTTGGGTTTATTAGTCATTTTAGTAACTCATTTTTTTGCCGAAAGTACTTGAAGTAGATTGCAGTATTTTTCAACAAAAATTCATTTCTCTCTAACCTCCTCATAGGGAGTATATTTCTCTGCTCCACAGAAGTTTTGTATGGCCATGTGATTTCTTCTGACCCACGGGATGTGACATGAGTAGCAGCAATAAAGTAATGGGCTTAGCCCTTATGGAGCAGCCACATATTTCTGCCAGTTCCCTTGGGGAACTTCTGACAGTTGCCAGAAGAAAATCACAACCACTTGGCTTCTGCCCCTCTAGCCTAGAAACTCAGCATAAACATGCATGGAACAGAACCAACCCAACACACATGTGGGACCTGCAGCATGAAACTGAGTGAGTTGCCAAACACAGTCCCATGAGCATGTCATTTGCCATTGAGATTTCTGCAATCGGTTGATTATGTGTACAAAGCTACTAATGCCATAGATTTGTACCATATTTTTTTCCTATCTTGTTGATGTAATTGCTGACATAGATAATCTCTGCAATCAATATCTGTGTAACTCTGACCTGGCCATTCTGATCTGTTGTAACCTGCTACATAACATCTAGTGATTTCACTTAGAACCCTGAGAAAATGAAAATGTGATTAATATTTCAGGAACTGCATAACACTGAAAGCAATTAACAGGCATAGTCAACACTTTTAAGAAATAATATTTCTCAAAAAAAGATACTGTACCCTGCTTAAACTAAAATGTTATCCTTCATTCATTCATTCATTCATCACTGTTTCAGTTATGGGGAATACAGCAGCAAACCAAATGAAGTTCTCTGTTCTCATTCTAGAGGTGAAGACAGACTCCAAAATATAAACACATAAACACATAAATCTTTATACTGCCACTAGCTGTTTTAGGCAGGTTAATCAGAGAAGACCTCTGGTCTTCTGCCAGAGTTGCAGTAAACACTAGCAGAGCTTATGTTTATGTTATTGTACATATATAATAAATTAGTTTATAAGGTTAGTCCAAAAGTATGAATGTTCTTCTGTTTCATTCAGCAATAATTTTGTTAAATTCCTAAGCCTTGCAGAATACCTGATGATTAAAAAAAGTTGGCCTTTATTATAAAGTTACAAAGGGCATCTTTCAGGACCCAACAGTAAAACCTGCAACCAGACAATCAAGTGTTTAAAACGAAAAGTTAGAAAATTTCTGACCTGATTTTTCCATTCCTCTTTTTACTGAAGCTATATATTTTTTTGTTTCTGTTTTGCTCTTTGCTTGATGAATATCTGATTTATTCCTTTCTCTGCAAAATAACTTTCCCTAATTGCACATGACTCAACCTGGCCACTTCAGCCCCAAACTCACAGATTTTACACAAAGATAACTGGTAACATTACCCAATTCTAAATTTTAACTAAAGGGAATCTTATTATCCTTGCCCAAGCTTGGAACTTCTCTACATCAATGATTACCAGTGTGATCCCTGGACCAGTAACAGCAGCATCACCTGTGAATGTGTTAAAGACGCAAATTCTCAGACCCAGGCCCAGATTTATTAAATTAGAAGAAGCTCTGGGGTGAGGATTAGAAATCTGTGTCTTTACAAGCCTTTCATGTGATCTTGATGCGTACTAAACTTTGAGAACCACTGTTCTATGCTGTTGTCTGTAGCACTGATGAAATTAGCTCTAGGTAGATTGCTTAGGTCATAAAATAAAACGTCTTCATTTTCATGACCCATTGCGTGGGGTGGGGAATGAGTGTTAAAGGAGAAATTTCTTTTAAATAGAAAAATAAAATATGGAATATAGAAGAAACGATTAACTTCCTTCATACATTTCCTAGGATCATTCTTATCTATTGTTCCATTTTTGGAAATTGATTATTCATAGGTTTCTCTCCACCTAAGAATTAGGCTGTTTCTATTAATAGAAGTTGCTTCTATTAAATATAAAAATTTTGTTTCAGGTATTTAAGTAAGTCATAAGTTGGAACACACAAGACACGTGCTTTTAATTGTTTTTCATATGGATGAAAAAGACACAGAAAATAACTTTATTTATATGGCTCCTCATAAAAAGTAGAGTATTTGAATTTCTCCTATATTGACTTTGGGATCTTAAACTAGTATAAATATTCTTTTTAGAGCAGTTTGATGGCTTAATAACTCCATGGGAATCCTAACACAATATAGTTCATAAATACTGGATAAAGCTATTTGACATTCATGAAGTCTTTTCTCTGGCATCCTTACATGCTATGTTAGTATTAAATTCATAAAGACAGCAATTAGATTTAAAAGCATGACTTGTTCAGAATTCAGAATATTTTCCAGTAGAAGTATGAATAGAGGTCTTGATATTTGAGTACATGACAGTAGAAGGAGAGGAGAAAATTCTGGTGACTTAATAACCAACATTTACCCTGACAAAGTAGAAATTAAAGAAAATCCTCACCACCATAATGCTGTCACAGGCACTGAACAAAGAAAACTACAAGACATACCCTTTGTCCTTCAAGAGATTACTGTCTGAGAACATTTATTTTGCTTTAAAGAAACAGACTTAAGTGACCCAAGGCAGAGCAGAAGTCATACATACAGTTCTCAGGCAGTTAATATGTTGATAAAACAGAAATGGGAGAGACAGGACTAATTTTATATTTATGGAAATGCAAGCCTTCTAAGGGTAGGAAGAATCGATCTTTTCTCCTGTGTTAAATACTCATAAGGCACAAAATAACTTACTTGATTTCTGTTCAAAATCTTTTCACTGCAGTTCACTACCTTTGCTTCTGTTTTCTCTCTCAACTGTCAACTGCTAAATGAATCATAGGAAGTAAGACAAAAAAATATTTGTTCTGGGGGGGCTTCCCTGGTGGCGCAGTGGTTGAGAGTCCACCTGCCAATGCAGGGGACGCGGGTTCGTGCCCCGCTCCGTGAGCCATGGCCGCTGAGCCTGCGCATCCAGAGCCTGTGCTCTGCAACGGGAGAGGCCACACAACAGTGAGAGGCCCGCGTACTGCAGCAAAAAAAAAAAAAATTTGTTCTGGGAATAATAGAGGTAAGTAAAACCGTACTGAGACCAGTTTCATGCAGAAGGCAACAGAGAGAGAAGAATGTTCTCATGGCAGAGACAGGGAGAAAAATAAAACAAGGCATGGACATTATCTTAATGATGGCATCAAGGTGCACAAAGAAAACAGTGAGAATTAAACGGTGCTTGAAAAACTGAAAACTGAAATGGAAAAAGAATGTGAAGACAGTGAGTTGTTTTCTTAAATACTATGTAATATTTAATACATACAAAAAACCACACATACATTAAAAAACCACCCCTGAGCCCGTCAATAATATAGTAACGGTAACATTTCACACCTGTGTGCTTCTACTTGACTTTATCATTATTTCGATTTTTTTGTCATCATTTATTTCATTATAAAATGGATTTTATCACATATGCATGTGTCAAAAGAAAAGACTGATAAATATGACAGCAAAACTTATGCTTTGATAAAAAAGTAGGAAAAATAAAAGATATACTGTAAGTGATGTAACTTATTACCTATATGAATAATTGATAAAATATGAGAATAAAAGTAAAATGAAAAATTAACAAAACATATGAATAAGCAGTATTTAAAAGCAGAAACTCAAATGACCTATACATATATGAAAATTGACTACTTATCAATAGTAATCATAGGCATTTAAATTTATAGAAGTCATGTATTATTTTATCATTCATCAGATCAGAAAATATGAAAAAATAATATTAATATGCTAACAATGCCTTGGCAGGTTGTGAGGAAATAGTGTTTTCTTTCATTCTTGATGGGAGAATACAGCAGTAGTGCAAATTTGATGAAGAATTTGACAATATACGTTAACACTAAAAATGCACATATGCTGTTATTCAGCAATTCTCATATTAAGTACCTAAGATAGAAAAAGCAAATTCACATATGCAAATGGAGACATTCTAAGGTGCTTAATGAAGCCCTGCTTACCAAAATTAAAAACTAAAACAACCACAGTTTAAAAACAGTTAAATCTAGTTTGTTCTTTTGATGGAATAATATATAGCATCTATAAGGAATCAAGTATATGAGTTAGCATAGACAGACTGAAAACATATTTGAGTGAAAAAAAAGCAAGCTACAAAATGATATGTACACGATGGTATTATTTTTATAAAAATAAAAATCTGCACTAAATTTTTTATATACTTTCTATCCATGTATTTTGATATATAAACAGTATTTTTAGTTTCTACTAGAAAGATACATATTGCATTCTGACAAGGATGAGGAGAAAGGAGCATGGTGATCAGAAAGGACTTAAGCTTTAAATGTAACACTCTTATTATTTTTTAAAACCAATGCAATAATACATTACTTGTGTTATTAATTTTTTAAAATAAATACAGTATTAAATAAGATCAATGAGGAACTTTCTGGGAAGTGGAAGCTTGAATCACACACTCAATCTGAACTCTAAATGTCATATATATTGTATCTTCATGGAAATGGATGCCTCAGATAATCATAACATGGAACATGCAAATAATTGTTATCCCTTTGAAGTATATGTTCATCTAGCATCTTATAGTTTTGACATCTATCAAGGAAAGAATATGCTAAGCTTAACAAAATAAATTCATTTGTTCAGCAAGTACTGTATGCTTACCACACAAAAGTCACTGTTCTGCATTGTGGGACTATAACTGAACAAAACTGGCCATGATTCTTGCCCTGTGGAGCTTATATTGTAGTGCAATATATAAAGATGTTAGGTAGGAGTAAATGATATGGAAAAAATAAAACAAAAAGGAGGACACAAAATTTGAGGAGGGAGTAGTTGGGAATGAAAGCTGGGCACAAGGATCATTAGATTGTTTTAAGTTATTCTCAAGATTTTGAATCTTACTCTGAGTTAGATGAGAAGAAGTTGGTGGGTTATAAGCGGAGGAGATTTTATTAGGATCTCTTTGGGGGTTGTGCTGAGAATACACTAAAAAAGAGCAAGGTGGAAATAAGACTCTTTAATAAGTTACTACAGTAATCCAGGCAAGAGAACATGGTGGTTTGGACACGTGTGATAACAAGGGGATGGTATGAAATGTTCTAATGTGTTTTTAATGTAGAGTCCACAGGATTTGCTGTAGGATGATTGTAAAGGTTTAGAGAAACACGGAAGTCAAAAATGAGTTCAAGGTTTTTGTTTTATGTTATAAGGATCCACTGACAACTGAAATGGGTAACACTAAAGCAGGAGAAGATTTGGGTGTTTGATTGGGTGTTGAACATATTAAAACTGAGTTCAATATCCCTTAATATATGACTGCTCTAATTCTCACTGTAAATTAATAATAGAAATTCTGGTTAACATATCATTGTATTAAGTGTGATTTAAAAAATACATAGCGCCACTCTCAATGCACAGGTATGATCATGAATTTAAACTATAAAGAAGAGGAAATGACTGGATTTTTTGGAGAGTCTCAGCAGTCGGCCAGCCAATCTGCCATGTGACATTTTCTAGGGACATCTAGGCTTCAGAATCTACCTGCTTTCAAACTTTAGACTATGGTGAAAGTAATATGTAACTGAGACTTGATAAATGCTTATCTACCATCAACTTAGAAAAGGAAGGAGAACAAGGGCGTGGGCTCCATTTCCCAAAGGTATTTATTCAGTAAGATGTACTGAGCAGGAAGGAACAAAGAGCAAATGAGGAACTATGCTATGAACTTGGATTTGGCTGTGGTTGACTGCCTTTCACACACATCTTCCTGAGGGTTGAAGCACAAGGAAGCAGTCTTAACAAATTCAGTTGAATTTCCTTCAGTTGAATTTCCACATATCCTAGAACACTTCTTTATCTTCTTTGCTGCTTCAAAAGCTCTAGCAAAGAAAAAGCTTAAACAAAGCTTCTTTTGCCAACTAAGTTCATCCCAGATTAAAATGTAGTTACAACAGTTGCTACTGAGGATTTTGTTTACTAAAACTTTCACAGATCTTTTTTTTAAAAAAGGCAAAAAAAAAAAAGGAAGCTTGGGAAGAAGCAGATTTTTCTCCAGAGAATGCAAGGTATATTAGGATAAATTAGTAATTTTTATATTTTAGGAATGAGCATCAAGAAAGGTCTATGTTAATTTAACTTGTGGAACAACAACAAAATATGCTTACTATATTGCTCTGTTTCATAATCACAAGACATTGATTTTTTTTTTTTGCATTTTTACTCTGCATTTAATCTTTGCAATGGATGTGTATTGAGATCAATAATGTTTCCAAACAGCAGTCAGCCAATTAGCAATTGTGGCATAATTGCCATCGCCGGTGTATGGGCAACCATCAAAATGTCAGATCAAAACTCACAAAAAGGATAGCAGTGGCCTGTAGAAAGGCCCAGGGATAATTCTGGAGTATCCTTTTAAACTCTTAGACACCATCAGTAAAGACATTGAATTAGATAGTACTTAGCAAAATTTCTGAAATGGTATTTAAAAGTAAGCTAGATCTTCATAACCTCAAAGTTGTCTTAGGGCCTATTACTAAAAGGTTTTAATTCTCTTGTGTAAGATTTTAAGAAATGCTGTATCACCAATGTTCTTGAGGATATTAATGACTGAATTAAAAAATTTCTAGAAAACTTTTGTCTGAATGTATAAAATTTTCAGGAACAACTCAACCAATTTACTCTGATTATACTTTGCTTATATGCATGTATAAGATTGATAAAAGATAAAACCCTATGTCTAATTAAGCCTAGAAGAGTTCTTTCAATATAAAAGTATAGAATATGAATCTAAGTCACAATAAGCACTGAATTATAGTTTAACTGGAAGCATCTGTTTTAGAGGTAACAGTGCATCTTAGAAGCAATGGTAACTTAAAGTCAATGAAATACAGTATATGCTTTAAAGTGATGGCTTTTTATCAGAAGATCAAGTTATCTTTAGAAAATGTGATATCCCAGGAAAAGCATTGGGTGGTGATCAAGAGGTCTAGCTGTGACACTAATTTGCTGGGAGACATTAAGTAGCAATGAAATTTTGCTTTATTTTACTGGTCACTTATGCAAAAATGGAAACAATTCGTTAGGAAGTAAATTATCTGGCAGAAGTAATTGTGCAAATTCACTTAGTGTTCCAAACATTTTCATGGCTCCTTACATACAAAACAATAATCCACATGGCACATTATGTTACAGCAGTCCTTTTACCGAAGATATGACAGCGCATTTCAAAATAGCAACTTTAGAATTAAGTATCTATAAATGCTCAAATATAGCATCAACTCTTAAGTCAGTGAAGCTATCTCTTCAGGGACCAGAGATAATATGATCCTTTTGGAAAATCTACAGAAAAAAAATCTGTCCATTTGTTTCTGTGATGATAAGAAAAATAAAAATTATTAAAATCAAATAGAAATGTGAATCCTGCCATTTCCTTGTCTACCACATATGAAGTAGAATCCTAGACACTCTTCGTTACCTGCTTCTGCCTTACTGTAGTTATAGCATGTATTATATTTGCACTTTATGTTATTTCTTTATTAATTATGGTCCTTCTCTCTCTCAAGAACATAATGAGAGCAAAAGATTGGTCAGGACCTTTGTCTCCCAGGGAGTGTCTGATATATAAGGCATTTTCAATAAAAAACTGTGTGTAATGGTTTGATAAATTAGGTATTTGGGAAAATCTTTAAGCAAAAATATTGCTTTAAGCACTATATAAATGCAATATGTTGTGAGAATGAGACAAAGGACAGCATGAACCTTACCCTATATTTTCAAAGGCACATATGTATAGGGTATATTTATTTGCTTGGGGGCAAGTCCACTTATCTGTGATGCCCAGCAGAGATGTTTTCAATTGAAAAGATAAGGCAAGGGTTAAGAAAATCAAACTTGATCTTTCTTCTATTCTCTGGCTTCTCTTGTTTTCCATTCCATTCTGACATAGTTTAAGAGAAATTTTAATGTCATATATTTTATGACATGGAACAATTTAGTGATGGCTTTAAGAAGAATTTTGAGAGTAATTTTTATATCATAGTTACTGAAACTTAAATTACTCTTTTCTTTTAAATTGCTATGGTTATGTATTTGTTATAAACTCTCAAAAAGAGCTTTTTACTGCTTTGTAGTTCTCTCTTGCTTAAATCTGGAATATATGTTTTAGTTATCAGTGAAATTACTAATCTATTTTCTAAACAATTTAATTTGAACAAGTTGCTGTTTCACCTTTTTCTTTAGATTTAAGTCTTTGATCATCTATATATATATAATTATTAATAATTTTATATATCTTTGTGTTTGTAGTACATGCTTGACCTTAAACTAAACAATTTTGCAAAAAGCAGGTAATGAATAAATAATGTGTACATATGGACATTTAGAGAAAATTAATCTTTGAAGTTTTCTTTTGTTTTTTCTTTTGTTTGCAATAAATGGTACTTCGCTTCTAGATATGTATCTAATCACAATTATAGAATTGCTCAAATTTTTAAATTGTCAGACAACCATTTTTCATGTTTTCTCTCCTGATTATGCAAACTAATAAAGAGGGAATATTAAAGAAGGTCTCTGTCAGTTAATCTTCAGAATTTTTAAAATTTAACCTCATCTCCAGGTCTCAGATTACTTCCACTGAGGTAAACATTAATACACTAAGCATATTCTACAAGGATTTAACAAAAGTTGAATGCTCTCCTTCCTGTCTCTCATCAAAAGTCTAAACTATTCAGGCCATAAAAATAGTACTAACAACAACTAACATTTTTACGTCCTAACTACTTGTCACTAAGCACTAACACAACTGTGTATAACTAAAGCATGCAGTACTGTATACATATTCCTTCATTTAATCTGAAAACAACCCTATGAGGTAGATAATATCTTAGAGTCTAGGTAAAGCAGTATGAAGAGGTATATTGAAAAAAACCTACAGATTTCCTCCTGTGTGTTTCTCCTTTACTTTTTTTTTCTTTCAGTTTTATTGGGATATAATTGACATACACTACTTTGCTTATACACAGAACACTATTACTGACACTTCTGGTCACCAAATGTGTGTGGGTTTTTTCCCAACACCAAAGCAATTCATGACACCAACTGGGTATCCTACAATTTAACTCAGTTCTGGAAATGGGTGAGACACCACAGGTTAAGAGCTCAGTCCCACAAGAATGTTCCCATGACACTTTAGATACCAACTGAAAGTAGTAGGTCCCCAGAGTACCCACAACTTCTGTCTGACTTGGCTACAAAACGGAGGTTTTCACAATTCCCTCCTCGGGTTCTATTAATTTGCTAGAGCAGCTCACAGAGCTCAGAGAAACACTTATTTACATTTACCAGTTTATTGAAGAATACGATAAAAGAATACAGATGAACAGCCAGATGAAGTAATACATAGGCTGGGAGGGTCCCAAGCCTGGGAGATTATGTCCCTGTGAAGTTGGGATGTGTCACCCTGCACATGAATGTGTTCATCAACCTGGAAGTTCCCAGAACCCCCTACTCTTGGAATTTTATGGAGGCTTCTTCACGTAAGCATAATCAAATATTAACTCCATTTTTAGCCCCACTCCTTTCTTTGGAGGATGGGGGCAGAGCTGAAAATACCAAGCATCTAATCATGTCTTTCTGGTGACTAATCCCCAT
Organism: Phocoena sinus; assembly: GCF_008692025.1. Taxonomy (NCBI): domain Eukaryota; kingdom Metazoa; phylum Chordata; class Mammalia; order Artiodactyla; family Phocoenidae; genus Phocoena; species Phocoena sinus. Next base: position 88,361,747 of record NC_045769.1, on the reverse strand, counting down.
CCAAGAACCAACCAGAAGCCCACTCAGAGCCGCCTCAATAGAACAAGATGTGTTCCTAGTGTTTTTATTACTTAAGAAATCACAAGGGTTTTAGGAACTCAGTGTCAAGAACTGGGAGCACAAACCCATATTCCATTACCTCATGAGAGGTAATGAGACTTACCTTAAAGAGTTTTCAACACAGGTCTTTCCAACTCTAGATCTCAGATCTTGACATCAGTGCTATAAAGAAATGCCATGAAATAATTAATTATCTTACAAAATACAACCTTGTCAATTACACAATTTTACTACAATGAAATATAGCTGGTTAAAACTACTACTATAGTTATTCCTAATAGTTCTATGTCTCAAACACCACACTTGAGAGGACTTAAACTGATGTATATTTGAGAAAATTCTAAGGTATACTAGTTAGTATGATGAGCAGATCTTTAATTTGAATAAGGAGACCTCCAATGTATCTTCTGTTATTCATAAAAAAAAAAAACCCACATTGTACCTTCAACACATTGTAATTTGGCTCAAAAATTTTACTACAGATGATTCCTTTGACCCATGTGTTTTTTAATTATTATTTATATGCTTTACAATTTGTCACATTATCTAGATATATTTCAATGTAAGTTCATTCAAAGTAAACTGCAGAACATACTCATATTCTTTTATAGATCATAACATTTGCCATGTTATAAATATTAATTTAATACTTTTAATTAAACAGGAATAATAAAAAAAGGAATAATAACGTAAGTATCAGAAAATAATTATTCAGAAAAAGTAGAGATACGGTATATGGGCCTAAGAAATATCTACTTGCTAGCTCTGCAGTTGTCCTAAAATGAATTTGACATGTGTGGTAAACTGAATAACAGCCCTCAAAGATGTCCTTGTCTTAATCTCTGGAACCTGTAAATATGTTACCTTACATGATAAAAGGAACTCTGCAGACGTGATTAAGTTTAGGATCTTGCGATAGAGAGATTATGCTAAATTATCTGGGTGTGCCCAAAGTAATCACAAAAGTCCTGTAAGAGGGAGGCAGCAGGATCAAAGTCATGAAAAGGAGTTGTGAAGATGGTAACTGAGGCTAGAGTGATGTACTTTGAAGACAGAGGAAGGGACCATGAGTCAAGGAAAGCAGGGAGCCTCTAGGAAAGGAAAATTAAAGGAAATGGATTCTCTTCTAAAGCCTCCAGAAGGTCCTGCCAACATCTTGATTTTAGACCTCTAGAACTATAAGAAAATAAATTCGTGTTCTTTTAAGCTACTAAGTTTATAACAATTTGATAGAGCAGCATTTGAAAACTAATAAATTACGGTTGTTAAATAGAACTTCTCACACTTTTACCTCTGGCCAAGATTTACCAAAAGTTTGTTTTAAGCAAAAACAAGCAAACCAACATATTGAACACAAAAATAAAAACAAAACAAAACCCAAACTACCAAAAATAAAAAAAACTGTATGTGAAAAGTAGTTTTCAAAACAATGGATATCATGCAATGAATGTTAGTCATCCCTGACAGGCACGAAACAAATAAAAGCAGTCCAACAAGTTTTCTAGTTTAATGCTTTGAGAGACTCTTCAGGCCATGGCACAGGGAGGAGGAAACTAGGCGTAACCTGGAGAATGCACTGAGCTGAGGAGACAAGCAGAGTCTGAGGAGAACCTGGCAGCACGATTCCACAGAACAGAGTCCCTGAAGAGAAGGGGCCGCTGAAGAGACCTAGAGCTCTGGAGATCTGCTAGTGAGGAAACCACCTGAGGCTGAAGGAATGCCAACCATAAGAATTAGAGTGAATGGGGCCTGGAACACAGACATGGTGCGAATCGTGTCTGACTCCTCCAGGCAGCCTGTGTAAACTCCTAATTCACTTGACAGAGTGCTCAGAAAATGTTTACCTCAGTAGTGGGGTATAATTATCCATAAACTGAGCACTGTTCCAGGCACATATAACAAATTAAAAAAAACAAAAAAACAAAACACCTGAAAGGACCAAACTTCTTTCCAAGTAACTTCTCTGAGTCCCCAAAGCTTAATATTTATATAAATGCAACAAAATAGGCACAAGGGGCTGCGTGGCACATCCTGCAGGTGGTGGCGGGCAGGCGGCCGGGCGCAACATGAGGAAATTTCGGTTCCTTAGGCAGAGCTTCCACCCGCCGCACTAGAAGCTAAAGCAGGAGCTCTTCGCCTTCCCCAAGACCGAGGAGCATGGCTTCCCCAACCAGCCCAACCAGCGCCCTGGCCTTCGACCCTGAGCTTCGCGTCATGGCCTGCTGCACCAGGTCTGGGGCCGTCAAGATCTATGGTGCCCCCTGGTGTGGAGTTCACACGCCTGCACCGAGACATGGCCACCATCACCCAGATGCACCTCCAGCCCGGCCAGGGCCACCTCCTGACCCTGCTGGATGACAGCAACCTCCATCTTTGGAGGTTGCGCCCACCGGGAGGGAGCCCTCAGCTTCCAGCTGCCTAGGCGCCTGGACTTTGACAGTGCCACTGGCCTGCTCAGCCTCTCGCATATCACAGTGGTCCGTCTGGTGGCTTCCGGTGACAGGGCAGCCCTGGGCACTGAGGGTGGTAGCATCGTCTTCCTGGATGTTCCCACCGTGACGCTGCACGAGGAGGCCAGACCCTTGCCGCTGAAGAAGTTCCGTGAAGGTGAGGCCATCAGGCTTCCCAGCATCCTCTTTGCCGGGCAATCAGCTACCCGCTCACACCGCCCCCGCACCCCGCTCCCGTCATGCTCCTTCTGGGGGGATACACTATACATATATATATATAGTATGTATATATATATATATATATAGTACATGCACATGCACATGCACATGTGGGCACCCACACACACAAGGGATAAATTTCAAAATGAATGGTATCTAATCAGATTGCCAGGCATGGAAGAAGTAGAAAAATAAAACTCGCAATGAGAAGAGTAACCTATCAATTGAAACCAGATCAAAATTTACACTGATATTAGAAATATCAGAGAAGAATTTTAAAACCATTATAACTCTGCTGTATATGCTGAAAATGCTAAGTAAAGACCCGGAAAACATTTTTTAAAGACTCAAATCAAATTTCAAGAAATACAAACTACGATGCATATAATGAAAAATATACAACATGAGCTTAATGCAGATTAGAAATTACAAAAGAAAAGATTAGTGAACTTGAAAGATAGTCATAGAATTATCCAATTATTATCTAATGGAATAATCCAAAGTGAAACACACCAAGAAAAAAAGGATTAAGAAAATGAAAAGAGCATAGGAGACCTGTGGAACAATTCAAATGATCTAATATGCATGTAACTGATATTTCTTAATGAGATGAGAGTGGGGAGACAGAAAATTTTTGAAGAAAAAGTTCTAAATTTGATTAAAACTATAAACCTACAATTCCAACAAACATAATGTATTGTAAATACAAGAAACTTGAAGAAAGCTACACCCATACAGAATATAATCAAATAGATCAAAACTAGACAAGAAAAAAACTTAAAAACAGCCAGAGGCAAATGATACATTACATACAGAGAAACAAAAATATTGATGACGGCAGAGCTCTCATCAGACATAACACAAGGTGAGAAAACACTGCATCAATGTCTTTAAAATACTGAATTAAAAAGAAAATCAACCTGGAACTCTGTTCTGAGTAAAAATATATTTCATAAACGAGGTGAAATAAAGGTGATTTCAGACATTCAAAGCTGAAATAATTCTTCACTAACAGACCTGTTCTATAAGAAATGGTTGGGACTTCCCTTGTGGCTCAGTGGTTAAGAATCTACCTGCCAATGCAGGGGATAGGGGTACGAGCCCTGGTCCAGGAAGATCTCACATGCCGCTGAGCAACTAAACCCATGTGCCACAGCTACTGAGCCTGCACTTTAAAGCCCGCGAGCCACAACTACTGAGCCCGTGTGCCACAACTACTGAAGCCTGTGCACCCGGAGCCCATGCTCCAAAACAAGAGAAGCCACCACGATGAGAAACCCGCGTACCTCAAAGAAGAGTGGCCCCTGCTCGCCACAACTAGAGAAAGCCCACGCAGCAAAGAAGACCCAACGCAGCCAAAAATAAATAATTTTTTTAACAAAAGGATTACTATTGTTTTAAAAAAAAAGAAAGAAATGGTAAAGGACATCCTCAAGCAGAAGAAAAATAATAACAGCTGGAACACTGAATCTATACAAAGGTAGGGGAAAAGAAATATAAATTACAACTAAATGGGTAAATATATGATTTTTTCTTAATATTTAAATCTCAAAAAATCACCACAAACTTCCACATCTAGAAAGATGAAATAAATGTAAACTTTTCTATTCCTCCATTAAATATAGTTATGCATTCTGTACATTATATATAAAACAAATATAAAAAGTTTCTGAAAGAGAGAAGGCAAAATAGCTAGAGAACTCAAGATTTAAGAAATGTGCTCAAAAAAAAAAAAATGAAGTTCTTAGGAAGTAAATCCAATAAAACATGTCCAGTTTTGTATGCTGAAAATTATAAAATGGTGATGAAAATAGTCAACAAAGATTTAAATAATTGGAGAGATATAGTGTGTTTATGGATTGGAGGACTCAACATAGAAAAAATATCAATTCTCCTCAAATTGATATATAAGTAATATACAATTTTTATCAAAATTCAAGAATTTGTAGAAGTAGACTAAAACTATTATAAAATTTGCATAGGAAAAGGAAGAAACTTGAATAGCTTAAAAATGTTTTGAAAAAGAACAAAGTGGGAAGAATCAGTCTACCCAATTTCAGTTACTAGATAGCTACAGTAATCGAGACTATGTGATACTGCCAGATAGACAAACACAAGTCATGGAATAGAACAGAAAACCCAAAAACAGACCCAACAAATATGCCCAAACTGACATTTTTTTAAGGTGCAAAACTAATTCAATGGAGTAAAGATAGATTTTTCAACAAGTAGTGCTTGAAGAATTGGACATCCATAGATTAAAAAAAAAAAAAAGAACACAACCAGTTTCACATCTCATAAAAATATTAACTCAAAATGGATTGTGGATTTAAATGTAAAACTATAAAATACTTAGGGGAAAAAAAAAAACTAAGGGAAAATTTTTGATATCTAGGGCTAGGCAAAATGTTCTTGGACTTGATGCCAAAAATACATTTTATAAAATAAAAATAGATAACTTATACCATATCAAAACTTAAAACTCTGGCTCTGCTAAATACCCTGATAAAAGAATGAAAATATACGCTGCAAAGTGGGAGAAAATATTTGCAAACCATTTGTCTGTCAAAGGACCAATACCTATAGTACATAAAGAACTTTCAAAACTCAACAATAAAAAACAAATAATGCAATTAGAAAATGGGCAAAAAACATAAAGAGACATTTTATTGAAAAGAATATATAGCTGACAAATAAGCACTTGAAAAGATGTTAAACATCACTAAAAATTAGAGAAATGCAAATTAAAACCACAATGAGATATCATCTTACATCCATCAGAATATCTAAAATAAAAATAGTGTCAACATCAAATGCTGGTAAAGATAGAGATATGAAAGGGCCAGATGGGAAAGCCAGCCTCTTGCTCCTTCCTACTGCAAGTCTTTCAGCTGAAGCCGATCTCAGCCTGGGATGGTAGAAAAATCTTATGTTAAATAAACTCAAAATTTTGATTATTAAATAGAATTGGGCTATTTTCTAAACTGAGATGGTTTTAATTCAAAGTGGTCCACAAACTACTTATATTATACAGAAATGTATTGGAACTGAAGAAAGTCTGAGATTGAAGATCTGGCCTCTATTGAATCTATATTGGGAAGAGTGGAAGACAGTTTCTTTATGATATATCATTAATTGTAACTTGTAAAATATTGTGATTCATGTAATAAACAAGAGATTGCTGAGAAATCATTCAAAACAGTTAAAATACTTACTTTTGACAAAGAATTTCAGAAATAGGAACATGAATAAGGATGAATAAGCACTACTGATGGTAGTGCTCCTGGTGATAATGGACCTGTTAATGCATTTTTGTATTTAACCAAGAACCATGCATTAGAATACCTTTAAATATTAAGAATATTTATAATAGGAAATGTCATACCCTTTTGTAAGTATAATTGAAAGGACTTTATTCCTTTTCATCTGCAAATAAACACCACATCTCTACTGGCATCTTTATTAGTATTGCTTAAACTGATGTTTTCACAACTGCCCCTCATGAGAACCCTGCACTGGGAGTCAGCAACTCTGGATTCTTTTTTCACCCTGTTGCTGGCTTAACACATTACTCTAGAAATACTACGTAACCTCTCCCTCCTCTCTTTCCACATTTTTTTTTTTTTTTTTTTTTTTTTGTGGGGTGCGCGGGCCTCTCACTGTTGTGGCCTCTCCCGTTGCGGAGCACAGGCGCTGGACGCGCAGGTTCAGCGGCCATGGCTCACGGGCCCAGCCGCTCCACGGCATATGGGATCTTCCCGGGCCGGGGCACAAACCCGTGTCCCCTGCATCGGCAGGCGGACTCTCAACCACTGTGCCACCAGGGAAACCCTCTTTCCACATTTTTAAAAAGACATGTATTATAGCTACTCCAAATACGCCAGAAAATCATTTTCAAGTGCCAAGCATGTATTTATGGCGTGGTTTCCCAATATCTGGAAGTATGCTTTACCTTGTGCTTAAAGGAAACTTATTGAAAGATTTAAAGTTGCCTAGAAACAAGCTGAAACTGAAGTTTAAAAAATGGGGTTGGAAGGTGCTAGAATAACCAAGTATTCATATGGGGAAAAAAACATTTCCTTCTATTTCACCCAATACATAAAAAAAATATTTAATGGGCAAATTCATAGAGACAGAAAGTACAACTGTGTCTACCAGGAATTTAAGGGGAGAGGGGAATGGGGAGTTACTGTTTAATGGATACAGAGTTTCAGTTTGGGATGGTGAAAAATTCTGGAGATGGATAGTAGTGATGGTCACTCAGCAGTTTGAATGTACATAATGCCAATAAGTTATACACTTAAAATGGTTAAAACCATCAATTTTATGTTATATATATTTTACCAAAAAATACAATTGAAAAGGGAAAAGGAATTGAGTCTTTGGAAAGCAGGGTGGCCCTCATAGCAACCTCTGGTCCTAACTAATGTGTGGCTTATCAAGTAGGATGGGATAAAACCACTGCCTCACTTAAAGGCTGGGGTTAAAAGACTGAATAAAATAATGCTTCAAGACTTTAAAGTATACATCAAACTGGTGGAATAAAAAACGTATAGCAAGTATATGTTACAAATGTGTGCTTAGAACTATAAAAAAAGTGAAATAGCATAATTTCCATTAGACTGAGATATCAGACTCCCTTGAGATGCCATACATGGCGTCCTACGTGATATATGCAGTTTAATGTATGCCAATTATACCTCAATAAAACTGTTAAGAAATTTTTTCTTAATTCAAAGTGAATGATAGAAATTTAAAAGCTAAAAATATAAAACTTCTAGAATAAAAGAGAAAAATATCTTCATGATGTTAAGATAGACAAATGTTTCTAAAGAACACAAAGAGCCCTAACAATAAGAGAAAAAAATTGGTAAATAAGACTTCAACAACAACAAGATGTGTACTCATCAGAAGGAATAATTAAGAAAATAAAAACATAAACCACAGACCTGGATATTAATATCTGCAATGCCTATATGTGATAAAGAACTTGTATCTAGAATATACATGTATGCATATATATATATATATTTTTTTAATCCCTAAAACTCAATAAAAACACAATACAAATGGGCAAACAACTTAACAGACACTTCCCCAGGAACATACAACTGGCCAGTAAACACATAAAAGGTGTTCAATATTATCACTCATCATAGAAATGCAAGTAAAAACCACATCACTAGAATTGCTAAAATTAAAAAGAATCACAAAATCAATTGTTAGTAGTAGACATGTGGAGCCACTGGAACTCCCATATTTTGCTGGTGAAAGAGAAACTGGTCATCACTTGGAAAACCACTTGGCAGTTCACTATAAAGTTAAAACATACCTACCCCGTGATTGAGAAAATTCACCTCAAAATACTTTTCTGGAGGAAAATAAAAACTTCTGTCCCCAAAATCCTCGTATAAGAATGTTTATTACAGTTTTATTTATAATTCTAAAAACCAGAAACAAATTAAAATGTGAATGAGTAAACAAATTGTAGATATTTATACAAGGGGATACTAGCTAGAAATATAAATAAAAGTACAATCAAGGCACACTACAGCATGGATGAATTCCACAGAAATCATTTTGGGCAAATGAAGCCAGGTATTTAACATTCCATTTACATATAGCTGTAAAACAGGAAAAACTGGTAATAGAAATTAAATCAATTGTTGCCTTGTATTTCAGGAGAAACTGAATGTAAGAGATTGAATGTGAAGGTGCATGAGGAAACATTCTGAGGTGATGGAAATGTTTTTGATTATAGTGTGGTCACATAGGAATATATATTTGTCAAAACTCATTCCACTGAAAACTTAATACCTATGCATTTTATTCAAATTATACTTTTTGATGGTTAATTTTATGTGTTAACTTGGAAGGTATTTGTGGATGAGATTAACAGTTAAATTGGCAGTTTGAGTAAAGCTCTCCATAATATGGGTAGGCCTCATTCAACCAGCTGAAGGCCTCAATAAAGCAAAAAAGACTGGCCTCCCTAGCAAGAGGACTGCCTTCCTCCTGACTACCTTTAGACTTCATCTGCACCGTTGGCTCTCTGGCCTGCCACCCTACCCTGCCAATTTTGGACTTGCTAGCCTCCATATTTGTGTGAGCTAATTTCTTATAGCAAATCTCTCTCTCTACCTCTCATAGATACATATACACAAACACACATCCTATTTTTTCTCTGGCAAACAATGATTAATATGTACCTCAAATCCAGAAAATAGTATAAAGCAAATTCTCCAGAAACAATATGCTAATTCAAGGAAATCCTTCCAAGACAGTAGATTCCATTCCAAGCCAGATTCAGAGTCCACATCTCAGAGGTAGCCAAAAATACTGTTTATTTTTCTTTATGAATCTTGCATAATCCTACTACTGGGAAAATCAAGTTTGAGCTTTCATTCTATCAACTTTCTCCTTCCTGAAGGTTCTGAGTCACTATCTGCCATGTAACCTATTTCTTAGCAGCTATTTCAATTTGTCCCTACTCTAGGACCAGAGTCATTATGGCTATACTCCTACAACAGAATCTTACTGCTCTTCATGACCTTTCTGGGTCATGGCTGGAAGCACTTGGAATCAAACAAGGCCCCTCCAACCTGTCAGGGTCTGAATAAAGTGTCTGCCTTCCCTGCACTGTGTACCTGAAATTCCTGCTCACCTGTTTGGCTGTTAGCCACTGTTTTCTGCCAGGTTTCTTGAAATCTTGCTCTACACAGGCATAGCTGAAGAATCAGCCAACTACTTGAGAGAAAATTTGCATACAGATTATTGTATCCACTTTGCTGAAGTTCATCTCGCCAAGATGTTTCTCCCTCAAGTCCCATCCATTTACTCAGTTCCAAGCTCACTTTTGTAAAATAGGCCATTTTCTGCCTTGGCTCTATTCGTAGGAACTGAAAACCAAAAAATATCTTCAGACGAAACAGCCAAAATGTTTGAGTAACATCATTTTCCTTCCTTTCTCTTAAAGAAAGGAGCCCTATACCCAGCCTGTCTCAGTTGCTCTCCAGGGCTTTCCAAAAGTTGCTTTGTGTTGTTTGTCCATATTTAGTAATTATTTTCAGGGACATCCACAGATAGAACCAAGGTTAGCAGAGCACATCTTTAAAAACATAAATTTTATCAAGTCACCCCCGCTCTCCAACCTTAAAATCCTTCAATGGCTTCCAACTACACTTTGAATGAATTCAGATACTTAGCCTTGACCTAAAAGGACTGCATAATCTGACCCTGCCTATCTCTCCTGGTTCACCTAGAGCCACTGCTGCATTATGTTCAGAGTTACTTAGCCACATGTCCCTTCTTGCAACTCTTGAAACATAACACTACCATATATAAAATAAACAACAAGGACATACTGTATAGCACAGGGAACTATGTCCAATATCTTGTAATAACCTATAATGGAAAATAACTGAAAAAAATGAATGCAGACATAAGCATATATATATATATATATATATATATATATATATAAAATATATAACCAAATCACTTTTCTGTACACCTGAAACTAACACAGTATTGTAAACCAACTATACTTCAATTAAAAACAAAAGACAGAACTAACATAACAAGCCTCTTGGTGGCTCAGGGCCTTTATTTTGGCTACCCCCTCACCTCTGCTTGAAACACTCTTCTCTCTTTTATTAGCTTATTTCTTCTCATGATTGACCATGATTGACCCCAATGCAACCTTCTCAGAGAGGCCCTCCTTAATCACATTATGTAATCTCATACTCCCTTGTTATTCACTATTTCTGAACCCTCTTTTTCATTTTACTCTTTCAGTGCGCATCACAATATAAAAAGTTACGTAGCAAAATCATACCCAAAGAAATGGAGAAAGTGAAGAAGAAATAGGTAGGATTTAGCTAAGCAGAGAAAGAGAATACAATTACAACATCTGCAAAGTCACTTATATGCAGAGATTAGTAATAATATTCAAGTCCGAGGAAGGGAGATGATAAAAGGGAAGTGAATATGTAAGGCTTTTACTAAAAAGTCAAGTCACTTTTTGTATACTGTTGCAAGATTTGATTGACTTGTGAAATGAACAATTAACAAACATGAAATTATTTTATTTTTATCAATACTTAGGCCAAATTTGCTTTGTGTGTCCTCATCTCTTTCTATGCAAGTGAAGAAAATTAACATTAGTGGTGTCTTTTGTTCTCAACTTACTCATATAATTAATGGGATTTTTGTTTTCTACTAAAAACTGTCTTCAAAGTATTTTATGTATTCATCATGCGGTAAGATTAGTAAATCTTTATTAAATCTGTTGCACATATTTTAAAAATTCTTGACATTTATTGTAATTTTTTTGCCATATCAAAGTTTGAATTTTTGTAGTTAAATCTGTCTTTTTCTTTATCACTCCTCTTGATGTGTCACACTTAGAAGGTACTTCCCTACCCTAAGATGCATTCAAGTTTTTAAGTCATCTTAAAATTTTATTGTTAGTATGTATTAAATACATTAGAATTTCTTTTGATTTATGTTGTAAATAGGGAATCTAAATTATCATTTCCTAAATGTCAATCATCACTATATACTATATGATAATATTTTCCCCATAGCTTTAAGATGTCAATAATAAAATACTTAATATTTACAATTATATGAATACGTGTGAATTCAGTACATACACACATACACCCCTGTATCTAGGTATTTTGCTCTGCTTAATTGATACATCCATTAACCTTTATAATAGTGCTTCTTAATGACTATTTGTTAAATAAATAGAATTAAATTACATATTAATTAGTCATTAAATTTTTACTTAATATTTATTTAGTAACAAAATTAAACATAGCATCTCAACTTTACATGTATATTTTAATATGTTCTAAAACAAAGCACTATTTTTTACTCTTGTTTTCAAAAGTTATTGAATATTTTACTTTGTTTATTCTTAAAGTAACAATATGAAATTATCATCTCAGACCACATTAGAAAAACATGTCACATTTGATGCAAAAAAGAGTCATCTAGAGACTGGTATAAATATACTGAGAGAAATGTTTTCTACAGAGCTGGGATAAAACTAGATTTCAAAGATTTGCTCAACCTTATTTTGATTCATCCAGTGCCTTACTGAGTACACAGAAACCTTTCAGTAAATATTTATTGACTGAAAAACATATTTGAAGGCATTTCAAATGTGAGCTATTTGTCCAAGCTGTACAAATAAAATTACACAGATAAAAAAATTCCCCTTTATAATTTTATTAGACATGAGTTTTCAACCAGCTTGAACTAACAATTAATACATGTTTATTGGCTGCTTGTAGAAGTCTCAATTGTTTTTACGGTATATACAAAGAAGTAGAAGATGTAATGAGTCTCTTATTTCAAATAGTTGGCAATAAAATGGGGAAACGTAATGTGTATTTAACCACTAGGAGGAAATTAAGAATTTTTAGAGGAAGGAAGTTTGTAAGGTCTGGAATCGCATAGGTTCCCTTATAGAAGGCTAAAGAAGGATGGATGGCCTTTCACTTTAGATATATAACAATAGGCAGGGAAAATGTGAACACAGCAGAGATCCTCCCCTCGAGTACCAGGAATCTTGGTGTGAGAGCTTTGATGAACTATTCCCATGAAGCAAGTAGACTTCATGAGTCCTATGCCAATTATTTTAGGTGGAATTCTTTTTGAAAATATATTTAACTGGAAAAAAGTAAAATATGATTTTTTTACTCTTTACACAGTGTGCATTTTCCTTTCTTTTTTTATTTTTTACTTTCTTTTTTCAAATTCCAGTTTCAGGCAAAAGGCTTGGGTTCTTGGCAGAAGGTATTGATGTAAGTATTCATTTCTGTATTCTCCAGTTCCTAGTACTACACAGACATTTAGGTTATCTGTTTTCTACATATTTATTTTCGTTAATTGCATACACAAAAAACAAAGGAAATAAGGTAAAAAAGTATTAAATATATTTAAGCCCACTGTGTGTTGTGCCTGTAGACATGATGTTAGGAATCCACATGAAAATACAAAGATCAAGCCCTTCAACAGGTTTGATTTTTGGTGCATTGGGCCAAGACACATGCAAGAAAAAAGCAGAGCAGTTAATGAGCTAGTGAAAAAATTTATTAAGATTAGAACCTACATAATTAGATGATACTTGCTGATGTTTTTCTTAGTGTGTATATATCATATATCCTTAAAATATCTGTAATATTTTGTTTGCTTGGAGAAATAAATTCAAAACAAAAAGCTTCACAACAGATATGTCAATGTAAGGATCACATTTCATATTTTATCCTGGAATGTTTATGAAATCTCTGCTCCATTAAGTCTTCACCCCAATAACCTTAGAAAGCCCATTGATATTACAGTTTAGTTCTTGTTGGTTGATATTTATATCTTTCAGCAATAAATGCTTTTATTTTGAAATTGCTTATGAAAAGGTTAAACTAGCTCACCATATGCAGAAAATAAACACGTATTTTTCCCTCGGATAAAATGCCAAGAATATGAAAATAAACAGGTGGATTTATGGATGTATACCAAAACATCACTAAAGCTTAGTTGATTCTGCTTACAAAGCCACCTTAATATTCAGTGGAGATCACTGCCAGATCCATTCGACAATAGTGATTGATGTAAATAAGTAAAGACAGAATCATTCCCCCAATTATATTGCGTCCTAGCTCAGCTGTTCAGGCTAGGCAGCCATGGTTCCAGATACTGAACTTTCTCTGTCACTCTCTCCTTCGTTAGTTCTCTTTTATCTTCAAACATTTTATAGAAAATAGCCCACTTTTGACCCTAGAGGGGTTTTTTGTTTGTTTGGTTGGTTTGGGGTTTGATTTTGGCCGTACCACAGGGCATGCCGTATCTTAGTTCCCCAACCAGGGATCGAACCCATGTCGCCTCCAGTGGAAGTGTGGAGTCCCAACCACTGGACGGCCAGGGAAGTCCCAACACAAGAGTTTTAATATAAAAGTAAAAAGGTCTCTCTCTCTCTCACTCCTAGACCTAGGTCAAGACAGGAAGGGGCATAGGGAGACTCAAGTGTCCTCAGTAACTTTACTTTGGTTTTGATATGTAGTAATGACTGAAAATGGAGTAACCAAGGCATTTAGCTCCCAACTATCTATTCTTATACTCAGGGTGAATTGATCAGCAAGGTTCATGCTCTGCAGGAAAGCCCTGTGAGCAAACAGATAACAATTTATGCTCCTGCAAATCCTTTCATAAATTGCACCCTTGCTGTTAGTGTTCTTCTTAGCAAAGAAGCTCCTGGGAGAATGGGAGATATAGAGTGTCCAATAAGTAAGACAAAGTCCTTTGGATTTCTCAACTTTTTGGAAAAATATTCTAATCCTAGTAGATAGTTCACAACACTTAGATTTTAATAGAAGTTTTTCCAGTTTTCTGTTCTAGTCTAACCTTGCCTATAAGCTGTTTCAAAGGGGCCCTCAATAAATAGGACTTCTACAACAAGTGTGATGGTTTTCATCAGTTAATGAGAATCAACTTGGATGTGTATATCAGTTACTGTCAACATTATGATGACTCTGAACCACAGTCAGAGTGGCAGTCTCTTGTTTAATGTTTTTTTCCTTCTCCGTTCAATGTGGTCACGACTCACATGTTAAGAATAGTACTACTTCATAGTGTAAAAAATTAATAAACAGAAGCCTCAATTAAACAGAGCTGCAAGATCAGAAAGGGGAATTCTCATGCCCTGTGACGGTAGCAGAGCCCGACGGTAGAAAAACTCCTCTCCTTTCCTGGCAAGGACTCAGTCAATAAAGAGCCATAGACTCTTTGTTTACTATAGAACTACCAACTTCCTTTTCCTCTTTATAAAAGCTTTCTCCTTCCCTTGTGGGGTGGGAACTTGCATGTGGCTGCCATTGTTGCAGACTCCAAATTGTAATTCTCTGCTGATTCCAAATAAACCTATCTTTGCTGGAGAAATACAGGGCAGTCTGCTTATTTCAGGTCAACAATAGTATTGGGAGAATTAAATGAATTGATACATTATAGCATTTAGAACAAAGTAAGCATTCAATGAGCATTAATAATTTGACCTTTTTGCTTCTTGCTGTGGCTGTTGTCTCTATAATTACCAGTACTGAATGACAGTCTGCATGACTGCCTCAGCCTCCCATTCCCTCTCCAGCTCCCATATCCTCTGGACCATTGCAGATATGAACTGGAAAGCAGATGGGAGTCAGGGCATGACGGCAGGGAAGGAACAGCTCTCCACTTTAACTTTTGACATAGGGACTTAAAATAGGTCCTCCCCTAAAACTCTCTCAGCAGGATTGTGACTAAATTGCAACTTTACAAAAGATTTAACTGAAAGTTCATGGTTAACAGAGGGGTACACAATCAGTTATTTTCAAGTGCCAATACATGTGGTTCATTTCAGAGCACTCTAGCCCAAGATTACCCACATGGATTTCCTAACAGTCTGGCACTCTAGATGACAACTTGCCTACAAGCAGTAAGGTCAGTTTAGCTTTCATTATCAAAAAGGCAGTGGAGCATTCTGTTCTACATTTAATAATTATGATACCCAGAGAAAAAAATTCTCCCATTACCCCAAATGAAGACTTGTTTCTCAATTTTCTCATTTCTTCAGATTCTGGTTTATCCCAGAATCTGCTGTTTCCTCTGAATCATTTTCAACAAAAACTCTCATCTCTACAATATAACAATACAGTTTAATGTAGTGTAATCCATTCTAAGTCTTCTAAAGAAAAGAAGCATTTCTACCATCTGTTTCCTCCAGCCTTCTCATCCAGGCAAATACAGCAACAAAGTCAACAGGGACAGAAACTCTCCCTCAGCCAAATGTACACAATTTTATATTGCAAAGTTGAATATTTAGCTTCTTCATCTAAATCATCTGCATTTCGGTAAAGGGACACGTCAGTTCTTCCCACAGAACAACAGTTGGGTACATTATGGGATACCATGAACAATTACAGATGCACTCATTAATTTATTTCAAAAATTGCTTTAATTGCTAATGATGCCTGGCACTGGAAAATAAAAATTAAGAAAAAAATTTTGAAACATGAGCCTATCTTCCGAAGCTAAAAATCTAGTGTTAGGGAAATAATAAATAAGTTAAAAACCAAAATATTATTATAGAGTGCTGTAAGTTTCATGAAGGAAACAGGGATCTGTGCAAAACAATGGCAGATGGCATTAGTGATGATATGGCATCCTTTCAGTCACTGTGTGCTTTGTTCAGCAATAGTATGTTTTCTGGGTATGATCTTATTTTTGAAAATATCATTGTCTATGTTATGTCTAAAAAGTACAGAAGCTGGGTTAATAGTTGAAAATATTACAAAAAAGTGTTACAAAAAAGCGTTTCACTATAGTGAAACTAAAAGTGGTAGCAATAAAAATAATTAAATATGTAAAGAAAATGGCAAATTTGGCATGTCAGGGATCAATCTTTTGAAAATAATATAGATTCTGAGGAACAAGTAGCAAAGCATACATTATATGCAGAAGTCCATAACCAGCAAGAGTGGTCTGCTGTCTTCCCTCATCCCCCATCTGCTCTGTTATTCCAGAGTTTTAACAAGCATCCAACAATCCTATATATGTTTCTTATATACCAGGTTTATTGCTCATTTATTCCCATAAACTGTAAATTCCACAAGATCAGGGTTTTCTTGTGTGATGAATTTCAAGCACCGTGAATAGTACTTTATGCATAGTAGGGTTAAATAAATATTTGTTAAATCAAGAAATATGTAAGTAAATGAGTATACAAATGAACCAACAAAGAATCTAATAATTTCAAAATGAATAATATTGGATGAATTCTAAAATTAACTTGCATTTTTGTCTTTTAAAGCTCTCTGAAGTAGACCCATTTAATCTTCCCTATTTTTCCTTTCTCCTATAGAAAGCTGGTATAATTTCTACATATAAGTAATTTTCATGACATTTTTTAATTGAAGTATCGTTGAATTATAATGTTGTGTTAATTACTGCTGTACAGCAGTGACTCGGTTATGCATATATGTACATTCTTTTTCATATTCTTTTCCATTATGGTTTATCACAGGATACTGAATATAGTTCCCTGTGCTATACAGTAGGACCTTGTTGTTTATCCATTCTATATATACCAGTTTGCATCTGCTAATCCCAAACTCCCAATCCAACCCTCTCCCTCACCCCTCCCTCTTGGCAACCACCAGTCTATTCTCTATGTCCCTGATTCTATTTCTGTTTCACAGATAGGTTCATTTCTGTCATATTTTAGAGTCCACATATTAAGTGATATCATGTGGTATTTGTCTTTCTCTTTCTGACTTACTTCACTTAGTATGATAATCTCTAGTTGCATCCATATTGCTGCAAATGGCATTATTTCATTTTTTTATGGCTGAGTAGTATTTCTAATTTCGATTACTTATATGTTTTATTAAAATATAAGAAAATAATGTGAAAAACACTGGGGGAATAATTCATATGAGCAAATATAGGGATTTTAAAAATATTCTAATATGATGGTCAATATATTCATTCATTAGTTCAACAGATATGTTTTGAGAATCTGCTATGTGTCAGGGGGTATAGCTTTGAAAAAGGAAGACAATATTACTGAACTCATGGAAACACATGCAAAGAAGTAAACACACTGAGTTATTTCAGAGAGTGCTAAATGCAGTGAAAACTTAAAATGGAGAAGGAATGAGGATCTTGTTTTTGGTCAAGGTAATCAGGGAGTCTCCATCAGAGGTGACTTTTGAATTGAGACCAGAATGGAGAGACTGCACACCCTATGGGAACGTGGAAGAACAGAGTTTTCTAGGCAGAGAGAATAAGTATGTGAGATTAGAGGGAGGCAACATGAGCACAGGTACAGAAAGGAATGAAGTCCAGTACGGCTGGAGGCCACTGAGAAAAGAAGAATATGATGTGTGTTGAAGTCAGAAAGGTCTCAGGGACCTAAATCACTCTGGGCCTTGTTGACACGGACAGTGTTTGGCCTTTATTTCTTGTTCACTTGTACTTCGCTGGAAGGTTTCATCTTTCAAGTAACAAAATTTGATTTATTTCAGTTTTAAAAATATCCCTAGCTGTGTATAGAAAATGACCAGCACTGCTGGGGGAAAATATCTTCCTCATGTGTAATTTTCTTTTTCCTATGAAATCTCTCGGTGAGGAAAGATAGTATATTGAAATACTATTACAATTCTACACGTCTTGCCTTTTATGCTTTAAAAGTCACAGTTCTGAAATTTTATTCATGTGTACCACAAATACAATTTTTTAAAACTGATCATTAATTTTTGTCTAAAAGGTGTCTACTTCTTTAGAACTAACTTAAGTTCTCCACAATGTGGGGGAAAAAAATTAATGACAGTTACTCCAGTCCAAGGATATTACTTTTGATAGAAGTATCCCTAAATCTTGGTTTACTTCAGTCCTTTTCAGTGAAATTGCACATTAAGGTTGGCAGATTGCAATGGGTAAAAATCATCAATATTCCACTTCTTATTCCTCCTAACAAACTAAAGCCTGATGGGCTAAAGTAAATTTAAAATCTAAACCCACAATGTTGTATTAAATTCAGTTTTGGCAGTTAGTAGATATTTTTTATCCTACAACAACAGATGTGACTAAAAGAACTGATCTTGTTGACATCGCTACCCTTGTATGGATAGAAATCAATATTAACAATATAATTTACCATTGCATATTTTGGCAAGGAAATTTTAACCATTCATAAAGTCAGGCTGAGCTTGTTCTCCATTGCAGTGTCACAGCCTACTTCTGATAGAAAACATTTTTATCTGCAATTGGCTAAGTCATTTATCTTAGTGAGACATCACAGGCAGTAGATGGCATCAGCAAGTAGATATAGGAAAACCGCCATCATTAATTATAGTGAAGGCTGGAATTGGGGTCGCTGAGCTTCCAGTGACAGACTCACAAAGGAGGTAACACAACTTGTGATTCAAGTACAATTAAGTGTAATATATTAATGTCTTTTTAGTCACCTCTTTAAGTGCAGGATTAACTCTAAATCTTCATTATAATGAATAGTGTCCAACCAAATTTGGGAGTGTTTGATCTAGATTTAGTACTGTCTTTGCATTTGAGCTTCCTGACAAGATTCATGACAATCACCCATGTGTTATGGGTAACTTAAGCCAGTATCTACACACAAAAAATAAAGTGGAAGACTGAAACAATACTCCAGATAGTTTTTCCCACATTTTGATTGTCTGCCTGATTACAATTTCAAGAGTAATTTGCAGAGAAACAAGTTTTCATTTTCTGAAAAGTTTTCTGTAAAGGTTATTTAGCATACAGTTATGTAAGAGCATAATCATTTTGACAAATAGGACATACTTTCAGAACATAAAATGGAATAAATAAGATTATATGAAAAATGTGCAGTACATTTTGTCCCTGGCAAAAGGTATTCAAATCTGGCTGACCCTAATAACTATTAATCAATATTAATTTGGTTACTTATGCATTTAGCTATTGTGTTTTATATTTTCTGTCTTAAAATTTGCAGTTTTTAAATACATTTCTACCTTTGTTCTTCCATATTTATTGTAGTTTGTTTCTCTCTAGCCTCTGGTTCTTCTATTTGATGCCTTCTGTAGCACTTTTCTATGCTATTCCTTCCATTTATACTCATTCAACTCTTTAATATTTTGAGTGTATTTAGCACTGAACTTTAATTTTGGTCTGACTGTCTACTTTTTTCTTTAAAATTACTGCAGTATGTCTATTAAAGTTTATCAGAACTTTTATATACTGGTTCATCCGTTTTTACCTTTCTTAAATTAGGGGAGAAAAGTACCTTATACAGTAAAATTCACCACCCATTCAGAGAATTCCTTGATTACATAAATCAATGATAAAAAATGCACATACCTGTTACAAATGCTGTTCTTTAACTCGATTAAATTTAAAATATTTTGCTATATGTAAGGCTGGTTTTGTTAGAAATCCTAAGTTTACATTCAAAAAGACAAAATTTATAAATCACTCAGAGATGTGTATGGTTCTTAGAAACACTATTTACCTGTCACCTATCAGTATGCATATTTATAAGTTTGTGTGTGTGTGTGTGTGTGTGTGTGTGTGTGTGTTAAGTGATAGTGGATTCGGAGGAATCTGTTGGTTTGGCATGATCACAGGAAAGCCATGTTTCACCAAACACTGAGAAAAATAATGAAAAGTTGTACACGTATCTTTTGTTTCTATTTGTTCCCTCACTTTGCTATGGACTTATATAGACTAGTATTGGGGTGGTAGCATAGCAGTTTCCTGTCTCAAGGTGGCTTCATACTATTAAAAGCAAAACAGCACACTCCCTTTGGTTCAAAGGAGTCTACAGTAAATAACTGTGAAGGTGAGCTCTTTCCAGATACAACCCTTCTCCATCCAGACTGATGTTGCTTATCTTCCGTATCCATTAAGAGATGGATGGGATATGGGAGAAAAAAATAATCCCCGAGGAGGTTATTATGTGCATGCTGCTCCTGGGCCATGACTCATCTAGTGAGCCTCCTGTAGGAATATTCTTACATGAATATTATCTCATGGAATCCTCACAGCAGTTCTGTGAGGAAGGGAGACATGATATATTATTACAGATAAGGAACCTGAGACTCACAGAGGCTGCCTTTTGCAAAGGCTACATACTAGAAAGGGGCAGTTTCTCACTAAGAATTCTGTGTGTTCTGACTTTAAAGTCCGCATTCTGTCCACATCATGTAGCCCCTAAAGCAGATCTCAGCACAGCTGGCAATGCCTGCAAAGCACAATGAACTACTGGGTTCTGTTATTCTGCTCTCTAAGAACTTTTTGGCCCGGTTATACAGCACCAGTTCTTGCTTTGCAAGAAAAGAAAAAAAAAAAAAGAAAGAAGAAAGGTAGAAAACAGTAAGTCAGTCTTGTGCCCATTACAGTAAATGGTAATGTATATAATTTTTCGATTAAAAAAATTTCAAAAGTTTCCATATATTCTCCTGTGGCCTGCCCCTGACAGCTTCGAATTCCACCAATCTTACTCTATTAATTCATGTTAGGCATTTTCTTCTCATGCTTCAAGTTGCAAATATCTCTGGAACCAGTGGGGCACTGAAATTAGTGTCACATATTTAATTTTCTTAAGTAATTGGAAAGGCAAGCAGTATGGGAGCACTGGAGAAACTGAAGTGGGAGAAAGAGGAGAATGAAGGAGGATACCTATAAAAAGCCCTCTCCATTTCACTATTTCTTTATATTTGATCTTGCTCATAAATCAAGTTGTACGAGTTAGAGACACAAATATCATCATAAATGTCTTTAAATAGGCACTGATGACAGTTCCATACAGGCTTTCAAGGGAAACAGTGGTGTTTTGGGAGCTCTTTTTTAACATTCAGGTAAGCATCATGTACAACCACATCTCCCCATGGCAATTCTTTATTGCCCTAGTAAGTGGCAGGACTCTGATAGGGACAGTGCCCAACTGACTCAGAGTAACAAATATCATACTTTTGGCTCATATGCATGGCCCCTGATTTCTCGATGCCATCTTCAGAGAAATAAATCATCATAAAGTTGACTGAGTGTGTCCTATGTGCATGTGCTTGACTATATTTGATATAATTGACAACAATAAAAAGACATTAGAGAAGAGAGGCATCAGTGTTGTCAAGTGAGTGTCACCTGACCCACGACTTCCAAAGAATAGTCAGGATATGGATGGGCTGAGAGGAAAGAAGAAGCCATCCAACAAGAGTAGGGATAGGTAGTACAGAAATAGTGTAACCACATGACATCTGTGTCTGTGTCTGGAGGGGGCTGCATGTGGTGGAAGAAAAAGGAGAGGTATTTTGCAAAGTTAAAAGGTTAGTCTGATTAAAATAGTTCATGGTACTAACAGGAGATCATTTTAAAACTGTAGAATTCAGTGAAATTATTGAATACCATAATTTGGGTTTATTTTTATATCACATTTGACATCTCAGCACAGTAGCACTTATAGCACATGGAGAAAAAAATAATTATGTTTAAGTGAGCATTCTGTATAGGCTGTGGCTTTTGTACTTCTTCATCCTCTGTATACCAGAATATAACAGAAATATAGTATACCTAACAGAAAGTCAGTGTACAGCCAGACCAGGATTCTCCATCTATAGCAAAATTTTGAGGTGCTCTTGGAAGGACTGTATAAAGAGAAAGAAAGAATATGTAGAAAATAGGTGAACGCATATCTGTTATGAGAGTCAAGTATATGTTACTGTAAATACTTATATGCAATGAACTCTAACATCCACCCAGGGGTTTTTGTTTTAATGTTTAGTTGCTCATGTTAAAGAAATCATGTAAACAATTAGCCAGTTTTTCTGATGCTCTGTTTAGATTTACTGCCATCTCACTCCTGCTTAAGGATTGTTGTTACTCATCAGATAAGCTGAGTTCTTAGCATTTTCTTTTTAATTCCTTCAATCACTTTTGAAGCTTTAGTTCTGCTTTTCTAACTTCAGTGACTTGTGTGTGTGGTCTTGCCCTTTGGGTAGCAGTGTTCTAAAATGAGAGAGAGAGGATTTTTAAAAAACTTTTCCTGGAGGATCTTGTGACTAGAGTCAATCTAAAAAGAAAAAAAAGAAGTGTATATGCCACTTATACATGTTGAGTTCCTACCTTTGAATTATCCCAATCTTAGAAACTTGTTATACTTTAAATTCTGTCTTATAAGTAAATGGTCAGGGCAAAGTACTTAATCACTGTAGGGTAGCAGACTATGCCACCCCCAAAATATGCCACTTTAGCATAGGGGTTATTTTGATCTGAAGTTAATTGAGAGGAATTAGATACAAAAAAGTTCTCTGCCCTCCTCCTTTACTTTCTCTAAAAGTAGAACATAAATTTAGGAAGGTGTCTCTCCTCCCCTCTCCAACAGGAAGGACAAAAGTTAATCACTGAACATTAGTTTGTATTTTTGAATCCCATACCCCTAACTTGCACCCTCCCTTAATAGATAAGCAACGAGGATATATTGTACAGCACAGGGAATTAATCACTATCTTGTAATAATTTTTGATAGAGTACAATCTGTTAAAACTGAATCACTATGCTCTATACCTGAAATTAATATCATATTGTAAATCAACTGTACTTCAATTAAAAAAAAAGTTAATTACTGAAGAAAATTTTAGATCCTAACAGCCTGGAGACAGCATCAGAGGAATCTACATAATAATATTTACTAATGAGGCTTTATCTACCATTAGTTTCTCATATGTTTACCTTTCCACATTTTCCTGCCCCTAGAGACTCAGGACCTTTCCACTTCTCTAAAAATGTATTATTTCTTTGTTAAGATGCTGTATAAGTCCAAGTTCTAACCAAATCTTTGAGTCACTCATCTCCAGGTACTCCCATGTGCCATATGTATGATGTACATGTTAATAAACTTCTGTTTCGGTTTTCTCTTGTTGATTTGTTTTTGGCCAGTCTAATTTATAGGGCCCCAGCTGGAGAACCTAAGATGGGTAAAAGAGATTTTTCTTCCCCTACATCACTTAATTCCAAAATTCTGTGAGTTTCTCTGCAAATTTTTATGGCTATATAATTTCATTCCATACCTAGGCATAATATTCAATATGAGAACCTTGAGTGCCAGCCGTACAGTGCTGGGCAAATCCTTTGCACACCCAGTCTCACCATATGGTATAGCTCTAAAGATAGATAAGAGCAATGAAACTAGTGAGCTCCTGGGCAGGGAGTGAAATGGGAATGACAGATAGCATGACAAACAGAAGAAACAACCAATTTAATCAGTCAACATGGATATATGGTGTTCCTACTAGAGTCCATGCCTGGCATTAAAGGAAGAGATAACATGGGCCTTGCCTTACAAGATCTGATTTAGAGATCCCATATTCATTCAAATATTTCCAAATATTTATTCCAATGTTCCAAAATTCCAATATTTATTAAATAATTAAACTTGTAAGAGCCAATGGTGACATTAAAAATAGTTAAATATTAATGTTATATGGAACCATTAGGACTGAAATTTCCAGGGAAAGATTTTTTTTGGGTAGGACTTTGTAGCAGGGTTTAAGATGAGGGAGTTTCAGAAACAAATATGTAAGTATCATAAGAAGTGGGAACAAAGGAAGCAGAGAAAGCGAGGAAAGGCTAAAGGTGGAATATTCTGGAAATAGTGAGATTTCACTCAAGAGAAGCTTTCATCAAGACAGAGTCAGGAATAACAAGAAGACCAGCTCTTAAGCAGTTGGAAATGTCATGAATCACTCAGCATAGGCAAAGGGGCCACAATACAAGGGACAAAGTGCAAAAGGTATTGAAAAAAAGTTCAGCAATTAAAACAGCTTTAAAATCATGTTTCTTACTGATGGTCTGTTGACACTCTGCACATAAGAGGTGTCCAAATAATACCAGAGAATTATTGTCTGGGCAGAATGAAATATGTCGCTTTAAAAGTCAAATTGAGGCTTTTCTCCCCTGAATATGTTCTGACTTTGGAGATTTATAATGATCAATTTCTATCACTGGTAGAGAGCTATACACTGAATACTGAATTTAAGATCTATCATTTGCTTGAGCTGCATTATAATAGTTTAATTTTTAAGACAATACAGCTGAAATAGTTTTCATACAGGAACTAGATAATAGACTGTAATACAGATTAGAAGAAAGTACAGTACATTTCTTCAGAGTACAAAGCAGGTGCCTTCAATGTTCATGTATTTTAAATGGAGATTGTTTTCTTTTAAGAGAAAATATTATATAGAATATTGATACAAAGGGATTATATATTTTTGTTTTATTTTCCTGAGTTGTAAAACTAATTTTCTTCCTCTAATGAGAGTTCCGTGAAATATTCCATGAAGTCTGTAACAAATCTGGCCTATAAGGAAATGGATTTATATAAACTAGAGCTGGGATTTTTCTGTATCTCAATGCAATTTCTTTCTTTGTAACATTTTATGCAGGCTTATTATGATTTTATCTACAGAGGCATTTAGGTATTTTTTAAATGGTAAGGAAAAAATCAAAATTTGAAATTGAAAAAAAGAATTCAAAGTGAGTTACCAGGACAAAGAGTTCTTGAATAATGAATTTTAGAAGTAAGATCACATTCTTACTATATAGAGTGCATATCTGAACAATTTCCAATTGTGACCTAGTAATCAAGACTTCTCTATAACACTGCCTATGATTACCATCATTAAGAATGGTATGGATATTATATATAAAAAGCACTGGAGAGGGCTCCTTTGAAATTGATGGCCAATATAACTATAACTCAGAGGCATTTACACGAACAACTTTGTAATAAAGAATAAGCCCAATGGTGTAAGAACAAGTTGATTTCAATCACAGTTTTAAGTTAAAGCTTGTGGGGGCCACAGTGAGTGTCTGTAATTATAGGAATGTGCTGTAGGATGGTGTGGGTTTTTTTTCTGAAGCTATTCCTGAAGAAGATAAATGAGGCATGATGGTGGTACTTTTTCATTGGTTATGTTTTCAATAGATCTTTTGTAATGATGTAAAGTGGCTTAGGAGAAGAAAAACTGATAAATCTGAAAATATAGATACTAGAATGATCTCTCCATGCAATGATGAGCAAAAGAAGTAGTTGAATTCATCAGTGTAACATATCCATGGTAAATGGACAGACCATGTATTGTTATTAGAAAAAGAGCTGGAGCTCCACAAACATCAAGTAAAAATGTAATAACCAAAGAAATTCTGGAAAAATGATTCCTCAATAGATGTTCTGACCATCCCACCCTCTCAATTCCAGTATCCTCAACTACTGCTCTTATATGAAGCACTACTGAATAGATCATAAAAGTCTTAGGCTTTGCTGGGTATTGAGGCAATGAGGAAATAATTAAGCATACCACTATCTAAACTCTAAGTTCAGGATAGTTCTATTACTGTTCAAAACTGGTCTGAAGTGTAGAGGCAGTGGGCTCCTACCCCTCTGCACTGCATCAAATCTATTCCCCCAGTAAAAACATAGGCCTTTGCCCTTTTTGAGCTCAATCCTGTCCTGATAAACTGACTACATGGGTGAGCCATACAAAATGCAACTTTTCCACAGATGATCAGTTCTAAAATACAGAAAACTCAGACGTGGTTGGAGCAAAACAGTAACTCAAGCTGAAGCTTCTCCACATGAAAGCTTGAGGCCAGAAAAACAGAACTCCTGCCCTCAAACCCAAACCTGAACTTGGATCTGGAAAGAAAGAGAAGCTATACGCAGAAAGTTTATCTTCTTTTAGCCAGAAGGATGCCTGGAGACAGAGGGTAGACAGTCTTGTGATGAGAATTACATTCTGAGGTTCTTGGAGAAAACTCAATCTGTAGAAATCCATAGATATTGGTATTTGAACAAGTGTGTAGTGCTAAGAGCACTCAAGCCTTGGAAGAAATGCTGGAGCATCATACCATTGGACACACTTTAACCTAAATCTCATAAAATAGCAATTTTTTCAGTGAAAGAGACTATGAAGTATAAAGTGTTACCGATGGAGCCTCAACAGAGGGCAGACGGATTGTGGGTGGTACATCATCAATGCCCAGTTGTAAATACTGTAGAACCTCCCACCACTTGTATCCCTCGTGATAGCTCAATAGCTTGATCTGAGTCATAAAGGCAAATAAAGCCAAGAGTAAATACATACTTAAGAAAATTTAGCACAGAACACAGAACACCCAAAGAAAACAATCCAAACGAGTAGGTTCTTCCAGTGAATTTGAATCTGGAATTTGAATTTGAATCTCACCTTGAATCTGGAGGAAACAGATGAAACTGTTAGAGAAATAAAAAGGAACACTGAGATTAATTCAATGATCATAATAAGGCTTTCAGGTATGGAAACATAATTTTTAAATTTAAAAAATATTAGAAATACTGAAAAAGTAGATGGTGATTGTTAAAAATAAGGCAGTATCCTGAAATCTTGAAATGATAAAAATGCAAAGAGACTGACAAGGAACTTGTAAGACATATCCAGGAAGTCTAACAGCTGAAACATAGGAGTTAAAGAAAAAGGGAACAAAGAGGTTGGGGAGAGACAATTCCTAGAGAAATGATAGCGAAGAATTTTCCCACGCATATGCACATACGAGCATGCTCATGTACACACCCACGAAGAAATTTTTGGGCCAAACTTCTGAATTCTAAAAATAGATAAAAAATTCTAACAAGATTCCACACAAAAGAAACAAGTTGTTTTTTTGTATTTTTGTTTTTTATAAAGGAAAACCAATTAGACTGGCATTGAGCTTTTCCCTTATAATACCAAAGGAAGAAGTGTATGGAATAACATCTATAGGCTACTGAAAGAAAAGGATTGGAACCTAAGTATCTACACCCAGCTTAGAATCATTCACCTGCAAAAAAAGAAACATATTTGTGGATAGGCAAATATTCAAAACCATATTATTCTATATCCATCAAAGGAAATACTCGAGAATGGATTTAAAACCAAAAAACAAATAAGTGGAACAGTATCCTTATATATCATTATGGAGGATGATGGGCAAGAGAGTTCCTTCAAACAAGAAAAGTGAGTTTTGTTATCCCTGTCCTGTACTATTTGTGTATGTTTTATATCATGGGCATATTGCTCTCATTTCACTGACATTTCTTTATAATAGTTTTCCTCCACTGCTTTAAAGTGGGAATGGGTATCTGGGTTCATTTTTATTATTGGTCATGAATGCCAGAATAATGAGAAACCATATTTATAAAGAACAAGAATATCCTAAGTTTCCTAACAACACATATCCTAAAGTTCCTGTTTTTTGAGGAAAACTTTAATTTGGATGAAGTTTGGATTGTCTCTCTTTAGAAATAGGGAACTGTGTTTCAGTTGCATATGGAATTGCTGAATTGGGTCCATGGGCACAGGTTTAGAATTATGTATCTGGGGGAAAAGATTGGGTTTGCCAGAAGTGAAATTGTAGTGAATTTCACTACAATATAGTAGGTATATAGTTTGGTCAGCTTACGTCAGGGAGCAACCGAAGTCCTGCTCTATAATAATTCTCTATTCAACTGTGTTCAGCCTAGGGTTACTATAGCTATGGATTTTTGTGTGTCTATCTTTTTATCACCAAGATTTCAATTGATATTTCTTTTATATTCATATCTTCTTGTTTTGGTTTTCATGTTTTTTTTAAATAATTGAAAACATACTTATTCCTATTATAATTGTATGCAGAGTGAGTTTATCATGAGTATTTAATCACTGAGTATGTCTTTCTTAGCACTATACTACTTAATATAATATGCAGACTTATATTGAAAAAGAGAATGTCATGTGATTATTTACACTCTCTCTCCCCCACTTTAACTGCCTTATCAGAATCATGCCAGCCCACTCACCCCTCTCTCTTTTTCTAAGGCAGCAGTCATAGTTCTGTTAGCTCAACCTGTAATTGGCACTTTTGTTTCCTACAGCAGCCAAACATGTAGCCTTTCTTTTTTTCACCCAGATCCACAGCCTTGCAGGACCATAACTTCAGCCTTACTCACTGCTTTGGTTTTATGTTTTGTTTTGTTTTTCTATTTCTTATCCACAGAAATATTTACCTTTTTATTTATTTTTTGATCCCAGCTACAACTGTTTTGCTTTTCTCTTTTACTATAGTATCTACTAGTGTGGATTTGGGGGTCTATATTGCATGGAATATTCCCTTCTTCTCTCTCTCTCTCTCTCTCTCTCTCTCTCACACACACACACACACATTTTATTTCCTCTGACGCATTTCCTCCTCTGTAAAGTAAAACAGTAATAGTACCTATAACTCTTTTTTTCTTTCCTCTAAAGATTAAGGGAGACAATACAAATGAAACCCTAGTACAATACTTGACACTTAGATAGGATTAAATATATACTAGTTATTTATTAATCTTGTTTCAAATTGAACTGACACTTTTGTGGGACTTAGATACACATATAAAATGAGATTTAAATTTAATTTTAGTCTAAATTGAAATTGAATAATTTGTTCTGTCCTATATTTACTCCCTCACCAAAGTCTCTGAGAATGTACAGTATGGTGATAAATGGAAGAGGATGTAGCTGGGAAATCAGCAGCCATAACTCTGCTCTTGAACTCACATTAGCCTGGCACTCCTGCCTGTGTGGGAAACAGACCCTGCCCTTAAAGCTGACCTGCCTTTGTGCAGCAAGCACCTGACCTGCTAATGATGGAGGAACTCTCATCTTTTCACTTGGGCCAAATATATCTATTGAATCCATATATTTATGGACATATATTATGGACAAACTGCAACACTTTCATCACCATTACTCTTGCCTCTAGTGCATGATTTATCAACCAACATGTCAAACCATTTTGAGAAAGGTATCAGGAAATACAAAGTCAAAGTTGTATCTGATTTCTTTACTGAAGAACAAACTTAAAAAGGAAAGAAAAAACAGCACTGCCAATGTCATGATAGAAAATGGAATCATTCTTAAATTCATGAGGCAAAATATGTTTTCCAAAATCTGTATTATAGATATTGGCAAACAGAGATAGGTACGAAAAACAGTGGGGCAAGTAGAATGTTCTTATAAGTGCATGGAGTTTTCTCTTAGTAGAAACTTTTCCATTTAGTTACTAAACAAATTCTCTAAACACTGAAAATATTTTAGAACTTCTCAGGAAATGATCATTAAAGTAAATTTCTAGTGTTTGATAAATTCTCACTCCAGTGTCCATCCGTGGCTCCTTCAACCAATACCTCTGTTCTCGACCAGATTCTTTGCTAGCAAGGAGTTTTGGGAGCATTTTATATTCACTTGCCTGTGTCAGGTTTGTCTAACATGCTCAGCCTAGGTTGGTAAAAACATTCCATCCCTTTTAAAATTAGTTTCTGGAGTACTCTGTTAAGAAGATGAAAGACCGGACTTCCCCGGTGGTGCAGTGGTTAAGAATCCGCCTGCCGATTCAGGGGACACGGGTTCGATCCCTGGTCTGAGAAGACCCCACATGCCGCAGAGCAACTAACCTGTGCGTCACAACTACTGAGCCTGCGCTCTAGAGCCCGCGAGCCACAACTACTGAAGCTCACGTGCCTAGAGCCCGTGCTCTGCAACTAAGAGAAGCCACTGCAATGAGAAGCCCGTGCACCGCAACGAAGAGTAGCCCCCGCTCGCCGCAACTAGAGAAAGCCTGTGCACAGTAATAAAAACCCAACGTAGCCAAACATAAATAAATAAAATTTAAAAAAAGAACATGAAAGACCACATCTAGGCACAGAGGAAAAGAGTACAGTGTGAGCTCCATTAACAGGGACTGCCACAGGCAAGGAAGAAAGGAGTAGCTTCAGGTAAGTGTAGACACTTCTTTGGAATACTCTCTGACTTCCCCAAGCAGAAACATCATTGCTTCTTCCCAATTCCATGGGGATGTATTTTCAGGATACTTTGAATAATTAAATTCTAATTATGTTCTCTGGAGATTTAATAGATCAAATGTAAATATGAAATAATTACTATTCTTGGAAGTTTTTGGATCAGCTATTCACCTATTACATTAATCAATAAATTCAATTAATTAATCAAGTGGATTACCATGTACAAATCATGTATTTAAGGACTGTGCATATGCTAGGGCTATCTAAACTGAGTTAACCCTCTTATGTAATTCAACGAGCAATATATGTGTTTTCTTACGGTGTTTGGATTATTAAGAAGGTATTGTACACTGTTCTGTAAACTCTATGTTAATGGACCCAAGGTTCACAATCATAGTAAGAGGTGTTTTTTTTAATTGTGTAGTTATACTGTAATCAAGATGTACAGTACAAGAAGCAATAGTAATAAACGCACTAGTCATATCTTATAAATCATGAATAGGACTCTTTTAATAAGCAAAGACCTTGGGTCAACTCAGGCTAAGAGGCAGTGTTGCAAAAAATAAGCTTTTCATAAAATCTCTTTAGTTGAAAATGTAAGCACAATCATTTTTGTGGTTAAACAAGGGAAAGGATTAATTCTAACTCTGTGGATATGTGTGTATATATTTCCCCAACCAAACTTACAATTGCTCATAATAGAGGCAACTTCATTTTTGAAAGGGTTGGCTGTGAGGTTGTGATAATGAAGAAAGAAGCTCTGATAAAGCATATTTTTTCTAGTGATTCTACAGCTAGTTTTAGTACGTGTTGGGTATTTTTATTAAGCTGATGGCTTCTCAAAGAATATGTTTGTTTTATTGGTGGGTCTTTCCTATATTTTAATTAAAATTGCATACCTCTTGGGCCTCCCTGGTGGCGCAGTGGTTGAGAGTCCACCTGCCGATGCAGGGGACACGGGTTCGTGCCCCGGTCCGGGAGGATTCCACATGCCGCAGAGCGGCTGGGCCCGTGAGCCATGGCCGCTGAGCCTGCGCGTCCGGAGCCTGTGTTCCGCAATGGGAGAGGCCACAATAGTGAGAGGCCTGCGTACTGCAAAAAAAAAAAAAAAAAAATTGCATACCTCTACCATGTTTTATTTATAATTTTTATGACAATGATATATACATTAAAATAGTTTTTACAGAGCATTGACCAAAAATTGGTAGGATTTCAACATACTTTTCTATCTGAAGACCAAAAGTAGATCTCTGAATATCAGAAAAACCTTAAAAATTAACATTTTAAAAATAAATATAACTTTCACCTTTATCAACTTGATTTGTGCCTGCTTAAGACCTCATGTTCAATTCTGATAATGCTGGGTCTGTGTGGTAAACAGGTCCCCAGACTTATGGTCCAGAGTTTTGTTTTGTTTTTAGATTCATATTCCATTGCCATAATGCTTTTTCCTTTTGTTTGCGTCACTATTAATGATATTTTAATATATTTAATTTATCAGTTTAACTGGTTAATAATAGATCCTGGTGAATAAAAACAATGCAGAGGCAATCTAACTAATAAAATAATTTAACTTGAATTCAGGAAACACTTTATTATCTACTATGCAAAAGGAAGTAAAGAAAGATAAAACTTCATGCTCAAGTAACAAGTACCCTAGAAAGGAAGAAAATTGTGCATACAGATATATTAAGAACTCAGCCTATGCTAAGGGCTAGTAACAGCAGTACAGAAAGTGCTACAGGTACAAAAATGAATGCATGTATTTTTATTAGCAACAGAGGGAAAAACTGTAGAATGAGACTGGAAAAGAAGAAGAGACAAAGGAGAATGAGAAAAAAGATTAAACTGAGATTTGCACTCTAAAAGAACTGATAGGAACAAGAGCTTTCAATGTAGAGGCTGTCAGCAGAGAAGGCAGTTTGAACTTGCCAATAAGGAAATCATTAGAACTGTACCAGAGAAGAGGTTCAGTAATACAGTAGAAGTGGAAGTAAGATTTAAGGGGAGTTTGCAGTTAAGGAGGCACTTTAAAGGCATTTCTACTCTGTTCTTCTCTTTGAAGCCAAGAGAAAACAAAACTTCTTAGAAAATGGAGAAGAAAACTCTCTCTTTAACAAAATGGGTAATGGCTATAATTGCAAATGACAAATTATGAAGAATAGCTGCTGAATACAATAAAGACCTAACATGTCTGGGTGCAAAGAGTGCATTCATATCTCACATGGTGAGCCCTGGAGTTCTCCCAAAGCAGGTGGCATGGTCCTACGGGAAACTGTAAAGAATATCTTATCCAGAAAAGTAATTCTGGAAAATAGGACAGGCTAGAGAACAATCTCTAAACTCCATTCCACTCTGAATATAGAAAAGAGACATAAGAGTGGAGGAAAGTACACAGATCAGCCGCCATCATAAGAAACTGCAGTCATTATGGTAGTGGGAGGAAAGAGCAGGAGCAATTCACTTTACCCACAATGACAAGAGTTAGCTAAGTCATCTCACAACAGAAAAACCTGTGTCACCTGGGTCTAAATGCTAAGCCATGCTGATTTACTGCTGCAGCAACAACAAAAAAGAATTGGACCATACTGGGTAGATAAATCCCCTCACACCTCCTGGATACCTCAGTCATGCTTCTGACTTTAACTCTGTCAAAGCATAATCACTCAGTTAAATAAAATATCATAAGAAGCATTATAAAACAGACAATAAACTCTGACTGGAATATAAAGAAAATCCTGAGCTAAGTGAAAACTTAAGTTCATTTTTGGAAGAGGGCAATCAAGAGAGAAAAGAACATTTCAACCAGAGGGAAGTAACAACATAGGGAAAAACAGAAGTGGATGGAGAGTTTGGGCATCAAATTCTCATAGTGAGTTTAGCATGGTTGGATTATAGCATCCATGGGGAAGAAGGGCCCAAAATGAGGCTCCAAAGGTAGGCACAGTCCAAAC
Organism: Phocoena sinus; assembly: GCF_008692025.1. Lineage (NCBI taxonomy): Eukaryota > Metazoa > Chordata > Mammalia > Artiodactyla > Phocoenidae > Phocoena > Phocoena sinus. The sequence continues at coordinate 88,328,685 of NC_045769.1, read as the reverse complement.
CATAAAATACTTTCTATGTCATGTCAATAACTATATCCTTCCTGGATACAATTTTAAAAGTCCTGTAAGTAGCATTTAACACATGACTTGAAAGATTAGTCTGTGAATGACATAGAATTTAGATTACAGGGGAAATATAGAGACAGGGAAGCAAGTTAAGAGACTGTCCAAAAGAAGTCAAAAGGAAGTCATAAAGTGATGACATGTTAGACTCGGACAAGCAGTGAGTATAGAAAGGGGTGGAAGGAATGACTAAACAGTACTTGGGCAAATTGAGGACTCCATGTTTTCTATAAAGTACCTACAGGATGATGATTCTGTGATCTCATAAAGAGTCACAGATAAAAGGAAATTAAGAACAATTCCTCTTGCACATCTTTTTCCTATTGATGATATTTTTGTTTTCTATTAGTTTTCTTTTATAAATTTAAATTTCAGATTGTCCTACTTGCCTACTAATTGCTGTTAGTAAAACATTAACCTCCTATTTCATCTGTACTGGATTAGGGCAGTGAGTCCAAAAGTCCACTCTGGTAGGCACAATAAAGTTACAGGAGGCTCTTGTGAGTGTAATAGTTACAAGGAATTCCTTAGGAATAATTATAAAGAACAAAGATAACTGAAAAGTTAGAAGTCAGAGGATTTATAAACTGCCCTGTTAAAAGTAGGTCCTAAGTAAACTGCATAGGAGATATAGCTAGTTACTGACCACTCTACAGCTACTTCCTGGCTTGGACACCACAATAAACATCCAGACCATAAAGGCTCCTTGTCTCATAGAATAGCCTAGGGATGCTCTGATCCAACAGGGAAGGCTATGGAGATCTGACCCTGCATTTTGAAGGCTTCCTCAGAGGAAGGACCATGAGGGTGAATATTTTATATGGATTCTCTAGAGCATATAATACTAAATCAACAGGTAAGGAGTAACTGGATTACTGAGCAGCAATTAGGGACCAGTCAAAGTGAGAGAGGGTAAATTTGTATGGGAGTAATAATCACCTTCTTATTTAATTACTTATTTGTCCATTATCATTTAACCAGGGTGGTGAATTTATATTATCAATTAAAAGGCCACATGTAGGTTGAAAAATAAACAAACATACTGATCCCATAGAAAGACTATTGTACAATAAATACAAGAGGAAATTAGAACTCAGTGATGTAAATGAAAAGTCTCACTAAAGGTAGTGCAAAAAGTTGATTTTAACCTCCCTAGCAGCCAAAGCAGAGTAGCACAATTCTTCATGGTTTTTCAAAAACTAAGACCTGAATGATATTTCTCCTATAATTTTTCAAAGCAAAATCATGTTTTGAGGTAAAATATATATAAAGTGAAATGCATGATTCTGCTCCTTTTACTTCTCTCAAGTCACAATGAAGCAGAAAGTCAAATTGGAGTTCTATAAGATCCAAATTCATTAAGAGCCAAAAGCAATAAGGTTCAACTGTGCGGCCTGAGGTAAAGTCTGAAGATCCTCAAAAGTCATCCAGTTGTCACGGATTTCACCATGTTCCCTTAAATGCTAATGATATCTGAGGATATTCATCCTCAGAATGCCTTCCCTTGCTCCAAGGATATGTGTGGTGAGGGGGAGAATATACTTTTCATCACCTCTTTCCTGCATTCCTACTTGAACAAATTTATTTCATTTTGTAGACTATCTCAGTCCATTAAAGGTTATCTCTTTACCAAATCATAATGTATTGAACACCAACACTATTTTTTTATTTCCATCAAGAATAAGACACAAGGCTTTTGGCTGGAAATTTATGTAGAAAAAGGTTTACATTGCAGGACAGTAACATGAACAATCACTAAGGTTCTTTGTCTTTTTCTTATCTCCTTGTCCATCACAAACTCTTCCTGCTTGGGCCACCCAGATTAAATGGTTTTCTATATACCATAGAAAAATAACTTATTTTTTAATATTTTAATTTTATTGGAGTATAGTTGATTTACAATGTTGTGTTAGTTTCAGGTGTACAGCAAAGTGATCCAGTTATACATATACATATATTCATTCTTTTTTAGATTATTTTCTCATATAGGTTATCACAGGTAGAGTTCCCTGTGCTATACAGTAGGTCCCCATCGGTCATGTATATTATATATAGTACTGTGCGTGTGTTCATCCCAAGCTCCTGATTTATCCCTCCTGCCATGTTTCCCCTTTGGAAACCATAAATTTGTTTTTGATATCTATAAGTCTGCTTCTGTTTTGTAAATAAGTTTGTTTGTATCGTTTTTAAATTAGATTCCACATATGAGTGATATCATATGATATTTGTCTTTCTCTGACTTTCTTCACTTAATATGATAATCTCTAGGTCCATCCATGTTGCTGCAAATGGCATTATTTCATTCTTTTTATGGCTGAGTAATATTCCATTGTATATGTGTATACCACAACTTCTTTATACATTTTTCTGTCAGTGGACATTTAGTTGGCTTCCATGTCTTAGCTATTGTAAATAGTGCTGCAATGAACACTGGAGTGCTTGTATCCTTTTGAATTATGGTTTTCTCTGGATATATGCCCAGGAGTGGGATTGCTGGATCATACGGTGGTTCTATTTTAAGTTTTTTAAGGAACCTCCATACTGTTCTCCATAGTGGCTGTACCAATTTACATTCCCAACAACACTGTAGGAGGGTTCCTTTTTCTCCACACCCTCTCTAGCTCTTATTGTTCATAGGAAAATAACTTATAAAATTAAAAGCAATTATAATTGTTAATAGTGAATATTTGAAATAAATGGGAAAGAATTAAAGAATTATGAAATAAAACCAATGAAATAAAATGAAAGAACAGAATACAAACAAATAAGTTGAGTAAAAATAAATAATAATAAACAATAAATAATAAAATAAATTAAAATGGCATAACAAGCAATAATAAAGGTCCATCTGTGTAAAGAAAATAATTTAAAATAACAGATTAAAATAAATAAAATAAAAATTGAAAATATAAAAGTGAATTATGAAATAAAGCAGGGAAAGAGATTTTAAAAAGTAAAAAAGAGTTAAAATTGTAAAAGAATCAATATTGGAGTAATAAGTAATAAGAAGGAAACACAAGGATCAGATTGGACAAAAGTGAAAAGTTAAGGCAAGAAATTTGATTGGAAAAATTAATATTAAAAATAAGTTGAGGGCTTCCCTGGTGGCGCAGTGGTTGAGAGTCCGCCTGCCGATGCAGGGGACACGGGTTCGTGCCCCGGTCTGGGAGGATCCCACGTGCCGCGGAGCGGCTGGGCCCGTGAGCCATGGCCGCTGGGCCTGCGCGTCCGGAGCCTGTCCTCCGCAACGGGAGAGGCCACAGCAGTGAGAGGCCCGCGTAACGCATAAAAAAAAAAAAAAAAAAAAAAAAAAAAAAAAAAAAAAAAATAAGTTGAGAAGGAAGTATTATATGGGAATTCTCTGTACTTTCTGCTTACTTTTGATGTGAATCTAAAGCTGCTCTAAAAAGCAAAGCTTATATAAGAAAATAAAAAAGAAAAACTAGATAAATAAGCTGAAGAAGAAAAAAAAACAGTTGAAAGCCATGTAAAGAAGAACAAAATATGTTAAAACAATGCAGTGGAAAATAGCTATAATTTATTTTAAACAGAATTAATATATCACGAATAAAGATAAATGATTCTAACGAAAACAGTTAAGCAACATGATTCTTTATCAACTTTTTTTTTTTTTTAATGAAAACAGACTTTTGTACCTTAGACTCCTACATTATCAAGTTTGGAATTGAGATTAGAAAAACTTCAGAAAATAAACAGGAAAGCTCATTTTTTCCCCAGTGGTCTGGAATAGTTTGAATAATATGGGAATCTCCTATTCTTTTAAGCTGAACTATAATTTAACAATAGTTGTACAAAAGTATTCAAACTTCATATTGCCTTCTGTATGACAGCTCTTTAAACTCATTTCTAACCTCTTCTGAAAGAATTGTTCTTTTCAAGTATTCCTCCAGTTCAGTCAATTTTGAAAATGTGTATCGTGTTAAAAATAATCTCTTTTTTCCAGATTATAGAAATATTTCTATAAAGCAGGATACTATTCTCATATATAAATGCAAGTTAAATGTCAAGTTTATGAATGTTATTTTCTACTTCTTACTAACTCTACTCTAATACAATGTACTTTCCTTTTCTAAAGAAGAGCCCCTTAGAAGCATTTCCTGTTGGCCCTTAGGAACTTACTGTAACATTCTTTGGATTCTAACTAATAAAATCTCTCCCATGTTCAGTGTGGGATTTAGAAAATTGCTATATTTTGGTGGATGTGTACTATAAAAGCTGTGGGAAGTAAATGAGTAGGAACCAGCAAAGCTGGTGTCTAGATAATGGACACATGCACAATGAGAATTTTTACAGCATTTGTTAGTGGTGCTAGAAACCATTTTGCCAGAGAATCACAGGAAGAAATGTCAAATGCTAGAGGAGGATCTTGAAGAGTCACCTATGAACATCCACCCTTCATTGCCTCTCTTGATAGTCACTTTTAATATTTTAAAAATGTTTTAAGGAGAAGTGAGTTATTAAAGTAAAAGAAGGGCACTTGTATTTGTACTTGTACTGTGAAAAAAATTCTAGTGTATAAATCTTTGCCTTTTAATGGAAATTTTGCACGAGTGACATCAGCATCATGGCAGAAGACACTTTCTTTGTCTCACCCCTTCAATCTACACACAAACTACAACCAATGAAACATCCATAACTCAACAAAAGTGTTCTCTTAGCTTCATGGACTTGTATATCCAGTTCTTTCCTTAGGTTTGTAAATTTCTTAGCTATTATTTCTTTAAATAAACTCTCTACTCCCTTCTCCCTTTCTTCTTCTGGAATACCCATTATCTTTATACTGCCTTCTCTTTTGGAGTCAGATAGTCCTCATAGAGTTTATTCATTTAAAAAACAAACAAAAAAACTTAGTTCTTGCTCCTCTTCTCCCCGAATCATTTCTAGCTTTCTGTCTTTGAGCTTAATAATTCTCTTCCTTATGGTCTGCTCTATTTCCAATGCTCCATCTCACTTACTGAGTTTTTCAGCTCCAGAATTTCTGTTTGGTTCATTTTTAGAGTCTCAGTCTCTTTGGTAAAGTATTCCTTCTGATCATTAATTTTATTCCTGACCTCATTGAACTGCCTTTCTGAGTTTTCTTGTAGCTCATTGAGTTTCTTCATGACAGCTATTTTTAACTCTCTCTCAGTTAGATTCTGTGACTTTAAGTTTGTTTTCTGGAGAATTGTCAAAAGTCAATGAAAAAGAATTTTAAAGGAAGCCAGGAAAAAAAAAGGATAGTAAACTACAAAGGAACCCCCATCAGGCTATCAACAGATTCCTCAGCAGAAACTGCCATGATCAAGTGGGATTTATTCCAGGATGCATTGATGGTTCAACATCATAAATCAATAAACATAATTCAATACATTAACAACATGAAGGATAAAAATTACATGTTCATCTCAATACATGCAGAAAAACTATTTGACAAGACAAAAACTCTCAATAAAATGGGTATAGAATAAATACACCTCATCATAATAATAGCCATATATGATGAACTCACAGCTATCATACTCAATGGTAACAAACTGAAAGCTACCGCTTAATATCAGGAACAAGACAAGGATGCCCACTCTCACCACTCTTATTCAACGTAATACTGGAAGTCCTAGACAGAGCAACTAAGCAAGGAAAAGAAATAAAACACATTCAGACTGGAAGAGAAGAAGTAAAACTGGATGACATGATTTGTGGATGACATGATTATATATATTTGTGGATGACATGATTATATATAGAGAAAACTCTGAAGATACCACCAAAAAAATCTATTAGAAATAATAAACCAATACAGTAAGCTTGCAGAGCACAAAATCAATATAGAAAAATCTGTTGTGTTTTTGTACACTAACAACGAGCTAACAGAAAGAGAAATTAAGAAAACAATCTCATTTACAATCACAACAAAGAGAATAAAATACCTAGGAATAAATTTAACCAAACAGCTAAAAGACCTATATACTGAAAACTACAAGACATTGTTTAAAGAAATTGAAGAAGATATAAATAAATGGAAAGATATTTCATGCTCATGGATTGGAAGAATTAACATTGTTAAAGGTGTCCATATTACCTAAAGCAATCTACAGATTCAATGCAATCCCTATCATTATTCACAGAAATAGGACAAAAAACTCCTAAAATTTATATGGGACCACCAGAGACCCCAAAGAGCCAAAGCAATCCTGAGAAAAAACAACAAAGCTGAAGATATCATACTCCTGATTTCAAACTATATCATAAAGCTACTGTAGTCAGAACAGCATGATATTAGCAGAAAAACAGACACATAGATCAATGGAACATAATTGAGAGCCCAGAAATAGAACCACACATATATGGACAATTAATTTATGACAAAGAAGCAAAGAACCATACAAGGGAGAAAGGATCGTCTCTTCAATAACTGGTGTAGGGAACACTGGACAGCCAGATGCACAAGAATGCAACTAGACCACTATCTCACAACATACACAAAAATCAAAATGGATTGAAATTGAATGTAAGACCCTACACCATAAAACTACTATTTAGACAGTATGCTCTTTGATGGCAGTCTTAGTAATGTCTTTCTGGATATGTCTCCTCAGGCAAGGAAAAAAACAAAAAAACAAAATAAACAAGTGGGATTGCATCAAACTAAAAAGCTTCTGCACAGCAAAATCTACTGTCAATAAAATGAAAAGATAACCTACTGAATGGGGCATTTACAAATCATACATCTGATAAGGGGTTATATCCAAATATATAAAAGATTCGTTCAACTCAACAACAACTAAAAAACAAACAACCCAATTAAAAAATGGGTAGAGGACCTGAAGAGACATTTTTCCAAGGAAAATATACAGTTGGCCAATAGACACAGGAAAAGTTGTTTAACATCACTAATTATTAGGGAAATGCAAATCAAACCCACAAATATCACCTTATGCCCATTAGAATGACTATGATCAAAAAGGCAAGAAATAACAAGTGTTGGACAGAATGTGGAGAAATGGGAACCCTTGTGTAGTGCTGGTGGGAATGTAAACTGGTGCAGTCACTATGGAAAACAATATGGAGATTACAAAAAAAACTAAGAATAGAACTACCATACGATTCAGCTAATTTGCTTCCAGGTATTTTTCTGAAGAAAACAAAAACACTAATTCAAAAAGATATAGGCACCCCTATGTTCATCGCAGCATTGTTTACAATAGCCAAGATATGGAAACAACCTAAGTGCCCATTTATGGAATGAATGGAAAAGATGTGGTATATATATATATACACACACACACACACAAAGGAATACAACTCAGCCATAAAAAAAGTAATATTGCCATTTTCAACAACATGGGTGGACCTAAAAGGTATTATGCTAAGTGAAGTAAGTCAGATGGAGAAAGACAAATAACATATGATTTCACTCATATGTGGCATATAAAAAACAAAACCTCAGAAAACCTCTCCTTATCAAGAGGATAATAGCAGTAACATTACTTTGAGAAAGTCAGTTATTAAATAAACAAACAGTAAAGGCATAACTACTACTACAAAATGGTTTATTTGAAAGCAAGCCCTTGCTTTAGAGTGGGAGTTTTAAAATCCTTAATGGTCATTTTCTAATTCATTAAAGTTCCTCTATTCAGATGTGATGACTCATTGAAACAGGGCCAGCAATATTAAAAGGATTTGCCTATTTCAAAACTGTTTTGAATCTCTTTGTAGCTCAGCTCTGATTCTTTTATCTGCTTACTATTTGAATACAGAGGAAAAAATAGATAATTTTGTTAATTCCAGTTCTTCATATACACAATCAGATATTTGGGCAAATCGATATGCAAACATATCTAATAGAGAATATTCAACTTCCCCTGCTAGAGCACAACATATAGATTGACTTGAATGCCTCTGAATTTAACACTGAGGGGGAAAATTTGATCTAGGAAAAAGTGCCTGGGTTATAGGAATTTTAGTCTACAAATGAATTCTTTTAATATTTAATTAATTAATTAATTTGGTTGTGCTGGGTCTTAGCTGCGGCAGCCAAGCTTCTTTTTTTTTTTTTTCTTTCAACAAATTTTATTGCTTATATTCTATGAGCCAAGCTTCTTAATTGCCGCTCACCTGCTCCTTAGTTGAGGCTCTCTGGCTCCTTAGTTGTGGCATGCATGTAGGGTCTAGTTCCCTGACCAGGGATCGAACCTGGGCCCCCTGCATTGGGAGCCTGGAGTCTTAACCACTGAGCCACCAGGGAAGTCCCTACAAATGAATTTTAAGTACCAACTGGCAAAATGTCATTTGCTTATAATAAACCCTTGTATTTTTTCTCAAAAAAAAAAAAAAAAAACTAAAAAAACTAAAATACTGAATATAGAGGATAGGAAAGCCCGTGCTCACTACTGGGGAATTTTTCTAATAACCAGAATATATATCTCATAGGAAAGAGAGAACAGATTATCTATTTAGCCTAGTGATTTACTGTTATTTGCTTTCCCTGTTAGATGTGACGGAGAGGGAGAAGAGGGAAGAGAGGAGGGGAAAAGAGTGGAGGAGAAGGAGAGGAGGGGCGAGAAGGGGTGAGGACAGGAGGGAGGTAATGGAGAAGAAAGAAGAAAAGGGAGAGGGGCAAGAGAGAGAGAAAAGGCAGGGGAGGAGGATTAAGGAGAGTAGAGGAAGAGCGGGGAGGGAAGGGAGTAAGAAGGGGGAAGGATAAAAAGGGAAGGCAAGAGAAGAAGGCAGGGAAGGAGAGGAAAGGAGGGAGAAAAGGAAAGGGGAAGGGGAAGAAAAGAGGAGAGAGAATTTGGGGGGGGTGTTCTGTTCTTGATATTGTTCCAATATTTTCCCCTACCCATGAAAGATTTGGCATTCCTTGGCTTCAGAATGAAATTGCTTGACAAGAACCCCCTGACCTGGGTTTTGAGAGAACTTATGTTATGTTGGTTAATCCTAAGAGGAAGGGGAAAGAGTGTTGGCAGTGCAGAGTGATGAGGCTGGGAAAGGAGAGGCAGAAGGGAAGAGAGAGAAGGAAGCTACTAGGCTGGCCCCAGAGTATTTTGCTATGTGTAAAACGTCTGGGGTATTTCCAACATCCCCTTGGAAGAAGAAGGAAGGAGAGTCCTAATAATGACTCAGATTAAATTTCCCTCCACAGAAGTGAGAAGCGAGTTCCTACATGTTTTTACTTAATTAGAAAAAATAGATCTATGTGAAAGTTCCTATATACTGTAGGGGAGGAAAAATAATTTTCCCTCTACCCTTCTGAGTTCTTAGCTGAGATCCCTGTAATAAAAGACAGATTAACAAGAGAAAAAAAAAAAAAAAAACACGTAAGTTTATTAACATGAATACCTCATGTATACACAGGAAATATCCAGGAGAAAATGAATAACTCTCAGAGCTGGCTTAGAATTCAGGCTAAATTCCCATCTTAATAGGGTAGGGAAGAGGAATGTATGCCACTTCGTGGAGAATAAACGATTTTTAGGAAAGATCAATGGGCCCTTAGAAGAAAGGATGAGAGATAGAAATAGTTTGTGACAAGGTCTGTCTGTGTGTGGTGTGGACTTCTAGTCTCTTCTGTGATAAGACTCAATCTCCCCTGGTTAATGAAACTTCTGAGGAGGGCATTTATGAAAATTGGATTCCTTTCAGATCTATCTTTAGGCAGATAAAGGGAGTTCAGAGACATCCTCTCCCTGCATTTCCTGTTTTTCAAGTGCCTACAGCTCATAATAGTCAATATGCCACAGTGGCATATTTTGTGGTGACATGTCCTGAACTACTACAGTTCTATTTTGGGGTGGCATATTATGCTACCCTTCAACATCCAAGTTTGAGACTGCAGCTTTTTATCAGTCCGTCCTCACTGGCCCCCAAGGTTCTCTTTTACTTCTACAGAACACTTTTAATAGTTGGACCTGAACTGGCCACCAACCAGCATCTTTGCCTTAGTCACATACTCGTTTTTACTTACTGAACATTTAGCATTAGAGCTTCATAGTTGGATCTGTAGCCTTGGATTCTTACAGAAACAGTTTGCTACACTGAATTTAATTTGATTAATAATACTGTGAGCCCCGACTGAAGTCTACTACTTTATGCCACACACTGGTCCAGCCTTAGTGAATAAGCCTTGAAGAGTAAATATAAAATTAACTGTTTAAGAATCAGTTTTTGAGAGAACAGACTTTCCCTCATATCCCCAATCAGCAATTTTGATGGAAGGAAATGAATCATCTTCTGAAAAAAAACCAACCTAATTCAACAGATATTTTCTTAGCTCTATTCATGGGTAAACTCTGAAGAGGATAAAATCAAATTTTCTGCCTTTCAGAGACATATCATGTTACAGGCCAGATGACATACATGGAAATTAAAAGACAACTCTGAATTGGTGCATTTATCCTGGCAACATGTTTCCTCTTTCTGTTTCCAAAAAGGAAGAAATTGAAGCTCACTCTGTTCTTTCTTTTCCCGCCACAGCTGGCCTTGCAGTGGATCTTTCTTTCACCACTCCTGTCACGACTTATCTCACAATCCTTTATATTTTTAGGGGCTTATGTGAGTATTATAAAGATTTTATAATGGAAAACCATTATATCCCCAGGAACAAAGAATATTCTTAATACTTTTTAAAAAATGAATGAAGGTAACAGATTAAAAAAGACAGATATACAAAATATAAGAACTAGAATGACAGCTTAGACCTCCACGCAAGTTCTTTAAAAGTGGCTATGTTAAACAATAGTTTTTAAGACAATCTTTTTATGGCATGGTCTTTAACATTATCAAAAGACTTTAGAAGAAGTAGTGTGAAAGCAAGACACTTTATCTCTACTTCTATATGTACCTATATCTGTCTCCTGTAGTTAAAGGAGTATAATTCTCCTACCAAAAGTGACACAGACTTCACCCTCAGGCTCACTTCCTGGATATTAGAACTGGACAAATTGTCTAACACTCTTATAGCATAAGGAATAAGCAAAATAGAAAAAAAAACACAAAATTTGAGATACTCTGGATTCAAAGTTTTACTCTTCCAACTTAATAAAATTAAGACACTCTACTTACTCTATAGTATTATTGTAATGATAAGGTTCATGAGATGAAATACATTTTCTTTTCACTGTTCAATTACTTGTATGAAAGTGACTTCATGTGTTTTATCCCCATCTCTCATACACTGGAGGGTAATGCTTTTGGTCTGGTTAACTAAAAAAAAATAGGGACATGTTACTTATTAACTTATGTGTCTTGGTACACTGGCTCTCTAGGTACATTGTTTTATGTCTCAGTAATCTTGATGGAAAGGTACTTTTATGTCTCCATCTGATAGATGACATATAAGACTCACCACAGGTGAGGTAAATTGTCCAGAGTTACACAGCAAACATATGGTAGAGATGATTGAATCAAATAATGCTATACCTGGTATGGTGTGGGGCTCAACAACCGGTGGATGTACAAGTGAGTTAATTATTCAGGCCCAGTCTCTATCTTTGGTCTTCATTCTGAAACATTTTGCTCTTGGTTTTTGATACCTAAAAGGATATTCACTAAAAGACCCAAGCTCAGGAATAAGCTAAAGAGATAATGCAGGTAGAACAATAGATAGCCCACAGGCTTAAAGGAATAATTTCCATTTATGAAGTTTCCTAGACTAGTTTCCACTTGATCTTCAAACTCTAACTCTTTCTTCCTTGATTGTTTTGTTAACGGTTAATTTAGGACTTTCTAAAATCCACCTATTGGGCAATAAAGTATATTCTAGAATTGAGGGCCAATATTAAACTTTCGACTAAAATGTTAATTCATTAAATATCAAACTCTACCTTCAGACTAGAAACTTACAGTGCTTTTGACAGTGGGGTACTGCCTCAAAATCTAAGTTTTCCTTATCTCCCAGAGTTGGGAAAGAACTTTTCTCCAGTCCTTAGTGTATTCCATAGCCCAAAGCAAGGAAGGATTGCAAATTTGGGGATTTAGTTCCTGGACAAACTCATTGGTTCATTTCACACAAAAATGAGGATAATCTATTTACTCTATAGGATTATTATAGGATATAGCTCACATTCTCAAAGGTCTTAGTTGGAGGACAAAGAAGTGTTTATCTAAGTGTAAAGGTCAGAGCCCCTTAGGGAGCTGCCCTAAGCAGAGCCCCTAGTGTTTGAAATAGAGAGCAGAAGCAGCATTTTGTTTAGATGTTTGTCAGTGATTGGAGATTTACAATCAGCATACACAGAGTGGGAAGAACTAAAGTTAGCTCACAGATTCCCCGGAGGGTGGAGTCTGAGCAGAAGTGCTTTCAATTTCTCACCCAGAAGTCTGGCCTATCAATTTGTAAGGAACTCTTGAGAGGTTTTTTTTTTTGTTGAAGCAGAAACACTGGGAGCTGTGGACCCCACTGGAATCCTAGCCGGTAAGCCCTGAGACACTGATATATATACTCTGTACACAAATATACATTCAGTGATTTTTCTAAAGGGATATTCTGCTAGAATTCTTGTCATAATGCTTTAGAGGTTTCTTCTGCCAGTTTCTTCTCTTTTTCTCCTCCAAATTATTTTCATAAAAACAGTGCAACACCCTAAAAGTGTTCTCACCTTTAAAATTGCGAGTTAAATGAAGAGATTTTTACCAATATAGTAAAAAAAGAATTGATGTCAATAGTATACTGCAATTCATCTACTAAAATATAGTTATAGTTGAATAAATTAATCTTGGTACTCGAGTTTAAATGGTAAGATTTGATCAAAATTCAAATTATTAAATAAGCTTTAGGTCTTTTGTTTTCTGGTAACTCTAGTTGTCTTTAGTGCTGTTAGTCATACTCAATTTTTGTTTAGAGAAGTGAAAATGTCTACTTCTTGAGTGAGGTTTCTTCCCCTTTCACTCTGTGAAATGTTTGCCTAAGAATGGAAAGTTGATACACATTTTTTCTACATAGGTAAAAGAGTTTCTTTTTTCTTTCCTGCTTTTACTTTGAGGACGGAGGGGTGTTTTTTAGGTAGTAATATTGGAGCAAATGCATTGAACTTATTAATGTGAAACTCAGCATATAATTCATATAAGCTTAGATATGAAGTATGCAGCTATGTCACTGATGTCACTCATTCCTCAAACAATGATATATTTAAAGAACACTGTTCTACGAACATATATTAAGTAATACTTTCTTTCTCAATGAAAAGCTACACACTTTCTTCATAATTTGCTTTACCAGGTTCTAATCTTTGGACTCAAGTGAATAATTTGCTCATTTCAGGCATGAAACCTGAAACTGTGTAAAGATTAACTACTGGGTACTCATTGTCATTTACTTAACTATTTAACCTTAGACCTGTGGGTAACTAGGAGATCCTGAATTCCGTAATTCCATTAAAAATTTTTTATTTTAAGAGTTTCAGCTGTCTAAATAAAATTGAAAACACAATTTACAAAATTTCAAAAGCTAAATTGACAGTAAAATGGCAATTTTCATCACAAGGTACTAATATGAAAATATATTATGAGACTATCTTTTATCTCTTTAGAAAGGAATTTACTTAAATAATTTTATTTGATCCTAACCATGATCTTCTGAAGTAGAATTTAAGATAGTTTTACATAATATTGCAGCAGAGAAATGTTAGGAGACTCGCCTAAGACCATATGTGTACATGTCCACTTTTAAAATAAAATTAACACTAAATACATGAAGTATAAAATTTGGAATTTTTTTTTTTTTTTTGCGGTACGCAGCCCTCTCACTGCTGTGGCCTCTCCCATTACGGAGCACAGACTCTGGACGTGCTGCTCTGCAGCATGTGGGATCTTCCTGGACCGGGACACGAACCCGTGTCCCCTGCATCAGCAGGCGGACTCTCAACCACAGCGCCACCAGGGAAGCCCTGCTTCTGTTCTGTCGGAAGCTGTACCTGTTGGCAGGGTGGTACCCAGTTTGCTCTTCTGGAAAGACTATTTCACCAGCAGGTATCTTACTGTCAGCGCAGGTGAGGTTTTGACACCTGGGCTATGACAGGCCCAGAAGTAGGACCAGCACTTTAACCTTTGCCTGGCTGGGACTGAAAGGATTAAAAAGAGCAATAGCCTGTGGTGCTTTGCAGACTGAGTACAGGGCTGAAAAAAGAAATAAAGGGAGAGAAAGGGAATGAACCAAAGAAACATCGAAAGGAAAATCAAGAAACAAGATTGAAAGAAAAAGAAGTGAGAGGTTCAAGTCTTGGGTCAGGAATTCTTCTCTGCACATTCCACCCACATGCCCTGTCAAAGACAAGCACAATTTGACTCAGCTCCTCAGGCAAGTGCAGTCCCAAATTGTGAGCTCTATTATCCTTCTCTTTCATTTTTGTTTCTACTCTATTGATTCCAGAGTTTGGTCTCAAAATAGGGGAAAATGACACTGATCCCTCAGAATTGTTACAGGGATTAAATAAGAAACAAATATAGAGAGGATAATGAGTTAATACAAATATTTTTTTTAAATGAAGTTGAATTTTATTGCTAATATGATGGTAGAAAATTAATTTGTGTATTGATTTAGATAACCCAGTTAGAGTTTAGAGTCAACCCTGATGAACTCTGAAAGTGCTGACTCTCCAAAGGAAGTCTCAAATACAAGGCAAGCTCTCTTGATTCTGAATCCCATTGAAAATGTTCCTTTAATTATTTCCTCTGTAGTTGGAATGAGGAGGGTATTCCTCTAGTAACAGTCATTAATCCTGTCAAATAATTCACCAAGCTATTTTGTGAATCTTATTCAATTGCCATTTCGGGGGGAACACTCTATCTGAAAGGCACTGCTCAGGAATGGGTTGACTACAAAGATAAATTAAACAAGATTCAGGCGCCCAGGTAGAATACAGTTCAATAGTAACTCAATCAAGCTACCATAAGTAATGGGTTTATAGTAAAGACACACTTGATAGAAAAGCTCCAGGTTTGATTCCCTCCAGACTGTGGGTCACCACACGGGCAACAGGGTGTCAAGGCTAGATTGTGTCCTAGCCTCTTCTACTCACTTCAGTGTGGTTTTCCCCTCATTCTCCTGATGTGTAGTTGATGCTCAGCCAGCCTTTAGGTTTTTTCAGAGGAAATTGCTTCATATGTAGTTGTAGACTCATTGTGTCTGTGGGGTCAAGTGAGTTCAGTATCTTCCTGCACTGCCATCTTAAACAGGAAGCCTCTCCTATTCTTGCTCAATTTTAAAAAACTAAAACTTTGGGAAATAAAATATAAAGACTAATTACAAAATAAATATAAATATAAAATTCCATTGTCATTTATCCCTTTCCAAAATTTAAGTTTTCTTTCCAAAAGGGTGGGAAGTGTTAGATGATGACTAAAGGAAGCAGGATGTGGTTTCAAGAAAGGGTCCTGCTTTGTTCAAAGATGCTCTGGGGGCTTCCCTGGTGGCGCAGTGGTTGAGAGTCCATCTGCCGATGCAGGGGACACGGGTTCGTGCCCCGGTCCGGGAAGATCCCACATGCTGTGGAGCGGCTGGGCCCGTGAGCCATAGCCGCTGATCCTGCATGTCTGGAGCCTGTGCTCCACAACAGGAGAGGCCACAACAGTGAGAGGCCTGCGTACCGCAAAAAAAAAAAAAAGATGCTCTGTATGACTGTGAAAGAGAAGTTTCTCATTAGCAGCAGCAGGTAGATCTCTTTGGTCTTCATATGGCAAAAATTACTAACATTATTTAAGGTGTTTAAATACTTTTTCATCGATATTGTTTTTATTCACAATAAAGAATTTGTTAAGGTTCTATTGTATATATGTTCATATTTTTAAAACTATGATCCAAGAATCATTGGGGAGGGGAGAGTGGAGGTGGGCTAGGGAGAAGGAGGATAAGCTAGTTGGGGCACTGCTCTTCTATACTTTTCACAAAAGCATCTTTACTGTTACCTCCTAGTAAGACACCTAAAGGAAAAAGTGCTGACATTATATATGTTTGAACAACAGTAATTTGGACCACTTCTCAGAAAATAAAAATGGAAAGAGCTTACTTACTTGAGAGCTTACTTTGTCTTGAGTACCATTACCTAATTCAGTCCTTTCAGCATCCCTAAGTCACTATTATTTTCATTATTATGTGCATGAGAAAAACTCAGGCATGGGGTTTAATGTTGATTGTTAATTATATTATTCGTGAGGTTGGGAAGATGAGAAGCTTAGTTAAAACAAAAGGTGTTTTACCTAAAAGCTAATTTTCTACCAAAAAAAAATGGTGGTGGCTAGATTATTTTTAATTGTTTTCAAATTAATTTTTAGAGGAGAACTTATAATGGAACCTTCACCTCTTGAGTTACCAGCTAACACAGTCCGACGCATCGCATCTGAACTTAGATGTCACCCAACAGATGAGAGGGTTGCCCTCCGCCTCGATGAGGAAGATAAGCTGAGGCACTTCAGGGAGTGTTTTTATATTCCCAAAATGCAGGATCTGCCTCCAAGTAAGAATACTGGAAAGGGTTTTACTTTTCTTAATTAATTTATTAACATATTTGCTACTGCATGTGTTCATCATAAATCTTTGAAAATCATTGTTCTGTTACATAATAGAGCCATTGCAATTGTGTCCACAAAACAGCAGGCTCCTGGTGGTATTAATTCAACTTGTCAGCCTACCTTAGTCTCAGATTCTATGTGTTTCCTCTCCTCTTCTGAAGAAAATACTTACAGGGTTCTTATACTGTCATCTAGTTCTCTGAACGATAGAGTTACTGATTGAAAATTGTAGCAGATGCATTTACTTGTTCTCTTAAGCACTCAGAGCTCAAAACAATTCTTTTTCAATACAGTATTAGAATACCTCTTGTTTTGTGGCACCTAGTTCATGATAATATATTTGTCTAAGAGAGAATATTATTTTGGAACTTGGACATATTAGGAAGGATGTTACATAAGTAGCCATCTTTGTGTGTTGAGGCATGTATGACTTACAAAAAATAATTAAATAAATAAAATCAATGCCTAAGAAATGCATATTGCATTTCAAAAAATTAATACAGTAAACTGACTTTGTTCTTGTTTTGGAGGATGTTCTGTTTAAAACAAACTAGGTAGCACAGGTAAAAAAAATGAAACAATTTTTCATATTTGGCTTAGCTCCATTTTCCATCAATGAAAAAGTTTACAAGTTGAATAGAATTGATCCACCAAAATGGGTTTCACATACTTAATAATTCAGTCTAATTTCCTTTTTTCTTCAGATTAACTGTGGCGGGTACAATTTTGGATAGTCATAATCCAAGAGCATCAGCTAATATGATTTTAAGATGAGATTGGGTCACATAACTGTCATATTTGGTTTATATTTTATTATGTAACACAGGATGGCACTTTGTAAAATTATGGAAGTGTAAAATAAAAGGAAGCCTAGTATCCAATTTAAAGTTGCTTACTTTCTGCCCTGCAAACCGGTTCATCTGTACCATTTTTCTAGGTTCCACATATATGCGTTAATATACGATATCTGTTTTTCTCTTTCTGACTTGCTTCACTCTGTTTGACAGTCTCTAGATTCATCCACATCTCTACAAATGACCCAATTTTTTCCTTTTTACGGCTGAGTAATATTCCATTGCATATATGTACCACAACTTCTTTATCCATTCGTCCGTTGATGGGCATTTAGGTTGCTTCCATGACCTGGCTATTGTAAATACCACAGCAATGAACATTGGGGTGCATGTGTCTTTTTGAATTATGCTTTTCTCCGGGTATACGCCCAGTAGTGGGATTGCTGGGTCATATGGTAATTCTATTTTTAGTTTTGTTTTTTTTTTTTACGGTATGCGGGCATCTCACTGCCGCGGCCTCTCCCGTTGCGGAGCACAGGCTCCGTACGCACAGGCCCAGCGGCCATGGCTCACGGGCCCAGCCGCTCCGCGGCACGTGGGATCCTCCCAGACCGGGGCACAAACCCACGTCCCCTGCATTGGCAGGCAGACTCTCAACCACTACGCCACCAGGGAAGCCCTATTTTTAGTTTTTTAAGGAACCTCCATACTGTTCTCCATACTGGCTGTATCAATTTACATTCCCACCAACAGTGCAAGAGGGTTCCCTTTTCTCCACACCCTCTCCAGCATTTGTTGTTTGTAGATTTTCTAATGATGCCAATTCTAACTGGTGTGAGGTAATACCTCATTGTAGTTTTGATTTGCATTTCTCTAATAATTAGTGATGTTGAGCAGCTTTTCAAGTGCCTCTTGGCCATCTGTATGGCCTCTTTGGAGAAATGTCTCTTTTGGTCTTCTGCCCATTTTTGGATTAGATTGTTTGTTTTCTTAATATTGAGCTGCATGAGCTGTTTATATATTTTGGAGATTAATCCTTTGTCCATTGATTCATTTGTAAATATTTTCTCCCATTCTGAGGGTTGTTTTTTCATCCTGTTTATAGTTTCCTTTGCTTTGCAAAAGCTTTTAAGTTTCATCAGGTCCCATTTGTTTATATTTGTTTTTATTTCCATTATTCTAGGAGGTGGACCAAAAAAGTTCTTGCTGTGATTTATGTCAAAAAGTGTTCTTCCTATGTTTTCCTCTAAGAGTTTTATAGTGTCCAGTCTTATATTTAGGTGTCTAATCCATTTTGACTTTATTTTTGTGTATGGTGTTAGGGAATATTCTAATTTCATTCTTTTACATAACGCTGTCCAGTTTTACCAGCACCACTTATTGAAGAGACTGTCTTTTCTCCATTGTACATCCTAGCCTCCTTTGTCATAGATTAGTTGACCATAGGGGCCTGGGTTTATCTCTGGGCTTTCTATCCTGTTCCATTGATCTATATTTCTGTCTTTCTGCCAGTACCATATTGTCTTGATTACTGAAGTCAGGGAGTCTGATTCCTCCAGCTCCCCTGTTTTCCCTCAAGACTGCTTTAGCTATTTGGGGTCTTTTGTGTCTCCATACAAATTTTATGATTTTTTGTTCTAGTCCTGTAAAAAATGCTATTGGTAATTTGATAGGGATTGCACTGAATCTGTAGATTGTTTTGGGTAATATGGTCATTTTCACAATATTGATTCTTCCAATCCAAGAACATGGTATATCTCTCCATCTGTTGGTATCATCTTTAATTTCCTTCATCAGTGTCTTATAGTTTTCTGCATACAGGTCTTTTGTCTCTCTAGGTAGGTTTATTCCTAGGTATTTTATTCTTTTTGTTGCAATGGTAAATGGGAGTGTTTCCTTAATTTCTCTATCAGATTTTTCATCATTAGTGTATAGGAATGCAAGGGATTTCTGTACATTAATTTTGTATCCTGCAACTTTACCAAATTCACTGATTAGCTCTAGTAGTTTTCTGGTGGCATTTTTAGGATTTTCTATGCATAGTATCATGTTATCTGCAAACTGACAGTTTTATTTATTCTTTTCCAATTTGTATTCCTTTTATTTTTCTTCCCTGATTGCCATGGCTAGGACTTACAAAACTATGTTGAATAATAGTGGTAAGAGTGCACATCCTAGGCTCATTCCTGATCTCAGAGGAAATGCTTTCAGTTTTTCAGCATTGAGAATGATGTTTCCTGAGGGTTTGTTGTACATGGCCTTTATTATGTTGAGGTAGGTTCCCTCTATGCCCACTTTCTGGAGAGTTTTTATAATAAATGGGTGTTGAATTTTGTCAAAAGCTTTTTCTGCATCTATTGAGATGATCATATGGTTTTTATTCTTCAATTTGCTAATATGGTTTATCACATTGACTGATTTATGTATATTGAAGAATCCTTGCATCCCTGGAATAACTCCCACTTGATCATGGTGTATGATCCTTTTAATTTGTTGTTGGATTCTGTTTGCTAGTATTTTGTTTAGGATTTTTGCATCTATATTCATCAGTGATCTTGGTCTGTATTTTCCTTTTTTGTAGTATCTTTGTCTGGTTTTGGTATCAGGGTGATGGTGGCCTCGTAGAATGAGGTTGGGAGTGTTCCTTCCTCTGAAAATTTTTGGAAGAGTTTGAGAAGTATGGGTGTTAGCTTTTCTCTAAATGTTTGATAGAATTCACCTTTGAAGCCATCTGGTCCTGAACTTTTGTTTGTTGGAAGATTTTTAATCACAGTTTCAATTTCATTACTTGCCATTGGTCCATTCATATTTTCTGTTTCTTCCTGGTTCAGTCTTGGAAGGTTATACCTTTCTAAGAATTTTTCCATTTCTTCCAGGTTGTCCATTTTATTGGCATAGAGTTAGTTGTAGTAGTCTCTTAGAATGTTTTGTATTTCTGCAGTGTCAGTTGTGATTTCTCCTTTTTCAATTCTAATTTTATTGATTTGAGTCTTCTCCCTCTTTTTCTTGATGAGTCTGGCTAATAGTTTATAAATTTTATCTTCTCAAAGAACCAGCTTTTAGTTTTATTGATCTTTGCTATTGTTTTCTTTGTTTCTATTTCATTGATTTCTGCTCTGATCTTTATGATTTCTTTCCTTCTGCTAACTTTGGGTTTTGTCTGTTCTTTTTTCTCTAGTTCCTTTAGGTGTAATGTTAAGATTGTTTATTTGAGATTTTTCTTGTTTCTTGAGGTAGGCTTGCATAGCTATAAACTTCCTTCTTAGAACTGCTTTTGCTGCATCCCATAGGTTTTGGATCATTGTGTTTTCATTGTCATTTGTCTCTAAGTATTTTTTGATTTTCTCTTTGATTTCTTCAGTGATCTCTTGCTTATTAAGTAACGTATTGTTGAGCCTCCATGTGTTTGTGCTTTTTACGTTTTTTTTCCCTCTAATTCATTTCTAATCTCATAGCGCTGTGGTCAGAAAAGATGCTTGATATGATTCAAATTTTCTTAAATTTACTGTGGCTTGATTTGTGATGCAAGATGTGATCTATCCTGGAGAATGTTCTGTGTGCACTTGAAAAGAAAGTGTAATCTGCTGTTTTTGGATGGAATGTCCTATAAATATCAATTAAATCTATCGGGTCTATTGTGTCATTTAAAGCTTGTGTTTACTTATTAATTTTCTGTCTGGATGATCTGTCCATTGGTGTAAGTGAGGTGTTAAAGTCCCCCACTATTATTGTGTTACTGTCAATTCCCTGTTTTACAGCTGTTAGCAGTTGCCTTATGTATTGAGGTGCTCCTATGTTGGGTGCATATATATTTATAATTGTTATATCTTCTTCTTGGATTGATCCCTTGATCATTATGTAGTGTCCTTCCTTGTCTCTTGTAACATTCTTTATTTTAAAGTCTATTTTATCTGATATGAGTATTGCTACTCCAGCTTTCTTTTGATTTCCACTTGCATGGAATACCTTTTTCCATCCCCTCACTTTCAGTCTGAATGTGTCCCTAGGTCTGAA
The DNA here is from genome assembly GCF_008692025.1 of Phocoena sinus. Taxonomy (NCBI): domain Eukaryota; kingdom Metazoa; phylum Chordata; class Mammalia; order Artiodactyla; family Phocoenidae; genus Phocoena; species Phocoena sinus. The sequence continues at coordinate 88,307,314 of NC_045769.1, read as the reverse complement.
GTGGGTTTCTTTTAGACAGCATATATATGTGTCTTGTTTTTGTATCCATTCAGCACGGCTGTGTCTTTTGGTTGGAACATTGAATCCATTCACTTTTAAGGTAGTTATCGATATGTATGTTCTTATTACCATTTTCTTAATTGTTTTGGGTTTGTTTTCGTAGGTCCTTTTCTTCTCTTCTGTTTCCCACTTAGAGAAGTTCCTTTAGCATTTGTTGTGGAGCTGGTTTGGTGGTTCTTTATTCTCTTAGCTTTTGCTTGTCTGTAAAGCTTTTGATTTCTCCATCGAATCTGAACGAGATCCTAATCTTGGTTGTAGGTTCTTCCCTTTCATCACTTTAAGTATATCTTGCCACTCCCTTCTGGCTTGTAGAGTTTCTGCTGAGAAATCAGCTGTTAACCTTATGGGAGTTCCCTTGTATGTTATTTGTCGTTTTTCCCTTGCTGCTTTCAATAATTTTTCTTTGTCTTTAATTTTTGCCAGTTTGATTACTATGTGTCTTGACATGTTTCTCCTTGGGTTTATCCTGTATGGGACTCTCTGCACTTCCTGGACTTGGGTGGCTATTTCCTTTCCCATGTAAGGGAAGTTTTCAACTATAATCTCTTCAAATATTTTCTCCGTCCTTTCTCTCTCTCTTCTCCTTCTGGGACCCCTATAACGTGAATGCTGTTGTGCTTATTGTTGTTCCAGTGGTCTCTTAGGCCCTCTTCATTCTTTTTTCTTTATTCTGTTCCACAGCAGTGAATTCCACCATTCTTTCTTCCAGGTCACTTATCCGTTCTTCTGCCTCAGTTATTCTGCTATTGATTCCTTCTAGTGTAGTTTTCATTTCAGTTATTGTGTTGTTCATCTCTGTTTGTTTGTTCTTTAATTCTTCTAGGTCTTCGTTAAACATTTCTTGCATCTTCTCGATCTTTGCCTCCATTCTTTTTCCGAGGTCCTGGATCATCTTCACTCTCGTTATTCTGAATTCTTTTTCTGGAAGGTTGTTGCCTATCTCCACTTCATTTAGTTGTTTCTCTGGGTTTTTTTCTTGTTCCTTCATCTGGTACATAGCCCTCTGCCTTTTCATCTTGTCTGTCTTTCTGTGAATGTGGTTTTTGTTCCACAGGCTGCAGGATTGTAGTCCTTCTTGCTTCTGCTGTCTGCCCTCTGGTGGATGAGGCTATCTAAGTGGCTTGTGCAAGTTTCCTGATGGGAGGGACTGATGCTGGGTAGAGCTGGCTGTTCCTTTGGTGGGCAGAGCTCAGTAAAACTTTAATCCACTTGTCTGCTGATGGGTGGGGCTGGGTTCCCTCCCTGTTGGTTGTTTGGCCTGAGGCGACCCAACACTGGAGCCTACCCAGGCTCTTTGGTGGGGGTAATAGAAGACTCTGGGGGGGCTCACGCCAAGGATTACTTCCCAGAACTTCTGCTGCCAGTTTCCCTGTCCTCACAGTGACACACAGCCACCCCCTGCCTCTGCAGGGGAACCTCCAACACTAGCAGGTAGGTCTGGTTCAGTCTCCTATGGGGTCACTTCTCCTTCCCCTGGGTCCCGATGTGCACACTACTTTGTGTGTGCCCTCCAAGAGTGGAGTCTCTGTTTCCCCCAGTCCTGTCAAAGTCCTGCAATCAAATCCCACTAGCCTTCAATGTCTGATTCTCTAGGAATTCCTCCTCCCGTTCCCAGGCCCCTAGATTGGGAAGCCTGATGTGGGGCTCAGAACGTTCACTCCAGTGGGTGGATGTCTGTGGTATGTTTTCTCCAGTTTGTGAGTCACCCACCCAGCAGTTATGGGATTTGACTTTATCGTGATTGTGCCCCTCCTACCGTCTCATTGTGGCTTCTCCTTTGTCTTTGGATGTGGGGTATCTTTTTTGGTGAGTTCCTGTGTCTTCCTGTCAATGATTGTTCAGCAGTTAGTTGTGATTCTGGTGTTCTTGTAAGAGGGAGTGAGAGCACGTCTTTCTACTCCACCATCTTGAACCAATCTCCATAATTTCTTCATTACATTTTTGATCCCCTTCTCTCTCTGTCTTCTAAAATCCCTATAATGTGAATATTGGCATGCTTAATGTTATCATAGACATCTCTTAAATTGCTTTCAGTTTTTAAAAAATTTACTTTTCAGTCTGCTGTTCCAACTGGGTGATTTCCATAATTTTATCTTTCAGATCACTTTTGCATTCTTCTGTATCACTTAGTCTGTTATTCATTCCTTCTAATGTGTTTATTTTAGCTACTGAATTATTTAGTTTTGATTGGGTCTTTTTTATATTTTCTAGTTCCTTGTTAAAATATCAGTGTTTAGGGGGCTTCCCTGGTGGCGCAGTGGTTATGAGTCCGCCTGCCAATGCAGGGGACACGGGTTCGTGCCCCGGTCCGGGAAGATCCCACATGCCGCGGAGTGGCTGGGCCCGCGAGCCATGGCCGCTGAGCCTGCGCGTCAGGAGCCTGTGCTCCGCAACGGCAGAGGCCACAACAGTGAGAGGCCCGCGTACCGCAAAAAAAAAAAAAAAAAAAAAAATCAGTGTTTAGATCAATTATTTTTTTCTAATTCAGTCAACATTTTTATTAACAATGTTTTGAATTCTTTGGTAAATTATTTATTTATGTTTTATTACTTTTTTCAACGGCTTCCTCTTGTTCTTTCAATTGTGGGTAGTTCTTCTGACTTTTCAGTTCACTTAACTTTGCCTCTATGAATTTACATGAAACAGTTACCTACTGTGGTCTTGAAGGGATGTTCTTAGGTTGGAGCATCCCTGTGCAGACTGCGTGTGCCCAATGCTTTTGGTGGGAGAGCTGGATTTGATATGGATACTAGTCACATCTTCTTCCAGGGTGTGCTGGCAGCTATCTTATGATGTGAGTATCTCATGACTTGGTTAGGTGAAGGTCAGAAAGTTCTTCCTACACTAGCCATTTCTCAGATTCCTTCAGCTTAAAACATCCAATATGCCAAGGTGCTCTATTTTTTTAAATACTTTTTAAAAAATTAATTAGTTTATTTATTTTTGGCTGCTTTGGGTCTTTGTTGCTGTGTGCAGGCTTTCTCTAATTGTGGTGAGCAGGGGCTACTCTTCATTGCGGTGCACAGGCTTCTCATCGTGGTGGCTTCTCGTTTCAGAGCACGGGCTCTAGGTGCAAGGGCTTCAGTAATTGTGGCACACAGGCTCACTAGTTGTGGCTCGTGGGCTCTAGAGCACAGGCTCAGTAGTTGTGGCACACGGGCTTAATTACTCAGCGGCATGTGGGATCTTCCCGGACCAAGGTCCGTGTCCCCTGCATTGGCAGGAAGATTCTTAACCACTGTGCCACCAGAGAAGTCCAAGGTGCCATATTTTGAGGTAGCATGTCCTGAACCCCATGACTGCCAAGAGTACCAACTTTTAATAAGAAATTTTCTTATCATTCTTCAGAGAAGAGAAGCCTAGGCCCCCACAGCTTAAAGTCCTGTTTGTCTTTCATGTTGTAAAGATCTGATGGCATTAGGTCGGAGAGTGGTGTGTTATCTCTTCATTCTTGTGAAGCACTTTCTTGATACTCTATTCTACCTATTTACATAATGCCAACTAACGCTCACATGGTGACATTTGATGTGCTTTGAGACAAAAAACAAACAAAGAAAACCAAAACTCAACCAAGTAAAAGGAAAATAGTTTAGGATGGGGAACCACACTTTGGGGAGGCATGAGATGAGATAATTCAGTTTACAATTCCACTTTTTTTTCACACTGAACACATTTTAAAAATGACTTTCTAAGTAAAAGTAACCCAATACCTATTTATCTGTAAAATCGTCACCAATGAAAGAACAAGACAAAAAAAAAAAAAAAATGGGAGCAGAGATCTGGGTGGTTGCCTCCTCTTCCTGGGTTGTTGATAAGGCTGACACACACAGAACATGTTTAGTCTTTAAACTACTTATTTGAATGCTTAGTTGAAATTTGAGCCATGGTACACCAATTAAAACCTCTGGATTCTAAAAAAATCCTTCAGTATTTGTTCTCTAGATCGACAAAGAACTGTTAATTAATCAAATTTAAATGTGTGAACAGTATTTACACCTCTTTGATTGGGTCTGACTTAAGAAATGCCAATGAAAAAGTGACGCAGGATCTATAAAAGTAGGTTGAATTAGATGGTATGCTTTTAAAAAGCCTGCAAAGATTTAAGTAGTCTAAATAAAGACAAGTATACTACCAAATGATTCAAATTTCAGCAAGAAGCTTAATCTTTCTTCCCACAGAATTAATATAAAACTTAGTAAACACAATTATAAACTTGTGCATTTCTAGAAAATACTTGAAGCATATAGATTGGTTTGCTAATGAAATTGCATTTACTGCAATCAAGGAAAAATTATAAAACAAATCACTAAAGTTCTGATTTATTTGAATAAAAAGTAGATATAGAGAACAATCTTTGCCTACATATGTATTAATATTATATGCATACAAAGAACAAAAATCTATAAATTCAATATATCTACTTCAGATATATAAATAATCATTTAGATTTTTTTAATTTGCCTGATCTACAACACCAGGATTATTACTTGTCTAAATTCTGGTAACCTTCTGCTATGACTAGATAGGCTGATATAATTTCTGTAAAAATTCTGGTTTTAACTCTTTTCTATTGGCTATTTATGATTGGGAGTAGCTGTTAATCTAGATTTCCTCGTGGAGCATAATAAATACGACAGACCTGAACAAAAGCATCTATCTGTTTAAACTGTATTTTAAAATATAAATGTAAAAGATTATTTTTCAGAGAACCTGATGTTATCCTTGGGAGGAATTTTAAGATATGTATCATCTTTCTTGGAGTTAATTACATTCATTGTTTGTAGTGGATTAACAATGCCAAATGGAAGAATGTTAATTAATTGAATAAGTATATTTTCCCTTTTCTTCTATTTCAGTTGATTTATCTTTAGTGAATAAGGATGAAGAAGCCATCTATTTCTTGGGAAATTCTCTTGGGCTTCAACCAAAAATGGTTAAAACATATCTGGAAGAAGAACTAGATAAGTGGGCCAAAATGTAAGTATTATTTCAAAAGCTATCATTCAACATCTCATATAAGAATTTTAAAAATCACGCCAGGTCGTCTAATATTTGGAAAGGTGTATAGTAGAATCTTAGAATTTTAGAGCACAGGGAACCTGAGGGATTGTGTCATTCAACACTGGATGAAATAACTGAGGATCAGTAAATAAGGTATTATGGCAAGTTAGTTGCAGAATCAATAGTAAAACTTTTGAAATATTTAAAATTTTAAGTTCCTCCCTTGAATTGACACATCTACATCATATGCAATTATTTTATTTTCTAAATGATTAACAAAGCAGTTAATATTTAGGATTCAATTTAGTGTTTTCATGATTAGTTCTTGGCTAAACTCAACCACACTAATTTTTATAAATAAGAAAATAAAAATTGTTGAGGTGGGGAGAGGAGGTTGAGTGGAACAGAAGGTGCTTCCCTCCCCAAATTGAACATGATTATTGAGAAGATGCTCCATTTGGGCTTAGCTAACCATGCAGGAATCTTAAATTAGGATTCATCTTTTTCTCCTTCTTTTATGTTCTGCTTTTACTCTTCTGCTTATGAAACCCTTCATACTCTCTGCTTACCTCAATGCTTACCCTCTTTAATATCAACCTTCTCAACCACTGATTAGCCCTCCCTGAATGTCTATTGCATTAATAATCAGTGCTCTACAATAGGCAGTTTAGAGGTTTCTACTTTCATTAGTTTCATATTCTTAGCTGTATTGTAAATCCCTTAAGGAAAATAACCTAATCTTATGTACTTCTTATCCTTCCCCAGTGATTACTGATAAAGCTGGAACTGAAAATATTTTAAAATATTTTTAACTATTTAAACATTTTATATTTAAAATATTAAAAATAGTACAACTATTTAAAAAATATTTTTTGACTCTTAGAATCTGAAAAATAGCTATGAAGGGGAAGCTAAACCTGAAGGACAGGAAAAAAAAAATTCAGGAAGGAAGATGAAAAATTCAGGAAGGAAGATGAAACTAAACCAGATAAGAATTCTGAGCAAGATATTTGGTTCTTATAGAAACTCAGAATGCCTTTTCCAGCTTTCTATATTCTTCAGGTCAGTGGTCTTTTACATTGAGACCAAAACCTCTTCTATAAAGTTTAGTTTACACTGACTATGCCAATGATTACTACCATGGCTATTAGATAACATTGTAAAGTTTCTTAATTTAAGTGGTTAAGAATGTAAGTTCACAACTCAATGCAAGAATAATAGAGTTTTATATAGTTTATTAGGCATACTATAACTTTACCTGCATAACATTTATGCATAAATTGAAAAATAAATATCACCACATTTGGAAGCATTTTGCACTAGCAAGCTTTAGTATTTAAAAAATGAGGGTCATAGTTAATAAAAATGGTTAATATTCATTTTTGGCCTTAACGTAAAAGATAGCAAAGATTTAGATTGAATTTGAACTTTGGAGAGTGTCCTTGACTCTTGGATATTCATTCAGCAAGACTGTGCATTTTTATCCTTCAGGTATTTTAAAAAGATGCCGCTCTTCTATCCTATTCATATTCTTATGATTATCCTACTTTATTAAAAGAATGGTTGATTATTCTCAAGACATGTATTCCAGTTATGTTCCAGGAAAGTGCCTCTCTGTCATAATGCCCTTCTATTGTTGTTACCTTTCAATTTTATATTTTACCTTGTGACAACAGAAAATTACATAATCTTAAACCCTCTACCTATTTTTCATCAGACAGACGATTTAGCAAGGAGGTGCACTGTAATGCTTCAAGCAATGTAAAGTAAATTTTAAAAAGACTTCTTCTGAGAAAAAGATTAGGTAGCTAGTTTGTTTTATTTAGTCTTTTTGCTGTAAACTGTGGTGGCCCAGTCAACATCATAGCCCTGCCAGCTCAATGTCAGTGGTGTTTTAGGTGCATGATCGCAATCCTGTTTTCCCCTATCCCACCCTTGATCTTTCATCTCAAATAGGTTTGTTCATTACTTTTTGCTCCTAAATATTTAGCTTAAAATTCCACTCTGGCCTTTTCCAGCTAAGGTTGTGTTGGGAGGAAAACTTTTCCTCTACCAACTTACATTCTAGTGGTTGGGGGCATGAGAATTAATTGACAGCAGACAGATTAGCAGGAGAAAAGTTTATTTCACATGTGTGTAGAAGCACTCTACAAACAGTGATTCACTGATCAGCCAGAGTAAAGGTTTAAAACCAACTTAACAAAAGGGGCGAGTTTTAGGGCTTCAGTAGGAAAGTATGGAAGGTTCTGTTGGGCTTTTCCATCCTGATGATAATGGGCAGTATCTTTCCAGGCTGGAAGCCCCCCAAGAGGAAGATGGAGGGGAAGTAAATTTGTAACTCCTAGTGCTAAGCGTCATTTTTCTCTGACGGTGGGTCAATGGCAATGGCATTTTCAGGAGGCTTTCCTTAAGTCTAGATAATGTTTCTTTCTTAGGCTGCTGTTTGTCCACATGCTTTTAGTTTAAAGTAATCTTCATGCAACTCTGGTGGCCTGTTGGTTACTTCAATTCCCTTTCTGGCTATTGCTTTTGTTTTAAATCTCCCCTGCATATATTTGATTTGCCTCTAGATCCAGGGCCTCCCATTACTGTGGTGAGTTTTATCCGATTATCTGTTCCTCTTCATCTCCTCCAACCCCACTTCTGCCCTACTTCTTAGCTGATACCCAAGCCAGGCCAGTGCCTCCCCCTCTTCTAGATCACTGAGAGATTTTGAGAAGAACTGAGTCAAAGAGAGCTACACAGTCACTAAACACTCTAATGCACATTGAAATTAGTTGGAAAAAAAATAATATTAAAAATTTATAATCTTAACAGTAACATAGAAATTTGAGTGCTCTAAGCAAGATATTACTCTGGGATATTGATGTCAAGTCTCTGGCCATCCATGACCTATAATGTAGGAAATGACATTTGGCTCATGGTTTTCATCTTCTATGTCATCATCTTTTATGGCCTATTGTAGACATACTACCTACTTATCTACAAAATAAACCATCACTGGTCACAATGCCATCCAATCTTATAATTCATATGGCTACCATATTTGATTATTTATACTAAAGAAAAGTCAAGGATACAGGCATACTTAGAAATATTTTAGGACCCAAATGATTTCTTCTAAAACTTCAAGTTACTTAAGGCAAAACTATGAAAATAAAATACTTACCTCTGTGATTTTTATAAATGATTATCATTATTTTCCAAAGTCATTTTCAACTGTATGTGATTTCTAAAGTAGGTTAATGACACTTTACTTTGGAGTATATATTATTTGTTTGGTGAAATGATAATATTTAGATAATTTTAATATTCTGAAATAGAAAACTTTTAGGGTAATTTCATTCTTTGATATATAATAATTAGTTATCAGCAAGAAGCTACCATAAACAATAAGAAGCAACAATATCATATGCTTGTCCATTGTGGGTCTGCTAGGATGGATAGGCAATAAACTTAAATAATTTTTGAGAACATTTAAAATTATGTATTTTACCAATGGCCCAGATTATTTAAAGGAGAATAACATGGGTTAATATTCATAGCGGTAAAGTTCGGCTAGAAGGGAAAGATATGTCAGTCCTAAAGAGCACATTGTAAGTTGAGAAATGTATATTGTGTCCCTAAGATATAATCACTATATCTTAGGTCTTCTGGGTTGTCTTATCTGCTAGATAAATAAATTTCTTTCTTTTTCATAAGAGCAAAAACTTGCCACATTTGTGTTTTTATAGGCATTCTTCTAAGAATTGAGACATATTAGGTAGAATTATTTAAAGAGAAAAATAGCCCACTGAATTACATATTAGGAACAAAAGGCCTGGTTTGCAGACAGTGACTTAACTTACATGGCAATGTGTGTGCAGAAAAGGTACTGGTAAAGCACATGGGAGAGGTCTGCTCCTGCAGACCTGCAGTGGTTCAATTTATGGGTTTCTTTCTTTAAAAAAAAAAAAAAAAGTGTATTGTAAGGGAGGAAAGACTGTCCCCCTACTCTCCTAGATCCATTAGCTGGGTCTACGAAATAAACACAACAGGCAGATTAACAAGAGAGAAGGCATAAAAGTACATGTTTAACATTACGTGTATGAGGGCGTCACAGGAAAAAGAAAAAAGTGAATATCCAAAAAATCAATGAGATTTGAGAGCTTATGTACTGTCTTAATAGGGACAGAGGGGGGGTATATAAGCTACTCTGGGGAAAGTAAACGATTTTTAGGAAGGATGAATGGAACTTTAGAAGAATAGATGGGAAGTGTGATAGCTTGTGACAAAGTTTGTCTGGCTGTGGTGCTGACTTCTAGTCTCCTCTCTTGTGACAAGAGTAAATCTCCTCTGGTTGATGAAACTCCTGAGGAGGGAATTTATGACAACTGAGTCCTTTTTGGAGGATCTGTCTTCAGGCAGATAAGGAGAGTTCAGAGATATCTTCCCCATGTATTTGCTGTTTTTCAAGTGCATTCCTTTTTATTAATTTATTTATTTAATTTATTTATTTTTGGCTATGTTGGGTCTTTGTTGCTGTGCACGGGCTTTCTCTAGTTGCGGCGAGAGCAGGTTGCACTTTGTTGCGGTACGTGGGCTTCTCATGTGGTGGCTTCTCTTGTTGTGGAGCATGGGCCCTAGGCACGCAGTCTTCAGTAGCTGCAGCATCTGAGCTGAATAGTTGTGGCTCGTGGGCTCTAGAGTACAGGCTCAATAGTTGTGGCACATGGGCTTAATTGCTCCACGGCATATGGGATCTTCCCAGACCAGGGCTTGAACCCATGTCCCCTGCATTGGCAGGCGGATTCTCAACCACTTTACCACTAGGGACCTCAAGTGCATTCTTTGTGTTTTGTGCAAAATAATCCTTATGCCAAAGAGGCCAGTTTTAGTGTGGCATATTCTGCCACCCTTCAGTATGAATAAGAAAATACGTGGTATGACATGTGACGGAGCTTTTCCTGACATCTCTGTTGGCTAATCGACAATTGGGTCACAGAAAAAAACTTGTGATATCATTAAGGAAGACTGTGAAGTCTTATTTATTCGCTTATTGGGGGGAGCTTTTAAAAGCAGGGCCACTTCTCATTTTGTAGGATGGTTAAAGCACAGTCATATTTCAAAGAGGATCCACATTTCTATTAACTTCCTAATTAGATTTTATATTCTGAAATTTAATTTTCTGAGCAAATACTGCTTTGTAGACTTCTCTGAGAACAGCTCACTCAGGCAATGATTGATGCTATGGTAGTGAGTGAATGCTTTCCTATGCTCTCTTTTCCTTTCCAGCATTTGTAAAAGAAGATTGCAGCTACACTGCAACTATTTTAAGCAGTTTTGAATGAGAACAACATAATCTTTCTCTTAACTTGAATATGTACGTTATGAATGCAGTGTGATCCACATCAGCTCTTTCTAATGACAGGCCACTTTACTTTGAGTTTATTTGGGTAACACTTTCTAAATACATTTCACTATCTCAGGCTAGGAGACTGACAAAATGAAGAAGCTGACTCTGCATGTGATATTTTAAAGGGAGGAAGATGACAAAAGCATTCCAAGAAGAAAGTATCCTTAAAGATTATTATCATGGTGTCTACCACAGTGAGAAGTAGGTGGCATCATATTCTGAGATATAAATTCTCTGAGGCAGAACATAGACTTTTACTACCTAAATGTAATAAGATGTATTGTGCTATCAGCAAGGCCATGGAGCTCTATATGATTAAAATAAAAATGTATCCAAGTATCTTCCTTTAAATACTATTTAATGATAATGATTTTTGTCTTTAGCATTTATATTGGAAGTCAAGAAAGAGGCAAGCTGCAGGCTATCTAATAATAATATGAATAATATGCACTAACAGTTGCCCTTCTTTTCCTCCTTAGTTCTTATAGTCTATGTTTATTCTCAAAGAAAGTCTTCTTCCTTCATCTCAGTTTATATGCTAATTGAAATATTAGCTTAAAAGTTGTGTTTTACACCTCATGCTGGTGAAGTGAGTTTTAACATTAGATTTTCATTAGGAAAGAAGACTCAGAAAAGGGGTACCATGTACCAATCTTTTTCACATGTTACTTGTTTTTCATAGCCATACTTTAAGTTATATATTGTAACCCACTTACTTTTATAAAAGTGGAAAATTAGGCCCTATACACCTCTAATAACTGTAGCCTCGGGCCCAGTATTGCCCTGGACCTGTCTCATCCCAGGTGATGGAGCCAACTGCTAAATATTCAAGATTTTTGTTGATACCAAATTGGCCATGTGAATGGGGGTAGTCATACCGCAAAAAACAGCAAGGGCTAAAAAACAGGGCTCCTCCCTTCCAGTTCCCCACTGCTCTGTAGAGGAGAAAAAATATTTTCCTTTACCCTACTGAGTTTTTACCTGAGAGCTTGTAATAAAAGATTAACAAGAGAAGAACAAACGGAAGTGTATTAACATGAATACCTCATATATACATAGGAAACACCCAGGGAAAAATGAGTAACTCCCAAAAGTGGCTTAGAATTCAAGCTTAAATCCCTTGTTAAAAGGGAAAGAGGAGGAGAGATGAAGGCCTCTTAGAGGAGAGTAAAGGATTTCTATGAAAGATGGTCCTTGAAGAATAGATGACAAAGTTTATCTGGGGTGTCACTGACTTCTAATCTCTTCTGTGCTAAGAATCAATTTTCCCTGGTTGATAAAACTCCTGAGGAGGGGATTTATGACAACTGAATTCCCTTTGAAGGATCTGTCTTTAGGCAGATAGGGAAGTTCAGAGAAAGCTTCTCCATGCATTTTCTGTTTTTCAAGTGCCTACAGCTCAAGATGATCAATATACCACTATGCTACATTTTAGTGTGGTGTGTTCTGCTACCCTTCACCTCTGAGAGTAGGTTTACCAGCTCACCACTGCCAGCTTACTTAATTTCAGAGTATGTATTCATCACAATTAGCACTATACATAGAGCACATGCTCATTCTTTTCTTCCAAGTTTAAATAGTCTTTGGATTCCAAAAGAATTAAAAACAATCTAATTCAAAGCTTCCTAAGATATGTTTGTAACAGTACACAAAGTCACTCCCTTCTTAATCCTTTGTTTTAATTTCTTCTCCTATATTTTTCAAATATTTTGCCTCCTCATTTGATAGAAACTACCAGAGAGTTGAAGTTCTCTTATGTATTTTGTGTTTTTTCCATTATGCCTACTGGGATACTTACTAGAATAATAAAATTGAGCTAGAATATGATAGATGAAATTGCTAGAAAATAGGTCAAGAAATAGTGTTGGCTTTGATTATTGCCACGTTTTACTATCTACTTAAAATGTTACCATGAGTATAGTCACATTTTATACACTTCTATTTAATTTACAGATTGTAATTATATTTTAATGTTTAATTAATAATCATTTTAATCTCTAGCCTCAAATAACAGTTAATATGTTTTAGTATAGGTACAACTATATGGTATGGTATACAAGTAAGGTACTCAAATAGTCTTGAAATTTTCAAAAGAAAAGAGAAAAAAATAACATCTTAGACTCCAAAATAGAGAAAAATAATGAAATATATGGGTAATCGCCCCTACGCTCCCCAACAGAAAGGAAATCAAAGAAATTTTTTTAAATGACAAGTTAAAAAGCAGAGTTCTCAAGTATTACTTTTGGTTTTCAAAAAAGCATGCTTTTTATTAAAACACTACAAAGACTCATTTAGAAATGTCCAGTTGCTAATGCTGATATCTGAAAACTCTCACACACACACTCACACAGATAGACACAGACACACACATAAACTAAGATTGTTCATCTCCCTTTTCAATTTCAGGGGAGCCTATGGTCATGATGTAGGGAAACGTCCTTGGATTATAGGAGATGAGACTATTTTAGGACTTATGACTGACATTGTAGGTAAGTATAAAATGAATTTTTTCCAAAAGAATCATAATGATATAATCATTTAGTTATACACATAGGTTATACGGTAAAAATTTTATTGAAGAATGTCCTGATTTTCTATTTTAATCCATAACACTAAGGCGTAAGCATGCCTTTAATTAAGACTTATTGCTAATGTTATTTTTTATTATATATTCTAGGACTAGTATTTGCCCACCAATGAGAAACACACATATTTATAATTAAATAAGTTTCATAAAAATCAACTTAAAAGAATTTTCTAAGGTTTTATTATATGGTAAAATAAACATTAATCGTAACATGCTAAAGGTCTAAAACACCAATATGTTTTGGTTCATTTCAACTTAACTCATGGTGATCTTTTAAAATTAGGCTGAGTGCTGTTGAAAATAATATAGTTGATGCTGTTTTTTGGTATATAATGTATTCCTTAAAGTGAATTCTATCTACTCTTGGTAGAACTATTCAAGATAGTTTTAGATGGTAAATGTGTTAACATTTCAAAAAAAGTTATCTGTTTAATTGGATTGATTATTCAGCATTGCCTAAAATCTTATATGAAATTTAAGGTATTAAACAAACAAAAAATATAGCTCTGGTGACCAGAGACGAGTGTGCTTCTGGGCCCCATAGTAAGTTTCCTACATACAGCCTCTTCTTTAAGATCAGGAAATGTAACAAACTTCCCTAAAACATACAAATAAACATAGAGAATTAGGCAAAGTGAGGTGACAGAGGAATATGTTCCAAACAAATAACAACATGAAACTGAAGAACTAAGTGAAGTGTTGATAAGTAATCTACTCGATAAAAAAAATCAAGGTAGTGATTATAAAAATGCTCAATGAATTAGGGAGAATGGATGAAAACAGTGAGGAGTTAAACAAAGAGTTAGAAAATATAAAGAAGAACCAAACAGACCTGAAGAATACAATAACTGAAATAAAAATACACTAGATGGAATCAACAGTAAATTAGATGATACAGAGGAACGTGTCAGTGAACTGGAAGACAGAGTAGTGTAAATCACTCCAGCTAAGCAGAGAAAAGAATAAAGAATTGAAAAATAAGGACAGTTTAAGAGACCCCTGGGACAATATCAAGTGTACTATCATTCACATTATAGGGGTCCCAGAAGGAGAAGACAGAAAGGGGCAGAGAAGTTATTTGAAGTGATAATAGCTGAAAACTTCCCTAACCTGGGAATGGAAACAGACATCCAGGTCCAGAAATCACAGAGATAAGATCAAACCAAAGAGGTCCACACCAAGACACATTGTAATTAAAATGTCAAAAAATAAAGAGAAAGAGAAAATCTTAAAAGCAGCAAGGGAAAAGCAAGTAATTACATACAAGAGAACTCCCATAAAACAGTCAGCTGACTTTTCAGCAGGAACTCTGCAAGGCCAGAAGGGAGTGTCATCACATATTTAAAGTGGTGAAGAAAAAAAAAACCTACAAACAAGAATACTCTACCTGGCAAGACTACCATTCAAGTTTGAAGGAGAGATGAAGAGTTTCACAAATAAGCAAAAGCTAGAAGAGTTCAGCACCACTAAATCTGCTTTACAAGAAATGTGAAAGAAACTTCTGTAAGTGGAAAAGAAAAGGCCACAACTAGAAATCTCTCTCTCTGTTTTAATGTTCTTACACAGTATTCATTTGCTCTGTAACAATTCACATTTTAAATAGTGCTTCCTGACAACATGACAGCTGGCTCTTCTTGAACAGGGGCAATAAGGATAGCAATTCACATTCAAGGTGGTAATATTACCAGACCACACTAGAAGGGTAAGCAGAGATTCTCTGGGGGAGGGTGTATGTGGTGGGGAGGATGTTGTCTAGGGTAGAGGGTTTGTAAGGGAAGGAAAGAGGAGAGGTTGGGAGAAGGAACACCCTTGAATTTGCAGAAGTCATTACTCTATCTAAGTAGTGGTTGTATTGGCTTTGCTGGTAACCCCATGTAGGGAGAAGAGGAAGAAAGGAGCACTTCCTATCTTAGATGTTTGGTTGGGGGCTTGCCTGCGAGGAGAAGGAAGTTTAGGGACACATTTGACAAGAGACCAGCACCCACACCAATCAGGTGAAGCTTACTCAGTCTTCAGCCACCATTTACATCCTCTGTACTGGCTGCAAGAGGGAGAGGAAACCTCAAGCTTTTGCACTATGTTTAACAAGGAGAAATTCAAACTTATTATAGTCAAAACAATCTAAGGCAGTTTGCAAACATACCACAAAGAATTTAGGGACATTGTTTTTCTAGCTTCTTCTTATGTATTTCTGGGAGTCACCCCAGCATAAATATAGTCTTCTGCCCCAATCAACCCCCACAAACCAGATCCTCAGTAAACAACTTTGCATTTTACTCCTGCCCAAAGTGGCTGGCTTCCCAGAAAGCCTCAACATGGTAGAGAACGAGGCCTAGGTGGCCCAGCCCAGGTTGCAGGACTACTGCCCAAGTTTAGGTATTCAGTCAACTAAAAATTAGTCCTTAGAATTCTCTATTAGACTAAAATCTCACTGGTAAAGGCAAGGAGGACACAGTTCAGTCCATAACATATTCCCTGTGAAAACAGAGTTAAATAAATGTTTATCCACCTCTGCGCTAACTTAGCTCCCAGTATCTAGGCAGGAGACTGGAAAAGTCTTCTCTGCGATATTTGGGCAGCCTGAAGGTTCTGACATGGATTTTCATAGCACGACAAACCCCACCACATGCACAGCGGGGAACACAGTGGGTGCTTAACACACCCCAAACTACCAGACTTTAAGGAAAACCTGTTTTTAGTTTATGAACTATATGAATGTGTAACCTGTTCCATTCAGCAAGTTAAAAAAACAAACAAACAACACTCCATCGAAGAGTTGCAAGCAAAAGCAACAAGCTCGGTTTGCTGCTAGTTATTACTGAGTAATCATTACACTACACACATTTCTGTTTTATGTGGTTATATTATAGGATCAGAAGATTGGCTTCTAGTTAGATAACACATTAAGAACAAACTGAAAATGCTCCCTTCTATTCCAAAAACAGAGAAATGATAGAAAAAAATTTAGATTAACAAACATATAGCAACACTAAAAAAAATTAAATAGAAATCCCTACTGACCAGAAATATAGCAATTGCTGAGAAAGAAGCAGTTGAAAGCTAGAAGCACAATATCTGGGGGGTAGTGCATGGAGCCAGGAGTGTGTAGGGCCTGAGTGCAGGACTCTCACAAGCCCCAGGGCGAATCTGCAGAGCCCTGGATGCTTGGGGCTCAAACTCAAGGCCAGAACCTTGTCAGCCAGGGTGGGTAAAGGTGAAAACATAGCATCTCCTGCCAAACCAGTCAGGATCTTGGGAGCACAGAGTATTTGATCAGACTGCCAGCATTATCCAGAGGAGTGTATATTTTCATGGAGGGAATTCCCACCTGAACAATCCTGGACTACATTTACGGGTGTATTAATTAGTTGTTTGACAATGCTTTCATTTATGCTCATTTTTTAGACGCCTATTATATTCATTCAAATGCCTAACATGTAAATTTTAAAAAAAATTGAAAAAAATCCTGCATTAATTTGACCTGAGCATATATGTTTTCCTTAGATGTGGACTGTCTCTTTCTTTGCTAGATTTGCTTTCAGAACATAAATTGCATTCTAATCCTATTATTTTGTGATTAGTATTTATCATCCTTTAAAGAGGAGTTCAGATGTTTATATACAGGCCAGGGAAGTGGTAAGGCTATCATTTAGTGAGATTTATTTATGAAGCCCATAAAACCTGCAAAAAGATTTCCTTTGATCGTTTAAAAGTTTATAGCTCTATTGCAACTTATTAAATGTGCATGTGTTTTGTTGCCCAGCAAATACACATATGTCAGAATGATCAATGAAATTTAAACCAGCCCACCTCTCATGATGATTACTAAGGAAATTAAAAAACAACAACAACAACTAAATACTCAGATTTATTTAGATAAGTAAGAAGATTGAACTTACTAAAAATGTTTAAAGAATATTTATCAGTTCTAGCTTTAGGGATTTTTGTGTGTCTTTGAAATACCATACAAAGCTGTAAAGTATGGGACAAACTTTATTATGTTTTCTGTGATTTTTGTCCTTGAATGTTGTATAAATTAAATTACAGTCATTTGATCCTAATCATACAGGATATAAAAATAACAATTATGTCTTGAAATGGGCAAAGTCACATTTGTACATATGAAACTCAATAAACAGTATATGTATTGTTTATTATATATATATATACATATATATATATACAGTATATATATATTCTCAAAGTTTCAAGCCTTAATATGACAAATGCATTGTCATATTTTATTTGAAATATTGTCAGTGCATTAAACTAAATATTTAGTTTAATGATTAGTTTATTAAATGTTTATTTTGTTCTCTACAATTTATGTTGTATCAGGAGAAATATTTCTACTATTTTTGTTGTTGACAGTATCTTCAAAAGTATATTATGAGCAATATTTTAAAAGCTTGTTTTTCTTTTTAATTTCAGTAGCTATCATCTATCCCCAAATTTCTTTACTTTTAAAACTGTATATATTAGTCCAAGAAACAGTTCTTAACTTAAGTTGAAAAATGAATGAGTTCACTTTGTTCGATTTAGTAGTAACTGATTCTTTTAGAAGGTATTTTGTGTCTGTTCATGTTTATTTTCTTTGTTGCAAATCCCATGCAGGTTCCCTTTTGCCTTGGTTGATAGTAAGTTCTGAGAAAATTTGGTGGAGTTCGAAGTAGCAAAAATATTTAGTTAAAAAAATATATATATTTAATAGCTCCTAATTTGTTTCTCATCCACATATATAGTACTCTGTTGCACTTTTTTTTTTTTTTTTTTTTTTTGTAGTACGCGGGCCTCTCACTGTTGTGGCCTCTCCCATTGCGGGGCACAGGCTCCGGACGCGCAGGCTCAGTGGCCATGGCTCACGGGCCCAGCCGCTCCGCGGCATGTGGGATCTTCCCGGACCGGGGCACGAACCCGTGTCCCCTGAATTGGAAGGCGGACTCTCAACCACTGCGCCACCAGGGAAGCCCTCTGTTGCACTTTTTAAAATCATTCTTTCTCACACGTAATGCAAGAAACCTAAAATCCTCTTTGGAAGTAGATATTGTATAAATCACAAAATAAATGTTAAAATTATGTGGTAACTACGGAAGAGAGCAGCAGAAGTCAAATTGATTTTTGCTACTTGTGGGCTGTCTAAATGTGTCATGAACAGATAAGTTGTATATTTTGGACTATGACTGAATCTTCCAGGTTCTTAAAACCACAACCTGTATTTTGCCATAAAATTTCTCAAAAAGAAGTAACAGGAGTATAATAAAAATTATTATGTGTACAAATTGATAGAGTGGATAGAGAAGCGGAAGACACAGTGAGCAACCCTATATTTCTATGTCCACAGACATAGAAAAGAATTTCCATTTCAGATGAGAAGAAAAACCATTAATAAAACATTTTATATGGAGCTAACAATTCTGCAAAACATGGAATAACTTTCCCTTAGAGTTAATGTCATATTATCAAGATGCTAGAAATAGAATTGCTGAAGAATACTGTTAGTATTATTATTAAGCCTACTTCTCCCTGGGTACATAAACATCACAAAGGGCTAGATACATACATTTTGGCTTATAAAAATGTTGTAAAGTGAACATAGATTTGCTTTATGAAACTTGTGGTTGACCCTCAGAGAAGCAATAATCCCTGGGAGCTCTCTCCAAAGTCATAAATCCTCAACCACACACTAGCCACCTCCAAGGCCATAGGAATTTGCTATTTGAAAAACAGAGTGGAAAGTTCTCGGACTTAGCCGAACTACAAACCTTACAACAAAATCCACAATTAACATTTGCATCTGCTTAATAAAATATACAGAACATGGTATGGCAGTTATGAGATCCATCATTAACCTTCTTATCAAACACTAAGCAGCCTGGAACCCTCCTGACCTCACTTTGCAAAATATTTGAAATTAAATGAAGATTAGAAAGGTGCTGAGGGATGTTAGTAATGAACATGGGCTTCCTATATTTGACTTACAGGGAGTGGATAATGTAGACAGCACTTCCAAATGTTACCTTGAACAAAGATTTTAATTAATATTTTTTTCTATAAGATTTTGTCTCCTACTTCCTATCTGTGAGACCTTAAGCGAGTTAGTTCATTTCTGTGCACATCAGTTTCCTCATTGATAAATATGGAAATCAAAGTAGATACCTTATCAAGTTACTGTGAAGTGTTGGCACATAATAAGGGCTCAATAAACGTTAGCATGCCAGGCATTGAGATAAGAAGGCAGTGCTTGTACATAACTTTCACCTTCTGGTAAACAAAAAGTTATGTTCAATAAATAAGCAAGCAAGAAAGCACTCTTCAAATGAGAACCCTGGCTCACACCCATCTCAGATGAAGTAATTCAAATTTTTACATTTACTGCAGTGAGTTTTATATGATCTTCTAAAATAAAGACTCTTTCAAATCCTCATAAGTTTTCATGAAGTTTTTAAAAAAAACCTTGGCCTCCAATAAATTTGCCCTCAATACTTGTGGTTCTTTCTTTTATTTTTATTTTTTTTTGAATTTTAGTCAGATGAATGGATAAAGAAGATGTGGTGTATACATATACAATGGAATATTACTCAGCCATAAAGAAGAATGAAATAATGCCATTTGCAGGGGCGTGGATGGACCTAGAGCATATTATGCTTAGTGAAAGAAGTCACACAGAGAAAGACAAATACTGTATGATATCACCTATGTGGAATCTAAAAAATAATACAGAAGAAGGTATATGCAAAACAGAAACAGAGTTATGGATGTAGGAAACAAACAAGTGGTTGCCAAAGGGAAGAGGGAAGAGGGAGGAGCCAAATAGGGGAGTTACAAACTACTATGTATAAAATAGATAAGCAACAAGGATATATTGTATAGCACAGGGAATTACAGTTCATACTTATAGTTATTGATGTTTCAACATTATTTCACAAAAAGTTCTTGGGAGAAGGAAAAAGTACAAAGAAAAGCAACTTGAAATAATTTCATCTTGCTTAAAAAAAATTTGTCTTATGGAATGCTGATAATATTGAAATATCTTAAAACAACAAATGTTGATTTCAGAAATACATATTGGACCAAAAGAGATAGGTCAATTAGATATATTTCCTTTGGAAAATAGGCTAAAAATCAGTCTGACTGGTGGCCCTTTCATGTTAACAATGCTTGTTTCTTTAGTGCCTTTAGGTCATATTTGGAATAAACATTACTGTTAATGTTCTGCAGCATTAATATTTGCACCATCCTTAGATATACATAGGTACGCACGCACATGTTAAGTACACCGAACCTCTCCTTGACAAAGTTCGTTAGCAGGTGAGGAGGGCATTTTGTGAAGAGCTTGATTGAATTTAAAGTGTGCCAAGGCGGGATAATTTTTGCGGGCAAATTATTCAACTCAGTGAGGGATTATTTACAAAGAATTGATCCAATGTTAGCATGCCATTGAGAGTGAGGGGAGGAAAGGCCACGTGTATGTCTAGATTAATTCAGCCTAGCACTTGTGGTTCATCACATTCCATGCAAGAAAAATTTTAGGTGATCCAAAATGAACACTATTATTTGAAGGACTAACATTCCTGAGGAATGAATAATTATTTTAATCAGAAGGTAATCACTAAGCAAAAATGGAATGCCTGACCTTGTATAGAAAGTCTCACTCCCTTCCTGCCTCTTCTATTTCTTTGTTTTCATTTTGTGATAAAATTTATGAACTTTCTCTTTTGTTTTCTTCCCACCACATTCTTTCAAATGCTTTTCTTTCTACTAATTCTGCTTTCTCAGTATGTTTGGGGCGTGGCTCCCCCATGGATACCAAAATAGGAGGATGCTCAAGTCCCTAATATAAAGTGAGTCGTGCCATGAATAAAGTCCGTCCTCCATATCCGCAGGTTTCATATCCGCAGATAAGGAGGGCCAAATGTATTATTTTTCCTTCCTTTTCTCCTTCCACGCTCCCTGCCAGAATATTTTTTATTAAAATGAATAGTGTTCAGAAAAGATGTGTGTAAAGAGCTAACAGGGAGTTAAGGGTTATATAAGATTAATATAATAGATAATGTTTTGTTTTAGAAATAACAGTAAAAATTCATACCATAATGCAAAGAAACAAAATAAAGCTTGCAGCATTT
Source organism: Phocoena sinus (assembly GCF_008692025.1). Taxonomy (NCBI): domain Eukaryota; kingdom Metazoa; phylum Chordata; class Mammalia; order Artiodactyla; family Phocoenidae; genus Phocoena; species Phocoena sinus. The sequence continues at coordinate 88,286,148 of NC_045769.1, read as the reverse complement.
CTTTCACCATATTTCTAAAAGACTTTTATACCGTAGGAGAAGACATATGCCCCTGTATACAAATTAAGCTTTCTAGTATGTTTGAGACATTTTATTTAGTGCTAGGAATGCAGAATGAGGTTGTCGTTATTGTCCCCTGACTTGAGACACTATTCACATTACAACGACCAGAGATACATCTCTTAACAGCCACCATTTATTTACCAGCCTTGCATTCAAATGGGGAAATCCATCAATCAAATGCAACAAAAAGTTTTTCTTGACTAAATGAAGACACAGGCCTTTCCTTAAATGGCTATGCTGAAATATAAATTCCTAAATTATACACTTATTTCCAGTGGCCTTCCCTCAAGTGAACTTAACCTAAAATCCATCTATTAATTAGATTAATTATTCTACTTACTGTCTATTCTTTTAGTAAAAATGGGAGTCTATCAGAAGTATTTCATTGGATACAAAGTGCAAGACTCGTATGATGCATTTTCTCTAACACCTAGTACAGCCTTACAAACGTTAAAGCTCACAGCCCATTTTTCTCACTGACAGTAAAGAGAAATCATTCCTATTAAACAGGTCTAATTGCCTTTAAGAGACATCATAAGAACTAAAAATAGGGAAAGTATTAATATCTTTGTTATTGTGCTCTGAGTTCTTAAGTATTCAATGTATGCTTTGTCTCTGGGTCTGTTTCCAGTGGCAAAACCCTTGTTAACAGGAATTATATCAGATTATGATTGTGTAGTGGATATCTTAATTTTGTGTGTTTTCTTCATCAGACAATACATATCTATATTAATTATCTTATATCAGTGTGTATAAATAAACCCCAGAGCTATTTAGCTCTTTGTACTTTGCTTCTAGCTCTTTTGTCTTATGAACTACAGTATTGTATATCTCACTGTAATAACAGTGAATTATGTTTAGCAACATTGCCTTCTTTTATTAAAGGTGCATTTTAATTTGATGTTACAAACAACCAGCTTTAAAAATGTGATGGGCTTTCATTTCTTTTTAGATTCCTTTTGGAGATACACTTACCACAAAAATGTCCTCTGTGGGAATTTGGCAGCATAGCTGATGATAGGATAAATCATTTTTAGTTTAGCAAATGCTTCACTATTATGTTATTATTATTTACTATGTCAAAAAGGAAATATAATTTTTAGCTAGCTATATGCATATGAGTCCAGCTATTGTTTGATAAAATGAGTCAAGTGGGAAAACTTCCATTTCTTTGTGATGACACATCAAATGTGTCCTTATCTCTAAAAACATTAAGGATGAAGGAGTGATAGTTTGTTTTTCCAGGTACTCTTAGAACTAATAGAACAATCTAAATTATGATATATTTATTTTGCAGGAGCCAATGAGAAAGAAATAGCCCTAATGAATGGTTTGACTGTTAATTTACATCTTCTATTGGTAAGCTTCCTATTCCACCAATGTTTAGTATACACTGTTTACAGAATCTGACATTTTTCAATCTTTAATTCATGAGCATTTGGAGGTTTACTTATTTAAAAATAAGTTGTGAGGTTGTTTTCATTTCTACCAGGAAATGCTGGACCATGACAGAATGGCTTCTTCGTAACCATGGGAGAGTTGACTCTTGCAAAGAGCTTTAGAATAATGAATAGCTCTTATCTCAGAACATAAGGAATAAGCGTCACAGTGGGTAAAAAGCAAAACTGCTGCACACACACAAAACAATGATGTATGAATGGTAGCAAACAGTGAGCTTTTCAGAAAGACAGTTTTCCAATATGCTGGGCTTTAGCAGGGTGGGACTATGGATTAGTATGTCTTTGTAGGCTAATTTTGGGGGAGTGGATTAAAAAAGAATTAGAAATTAAAACTAAATTGGAGAAAAAGGACCTAGTACCTTAAATGAGTCACTGTGTTTAGGTGTTTCTTACATCCTAAGAACTTAATAATGTGTATGCCTTAGAATGTCAAATATATTATTGATTTGAAATATGGCACCTATAGTAATTGATGCTATGAAAAATTTGTATTTCATTTTTAAGTGAGATTTTGAAAACATGTCTACAAGACAAAGATGCACAATTAAGATACTGATATTTTGATAAAATATAGACATGATTATTAAATATGCCTAAGGAAAGTACTTGTGGAGTATGTTAACTATGATGGTAAACAGCATAGTTTTCAGTTCAGACACCTCTGGTTTGGCTCCCAGCTAGGCTACTTAATACCTGTTTGACTTTGGACAAGGGTTTTGGCATCTATTCTTAATTTTTTCCTCTGTAAAAGTGAGGATAATACCTACCTCGTACATATGAAACAAGATAATATGTGAAAATTGCTTTAGCACCCTGGCCAGTGGTCAACATCCAATTAACAGTAGTAATCATCCTCATTGTTATTATTGTCAGTCAGTATTGCTTCTCCAGGAACTGTGTGGAGAAATGAAAAGGCCCCACTGAACACATGAGCTACTTCTCTCTGGTGTCTCTAGAAATGCCAAATGTTTCATTAGGGCAAAGGTACCTCTAGTTGAACCTAAAATTAGATTTCATAATATCATAAAACTGTAGAAATCTTATGTACTAGAAACCAAATCTGCAGTGCTAGATAAATCAATATAAATAAAATATACACAGAACATGATATTTGTCTCATAATAGAGAAACTGCCATTAAACGCATTGGGAAGTTAATTTTTCAATTAACATTTAAGTAAAGTTTGAGAATGTGTTTTTATCTGATTCACATTTTCTCCCAAATTTGCTTTCCTATTGATAAATATAATGAGCAAGTATCTTCTTCCGTTTTAGAATTTACTGGAAACAAGGCTAATCAGAGAAGGTACCTTTGACAGACATCTAGCTGTGTAATTAATTAATGCCTTTAAAATGCTGGAGATTATAAAATGAAAGTGTGGTATATATAAAATGAACAAATGTCTAAGTTGTGCATTAACGCATTTCTCAATAAGTCCATTTCATTGCAGTTATCGTTTTTCAAGCCTACACCCAAACGGTATAAAATTCTCCTAGAAGCTAAAGCCTTCCCTTCAGATCATGTAAGGATTCTTCAAATTATATTTATATTCTTTCTGCTCTTCCTAAAGGAGTATATCATTTGCCTGACTTGAATGTTTATTCACTAGTCTTTTCCAAGTAACCTTATAATAAAAAAGATCTGTCAAATGCTTTTGATTTATGCATTTTTTATAGATTGTAGCTTTATTTCTTTGGTTCAAGTAAAACGTGTTAAAAGAGGAAAGAATTGAATGGGAACATTGATTTATTAGTCTTTTTAAAGACATTGAGCAAACCGCTGGTCTAAATCAAGTGCAGTTATAAATGTTTTATTAATTCTTGTTGCTGTTTTATTTTATGAAATTAAATCGATACATATACCAGTACTTAACCTTTTAGGTACATAAAGTAGGAATATAAACATTTATTTGTCCATTTGTTTTCATAGCACACTAACATAATTATTGATACTTTATAATTAAAAAAATGTATTAAGGACTAAAAGAATTTCTTGTGGTTCAAGAAAAAAAATCATGCTACTTTTTCAGGAATCACAGTTGGTAAGAAATATGATTGTTCCAGACACAGACAGGCACAGATTAAAGTATATTGCAGTTTCAGTGCTGTATTTCAGTTTTAGTGTTGGAGAAACTTGATTTCTGTCTTTTCTAAGTATTCTAGCCTACACCTTGTAATTTTAAGGCACTTAATTAATGCAAATTAATAACCATGCTCTTACTAAAAAGGATCAAACCCCTATTTTGAAAAATTTCAGGGTTTCTAAAATTTCTTGTTCCCATTTATATCTTGGGCTCTCAATGAAGGGAACTTCTTGATGCCCTTTTCTTTTACTAGCTTACTCTTTCTAGGACAAGCCACTTCTGTACTCTCTGTTGGAGCCTAGCAAATCCCCACCTCCTCACTTTGGTTATTTTGTAAATTCTGTTTTGACTTGCATTAGATGATTTAATATCTTATTCTAAAAATCTCTTGTACTCCTAAAGTCTAGATGACCCCTACGTTTCCATCCATTTCTAATATTTTGTGTTTCAAAGAATGTTCAGACTGTTGCATGTAAATTATGTTAAGTAATTCTTCTCTGATATATTGTTTAGTCACTTTTAACCTTGACCTTGAATTTAATATAATAATATGCTTTTATTGGTATTTTATTATATTTTTCTGAGTTATTTCAATATACTTCTGTACACTGGACTTGATTTAATAAATCATCTTTCTTTTCCAGTATGCTATTGAGTCACAGCTTCAACTTCATGGACTTAACATTGAGAAAAGTATGCGGCTTATAAAACCAAGAGAGGTATATGAGAAAGATAAATAAATATTAATCATTCTTCTATTTAGTATTGATCTTTTTTCTTCATTTTCTTCAAAAGTTTATTATCTTCATTACTTTAATGGAAGTTTCAAGAAAGTATAAAAGGCCTATACTCTGTTACTGTTAGGTCATTTTGCTTAAAATAGAGAATTAACTCAGAAGTGTATCTATTTTAATTTTTCAAGGGCTATTACAAGCAAACTATTTTCCTATTAATACCACTGGAGTCTGCCATATTCTTCAATGGGATGGGAGGAGATGACAAATTGCATACATCATTTTCAATTTTAAATGCCATTTCCTGTGGGTGCCATTGAAATCATGTTAAAAATTAGTGATACTTGTTGAAATTGAATGATGCCTATCTTTTATGCCCCTCTTAATCTAAGGATCAAATATTTTCCTCTGAGCTTGGCCTGGGGAATAGAAAGGGATGTGGTGTAGCAGAAAAAAACTAGGCTTAGAACTTCGCTATTACTCCCCAGGGAAATCCCAGACCCACCGACATACTGGGTATGTGACTTTCTGATAGTTAATCTATCTCTGAGATTCCTTTATATTTAAACAGACAACAAAGGAAATACCTAGTCAGGCTTGACCATATGTTCAAGGTCTAAAATACTGTGCATTTTACATTAATAAAGATATAAGGCTAAGTTGTACAGGTTTTGACCTATAAACCCTGCATCTTGTGTAATTTTGGCACCAAGAGATCCACACAGAATAAATTTTAGGTTTCACATATGTACGATGCTCCCAGGCTGTTAAACCAGTGTTTGAACATTTATTTCTTTCAACCCAGAACTAATTTGAGAAATTAAAGGTCTACTCTATTCACTTCTATTTGCCAACATGCAATAAATTAATGGAACAGAAAGTTCTCACAGCTTTGGAACAACATCTGTTTCATATGTTGTATATAAATTGCTTATTTCCAGCAAAAATGAGCATAGCCACTAATATATCACAAGTTTTTACTTTAAAAGTGACAAGTGGGGACTTCCCTGGTGGTCCAGTGGTTTAGAATCTGCTTTCCAATGCAAGGGACACGGGCTCGCTCCCTGGTCAGGGAACTAGGATCCCACACGATGCAGGGCAACTAAGCCCGCCCGCCACTAACTAGAGAGAAGCCCGCGCTCCATAACGATAGATCCTTCATGCCACAACGAGGATCCCGCATGCCGCAACCAGGACCCAATGCAGCCAAATAAATAAATAAATAAATAAATAAATAAATAAAATGAAATAGGAACAAACTTACAGTTACCAATGGGGAAAGGTGGGGGGACAGGGTGGAGGGGAGAGATAAATTAGGAGTTTGGGGTTAACACACACACTACTGTATATAAGGTAGATAACCAACAAGACCTACTATATAGCACAGGGAAATATACTCAATATTTAAAAAATAAAAAAATAAAAAAGTAATAAAAGTGACAAGTGTTGTAGAGCTGTATGAGTTAATCATAATTTGGGGACCACTCTTTAGCATTACTGGATTAGGGCACATCAACATGAGACAGAACCATATCTATCATTTAAAAATATATTTCTTATTTGCTTAATACTGATTCTTTAAAGAAATAAAGTATTAGTAGATATAACACTTTCCTTACTTTTCTTTGAAATTATGGTGGACAAACTGTATTAGCTTCCTCTAAGGGAAAAAAAGAGTTTGGGGTTATGATATTAATTTTACTCTGAATTTTTTCTTAGAATCACTGAACTCCTTCTCTTTATGTATAAAGTATGCATCACTTAATAATTCAAAGATTTCATTGTCAATCCTATTTTTATAGATTATCATTTTGTAAACAAGTCTCAGACTATCAGCAGAAATTAGAGTATTTTTATATTTGTGATACATATTATATATGCCTAATGTGGGATACAGTAACTGGCAAATAGTAAGTTACCAAAAATTAAAAATAATTGAAGGAAAATTCATTAATGCCTTAATGAGTTTTCCCCACATATTAATGTAGTTAATGATGCTTTGACTTCATAATCATGTCAGATTTAGCACTGTAGAAAATACATGAAGACTTCATAAATAGGTGAGAATTATCAGGATACAAATAGACTATATGTATCTAGGTGAGTTATTTTCACTCAAGTTGTTTATAAGACCAAACCTAAATTCATTCACAATTTTCAGAAAGTCACTGATCACTAGTCTTAGGTGGGGAGTTGTGGGGGAAAAGTAACTTTGATAATATTGAATTTTATTGATATTTTCTTCATGTTTGGATCTTGATCTTTAGATTGGTGTGGAGGAGATTTTACTCTTAAACTAATAGAAAATATTGGTTAAGTTACACTCAGATGAATGATGTATACGTGCCTCTTTTTTCTGGAAAAAAATATTAGATTGATAAGTAAAATACTAATTTCCAAGAAATTTGCCTTGACATTTGAATTTTATGGACATCCTGTACTTTCTGGTATTTTATTTGATGGGAATAAGAAGGAAACAATCTATAAGTATGTAAATAGTAAAGATTAAGTGAAAAACTGAAGAATAAAATCAAGCAGTAGGGTTTTGCAAAGATACTTTATAAACCTCTTTTTTACTATTTTATTATCATTTCTTAATAACAAAAAGATATTCAAATACATGATCTTGCCTGATTTTTGAAGATTATTAATTTGAAAAAAATTATCTTTGATTTTTCTTACAGTAGGAAAGATCTCAAGGTGAATTTTAGATTGGGAAATGTAAAGGGACAAATTTGTTATTGTGGATATAATGTAACTTGTGCCTAACGTGACTTTAGGGGGAAGAAACACTGAGATTAGAGGATATCCTTGAAGTAATTGAGAATGAAGGTGACTCTATTGCAGTGATCCTGTTCAGTGGTCTGCATTTTTATACTGGCCAGCTCTTTAATATGCCTGCCATCACAAAAGCCGGACAAGCAAAGGTATGTACGTCATTTCCTCCTTTGCCCCTTGTCCAGAACATCACTCTATAGGAGTATTCAACTGTACTTCTAGTAAAATACCTTTGTTTGTGTCTGTGTAAAATTATTTAAAGAGTTTAAAAAAAGAGTAAGATATATATCATGTATATGATATATGACATATATATGATATATGACATATAAACAATAAATATATCTGAAAAATATATATATATTTTGCTTTAGGCATCTCTATTTAAACCTCTTTTTGTCACTTCTGTGGTCTTACCTCCTTATTAGCATCTGCTCTCCCAATGTCTACCTCTAATCAGCAGTATAGGTGAGCTTCCTGTAAGTGATGTCATTGGTACAGAGCTGCTCAGTCAGCAGGAAGCAGACAATACTTAGGATAGTAACTATATACTAGGACTGTTAGAAGCTCAACTCTGGTGCTTTGTCATATTATAACTCATTCTATATATAATTCATGCTCATTAACACTATGTACCTGAAAAAGGGGAGATGGAGAATAAAAGTTTATCAGTAGATGGAGTTTTACCCAGTTTACTTTAGGAAGCCATTATACTGCCTATAACGAGCAATTTTCCCTCAATACTACTGAATGACACTTACATAGTTTACTATTGTGAAAGAGTAGCTCTTTATATATAAGTGCTTGTAAGAAAGTGTTTTTATTATTTGTTTGCCTGAAAAAAAAAATCAGAGGAACAACATTAAACAGTTACAATTTGTATTTAAAATCTTTAAATAACAGTTCTATTTGATTCAGCAATCAAATCATGTATTTAAAAAGGTAACAACTGAATTATACTCTGAACATTAATAAGTTATGCGATTAATATATGTGTGATATCTAGTTAATATACTCAGTTATTGAAGCTAATGAATGGAACTAATGAAAAAAAATTTAGCACTGTTATCAGCAGTCTTAGGAGTTTCCAACCAAGACTTCCAACTGGTTTGATGGATAACTGTGAAAGTGGTGCATTATGAAAGATATAAAGATAATGTCTTCTTAATTTAGATATTAAATGTTAAGCACCAAAATAAAGGGAGGCCAATAAAATATCATATTTTAAAATGTTATGCAAGTAATCAGAAGTCCCTGATTGCCTTAGTATACACGCATGTCTCATTAAACTTCATAGAAATGAGGCAGGATGGTAAAGAAGAAAGATCATGGGTTTTGGAATCACTCAGTCTGAAATTCATATCTTGGCTAGGTCATTTAATTCTTACATGATCTCAAGCAAGCTAGTTACTTCACTTTTCTGAATTTCTGTTTTCAAAACTGTTAATTTGGGATAACAGGACCTACTTCATAAATGCAGTGTTGATTATGAAGAGTATAAAATATCTTTTGGATTGTACACATTCTACCGTTAAATGGTGGTTCCCTCCCTCCTTCCACTGTCCTCAACAAATATGAAGTTATAGAAAGTGGCTTAAATATAAATTTCCTTTCATTTCCCATTAAAAAGCAAGATAAACTTGTTTAGTAGATGTTATATGTAATTCTTATTCTTAACTACCTTGCTTACTAAAACCATTCTCTCAGTATTTTGCACGCTTTCTTTTATGTAAAAAATATGGTAAGTGCCTACCAGGTAAAACTCTCATTGAGTTTTCAGTCAAAGAAAGGAAGGTAGGAATGAGCAGTTCCATATAAATGTAACTGCACAGGAGTGATGGATACTATGTGAGTGAAATGGCGATCTAGCAGACTTCAATTTATCCATTATCAAAATTATTTTAACAGACATTTATACTCTTGCTAGACAATCCCCTCCATTCTCAATGGAGATTTAGAAAAATTCTTTATAATGTAGACTTACATAGCTCTCTTGGGTGGTCTATGAAGATAAAGCTGAAGAGAGAGACAAAGAGAAAATTAAAGGTGTCAATCAAGAAAGAGTTGGGAAATTCGAGGGGAAAAAAAGCCATAAAAGAGCCACAGTTAGGAACGGCTAAGTGACATAAAAAAGACGAAAGTTTCCAAAAGTATGGTTGGAACCAAAAATGATGGATTAATAAAAGTCAACAAGAGTAGATTCTGAAGTAGAAACTTCATATGAAAGGGAAGTGGGGATAGGAATTTTGAAAAACATATTATTAAAGAAATACATGTATACCAAAAAAAGCAGAAATTGTAAGTGGCTTGATGAATTATTTTGAACCCTTATAGCCATCACCCACATCAAGAAACTTCTAGAACATTTATAACACTCAGAATCCTCCTTCTCCCAAATACTGCCTATTACCTCCTCTCCTGACTTCTAACCATATACAAATATATATATATATAAAATATATACATATATAAAATATATATAAGCTTTGTCCATCTTTGAACTGTATATGAATGGATTAACATATATTCTTTTGTGTCTTGCTTATTTGCTATTATATTTGTGGGGTTCATCCATATTGTATGTAGCAGTTTTGCCTGTTTTTCTTTCCACTTCACTATATTATTATAGTGTATGAAATAGATCACAATTTATTTTTTTCCATTCTAATCAGAATAGATGTTTGAGTTTCATTTCCATTTGAGGGCCATTACAATAAATTCTACTGTGAACATTCTTATAAATTTCTTTGGGTATGCCTTAATACCCATTTCTGTTAAATACATACCTAGAATTAGAATCCTTGGAACATAAAGTATGTATATGTTAAATCCTAATCAACAATGCCAACTTTCCAAAGGTTTGTATCAATTTGTCATATACTCCCACTAGCATGTATGAGTTTCTGTTGCTCTTCATTCTCACCAATAGCAAATCTGATTAGTTTGTAATAATTCATTATAGTTTTAATGTGCACTTCTCTGACTATTGATGAGGTTGAGGGTCTTTCAAATGTGTACTAGCTGTCTCAGAATCTTCTTTTATGAAATGCTTATTCAAGTGTCTTTCCCAATTTTGTATTTGGTTATCTGACTTCTTGTTGTAAGTGATATAGAAATTGACTCTGATGGAAAGAGAAAATATAAGATTTCTAGTGATCATCTAAAGGGAAAAATAAATTAATTAATAAAAGAACTGTTGGTAGGATGGCTCTGACTCACATAAAGAATTTAGAGAATGCTGAGACTTTTTTTAACTGAGGAGAAGCCCTGGGATGGTGACAAGTGTGAGAGGGTAAGGAAAATTAAGCGTAAGATCAGGCTAGAGAGCCATATTATAAGGGAAGGCCAGCATGTGAAAAGAGACATCAGTTTGAAGACACACTTTCATATTTTGTCTTAGAAGCCATCTACTTAATTTTATATTATTGGGCAACCTACCATCTTGGAGCTCTGCCTTACTTCTATATTTATATATTTTTCATATACTATTACTTATTTCTACTAATAATTTATTTTTGTCTACATTCACTGAATGCTCCCCATTGTCCTTTGAATTACTATCCCTAAAGATTTTTAACCACTGCCACGACTCAGCTCTCACTGTCAAGTAAAAGCTACAGGCTACTCACACACTTGAAAATTGTTATTTATGAGCATCTGCCTATTACACATGGAAGTCCTATATGCACCCTGAGATCAGTATGTTCCAGACTTGTCTCCCTCCAGAATATCCCTACTGTTTGTTTCATGCCACCATCGTTATAGACCTTTAGACTCAACTCTGACATTTTCCTGTTCTTTACCTTTTCAACCAATCACTTCTTAATTCTACCCTCAGGGTTAGTCTTTCCTTTAATATTCCTGAATCACTTATGAAGGTTTTCAGCTGCAAGAAACAAAATCCCAGAGAAAAATTAGCCAAAGATTAGGGATTTATTTTTCTCACCACAGAAGACTTGAGGCAGGAGGCTGCTAGGATGCACTCAGCAACTGAGTAGTGTTTGTGTGACATCTCCAGGGCTTTCTTATATTTTCTTCAGTCTTTTCATGTCATGGTCACAGGGAGAGTTGTCCCAAATCCAGATATCACAATTCTATTTACAGCAGAGAGAAAGACGAAGGGAGAAGTAGCAGTACAGCTTTATCTGTCCCTTTCATCCAAAGTGCAAAGTCTTTCCCAGAAAAACTAGCAGTTTCCTGTTTATGATTCATTGCCTTCTGAAGTAGTAGTTTCAAAGAAGCATGAGTAAAGGAGTTTTTAGCTTTTATGGCCCTATATTAGAGAGAGGCTGAGAAGAGGGGTTGGGGTTAATTTACCGACAGTAATTCTTGCATTTCCCAATTACACCCCCGTGGAGCATCATTGTTTCTAATCTGTTTCCCTCTTTCCTCTTCTAGCCCTCTTTAATTTTTTTCCTTTTTTTTTCCCTTCGTTCCTTCCTCCCTCCCTTCTTTTTTTCTTTCTTCTATTTTCTTCTTTGCCTCATTTCACAAAACATTTGAAAAAAATTCATGGAAAATTGATTAGGCTCCATAATGAAATATAAAGAGAGCAAAATAAAGAGAAAATCTACATCATCTGGTGAAATGAATAGGCTCCCCACAAATTATAATTTCTCAAGTTGAATTATGATAAGAAATAGGTAATTAGAAATTACTGTCAATGGAAACTCTTGGTGTATAAGGTAGACTAAGTCTTGGTAACAATTAAATAGAACCATAAATGGCTTCACTGTGATAGATGTTTTTGTGTTGCTCACGCAGCAGTCAGGGATCAGCTTTCTCCAGTGCAATGATTCAGGTTACCAGTGGTTCAGGGTTGTATCCTATGGCTTTCATACCCTAGAGCTTCTGTCACTATTCAGCCAAAGAAATGGGATAAAGGGATTTAAAGGGGAATACTAACATCTTAAAAACATTAGCTTAACAATGAAAAAATTTATTTCCACTTATATTCCCTCGACTAACACATGGTCATTTTTGGGAAATGAAGTATATTTGTGTGCTTAAGAGGAACAGTTATTAGCCTTGCCACACCTGGAATTCAGGCGTTTTTGGTTGCTGATGGAGTAGGATACTTATTCTGAAATGCAGTATAGCATTTGCATTAATGAAATGTTTAGATAGTAGAGACAGAGACACACCTGGCCTTGAACCCACATCTTTCCATTAGTTTCTAGAATAGTTTAAATGGCTTAATTCATTTACCAATATGACTTCATTTCTCCACTTAACAAATGGGGAAGGTAATAGTGCCTACTTCATTGATTTGTTCTACTGAGAAACAAGGAACTATCCCTAAAACACTTAGTACTTAGTGCATTGTAAGTAATCAGTAAACGTTATCAATATATAAAAATATCACATTGGCATATCCAACCTACAAAAAAATAATGAATCCTTAGAAAGTGAGAACTTTAAACTAAAGACTCTCATTAGACACTTCTACTCTAGATTATAAAAGAAAACAATAATCTAAGCAGTATGGTTAGGACTCAATAGACTGGACTGAAAACTTTAAAGTCTGGGTAATGGACTGATAAAAATTTTAATAATCTTATCCCCAAAAAAACTCAGTGCCAACTGCTTGCTTTCTACCTTCCCTCTCCAGTGCCACATAAACTGGCCTACAGCACTCTGGAATTCATGGTGCCTGGTAGACAGTGGTGCCAAATAAATATTTTTGAGTGAATGAATGATTGATTCTCTTATTTATCACATCTTTTATACTATCTTACTCTACCTTATATGGATGCCGGCATGTTAGTTTTCTTTTAGCCTACTGAAAATTGAAATGCAAATGACAGCCAAAAAGAAGACTGAATTTTGCAAACCTGTGCTTTGCTTTATTAGCTTCTACCTTGTTATGTGTCACTCTCACCTGGGTATGAGTACAAACATCTCTTAGACCTAACTATAAGTTGCCTAAATTATTAATAAGTAATAATCACAATTACAGCCCAAACAATTTAAAAACAAAATGAATTAATTCTGGATCTAGAACATTAGACGAAAGCAGAAATATGAATAAAGACATCATTATAAAAAAGAAAGACATATTTTAGCTTTAATATCATTTAATAAAAACTGAGGTATCTAAATAACACTCATATATAAATGGTCACCTCACTGATCCATCCATTTATCTTCAGGGAAAGTTTAAATTATTGTTAAAAATGTTTTCAGACTTTTGTAGGAGACAAATGATTGATCAAGCCTCAAAATTCAACATCATCTTGGCTGAGCTACGTCTAGTACTGAAGATTGGGAGTCAAGTCTCATGAACTATTACAACAGAATAATATCAGTAATACTTGCATGAGATATCAGGATTTGAGCAATCAATCAGTTAGGAAAAATCAGTACCTGATGCTTTTGTATATAACTATAATATAAACTGGCATGTTGTATGAAATTTTTATGCATAATAAATTAACCTTTTCCAAAAAGGTTTAACATTGAGATGTTCAATATTAAGTAATCTTTACTAGAAATCATACTAATACAGCCATTCTTTCATTAAAGTCACTGCCAGTTCACCAAATAGGATCTTATCATTAGCGCATAAAAAGAATCTTAGCTCTATATTCTCTATAGCAGAGCGATATGCATTTTAATTTTTTATACATTCTTTCTATCAGTAAATATTTGAGTAGTAAATTATAATAACGGAATTCTAAATAAGAATGCCTAATTTAGCCTGGAGTGTCAGCCTGACCTTCTTAGGGAAGATGAGACAAGAGCCAATTCTAACATTATGAGTAGGAGTTAACTAGGTAAAATCCCCTCCAGGGTGCGGACAGTATGGTGGGGCCATTCTAGATAGTGTTAAAAAATGACAGAATTATAAGGAAGCAAATATTTCAGTATAATTTGATTGTAGAAAAGATTGTATAATTTGATAGTTAGAAAAGATATGACAAGAAATGAGTTTATAAAGCAGACAGAGGCTGAGTAAAGAAGGGCCCACTAAGCCATATTATACATCTTGAGCTTCTCTTTAGTGCCACAGGTAGCCATTAAAAGCTTTTAGACAATGAAAGAACTAGGTTTTGTTTTAATTTTAAAAAGATTTTCCCTGCCTACAGGAATGGGTAGGAATTAGATGAGTAGGCAAAAGTAAAGAGTCAGTTGCAGTCTCTATGCAAGAATTTTAAAACTTGCTATCGTGATACAGTTCAAAAGATAGGGGTACCAGAGAGCAGATCCATTTCATACTACATGAAATATTTTTCTGATCTCCTAAGAGATTGTTCTTATTTAATCTTATCATCCTATTGCTATTAAAGACAGATTTTGTATAACCATCAGAAATGAAGGATCTATACTGAGCTCTTGCTGTCCCACCCAGATTTAGTTCTAGCCACAGAATCCAAGGATTAAATACATATATATATATATATATATATATATATATATATAGAGAGAGAGAGAGAGAGAGAGAGAGAGAGAGAGAGAGAGAGAGAGGGAGAGAGAGAGAACAGAGACAGAAACAGAGACAAAGAGACAGAGAGAGAGAAGAGAAAAATGACCTAAAGTTTAGATGGAATGTCCCATTAACTATACATCATTTACTCTGGGAATAGTGAAGGATTATTCTGTTTAGAAATATAAAGTAAACTATCCTGTTTATCCAAGCAGGAGCCTGGAGTCTCTAAGTCAAAATATGTTGGTAAGGATCAGTGCCCAAGAATCTAAAAATTTTGAGCTGTTTCTAAGAAGTTTTCATCAGATGTTTTAATGTAAGCTTTTCATTAAATGGACCATGTGAGAAAGACTGAGTAGTTCTCAACAGAAGAGAAATTTGCACTCAAGATGTTTTAGAATTACAGATTTGAGAAAAGCAAGACTCTCAGTTGTCAATCAGGATTGTTGCTTTGGCAACCACTCTCATCAAAGCCATGGTGGACAATTATTTCTCCAGATCTAGCCTCGTCTAAACCCAGGGTCCCCCAAGTGAAATATTACATTTATGGTTTTTTTTAGAGGATATGCATTTTATAAAATACTTAAGTTGTCTTAGACCCAGGCTAAAACCCATATTTTTCATGCCACTTGACCAACAAAAGGCTGATTTAAGTCTTTGTTAAGCTGAAAAATGAAAGTGTTACAACATGAAATGTACACACCCGTTTTAATTTATTCACTAATCACCAGAAGAATGGAAAGGAAAAAGTGTGTCTCATGGCAATCAAGGTAGGTGGAATTTCAGAAGACCCCAGAAAAAAAAATCCCCAATAAAATGTGAGAGATTTCTCTTAATGTCCTTCTTCATGATCCCCTTCTTTAAGAAATGTTTTATTAAATTAATTAATTTATTTTTGGCTGCGTTGGGTCTTCGTTGCTGTGTGCGGGCTTTCTCTAGTTGCGGCGAGTGGGGGCTACTCTTCATTGTGGTGCACGGGCTTCTTACTGCGGCGGCTTCTCTTGTTGTGGAGCATGGGCTCTAGGTACGCGGGCTTCAGTAGTTGTGGCTCGTGGGCTGTAGAGTGCAGGCTCAGTAGCCGTGGCACACGGGCTTAGTTGCTCCGCGGCATGTGGGATCTTCCCAGACCAGGACTCAAACCTGTGTCCCCTGCATTGACAGGTGGATTCTTAACCACTGTGCCACTAGGGACTTCCCCACTTCTTTAATCAGTTAAATTATTTATGCAAACAAGATTAGGGATATCAAAGTTTAGTTCAGTTGAAAAGACAATGTTCACTTTCCTAGCAAATTAAGTAAGGTGGTAAACAAAGAAGATAACTATCACATTGTCTATAAAAAGTAGCTCTAAGGGAAGAAATTTAAGAGTGACATCTTCAGAAACTATCCCATAAGCTTCTTTGCAAGATTATCAAGTTCAGTATGTAAGTAAAACTTAATAATATAAGCAAATTTGGTTGAGAAATTGACCATTTAGATTGGCATAGTAATCACTAGTAAAATATCTTACGGAAGAGTGTACTTTCATTTCCCATCTAAATGGGGCTCTCTTTGATATACAGTATCATTCTCATGTGATGGATAAATTAAATAGTTGCTTTAACGCCACTTTATAACAAGACAGGTAGATAAAAGTAGATATGTAAAGGTTAAAAGTCACCACCCATCCAAAAAGTAACTGCCCATTGTTGGGAAGGTTGTGATTAGGCCCATGTATCCCATATTTGATCCCTTGCTTCATGTCTTTCCCAAATTATGACCATCATGCTTCTACCATTTGTAGAATAGAGTCAAAACCACTTCAGGGCTCCCCTGGTGGCGCAGTAGTTGAGAGTCCGCCTGCCAATGCAGGGGACACGGGTTTGTGCCCCGGTCCGGGAAGATCCCACATGCCGCAGAGCGGCTGGGCCCGCGAGCCATGGCCGCTGAGCCTGCGCGTCCGGAGCCTGTGCTCCGCAATGGGAGAGGCCACATCAGTGAGAGGCCCGCGTACCGCAAAAAAGAAACAAAAAACACTTCAGTCTTTTATGATTATGCATATACCTAAGTTATCGGTATCGTATTTTCCTCTGCTCTCCTTCACATACTAACAGTTAAACTAAACCAAATGTGTTGAATGTTTTCTGTCCAGATGTCATTCTTTCAGTCTCCAGGCCTTTTTTCTTAGCTTTCCCTCCTCCTAGAATTCCCACATATGAAGATTCTGTTCCTCCAGCTTAGCTCAACCACTACCTGCTTCACAGGTTATGATCTGTCCTAGAGATTTGCTTTGTTTAACCCTCTTTGTATATGCAAACATCGTACATTATACATTTTTTAATCACATGCCAATAATGACAGATCAAGAGATTTCATATAAAAACTCCTAGTTTCAAATTACAGGTTTGGCAACACTAGACCATCTTTCTTGTACGATAACAAGTGGCAAGCCTGAATCATAGCTCTGCCCATTAGATGGGACTTCGGTTCTTCAACACAACTCCCATGTCTACCTGCTGACCTCAGCACTGAAGCAGAATGACAGCTGGTGTATATATTTCTGCTTACATTGCAGCATTCTTACCAAAAACGGTAAAATGGAGTATTTCTTAAAGGCCCAACTCATATATTTCTTGACTAACTCCTGTAGAAACATGAGGGGGTGATCCTTCACCTTCATCATAAAATTTCTCTTGCTCCTCTGTGTCAGGCTAAATCTGTCTTCCTGCTGTATTTCCATAGCATGACAGAAAATGTATTATTGGTCCTCTTTTGTAGTATCTTGTAATTATTTCTATGCCTATCTTAACTATGAAATTTAGGAAGCTTTTGTCAATAGTGTGTTCAATGACTGATTGAGGGTGGACCCTACAAACTTCACAGGCTTATACTAGTGCTTTACACATACATAGTCATTTATCATTAAGTGCATACCTGTTTGGCCAGTGAATGGATAAATGTGTGTTATCAGCAAGAATGGATTAGGCTGATTTTATGGATCACACATTGCATAAAAGACATAACTATGCTCCCATTTAATTAGAATCAGAAAATTCTGAAGAATTACTTATAATGGTCAATTGCTCTAAAAATCAAAATACTTGTAAAATTTGAGTTCTTTTTCAAACTCCATTTCTACTCTTTGACACACTTAGGGCATGCAGACTGCTCCATTAAGTTATTAAATATTAAATGAACTAAATTAAGCTTGAAAAATTACCTTGAGCTATTTTTCCCATCTTGAGTATCTGAAATAAATCAAACAAACTATATTTTGTGTGAGATCCTTGCCAGCTGGAGAAAGACTCCAGAAGAGAACAGTGTTACTTGATTTGTTTTATTTTTCTTCTTTGGTTTTGTACTTACTTCTGACCATAAACAGAGGAGACAATTGTTGTTTTTTCCTGGTAAAAGAAATAGCTAAAATTTACTCTTGAAAGCACACTCTATTAGATAGTAAGACATTTCTACCTGTAAATTACACAGCACTTTAGGGTCTCAAGGGTTTTTTTGTTTTGTTTTGTTTTTTTGCTTTTCCTCTCTCTCAAATCCTTTACTCTTTCTCCCCATGTAGCTGTTAGCTCTTAGCTCTGTCTCAAACCTTCTTAACTGATACCTCCCTCCTTAAATTTCATTAGCAAAATGCTCCTAACACTCCCCACTTTCTACTTCTCATCTCTGGATTTGCCAGTCTCATCAATATTTACTTTTAAAAAGCCAGGCTAAAAGGATGAATCTAGTTTCTGCAATAGTGCTTTGTACAAATGTGAATAATACTAGGTGCTGATGATGACCTACTGTGCTTCAGGCACTTGGCATGTAGTATTTACAATATTCTCAGCTACCCTAATAGGGAGCTTTTCCCATGGCTCAGTTGAGGAAACTGAGTCCAAGAGAAGTTAAGCAGTTGCTCAAGCTGACTTAGCCAGCCAGTAAAGGTTAGACTTGGAGTCTGGCGCTGATACCATACCTCTCTTTCCACTATATTTTCTCCTTTTATATTTGTAAACTGATTGTGTAAGGGCAAAGAGGTCTCAACATTTGGAAAGTCAAAGAAAATACATATAGCCCTCTTTCTTGGTTATTTTTCTCCATGGGAGCCTGAAACCTTTGTCTTTATGGTTGATATAACTGTCTCTTCAGTTTAGAGAATATTGAAAACCACAATTTTTACTTTGCCCCTAGATGTCAAGTATAAGGAACAGAATTATTGCTGAATAAGATTCTATTCAGTGCCAGCATTCAATAGTGGCCCAACTCGGAACCTCTAACCCACTCTTCCCAACTGCTCTTTTTAAGAGATGCCCCAAGACACTGGTGGGTCTCCTTCTGATGGTTCTCTTAGATAGTTCTATTGGCAATAGCTCCCACCAATGATTGCCCCATTGTCATTCCTGTTAGCAGCTCTTCAGGGCCTTTAGATGTATTTGCAGGTGCCCTCCCTCTAATTAAGAGCTTACAAACTCCTATATGACTGGGAAGCTAATCTACATGACAATAGGGAGAATTTCAACAGGAAGTCCACTGAACCTTCTAATGGTAGCTGAGTTGCAGAGTATTCTCAAGAAATTTCATTGTTTCACAGGTATATTGACCCCTCACTTAATATCAGTTTCCAGGATTTAAGAGGGGGAGAGAGAGAGAGACAGAGAGAGCGAGGGAGACAGAGAGAGAATAGATTAAGAAAAACCCCACTGTGTCTGCCTTTAAAGAATCATATGGGACATAGAGACATATATATAGAAAACTGCTTCAGACTGTATTAATGCTCGACAAGGGTAAAAACAAATCCATGAAAATGTCTTAGAAAATCAATCCAGTCTAATACCACAAAAAACAGAGTTATACATGCTCCAATTCATTTTACCTTACGATTGGGTCAAAACCACATATTGCAAATTGACTCAAGAGGAAGTCAGATAGTGTGGGGAAAATTTCCCACTCAAGTTCGGAAGCTATCATTTTCCTCCAGGCATCTGTTCA
The DNA here is from genome assembly GCF_008692025.1 of Phocoena sinus. NCBI lineage: Eukaryota > Metazoa > Chordata > Mammalia > Artiodactyla > Phocoenidae > Phocoena > Phocoena sinus. The sequence goes on along the minus strand of NC_045769.1, from coordinate 88,266,642 downwards.
CAGAACTAGGGGACATAGCTAGTATTCTAGCTAGTATTCCAGACTCTGGTTGCCAGTGTTCCCCATGGGCTACGTGGCCTGCTGTGTAAGTTCCACAGCTAAAACACTTCTGGAATTTAAACAAAGGGCACTTTGAGTTATATATTAATTTCAAAAAACATTCAGGTTCCATTTCCTGTGACATAAATAGAGCCCAGAAAGGCCTCCAAAAATGCACTAGGTTGGCCATCTTCAGCACCTGAGTAGAGTTCTACCACCCCATTCAGGACTCCAAGGTTTCCATCCAAAGACAAGCTCCTTAGTTTTCCTGTGTCCATCATCTTCTTCTCAAATTTCCACCCCCTGTCACTTTACTTTTCCAACAGGACACTTCCTTCATATTTTCTTTTGGGTAACTATAAGTTACTATACTTTCTGAAAATATGGAAGTATGGCTTGATATAAGTGGGTAATAAAATCCTAATACTGTATTAGTCTAATTTGCACAGGTTGACAAATAAATGAATATTTCAGAATTGATTCTACTTTCACTTTTTAGCTTACCCTTGAATCCAAACCAGAGTTTTTAAGTCACCGAGTGAAAGCATTCATTCTGATTTCATTTTGATTTCAACTTAAAGGTACTCGTTTTTAATTTAATTAATTCCCTGATATCTATGCCCAACCTTTGTCATGAAAGACTCTTTCTTGATTCAAAACTCTCTTATTCGATATCTTACCTTTTTCCAAATTAAGCTCTCTGGAAACCGAGAAGTATAGTCATGGCTTCCCAAATCCCTAGCAATAGCCCACATGAGAGGCACAGAACAATGTTCACTTTATCAGGGCTTGTTGTCTCTGCTGTATACACATTTTGGCATAAATACCATCAATCAATAGCTCTAGGACAATGAGGGAGCTTTCTTACTCAAATTATCATGTAGACTAAGGGTTATTTGTGATACCATCCTTCTCTGTACACTTGCATTTTAAAATAATATTTTGATAGAAGATACATTTGAAATTATTAGACCTTAACCTTGGAGTAATTCATATGTCTAGGGTAGAATCTTGTCTACCCTCCCAATTTTTCCTCTTTCTGTTCCTGTTTGCTGCTGAACTTAATATGAACATTTAGAATTATCAAGTCACTAGCTTCCTGGATGGAATACTGTGTGTATTTTTTTTTCTCCTGCAGTACATATGCTGATTACTTATGTTTTTCTGGTATCATATATTATCTATAAGAGCCTCAGGACTAAAATAACTTTGAGTAGCATTCAGGTTCTGCCTTACAGAAAATTTTAAGTTTTGCTTCTAGTTGCCAAGCTACTTGATTTCTAAAATATTCCCTGCAGTTCCACTTGGAAGATTGTGTTTTGTCCCTTTTAACTTGTGAAAGTTCATTTTCATTTTGTATTGCTTTATGTTTTAATAGTGAGGAACAGTTACTCCCATCAAACTATTGATATAAATTAGTGAAGGCTTAACATAGTATTTCAAAAAACAGTAGACAGCTGTATTAAATAATTTGGGGAAGGAAACTGTAATACAAATTACATATTGACTTTAAGTGCAGAGTAAACACAGTATTAAGAAATAATGCATAGTTCCTGCTTATAACCAGAGTTGGATGAAAAGAAAAAAAAAAGTGAGAAGGATATTTGAAGACCACAATAAATTTTAGGATGAAAGGAAAGACTTTCACAATAAAAATTCACTCTGAAATGATATACTATGTTTACAGAGATGGTAGAGGCCCCTCTTACAGAGATCTTTACTAGGTATTACTTTTTTTTCTTTTAACTTAGCATCTGTGGATTTTTTTGAATCATAGCACTTGAATGAATTTTACAAATTTTAGTGCTTCAAGACTATGGCAAGAAACCCTACCACCTTTCATGTGCTTCTTGTTCATTTTCACCCTCCCCAGTACAAGTCAACACCTCCCTAACTATGAGCTTCCTTGGGAAATCCCAGGATCAAAGCTAACTAGCCAACCTGTTGTTATTAATCCACCATTTGTCCATATCATCTATGTAGAGTTGAACAACAACACACACATACACACACACTCCTATCATTTTTAAAAATTTTTGTTCACTGTCCTCAAATTTTCCCATCAGTTTTTCTATTTAAGGTAATATTGTTCAAATTTATAGCAATGTACTTCTTCAGTTGTTTCCTGTGACTTTATATCAAAACAGGAGTGATATTTAGAATACATAAAGATCTCTTTAGTATGGTGTGGAAACTGTAGTTCCCATAAACAGCCACGAGAGAAGTCACACTCCTATTACTAGTATCCAATTACTAGCCTTGAAGGGACTTGTAGGCCCCTGTAATTTACCCACCATGATGCTAATGCCACTGCCAAGGGCATCCACTGAAGTCTGGACATGCATCGAGCTGGTATGTATGAATGACCACAGGCTGTGTGACAGGCATCTCTTGCAGGTACCTCCTAAGTAACCTGGGCGCTTACTCAACTGGCTCAAAGACATAGGCTACTTACCTATCTTAAGTATTTTATTATTTTAACAATTATTTGAACATACAAATGCATACAAGCTGACTTTCAGTTCTGTGTATAGCTACAAATATATAATTAACCCTTTTCCCACCAAATTTGCTACTTATTGATGGTCTTCATAATTTATAGGATTTTTTTTTTTTTGGTGAAGAAAGAACAAACTAATAATATCTGTCTAAAGCCAATCTGTTATAGAATAAATCAATAAAGTTATCAGGACTTTAATGCTACAAGGGATAAAATTAAACTGTACTATTCCATATTTCATTTTAATTAATAAACAAGTAATAAACTAAATTTGAGAAACAGTGATCTAGCTCTTTACCTGGAAATCTCAGCACAGACCCTGTATATTATTCCACTGGTTAGAAAAATTTTTAGTATTGTGCTAGTAAAGATGGCAAAGACAAAAAGTCATGATATTCCTTGTTTTATTGAAAGGGACTTTAAATATATTTTAAACTACTTTTGACTGTCCAAGAAACTTCATTTTAAAATATGCCAAGCCTGAATAAATGGTTTATGCAATAAAATTGAAACAGAAATAAAGGATATCAAATAATATTTTAACATTTAGCTTCAGTTTACAGAATATTTATTGACAATTGTATGACTTTGCTTTTTTACTTATTTATTCAACAATTGAATTATTTGAGTTCATATTATATAAAAATAGAAGACAGTGTAAGATTGGAAAATTGCTACAAGAGATTTATGCAACCAGGGCTGTAAGATGAGAGAAGCGAGAGGGTTTGGCAAAGGTATCTTCCTATGGAAGTTATCTTGTGATCAAAATTTGAGCTACCCAGGCAAATGAGGAGGGAAAGAATACCCCAGAGACAGAGAACAGTTTATGCGAATAAATGAAAGTAGGTGTACGGCACCCGGGACAGGAAAGCTGGAAAGAACCAGATCATAAAGGTCTTTAAAAGCCATACCAAGGAAAATGAGTTACATTCTCAAGTTAATGGGGAGATCTTTGAAGGGACACAGGAAGTCTTATAACCAAATGTATGATTTAGAAAGTTCATTGGAAGAAGGCAGGCTGGAAGTAGTCTGAATGGTTAGAAGACTACTGCCATAGTTTGGGGACTGACTGTAAAGCCAGGTGACACGGTGGCTGAACACCGCTGCTGTCCTTGTATCAATGAAAGTCTGAGCAATTGTGGGTAATTTTAATAAAAATCTGTTGAAAAATATTTGATTTCTATTTTTAAAATTACATAAAGTATGCACTCAAGGGTGAGGTCTGTTTTCACACATTCATATTGTTTTACCTACTCTTATTCGTAAAATAATGAAAATGTTAACTGCATGGCTATACAGAGGTTTTGGAGAACTTAGTTTTTTCTTTATTTTTAAGATGCTGCCATCTAGTGAAACTTTTGTAAAATTGCTTTGTGATGATCTCATGCAAGTTTGTATCTTACGGTCATTTCCTAAAAACAGTCACATTTTAATAATTTATGTTCTCTGCCACCCATGGGGAAAGAATTGTACATGCATTAAAACATACTGTAGGAGCCACAAGTGATTATTTTACATCGTGCCACAGATGTGACCACAGAGCTTTTAATAACAGGATACGGTAGGTGAAGTTTCATGGTTTCTTCATTGTGCCATTCTTTATAAATAACTGATAATAAAATAAAAGTGCTGCCTTTTTATTCCTTGAGTTTTCTAAGAAAAGCTGTGTTGTAAAAACTTGTCTAAGAGAAGTTAAGTTGTAAAAATTTCTTCATAAAGAAAAACACTTTAATTGGATATGTTGGTGAGAAAAAAGAGAATTTTAAATTCAAAACATTTTTCCCCCAAATTTAATTTCAATATTAAAAGTGTATCTTAAAATACAAACTAATTGCACATATGTATGTCTCTGTATATATATCTATTGAACCTAGTCTGCAAACCTCAGTTTTGATGACCTCTAAATCTTGATGGAGATTAACTGTATTTCTTTTCTATTGCTTCAAAAATTTGTGTTAGCATGAAGCATCTGTCATATTTTTATGACATGTATCGCTCATTTTTTGTGTTTTAGAAACAAAATACCTGTAAGAACTTTTTCTTTTATGATGTTCTAGTTCTCGCCACATTACAGTAAGGTTTCTAATTAACTGACTCCCCAATATATTGAGTTTCTCTATGGAAACCAATGTTACAGGGCAGGGGTCAGCAAATCTTTTCTGTAATGGGCAAAATTGCAAATGTTTCAGACTTTTTTGTTCATATGGTCTCTGTTGCAGTGATTCATTTGTGCTTGCAAAAGCAGCCATAGACAATATCTAAACAAATGAGATTGTTGTGCTCAAATACAACTTTATTCATTAAGAACAGGTCATGAAAAAAAAAAAGAAAAGGTCATGGTTTGCATCCCTCTGTTCTGGGGAAAGTACCTGTAATAGCAGTTTGGGGTTATTTATTCTTAAGAGGTGTTAGAACAATCTAAAATTGGTACCTCTGCAATTATTTACTTCAAAAACTTCAATCCATAGATGTGTTTCTTCGAAGTTGCAGGAAGTCTAAAAGTTTTAAGAATGTAATTATTACGTTTACTCTTAGTAAGCTAACAACAGAAGAACTCAGAGGTTAGACACGTTTGCAAAGTGTACTATCATCCCCATTTAACTATCAGCTTTTTAAAAAAATTCATGTCATTAACTGAGACAGAATAGAGTCAGATAGTAAGAGACTGTTAGGGTCTCAAGTCAATGTACAGGGAGAACACAGTATAGAGTCAAAAACAGCATCATTTTTATGGGTCACCTTTGTGTCAACTGATCTAGACAGGACTTAGTTGCAGGGATCCTGCTAATCTCAGCTGAGGTCACTCATGCATCTCTGGCCAACTAAGAGAATGTGGGAGAGTAGAATCCAGGCTGAGCCCAGGGGAGGATGACTCTGATCCACAATTTTTTCATCTTCCATCTGGGCCAGTAGGTTGGCCGAAGCAAGTCCTTCTCATATAGGTGGCAGAGGGCAAGAGAGAGCAAGCCTCATCACTCAAGTGATTAGGACATTCTCTTTGTATTATATGTGCTGATGTCCCTTTGCTCAAAACAAGTCACCTGACTGATCCCAGTGGCGGAGAATTGCACCCTGTTCTCAGTGAAGGAACTGAAAAGTTACGTGGCAAGGGACATGGATACAGGAAGGGACATAGAATCGGAACCACTAAGGCAATTTACTACAGCATGCATAGACTTGATCAAATTAAATGACATGATGTGGGGTTAAGTGATAAACTGAAAAATTTATTAACTCCTTCAGGTTAACAGGATATACTAAAGCAGCAGTTCTCAAACTTTTTAGTAATGCAAACCTTTTATATTCTTAAAAATCACTGATCACCTCAAAGAGGTTTTAATATTGTTTATATCTATCTATTTACCATATTTCTAATTAAAACAGAATTTTAAAATACATTTACTTATTTTTTTTTTTTTTTTTTTTTTTTTTTTTTATGCGTTACGCGGGCCTCTCACCGTTGTGGCCTCTCCCGCTGCGGAGCACAGGCTCCGGACGCGCAGGCTCAGCGGCCATGGCTCACGGGCCCAGCCGCTCCGCGGCATGTGGGATCCTCCCAGACCGGGGCACGAACCCGTGTCCCCTGCATCGGCAGGCGGACTCTCAACCACTGCGCCACCAGGGAAGCCCCTACTTATTTATTTTAGGACAAAAGTGGCAAACCCATTACATATTGACATAAATAATATATTGTTAGGGAAGCAAAACTGTAGTTTCTAAAAGAAACAATAAAAGGAATATTTTATATTTGGCAGATATTTTATATAGATAGAGATCTTTACTGTTTGGCTTCATAGCAGGCAACTGGTTTTATATATCTTCTGCATTCAATCTCTTGATTTTTTTTTCCTTTGTGAACCACAGGAATGAAATTGGACCTTGTACAGATATATATTTAGAAAAAGCAAAAGTAGTTTAATAGCTTTTTCAGTTAATTGTGAATAATCTTTGATACTACACCAGAATTTGACAAGTGAGAACTTCTTGGGAGTTGTGGTATGAAATGTGAAACCAAATCACTGATCTTTCTATGCTTTGTTACATTAAACTCCATTGGCTGATTTTTCATTTTGAATAGATCTTTTATCCATGCATGATATGTAATAAGCGTTGGTCATTTGGAAAATATTGGTTCATTATTATGCATATTTTACAAATATTGATATTTACATATTTCAGTATATGTTCTTTTAAAAATTATATATTACTTCTAAACTCATCAGAAATATCTTTAAATACTGGGCAATGGTCATATTCATAAAAGTGGATACAAGTTTTCCAAAATTCTATTTTATCTTGGTAACTACTTTTTTTCCTTGGCAACAAATCCTGTGAGTTATTTTCCTTACATTGACAGACTCATTTAATTTTCCAAAATATGTCTGTCAAATACCTAAGTATGACCTACTATTGTTTGTATATAAGTTGCTCTTTCATGCAAAAACGGTTTTCCAGTAAGCTAAAGTGGCTAATTCAGCTTGCAACTCAAATAATTGCATAAGTGCATTACTTTGAGACAACTATCCTACTTCAGGATATGGTCAAATGTCTTATGCATAATTCCCACATTAAATCTTAAAAATAGGAAAATTAAGATATTGAGATTTAATATAAATGTATTAGTTTTATACTTTTATCAAGGAGATATATAAGTGAAATTAACTTTTTTATGCTGTAACTGAAAGGCTTTGACACACAATGACAGTACAAGCTTCCACTACCTTGATTTGTGCTGAGGTGCCAGCAATTTCACCCATCATTGCTTTTGCATTATCATTGCAAATGTCAACACAGTGAAGAAGGCAAAGAATGTCTTCTTCATGGTATGAAAATTGTTTTGACCTGAAAGGGTCTTGGGAATGCCCAGGATTTTGTGACTCACACTTTGTGGGTCACTGTACCAAAGGATGAACTATATTTATGGTACAGCAGTGTGTCAAAGATTTTCTTAAGTATACTGTCTTTACTATTTCAAATCATTAAGTGAATTCAAAATTTATTATGTTCTTCCACAGGGTTGTTTGGTTGGCTTTGATCTGGCACATGCAGTTGGAAATGTTGAACTCCACTTACATGAGTGGGGAGTTGATTTTGCCTGCTGGTGCTCCTACAAGGTATCAACAAACTAGTTAATATATTTTTATTCTTTTATTCCATATTGACATTAATCTAAATGTAAAACTGGATCAGTGGCCAATTTTAAGTATTTGAATTACTTACCTCCATTTCTTTCATTACTGTATTTTCTGACTCTAGTTAACTGTAGAGCACATGATAGAATAGTATAGGTTATTAAATTTTGCTATTTCCATCCTCTATAGAATACTATTCCTTCAATTCCCTGGCTGCTCTGTAAAAGTCAGGAGGTTCTGGAAAAAAAGCTCCACACTTAGAACTTAATTCAAATTGATCTGAGTTTTTTGTTGATATGTTGTGAAATTTCTACATAAGTAAAGATAATTCTTATGGAATCAACTTTGTACTGACATTTGAAGACAGGTTAATTGACAGGGAGCATGGATATAAAACCAATTTTATTTAAATTTAAGTGTTTTAAAAATATAGTCTTTTATTATTATTTAAATAGTTTGTGACAAAATAATTGAAATGAATGAGCTCTGAAGTGAGATAAATGTCACTGGAACTATTATCTACTAGTTGGGGCAAAATTTGGCTAAAAAAGTAATAGCTATTTATTCTCGATTAATAATGCTATGTTTCATTTTTTTTTCTTTAAACAAGGTAACTCTAAATTCTGTTTTATTATAAAAGTTCAAATAGTCACACATTCTGATCTTGTCAAAAGTTGGTTTCATAACAAAAAAGTCAAATTATTACATTGTTTACTTTTGTCATACATATTTAGGTAAACCCATACAGTTTAATTTATTCTCAATCCAGTATTTTTTTTTTTAATCCAGTATTTAAATGCAGGAGCAGGAGGTCTTGCTGGTGCCTTTGTCCATGAAAAGCATGCCTATACAATTAAACCTGCGTGAGTACTATCTTTAGATTCTTCTTTGGTGATGAATAAATGAACTTGCATTAGTAATATGCTAAATTTACATGAGCTCTTTAAGATGCTATCCAATAAGAATCTGGACTGATTATAATTATTTTACTACTCTATGAACAATGATATGCTTTATCGGAAATAAATGGTTTCCAAAGAGTTCTCTTGGTTGAACTAGAAATTTAATCACAAAAGAGAAGCTTCAAGGCTAAAAATGAGTCCCTGTAATCACGCAGAGCAGATGGTTTAATGCGAAGAGACTACTTAACTTTTTTTCAAAAATTAGACTTTAGAAAATTTCAGGTTTCTCACATTGATGAATAAATCAAAGGCAACTAGAGCTGTGCCTAATAGAGCTTCAAAGTGGTATGTGATTATTAAAATTACATCTACCTTTAAAGCTGGAAACTTATAAAATGGTCTTGTAAGGAGTATCTTCTGTCCTAAAAAATTTTATAATCCATGAAAACTGAAGAAGCTGAACACTGAACAACAGACTGACTACATAAAAAGAAATACTTTTCAATTTTTATATAGCACTCCATTTTTTTAGAGCAAGTATAAATGCAAATGTGATACACCAACAAATTTACACATTTTTATTTGACTGGGGAACTCTTAAGTGTTTCTATTTTTTTAATCTGGTATGGAGATAAAGAAATAATATACTGTAAAAAAAATCCTTTCAAAGTTGTATCAGAGTGTAGGTGATGAGCAGACTGTCTAGACTCCTAATAGGTAATATAATAACATTTGATTAGTTTTCTGAATCTTCTCAGTCACTGGTTGAGTGGTATAATTGCTATAAGAATTGAAAGTGAATTAGTAATAAAGCTTGGAGCACCTCACATTTTTGAGATTCTGTGCATATAAATCTTACAAATTTAAGATGATTTTCTATAGCTAATTTAATTATGTCTAAAATTTCCACAAGATTTTAAAGTTTTAAAATTAAGTAGAGCATTTTTTAGGCAAGTATTTTGTTAGGCAGACATCTTCCTTGAGTATATTGTCAGTACATTAGATTTCTCCCCTTGTCCCAAATTCTCTGAAAAGAATATAAAGCGTATATTATATTATAGGAATACGATACATATTTTAAAAGGTCTCTTTTTCATTTTTAGCAAACCACATTGATAACATTTTACCTAGCATAAGTGTTTTCCATATAGACAGTATATAAGGTATTGCTTGCTTTTGTGTGAAGACTCACTACCTTGAGCATCTCCAACTCTCCACTTATTTAAATTGCAATAGAGGAATCAGCAAAGGGAAGCGAGGGTAAGTAATCTACACAAATTCTAGAGAATGCAAGTGTTAGCAGTTTAACCGATTTTACAGCATCTCTATTGCACTTCAGATTTCTTTCACCGTTATTTGCCTTTCATGGATGAGGAACTGGAGAGGGTGGAGGGGTTGTAGTGTGTTCGCATGTGCCTCATCTTGTAGAATCCCAACATCCTCTAGACCCAGTAAGCAATTGTTAAGTCTATGCTCCCAGGAGAAAGACCATGCAGACAGACCAGATTTACATTCCAGCTTGATCACTCACTTGCTGGTCCATAACCTGAAGAATGTCCTTGACTTCATAGTGTTCTAGCCTCTATATAAAGATAACATCAGCATCCACCTCATAGGCAATTACTGTGAGATTAAAATGGGATGATGCATGGAAAGCACTTAGCATAGCCACTGAAGCATGACAGGTGATCCATGCATGTAGGCTAAGTATTTTGTTGCCTCAGTGTGAAGCTGCATGTTAACTTGTAGAATTTTGCCTAGTAGAGACCATTTCTCTCAAGCAGGAAACATAGCCTTAAAGATTACAGCTTGTGACCTTTGGGACATTAAACCGTTTTGTACCTATTGCCAAGCTCAGACTGACCCTGTAAGTCTCTATTCCTTGAATTCTCTCTCGTACTGGCCTCACCATCTTAATTGGCTCCCTTGCTAATTAATGAGTTGATTGAGATCTTTATATGTGTTCATTTTATATTTGTATGAGAGCCATGCTTTTAACTTTTTTGAAAATTATACATTATTAACTATTGTTGCATTTTAACTATCTGGCTTTGGAGACTGGCGACTCAATTCAGTCTGACTCATGTAGCCCTTCTTACAGGAAAGCCTGTTTGTTGTTTCTTCATTTGTCTGTTGTTAAAGCTTCTTTTTATGTGATATCAGAGGGACTAATTCCGATGGTAACAACTTCTACCCTATAGTGGAACGTAACTGCTGTTGATGTTGTAAACTTTGTCGCTTAAAAAAGGGTGACATCTAGTGGCTAAACACATTATTTCAAATAAAGAGTACATATAACTTTTCCTGGTCCATTCATCCTTTTATCAAGTATTTTTTAAGTATATATATTTAAATCATTTTTTATTTTATATCATTTGACCCCATATTTATAGTGCAATTATTGTGTAGTCAAAGCCTTCGATAAAGAGGCAGGACAGGACGAAGGTGGAAGTTAGTGAGGGGCATTCTAGGTGCATGGTTCAACATACGCATAAATGTCTATCAAGGCTGAGAAGAAGGGCATTATGGGAGTGGCTGGCGGTTGGCCTAGCTGCTATAGTGAGTGGATCCCGGAACAAGTAATCCTGCATTCTAAAAGTTTAATATTCATTATATAATTTCGAAGTATCTTTTATATGATGTTCCCATTAGCAACTGGTAAATTATATGTGTACCAAGAAATTTCACTTCCTTCTTTTGTTTAAATAGGCATTTTGGCCATTGTTCAAACCTGATGATGACCTAAGACTCTTTCCAAGAACCTTTGCCAATAAAAAGAATGAGTAGAGGCCAGAGTCAGTCCACTGCATTAAGCATTATAACTCAAGCTATTATTCTCAACTAGAATTTGACCTTTTCTTAGTTTATCATCACTTTTCCTCATTCCAGTGTCATATTCTAAACCTCGTCTGTAGCTAAGAATTATACAAAGTTAGAACTGGTTGTGAGTAAATGTTATCTGTGTCTTCTTCCTTCAGGGCTGACTTCAATTTAGTCTACACAGTTAATTATTGCTCTGAAATATGAAGGAAAATATTTTAATTATAAGAATCTGACAATCAGAAATGTATCACTTTAAAAAATATACTTCAGGGCTTCCCTGGTGGCGCAGTGGTTGAGAGTCCGCCTGCCAATGCAGGGGACACGGGTTCGTGCCCCAGTCCGGGAAAATCCCACATGCCGCAGAGCGGCTGGGCCCGTGAGCCATGGCCGCTGAGCCTGAACGTCTGGAGCCTGTGCTCCGCAACAGGAGAGGCCACCACAGTGAGAGGCCCGCATACCGTAAAAAAAAAAAAAAAAAAAAAAAATATACTTCAAAATCTTGAATTTTTCTTTTTAACTTTATAAGTGTTGACCTTTCTGATAGACTTCAGATCAATATTTAACCTTTTGGTTTTAGGGGATTCAAGCATATCTGAGGACCATAAAAAGATTCTTCTGTGAGAACCTATAGACTGCAATTCAAGACACCACCACCCACCTCTTCTTTTTTATAGAGAGAGACTCTAGCATGAAAACAGGAGTGGATTATGTGAGCTATTAAGATTCCTTCTATGGCTTACTTTTTTACCCTGTCCAATGAAATAACACATACAAGAAAACTGCTGTTCCTCACTTTCCATGCTGGCATAAAAAACCTCCAAATGGTCTCATATATCTCTTGAAATGCTAGTTTCTCCTACAATTTTTTTTTTTTAAGTTTTCTGAGTGGCCAAGAATGGGGCCAACTGATAATTTTTTTTAAATGCCGGAATTTCAAATCATGCCAACACATTTCCATAAACAGCCAGAAGTATTTGATTGAAGACTTTAAGTAGAGATAACATTTTCAAAGCTTTATTGAGAACTTGAGTCATCTCCTTTATTATAATAAGTCATTTGCAGGTTAAAAAGAACCAATAGAAGAGGCTGGCTGACATCAGTGCATGGTTAAGGCATATTTTAGAACTCAGAAATGTAGGTTATTATTATTATTAGGGAACTTAAAAAAAGAGGAACAATATAAGAAAACAACATTGTTTCCTATAAAACAATATAGGGAAGTCTAAGAAAGGATAATTATAAGCATCAAGAAAATTTAGAAAAAAAGACTTAAAAAATTATAAGCATGTACCATGCTTGACCCAACTGTACAATTAATGTTATATGGAAAGAGCATCTAATGCACATTTGTTCTGGGGAGTGCTGACTTGAAATATTTGATTCTACATACTTCTCCAGGCAATACTGGAGAATACCATAGCCCAAAACTCATCTATAATTTAAACCTTGTTTTGGTTTCTGTGATTCTTTCTGACTTACTACTTATCACATCCTTGTCTACTACCTGCATAAGGTCTTGTTAAACGCTGAGAGAACAAGGAAGTGTAGGTGTGTGAATTCACAAGACTCCAAATGCTTTCAAATGGAACAGGCCAGTATCAATAGATTTCTCAGTGAGAGTTTTCACAGAATTCCTAGTTGATCTATGACCTAGACCTCCCAGGGCATCTGTTCTACCTATTTAGCATGTTTCTGGAGTTAGATGTTCAGTATGAATTAACATGGATGACTTCTCAGCCACAACTTCCTGCCCTATCAGACAGCCATATTAAATGTACTTGGCCATCCCCTTTGTCCTTAACGTGTACCTCCCACAGCCCTAATCTTCTAGTGTACCACTTTCCCTTGCTTCTGTTCCAATGCATGTGATTATTCTTCTATATTTTATAAGGTTTTCTCTTTCACTTTTTCATTGATTCTCTCAATGCCTCAACCATTGGTCCTCTTGCCCAGGAGTTTCTCATCCACAGTCATTATGTCAACAACAGACATTTGTAGAAGACACCAACTTGCATTTCCAGCTTTACCACTTGCTTACTTTCTAGCCCTTACTTTCATCTGATTGCAAATTGCAAGAGTTCCTGATTACCAAAGCATTATTCCAGTCCCCAAAGATATATGACAATGTAGGGAAGCAAAAACTGTCATAGTAGGAAATTTTCACTAATGAACTACCCATTTATAAAATTAGCCTTTTCTAAACACCCTTTCCCAATTAGTATTAGCATTTATCTCTATGTTATTATAAAAAAGTTTAGACTCTTGCTGATTATAGAATGTTATAAGCATAACACAATAAAAACTTAATGCAAATGGTCTGTAAAGTAACATTTTTCAAGAGATTCAGGATTTCATGATGCAAGTGATACTGAAGAACTGCTGAATCACAAAATCATGGACAATGAGAGTATGTCAGAGTCAGAACCATTAACAGATGAAGTAGACGAAATTAGACATGGTACTTCAAAAGCAAATGACTAGAATATCAGGGATTAAAAGGAAATGATGAATGCTTCAAAAATTTTGTGGAAATGATCATCTTTATGCTCATGTTAAAAAAGTTAAATATAATACAAAAAAGATTGTAGTTAGCTATCACATTTGTTAAAATACACACAAAAACCCCACAATTTATTATTCTTTTTAATAATTAGCATATTATAATTTTAATGTAAGTTTTGTCAAATTATATTTATTTTACAATTTAAAATTTTATTTTCAAGAGCATCTCAATCAAATCTTTTATTCTTTTTTCCTCCATTATTTACTTCAAAAAGTATGGTTTACTGTGTTAAAATAGATGTATTTTAAATGGCCTTTTCCCAGTATTCCATTTGTAATCAAATAATGAGGACTTCCAATATATTCATACATCTTTCCAGTCTTAGGAATTAAACATGATGAACCTTCCATTTTATCCTACTCCAAAACGAGTATCCTTTCTAAGGTGCTCACTGCTTTACCAAGTAAAGAGAATGTTCCTGAGTCAATTGAGGAGGCACGAGCAAATATAAACAACATAGATTTTTGTACAAGAAACTTTAATAGATAGAAATAAATATAGGATATTTCATATGATTTTTAAATCATACAATCTATTTGGAGAGATGCCATTTCAATAGCTGAATAAACAATTTAAATAACAGGTAACACAGGGATAGAATACGTGCCACAGGCAGTTTCTTAATAATTGCTGGGTGAATTTTCAGATATTGCCATAGGAACAGTGAAGGAATAGATAACTTTAACTCAGAGCTGCTTTGGAAAAGCTTGAAGAAGTTGGTGGTGAAACTTACAGATACAATTCCTCTGCAAAATGGAATGCTATGTTAACTAAGTGAGTAAATTTTCTCTCTGTTACTTTGAAAGCTGAAATTGTTGCCTATGAGGGAGATTTCACTTGATTAGTTTCATAAATTTAAGGAAGTATAAAGAAGAAAGAGTTACTTAAATGACATTTCTTTAAGGGATATGTCAGGTGATCTTTATCTTTTTATACTCTTTACTAGAATTTTTATGGAATCTGAGTTATTGACTTAACATTTAAAAGTCTGCCGATTATCATAAAATTGCTCTTTATCTCTATTCTACAATATTTTAGAAATTATAAACAGTGGTAAAATCAAGTATGCTTCATACACTTAGTTCCAGAGCCATGCTCACGAGTGGGTTATACCTATTGCAAATCCTAGTCCCCAAAGCCTCATTGTAAGGGATCTAAAAGAAGACAATTTGATTGAAGAAAACTCATTTATGGATTCATGGCATATAACCTATACCCGTCTTCATTCAGAAACCATTTTAGATCAATAACTCTAAAAGGATCCCTCATCTTCTTGGCTTGACACTTTTTTACTGTGCATAATCATCTAGACAATTTTCCCGTGTGAATTTAAGCTGGGATCATAAAAATAAAGTTTATGCACTGAGGCATGATCACAGTTAAAAATAATTTCAGTAAATAATCTGATTTTCTCAATTTAAGAGATAAAGGAATCCTGGCTCTTAAAAGAAAACCAAAATAGTAATCATCAGTATAAAAAGATACATTAAAGCCATTGTTGCTCGCAAATCACTATTCTCAGATAATGATGACATAAAGATTAATTTGAGAAAACTGAAGTCCTTTGAAACCTCAAAATTTATTTTCTCTTTGAAAATTGCAGACTTGTGTCCCTGGAGATATATGAGGTCAGTGAACCTTTTAAACACAAAAAGTAAAACTTGTCAAAGAACTTCTGCTCTTGTTTTAATTACTTCAAGTTTTGTCCCTAAAGTAACCTTCAGAATCTGCAAGGGTTTTTAATATAAACTATGAAGAGCTACTGCTAAACTTTTATTTGTTCTTGTTGAGAAAACACATATATCCATCTGACTTTTTATGACTGTCAAAACAGCCACAGTGCAATGATACTGTTGTGCGGGGCAGCTTGGGAAACTGCTCATCACACACAGACCCACTGGGTCCTGGTGCTTCCAAGACTGAGCTGTGCCAACTTCACAGGCCACAGGAATACTTGGAATGCATTACTCAGAAGAGAGGTCTGAATTCCTATGATCCATTTTCTCTTTGGTCACTTGTATTTAACTCTACCCCAGAGGAGAGGGTTTGATTGAGTGGGAGTTATCATTTTCTCTAGAATGGAGGTTTGTCCCCATCATGATAACGTCCTGTAGAGATAGCTTGCCTTCATTCTCTTATAAATCCTTGCTCCAATCAGATGTAGTCAGAGTCTCAGAAGATTTGGCACAGGCATGGAAACCTAGGCAGAAAATGCCCATTTGATTCTTTTTTTTTTTAAGGGGGCCTGTGATCCTTGTGAGAACTCATCTTAGTATGTCCAATGTGATTGTTTGAAAAATTGACTAAATTAATTCTAAATGTTTAAGTACAAGGACATTGTCCTTTTGATTTTCCTTTACTTTCATAATCCACAATGCCCAAGAAAATATTTTTAAAATTTTGTTGGATATATGGCTCTTTCTTTACTCTCAGCATAACAGACAAACCATCTTCTAGCATATGGAAGCATTTCTACTTTGCAAGGTATTCTGAAGTGGGTATGATTTGCAAAATACTGTCAAATTAAATATGCATTTCCATATGCTTCTACAAAGACCAAATATATCCATGAAAACCAGCTATATATAACTTCAAAAGTCCTTCATGAGTATTTTAATCAACATTGCAAATAGTTCTTTCTAAAGTCCTAAATTCAGACATCTTCTTGATGTGTTTTGTGCTTTTAGCACCAATGTTACCACAGATTATAAACCAATATTTTATAGTAATAATACATTTCAATGAATCATATGCAGAAATTTTTTCTTAATGAAGCTTTCACACCAAGAAAATATTGATTTAGCTCTTGTAAGGACAGCATATTATTCTGAATCTTCAGGAAACAATTTTCATTAACCAAAACTTACAATAACAGGAAGTACTTTCTTATAACTATGCTTATCATACTGTTAGCTCACTGAACATATTTTAACAAGCCTCCTTTTGAGTAAGATTTGAAGATGTAATTGAATATGTAACAGAACCAAGTAAAGCACTCTATCTTAATGATATTTACATTATGATTGGGCAAATGAGTGGAGGAAAAGGAATTGAACCCCCATACATCCACAACTCCTTTCCAAAGCAGTGTTAAATCAGCTGACTTAGAACAGAGCAGAGCAATTGTGAATAGATGAATTTTTTTAGAAAATAGGAACTGATAAAGATCTTCTTTACTAAGAGTGAGTTGGTAATATTTTACCTGTCTAATGTCATGAGCCTTATAATGGTCATGCTTAGGGACTAGTTGCTGACATCAAGGGATGAATGTACAATTCACAGGCTGAAACATCCTGTTTTGTCAAGATTTTTGTTGTCACTAGCACCTTTGAATCTGCTTCTATCACTTGGCCGTAAGTTTACTTTTCCTTCAAATATGCTGTTCACCAACTGCCTGGATTTAGGTTTTCCTTGCTCCTTCTCTCATTTTTAGTTGAGCTTTTGTTTTTGTTTTTTTGCCTTTTGTTATAGTTTATATCTGTTTTCTCTGATCCTTATTCCTATGCTGTAGCTCCACCTTTTCCTATATGTGCCTGAACTACTGTTATTTTTGAATTTCAATATCAACTTGAACTTTAACAATTGTGTTCCTGTTTCCCAAGCCTACTCTGCATGGTAGTTTAGCAATATTAATGCCTCATTGTGAGAAATGGCCTAAAAACTTTCTGGGATACTTATGTACCCATGCAACCATGCCCATATCCTACCCAACTGATATTACTTCCCTGAAGGCAGTGTTTTAGTATGCTCAAACTCACGCTTGTTTGCATTTGGTCATCCTATTGGATGGCTTGCTCAGAAAAGACTGTCAGTGGAGGCTTGAAAAAACACCTTGGCTGATTATAGATGAATAGAGCTTGGACTAACCAAAAAGAAAGAGGAAAAAAGTATACAATTGTTCATGAAAAGAAGTTAATATTGTCACTGAACATTGTGGAAGAATTTTGACTTATAATCTTTTAAGGCACAGCTGCATAATGTCCTTGTACCACATTTACATTCATTAAAGAAATATTTATAGAGCATCTACTATATTCCAGGCATTTTTTTTAAGTGTCTGGGATATATGGACAAATAAAGCAAAGATTCCTCCCCTTATAGAGCTTACATTCCAGTAAAGAAAGATAGATTATACACATAATAAAGAGCAAATTGTATGATATGTTTGAAGTTGATAAGTCCTATAGACAATTGGAAAAACAGGACATTAAAAGGAGGTATAAGAATACTCTGTGGGACTTCCCTGGTGGCGCAGTGGTTAAGAATCTGCCTGCCAATGCAGGGGACACGGGTTTTCGCCCTGGTCCGGGAAGATCCCACATGCCGCACAGCAACTAAGTCCATGAGCCACAACTACTGAGCCTGCGCTCTAGAGCCCGCAAGCCACAACTACTGAGTCCACGTGCCACAACTACTGAAGCCCGCATGCCTAGAGCCCGTGTTCCACAACAGGAGAGGCCACCACGATGAGAAGCCCGTGTACCGTAACAAAGAGTAACCCCCACTCAATGCAACTAGAGAAAGCCCACGCACGGAAATGAAGACCCAACGCAGACAAAAGAAAAAAAGAAAAAGAATACTCTGAGGAATCCTTGGCATTGCATAGTATTAAAAAGGCATTCAGGGCTTCCCTGGTGGCGCAGTGGTTGAGAGTCCGCCTGCCGATGCAGGGGACACGGGTTCGTGCCCCGGTCTGGGAGGATCCCACATGCCGCGGAGCAGCTGGGCCTGTGAGCCATGGCCGCTGAGCCTGCGCGTCCGGAGCCTGTGCTCCGCAATGGGAGAGGCCACAACAGTGAGAGGCCCGCGTACCGCAAAAAAAAAAAAAAAAAAAAAAAAAAGGCATTCAGGAAAGCTCACCATTGGGAAAATATGATGTGGATGAAGAGGTGAATGAGGTGGAGACTGGACCAAATAATTATTTGGTGAAGAGGGCTCCAGGCGGTGGGAGTATTTTATCAAAAGCTCAAAGACAAGAGTGTTGAGAAAGCCAGCATGGCTGGAATAGAATGAATAAGCTGGAGATGAGTGAGACAAAGTGGTCCAGAAAATGCAGGCCCTTGTAAGGCAATGTAAAGACTTGGGATACATTGCCCATTTTGCTGAAAAGTGACATGACAGCAAATTTAAAATGATCATTCTGGTGGCTTTCTTGGGAATAGGTTGTAGGAGGGTAAGGGTAGACTTTGGGAGACCTGCTGGGGAACCATTAAGGAATGCAGACAAGAGGTGACAACAATTCAAAGCAGGGCAGCAGCAAAGGAGGTGATGAGAAGCTGTAGGCTTCTAGATCTATTACAAAAGATAGGTGGCAGCACTCTGAAGGAGGTCAGAAACAGAAATGTGGATGTCAGTTAAGGGATGTTTGCAATCACACAGAAGTGAGCCACTCATTATCTAGAATATAGTAATGGCAAGAGGGATAAAGAAAGCAGGACAGAGTTAAAAGTTATTAGGAAATTAGAGGACATAGAGAAAAGTTTGGCTAAAGGGACAAGAATGAGGGGAGAATCAGACTGATGTCTGTCCAAATGATACTAAAATACTCAAATGTCATACAGTTATTTCAACTATCAACTAAAAAATACTTCTTGAGCATCTACTACAGACAAAGCAGTATGCAAACCCTGGGGATACAGACAAGAATAAGCCTGTTTTCTTGGGATTTATCATTCTGTGTGACAGGGAAAAGGAAGAGACACGTTGGAGAAAGCCTCCTAACTCTTAGTCAGACTGAAAGGGAACAGGCAGTGGTGGGGTGTTCCAGGCAGGATCATCGAGGTCCTTGTGTTTCAAGTTAAGGAGTTTTGATTTTTATCTTAAAAACAAAGGGGTGCCATTGACTGCTCATATGGAACAAGACTGCAAATTCAAGTCTCATCACCTCTCCAGGTATTGGTTTGATTATGGGAAAAATAAATAATTAGGCCGGGGCATCTTTAAGATTCCCTTCCAGTTTTCAAACTCTCTGATTCTTCAGTAATAAACATGAAGCTTTGGAATAAGGTAAACTGCTGATAGGGATAACTCAGAAATTAAAACCAATTTAATGGAAATCTGTGCATCATCGGTTATATTAATGAGTTTGATGACCCTCTTCCCTTCTGTTTTTTTGTAATAGGTGGATACAGTAATGCCCAGTAAGTTCAGACAAATTTATAACAAACTTTACTGTAACTTTCTCATCTTTTTCATTTTCTCAAGTATGAAAGAGTACCATGTTCACATTTCCTAAGTTCAGCTACCAAATTTTTTATTATGAAAATTAAGACTATATAAAAGCTATTTGAATGAATAAATTTCTCATTACATCCTCAATAAAACAACCTTTGTGGAACTTTTGATTCTGTGAAACCTGATTATTTGATGAGGATTTTAAGTAATATACTTTCACTTGAGGTTCGGTTATGGAGGATATTAGGATATGAGATAACAGACAAACTTATTCACAATTGCTATTACAGATTTTGTTTAAAAATAAACAATTATGCTGTACCCCAAATGTTCCATTTTTTTTGTAATGCTATAACAGTTTTGTTGATTCAACACATTTTCTGAAACCATGAAAGCAGTAGACAATTGTATTTAGTTCTAAGTTGTGCCCGAGAGAGAGAGAGAGAGAGAGAGAGAGAGAGAGAAATAAGAGAAGAGGGGTGGGGAGGGGAGGGAAGAAGAAAGGAAAGAGGAAGAGGGAAAAGAAGAGGAAAAGGAAAAGAAAAAAAAAAGAAACTTACACCCAGTCAGGTTTATATTCTTAAGCACAGACTTAAATTATTAAATGTGTGGTGATAAATTGCCAAATTAAAGGACATCATGAAAGCAGTTTTTAATGCAAATGTACTTCCTTAGAAAAGATTGTGATCTATTTCTTTATATGTGGGATTTTGCTCCAATGAATAATTGCACTTTTAACATAAGCTAAGAAAACCGGGATAAGCTGTTTTGTTTAGTTTTGGTGAGGTATGGGGTGAGGAGAGGTAAGGGGTTTGCAGAATAAGTTAAATTAATTCAGTGCATGAAATATTTAGGGATTCATACTGGAGATTCTGCCATTAAAGGCTTGCTAAGGAGATCAAGGAGCATTTTGATATTTCATTTCATAACTCTTAGCATCCAAAATCATATTGATTGGATCCCTAGTGGCTTCCTCTTACTGAATCTGAATATCATGGATCAAAGATGCCTTTATTGTAAGTGATGCTTTCCATTTGATAATACTTATTTGAAACTCCTTTTAGGAAATTTATGATGTTCAAAGAAAAAAAGCATATTAAAATCTTTACTTTTTATTATTTATTGGATCTCTCCCAACACCTTCTCTCAAAATTCTGTTAACATCCTCATTTTAAGTAAATTTACTCACTGCTTGATTTTTAATTTTTGATGGCAAAAGATTCAAATTTCTATCCTAGTATGATGAGATTGCGTCTTAATTGTTATTGTTCATATTCAATTTGTAGATATGATTTATGAGCTTGTGATAATAGCTACTTATAAGCTAATTTAATGGTTTTTAATTTTACTGCATTAGCTTTAGAATATTTGTCTTTAGAATTCATGCCATGATTTCATTTATATTACATTTCTTTTGTATTTTGATTTTCCCTTTCCTGCATTCCAAGTGGTGGAGTCTTAAAATGAATTTAATTTTCCCCTAGGTTCTTAGAAATGTATTTTGAGTTTTAATAAATATTCTTTGAAATAATCATTTCTTTATTTGACTTTAAACAGCCCCCATTCCATCTGTCAAGACTTCAAGGTGTAATATATGATCGATACACATACTCAGATTCATTAAATTAGATACCTAGGTCCATGCATTTTGAAGAAAAGAAACTGACTACAGTGATTATGAAAGGACAGAGTCAAAAAACCTTTTGTTTTGAGGAAGGAAAAACATTGTGTATAAAAAAATGTGGCTGTCATCTAGCCTGGCATTTTGCCAGGTCAGAACCTTAAGCACAGTATTTAAGTAATCTAAGGAATATTGGGGTTTTTTTAGACTCTTTGATGAATTAAAAAAAAAAAAAAAAAAAAAAGACTGCCCAGGCGATTTTGCATGTGTTTGTGAATATACTTGGTCATGATGGTCTAGACCTGGATTTGGGCTTCAAGGACTAATAACTGTATTATCTTCAACTAATTTTTTTTTTAATTAATTTTTTTGGCCACCAACGTGAGGCATGTGGGATCTTAGTTCCCTGACCAGGGATGGAACACACGCCCCTGACAGTCGAAGCAGAGTCTTAACCGCTGGACTGCCAGAGAATTCCCCTATCTTTGACTATTTATCCAGCATCTTGGAACCTCAATTTTCTCATCTGTTTAATGAGGATGATAATAGTATCTACATCACAGGATTCTTTTGAAGATTGATTGTTTAGAACAATGTCTGATTCATAATGAAATCTCAATTAACATTTGTTTTTGTTGCTCTCAAAACTAATAAAACAACTACAAGAACCTAAATCAGGACGAACCCACAAAATCAAATCAAATTCTTTTGAGTATTTTTACAAGATCTTTGCTTGATGTTTGAGGAGTCAGTCACCTGGTTTCATGTTGTTCACTTTCCAGCATTGGAAAATAATACGGGGAAAAGACTTCATCTTTCGAACATACTATTTTAATAAACAGAATTCTTTTTCCTTTTCTTATTTAAATTAACAATGATTTTCAAAATTTTAATCTAGTTATGGTAAAAGTTATATTAGTATGGGCTCTTATATTAACATATATCATTGATGTTATTTATCATGAAAATATTCAGGATAACCTGAAAAATGTCAGAAGTTAAAGAAGAGATTCTAAGATCCTTTTACTTTACAAGGAATTATGGGTAAAAATAAATTTTAATAAGATAAAAATGTCATTCTCTTGTTGTAACACCCCATTTAAATTATTAATTTTTATCAAGTGAAGGTATAGAGCAATTAATTTTAGATAGTTGTAATTATTTCCAGAAGAAATAATATTTAGAATTTCATTAAGATTATAGATACCACAAATGATTAAAAGAATATGGTAATTATTAATCTTTTATATCAGAATAAAGACATAGAGGAAGAAAAGCATCACATGAAAATCAGTGACAGTTTGGGACAATTAACCACTACTGGCTTCAGGACTTTGAAGCACATACAACATGGAATAGTTCCTCCATCCTCTTTTTTCATAACTGTAAGAGTGTTTGTACTATGATTTGTTGAGTTGTTTTGATGAAAATTTTCAAGTAATTGCTTTGGTAACAGAGTTCAGTGATGTCACTGTCACATCTAGATATTAGACTTTACTGCCATATATATTATCCTCCTGCTTTGGAGCACTCTCACCCAATTTACTACTAATCGTTAGGGAATTATGGTATAAATAGCCTCTATGAAGAGCCGTGTTTTCTTTCTTCTGTTTCTCCTACTCTACTTTCCTTCTCTTAATGAGTTCAATATTCACGTTGATGAAACTGAAACTTCTTACCTTTTGAGTCTCTAATTTCATTTCTTTCAGGGTTTCAATCCACTCAATGTCTCACTCCTAACAGAATCTGTCAGCAACTCTGTCTTCCTTAGCTCTTGTTTAACATCAGACATCTAGGTTTGAGTCCATTTTCCCTCTCTCAATTCTTTCTACTTTGCTATGTCACCTGAATCCATTCTTCTTGAGGAAGAGACACAGGTCCCACCCACAATTCTTAATTGTGAGCCACATAAAGGCATGAACACCAGGAGTCAGAGATGGGGGGCTACCCACCCACCCTTTGTTGAATTATTATTTGTTTAATTAGTTTCTACCCTGAGTCACACCCACACCCAACAGACTTTAAGCTCTTTGTGGGCAGGAACCATTTCTAGTACAGCTCACTGTACTATTTCTATCTCTTGCTTCTATCAAGGTGTCTCAACTATTTTTGAAGAATTATGGAGTGAAATATAGGAAAACTCTAATAAGCTTGATAAAAGAAAGGTAATTTAATTAGTCACATAAATGATAGAAATAGAGTCCCTTATAACAAGCATCAACTTTACTCTAACTTCACACTAATTTCCATTAAACTATTTTATTTTACCTGAGTCTACTTTTAGCATCTGCTCTTCTACTCAGCTTCCAGGGACTGACCATCTCAGCTTCTATTTGCTTATTGGTTTGTTAAGATACTTGCTTTGAACCCCCTCCTTCAACTTCCTTCTGATGACGCTATATCAACCACAGCTTCTCACTGTGCGTCAGTGTCTCTGCTCACTTACTGGGCAGGATGTGGGCTTAACTAGCTACATTCCTTTAGATGATCACTCAAACTCTGTAAGTCTTACTTTTCTCAAATATAAAATGATGGAAACAATACCAACCTCAGAATGTTGTTGCAAAGATTAATAAGTAAGATGATGTGAAACGATCTTGCCCATTTTCCAGCAAACATATTTTTGTTTCTGTCCTTTATTTCCCTTAGCAGTTCACTATGCAAAAGCTTTGCCCAACCATGCCTTTTTTTTTTTTTGTGGTACGCGGGCCTCTCACTGTTGCGGCCTCTCCCGTTGCGGAGCACAGGCTCCGGACGCGCAGGCCCAGCGGCCATGGGTCACGGGCCCAGCCGCTCCGCGGCATGTGGGATCCTCCCGGACCGGGGCACGAATCCGCGTCCCCTGCATCGGCAGGCGGACTCTCAACCACTGCGCCACCAGGGAAGCCCCAACCATGCCTTTTGAATACGATTTCCTGTTAGCATAAGAACAAGCAATTTGATTTGATAGATCACTCCGAAATGTTCTATAGGATTATATAATTTCCATCCAGAAGTGACATAGATGTGGTGGCTAGGGGTGATGGATGGCAAACAATTAGAATCTCCAATGCGGCTGGCCCAGAGGTTAGTCTCCCAGTATCTTTTGTACTAAGCCATTGGATAGAAAAATATAATCTCTTTAGTGAATAAATTCAAAAGAAGCATATTATCATCAAATAATGAGGCAACTCAGAAAAAATTACAATATCATATTTGTACTTTTTCAGATAAAAAGTTAAAGTACTTTTATGGACTCAGTAAATAAAGCATAAAAAATGATGCCTTGACCTCAGTTATAGACTCAGGTCCAAGTATTTTTTCCTCTAAAGAAGAAAACTTTTTCCCTCCGTGTATTTACTTGTTCCTTTTATATTTGTGCTATGAACGTGCCATCAGTACTTTTAAGCATGAACTATAATTTCTTTCTATGATACCACATTCATATCTAGGTCTTTGATGGTATCTTTGGATACCATGTATCTAGGCCTTTGATGTTTCTGTCAGATATGCCCAGCAATCATAACTCATACTCCTGAATTTTTAATAGCACTCCACAAACAGAAATGATAAATACCTAGTCTTTTTAATGAATACACAAAAATGAAGGAAAAGTTGCTAAATAAGAAAAAAAGTATTGAAGTACTCTCCCAATTTTTATTTTAAACCTGTTGAAAAAAAATGGAAAAAAAAATCCCAGTTTTCCATTACCCTGTCTCATAGCCACTGTATTTGCCTCAGATTTTTAAAAAAGAAAATGCCAAGAGGAAAATTTTGAATCCGTTTCCAAAGAAAGCATTACGTGCAAAAGGGCTCATACATTATTTTTTTGATTTGTAACTATAGAAGAAATCATCTCTTTAACAAACTGTAGTATTTTTCTTCTCTTTCAAAAGATAGAAATAACATAAAAAAATAGTCAATGCCTCTGTATTAAATGATAGTGAATGAATCTAACTCATTCAGGCTAGAACTCCTTTCTTTATGCAAACATAATCTTAGCCTCAATAGAAAAGGTGATACTGAGTTCCCCTCAGTACCTAGCACAGTTCTATGCCTGCTGAAAGAATGGGTTTTCAATAAATATACACCATGATAAATATAAGTACCTCAAATAAACAATTACATTGTACACTGATTTGTTTTCCCACTCAATTTAACTCATCCATATAGCTCAGTTATGTGTTCAGATTAACTAAAGAAAGGTTCTGATTCTGGATATTTAATACAAAAACATATGAGAACTTTGATAAACATACTTTTCATTTTATAATTGATTTCAGTTGTCATAGAAATTTAATAATTTTTTAGTAAGTTACATATGTAAATGTCACCAGACCATAAACTTAGGTGGACAAATAATTTTACTTTCTTTATTTTCATCTATCAACTCATTTGATTCAGGAAATTCAGTCTTATAACTTTGAGGTATACTTAGTGACTTTTCTCAGTAAATTCAGAATTTAAGCTCTGTCAGTTCAGAGTTCTTTTCTTGTCTTTCTCTCCTTAGGATGGCATCTAAGGTTGCACGATGGGTGACGTACAGAGTGCCCAGACATAGATAAAGGAGAGGCATCTTGTCTACAGCCATCTCCTGGAATCCATTAAAATGTACCTGGCACTCCCTTGGTCATCTGCTCCCATTACTGCTATATCCTCCAAGATGTTTGTGGAGCTACCATGACCCTATGCCCTTTATCTCAAGCTCCAATGGGGATGCTGACTTTCTCAGTCACTTCGATTTCCTTCTCTGGGGAAACAGGAATTTCAGGATACTCTCTTGGGTCTCTTGGGTTAGTATGATCCTAGATTATAAATGGAGGTGCTATCACAGGCCCTTCTGCTAACCTTTTTTGTATGAAGATTATGGCACCAACCTGGCATGGAGGGATTCTTACAAACACTTTGGATTGCCACGTAGGACTGAGGGAACATGGCTCAGGAATTTCGTATCATTAGATCCGCCCAAACATATCTGGAATTCCCACTGACCTCTCAAGCAACCCAACTCCCATCCCCTAGAACTTAACTGGGGGTAGGGAGTGCAGCCCAGCTCTGTATTAGGAATATGAATCCAGTCTTTCTATTTTCCTTTCTGAAGCTTCCCATTCCTCAGCACTCACAAGGTCATTTGATTCATGGGTTAGATTTATTATTCTTTTCTTTTTGCTGCTTACAGCATAAACTTTATGCTAGGCTATTATATGAGACACTTGATAATTAGAATTCCAAAATGTCTATCTACTGCAACTCAAAAGCCTTGGCGTTTAAAGACTACTGACTCTGCTATAAGTTTCAATAGCTTGTTTTGAACTCAAAGCTAAAAGGAGTATACATCTTTTGGTGCTCTCCACTTAACAAATGACCCTGAAGCAATAAAATTTATTGATTCATTGTGGAGAAGAAAGTTTTAGGAAATTATTTGCAAATGATGAGAAAATTTTTAATTAATACTTTCAAAGTTTTTTTTTACCACCCCAAACATTTTTTTCCAAATAATATTATGTCAGTAGTTGTCCCTGAAGCCATAGATTTTTCAAGTCAAGAGAAACTGGCAATTAATATGTGACTAAAAATATCATACATAGCAGGAGCAGAACCCAAACTGGATCATCAGTTTTCTAATAAGTTTTAGAGCTTTATTCTGGAAAAATCATTTGAAAACAATTCTGAAGTTGAATATTAAGTCTACACCTAGAAATTTAGTAAACTCAATAAAAAAATCAGAATTCATTTAAATTCAAACAGTATAACACACACAAAAATATAAAAGTTGAAAAGGGAGGTGGTGTGAAATTTGCCCTCATAATCTTCATATGTGCTGGGCCTTTGAATATGCTATTTGACTATCTGGAACACTTTTTCCTTCCTCTTTTGCTGAAATATACTCATTCTTCTGCTCAGCTTCCTCGTCAAAGCCTCCCCTGACCATCACCACACTAGTCAGTTGCCCGAACTCATGCTTCTCCTAATAATCTTTTACCATTCGTCACACATCCACATTACAAACACTCTTCTACAAACACTAGGAGACAAGTCCCTGATCTCATGAGCTTACATTCTAGTTGGGGGAGAAAAATGAAGATAAGTAAGATAATTATCAAGTTCATAAAAGATACTACATGTTCTATTGTATATCTTTATTTTTTGGTTTCTTATCTCTTGAAATCATTCCCTTTCAGGACCCAGAACTCATTCTCATTCACTTTTGAAATAATGACTATGTGATATTTTATAATATAAATTTAGCATAATTTATAAAACTAGTCTTTTATTGAAGGAAGTTTAGGTTATTTTCAATCTTGGACTATTACTAAAAGGGAGGCAATGGCTATATTTATACATAATTCACTTCATACTTGTACAAGTTCTACTGAAGAAAAAACTCCCAGAATTGAATTTGCCAGGTCAAAGAATACATGTATTTGTAAATTTTATAGCTGTTACTCATTTGTTTTCTAGAGGGGTGCATCAATAATACATATTCCCACAATAATACATGAGCGTTACTTATAAAACATGTTAATACTAAAAGAGTACTTAATAAAACTTTGGAATTTTTTCTAATCTAAGAGGACAGCAAATGTATCTCAATGTAGCTTTCATTTGTATTTTTCTTATCATTAGTTAAGTGGAGAGTTTTTTTTTTTTTTTTTTGCTGTACGCGGGCCTCTCACTGTTGTGGCCTCTCCCGTTGCAGAGCACAGGCTCCGGACGCACAAGCTCAGTGACCATGGCTCACGGGCCCAGCCGCTCCGCGGCATGTGGGATCTTCCCAGAACGGGGCACGAACCCGCGTCCCCTGCATCGGCAGGCGGACTCTCAACCACTGAGCCACCAGGGAAGCCCTATCTCTAGATATTTTTATACTACAAAGATTAACCTCTTGTGACATAAGTTGCAAATATCACTTGATAGAACTTTCTCTTATGACTCATTGGTCTATGGAGATGATTCTATAACTTTCTCTTCAGCTTTATTAATATGATGAATGGTATATTAATTGATTTGTTAACAGTTCCACATTGTTTTCATTTTGAATTTTTATAATATAGTAATATTTTGTCATAGCTGTTATGTCATAGCTGTTATGTCATAGCTGTTATGTTGTAGCTGTTATGTCAATGTCTTGGCTGTTATTTTTTAGGGATTTTTAAATATTATTTGTTTTTCCATATGGCATTAGAATCAGCTTGCAAGTACCAAATGAAAATAAAATCTGTATATTTTACTGGGGTTATATAAATTTATACATCAATTTGAGGAGAATTGACTTTCTTTTTTAATAAATTTATTTATTTATTTGTTTGTTTACTTTTGGCTGTGTTGGGTCTTCTTTGCTGTGCACAAGGCTTTCTCTAGTTGGGGGGCGATGGGGGGCTACTCTTCGTTGCGGTGCGTGGGCTTCTCATTGCAGTGGCTTATCTTGTTGTGGAGCACGGGTTCTAGGCGCACAGGCTTCAGTAGTTGTGGCTCACAGGCTCAACAGTTGTAGCACATGGGCTTAGTTGCTCCGCAGCACGTGGGATCTTCCTGGACCAGAGCTCAAACCCATGTCTCCTGCATTGGCAGGCAGATTTTTAACCAATGCACCACAAGGGAAGTCCTGTTGTTTTTCCTGATGCTGAAATTATTCAAGTCTTTTTGCTCTTGTTGTTCAGATTCAGAAGTATTTAAACTTTTTTATGTAGGTCTGGAATATTTCTTATTATTATATCAGCTTGTTGAAATTGTAAACTTCAGATATTTAGTTCTCATATTAATTTTGTACCAGATTACCATACTAAATTATCTTTTTGTTCATACCAGCTACAAAATTGTATAATTTGAAAGTAGTGACAATTTACTACCTCTTTTTTCAATTATTATAACTGTAAAATCTTAGTACTAATGAAAGTACATTTGGTGTTCCTCCATTTCATCTAAGTTTGACTTGGATGTGAATAAAGAAAAAATTAAAAATTTTAACATTTTGGCCATAATTACATATAAATGCATGTAATATATTTTATCCTAAAATTGGAAACAGTTTAAATATTGTTATCTCCATTTTATTCTTTTTGAATATACATTCTTTCAAATATGATTTTTATAATGGCTACATAATATTCCATCATATAAAAGTTGTATAATTTATTTTATTGTTTCTCTGTTACAAGATATTGGGGTTGCTGTGACACTGTAAATAGTATTGTGTTCATTGTCCTAGCACACACATCTTAGTGTACTACAAATAGTGTAATCCGAATAGTCCTTTAGATAAACTGGAACAAGTAAAAGTACTGGGACAGAAAACTATACAATATTTAATTTATATTTTCAAACTGTACACCATAAAGGCTTTATTACTTATATATTCATTATTAGACAAAGAGCTTATTTCCTTTTTACTAAATCCTTGATGCAAATAGACATATAAATTTTAAATGACTTTGCCAATTTGATATGTGAAGCATGGTCTGATCTTCTTGTTTTTTCATATTTTTAATTATTACTGAGATTGAGGCTTTTTTTCCCCCCCAGAATTCATGGGGCATATGCATTTCTCCTTTTATAAATGCCTTGTCCATTCTTCGTGGCTGTGTGGTTTTGGGGGCACTGCCCTTTCTCTGATGAAAAAACTCTTGGTGAAAACTCTTTTAAATGTGGCAAACAGCTTCCTTCTCCCCATCATTGGTTTTTCTTTTGGTTTTTCTTTGTAATACAGAATTTGCAATGTGTCTGAATATATAGATATGTTCCTTTATATTTTCTTTGGTTTTCATAGTTAGAAAATTTTCTTTTAAGAATCATATAAATATAGGAACATATTTTCTTCATCTCTGCATTTTTTGGAATGTTACAATTATCACTTATTAAATTGTTGTATGATCTGAGGACTGTTTTTTATATTTTCTGCCATGTTCCATTTGTCTCCCTGATGCTTCTTTTAATAGTATTGTGCTCATTCATTTAACAAATTTTGTAATATGCTATATAATAAAGAGCATATTCACCTTTATACTCTTCTATTTCAAAAGTTATTATTTTCACTCATATATTCTATGTAAACTTAACAACATTTTGCCAAATCCAAAAACAACATACTTGGAATTTTTAATTTTGGCAGTATTAAAACTAGCAATTTATTTAGGAAGAATTGATTAGCAGGAATATTGTATTTCTCTTTCTCAAATTTTATATTTTTCTTTAGATATTTTGTATTTTTTTAATCTAATAAGCACACACACATACATATGATTTTTCCTATATATACTGTATTTTATATCTGGCTAATAACATTCTTATTAAAATCTGAAAGTAACAATTTCTTTAGAAAATTATTTTAAAATTTTCAAAAATTATATAGGTTATTTTTATGCCATTTCTCCTTAGAGAGCTTACTGCAAGAAAAATACATTATTGTATTAATCACTTTTTTTGGAGCTTTCTTTTCACCTTTGTTTTAAAATCTAAAAAAAACAACATTTTTGTTCATTTTATTTAATTTTAAATAAGAACAAGGTCATTAAGTACAGGTCTCCAGATGATTTAAGTTTGCAAAGGTAATACAACTAATAACAAGAATAAATTGATTTTATACTCAATCTCAAGAAGGTTATAAATATTAATTGCCTTATGATATGATATAGTATTTATATGCTTAAGTATCTGATGACTCGTATCATAAATGATTTTAAAATGCAGGCCCTGGAGTCCTATATTAATTGTGACTATTTTTATAGACCAAAATATCAAATGTTATTATTTATGTTTCAGGTTAGTGGGATGGTTTGGCCATGAATTAAGCACCAGATTTAAGATGGATAACAGTAAGTGTATTCAATTTTACTTCACAAGTCACTTTGTCTTAACTTTATTTCAATTTTCGTCTTTGTATGATATGTAATATACATGCCTCATGGAGAGTGCACTTTGAAAATGCCACTGAGAATTCTTAAAATAAGAAATGACATTTCTTCAGTGTAAGACTAAGTGTTCATAGATTTTAGCATGATTTTGAGCCTATCCTTTTGTAGGGAAATAAGAAGTGAAATCTAAAGTACTCAGATCTCATCAATATGGAGTACCTAAAACATCAGGCAGGGAAAACAGGAAGGAATTGTTGGCTTGGAGTCAGACCCAGAGAGACTTAGGTATCAAATCCACTTTGCTGCTTAATAGTTTTGTGATGTTGCACATATTTATCATTTTGGATTTTTTGGGTTTTTTCCTCACATATCTAATGTGAATAATAATAACTATTTCAGGGTTTCGTTTGAGGGCAGGACACATTCTAAGCTATAAACCAAGTAGCATACTATTTAATAAATGTTCATTTTTATCCCTCTATTTTCCCAAATTTTCCTTCTTTTGTGGCTTTCACCACATACCAAATAGTAACCCCAATGGGTAGAAATGAAAGTACACCATGCGCAGGGAGTTATCAAATTGCACTATTTCTTTTTCCTGAGTGACTTTATTCTTCCATCACATGGGATACAGAGAACTTCCTAAATGTGAGAATTAAACTTAAATTTGATCCTCCAGACTGCTTCCAACCCTGAGATAGGATTTTAAATATATTCACATTTGCACCAACCAAGATGCAAAGAATAAAGATGGGCTCTTCAGTCATATCAGGAAAGCTGTGTTTTATCTTGGCTGCTGAAATAATGAACTCTGTTATTATGCCAGTTATTTAAATTATTTGTAGTGGGTTTTCTTATCTGTAAATGAGGGAGCTGGATTAGATCAGGGGTGGACAAAAGTTTTCTGTGAAGGGTCAGACTGGAGATATGCTAAGTTTTTGGGGCTATGCTGTTTCTGTGGTAAATACACAACTCTGCCATTGTGGTGCTAAAGCAGCCACAGAAATACATAAATGAATGAATGTGGCTACGTTCCAATAAAACTTTATTTACAAAAACAAGTGGTGGGCCAGATTTGACCCACAGGATATAGTTTGACTAGCCTTAAGTAGATGCATCTCTAAAGACCCAGAAAATTCTCACTCTTAGTATTAGTTTTTAACTTTATCTCTAACTAGCAGTTTTAACTCTTGGATTTAACTTGCAAATATTCAATCTAATTAATTATAATTAGGATAATGTCTGATATTAATTTACCTTTTTAATATATCATACTTAGGCAGATCATTTTTTTTAAAGCCTTTGTTTTTCTTCTTTCCCGAGAAGCTACTTGACCCAGTAATCCTAATGTTAAAAGTCACCTTCCTAGGTCATTTCATTTATATTTCTGCCTTTGGGTGACATTACAATTACAAGCCATTCGAATATTGATATCTTCCCCTTGTTGACCTGGTTTCATAATAGAAAGGCAAAGCATGGAGCAGAACAAGGAATGTTGGCTTGGGGATGAGAGGGCAGAGGATGGGGTGCCGAAAATCTTCTAGATGACATTATGTTTGTCTTGTGTCTAAGGGCTCTAATTTTTGGTAGGCTGCTATGAAGGTGGGGGCAGAGGAGATGGAAGTTGTAGGTGAAGGAGAAATATGCCGGTATTTTAGGTCCATGGCGTTTCTCTTAAATATCTCAGAAATCTCAGGAAGAAAAGTTTTTAAGTCTTATATTTTTCCTCTCTACTTTACTGTCATAAAAAATCCATAAAGGATACCTTTTTAGGCACATTCTATAAAAGTGACACAATATTAATTTTTCAGAACTGCAGCTAATCCCTGGGGTCAATGGATTCCGAATTTCAAATCCTCCCATTCTATTGGTCTGTTCCTTACATGCTAGTTTAGAGGTAAGTGATCTATGCTTCAGCCTTCCCACATCTTTACCTTTCTCTTTACCTGAGACATGTTGTTTATCTGCTAATCAGCTAGATTAATATGCAATGTGCATAAACAATGGAGGAAGGGCAGGGTTCTCCATTAGGACAGTGACTGTGTGCTAATGTCACTTTTTATTTATATATTCAGCCCCCAACCCAAGGCTTGGCACACTTAATAAATGTTCAATGAAACTTATATGGGGTGACATATTTTTAGTTCCACTTAGAACTTGTGTGAACCTGAATAAGTTATTTAACCTTCTACTGGTCTCTCTCTATACAAAACAAACATGCAATATTTAAGTCTTAATTAATTCACTCATTCAAACACTTACTTATTAAGAAATTATTGTGTGCTGGACGATGCTGTGATTACTGGGGACTCTGTTTCTTCTAGTTCCGTGAGTCAATGAACTGACAAACTGCCATGTGACAAAACTATAGGAAGACTTTGGGGGTTGGGGAGAGTATGAATAGTCAGAGTAAACCAAAGATGAGTAAGGTTGTCCCATGAGGTAGGGCAGATTTTCTTTTTCCTCGTTGGGGTTTCTATAACATTATATCCATGTTTAATTTCTACTATTATTGGCTCAATATTTTTCTTTAAGTTCATTCATGCTTCTACTTAAAATTAGTCTCACCCTAAATAATAGGGTACTTACCTATATCTATTCATTTTAACGCACATATAATGCATATATATGTCTCCTAACTAATTATTTGGAATATTGGATATTCATTAATTTCAGATTAAGACTACATTTATCTAAGTATATACTGTTAATAATTATATCTATATAATAATAGTATTCATACATATATTAAGGCAATATATATTTTATATACATACATTTAAGTAAAATATATTTTAAGTAAATATACATATGTTTCCAATAGAGATTTTAAATATATAGATATTCAAATAAAATTTTGATTTTCTGTTTTTTTTTAAATTGAAAGCCTCCTAAAATCATCTAGGTTTAGGAAATCCTACTGTGGCGTATTCTGGCATGAGTGACCGGATAAAGACTTCCAAAATCTCTTCCAAACTTAAAATTCTAGAATTCTGTGAACATTCACAGCAGCTTCTCATTTTGGCCACTGGACAGCAGCGTCAAGTTCCGCTGTTTTTATACAGCTTCACCACTAGATAGTAGTAATCAACTCATTTCATTTCATCCCAATTTAAAGAGCACATACTCGGTATGACCACTAGATGGAGCTTGTGCTGTTTTCACTTTGGGGCAGGTTTTTTTTTTTTTTTTTTTTTTTTTTTTAAAGTTGAAATAGACCCAGTAACAAGATTTCACAGGCAGTGATACATATTTAAAAAAATCTTTTTAAGGGGGGTGATGAAATCTACTCGGCAAATCAAATGATTTGCTTTCAAAATATCCAACCTGAGGAACACTTCTGTTAAACATTTTTATTTTATTTTATTTTATTCTATTCTATTTTATTTTATTTTTTTGGCTGCATTGGGTGTTTGTTGCTGCGAACCGACTTTTCTCTAGTTGCGGCGAGCCAGGGCTACTCTTTGATGCAGCGCGCGGGCTTCTCATTGCGGTGGCTTCCCTGGTTGCGGAGCACAGGCCCTAGGCATGCAGGCTTCAGTAGTCGCAGCATGCGAGCTCAGTTGTTGCAGTGCATGGGTTCAGTAGTTGTGGCGCAAGGGCTCAGTAGTTGTGGCTTGTGGGCTCTAGAGCGCAGGCTCAGTAGGTGTGGCACACAGGCTTAGCTGCTCTGCAGCATGTGGGATCTTCCCGGACCAGGGATCGAACCCGTTTCCCTTGCATTGGCAGGCGGATTCTTAACCACTGAGCACCAGGGATGTCCCCCGTTAAACATTTTAAAAGAAGATAACGTTTTGCTTATTTTGAAAGTTTGTATCAGGGAGAAGATGAATTATAGTAAGAAAAAACAAGGCACCAAGGAATACCTTAGGAAAAACTAGTACTTAAAGTTTCCTCTGATTTTATCTTTGCAAATGACTTCCTAGCCATATCTAGAAAATGTCTTTTAGACACTATCACTTTGGTATTCTCTGCAGTGGATTGACTGCTCTTCAGTATTCACCTCTTCTGCCACAGGAAGTCTTATTCCTATTTTCCCTACCAATAGTTTTCTTCCACACTGTATTATAGTCACCTAGACATGGTTTCTATTCTCAGCTGGAATCTGAAGACTGATTTATCTTCTCCTTTAATATCTAAACTTAAACCTGAGAAAAAGACTCTAAATGCCACAGAAGAGGTATGTACACTGCTCTGGAGCTTCTTATCACTTAAGTGTTTCTCTGCATCCTCTTGGAGATATCTTATTAAATCATTCACTGTCGAGGCTATGTTCTAACCAAAATTATCTTTAAGTAATCAAACCTTGTGTTAAAGAAGGTGTTTTCAAAATTCTTGCTTCCTATTATAAATTACAAAATTCTGAAATTACAAAATGATATGTTTCATTGTTTCCCATTCTCTACTTAACTGTTAAAACACTGTACCTTCTAGATGTTTCTGAGTTTGCCATGTCAGTGAATTAACCTATTCAGTACTTACCTAATTTATTTAAAAGTTACGCATATAGGAGACATGTAGCTGAAGTTTGAGTAAATGAAAGAAATAAATACATGAATCAAGCTACCTTTCTTTGTTATCTCTACTTCCCTTTCAAAAAATATTCTTACACAGTCAAATGCCAACCAAAGAAGAGATTCTATACTTAAGAATCAATATACATGGATATGATTTCGAATTTGCAATACAGAGAATTTTTAAAAAAGATTAATTATGGCTTTGTTCACAATTAATGTGTATTTGATTGATTGATGGATACCATGAAAAATAGCACCTTATAATTAGTTTCAAACTGTTTCTTCATAGTGCTGCCTATTTAATCTTTTGTACAATAATTTAAAAAATATTGTGGATCAAGAGAAAGAGCAATAAGGTAGGAAGCAGGAGGCAAATACTCTATCCCTCACTGGGACACTAAGTGTGACCTTCAACAAGTGACAACTACTCTTGAATTCATTTGCCTCAATTTTTTAATGAAGATGTTTGGACCAGATTACTTCGGAGGTCACCTCAACCTTCTAATTACTAACTTGAAATTAAACAATACTTATATTGTATTTTGAAGGGTCATATTTCTATGTGGTGATAGGTAGACAATTTTAGACTTTTTCAGTACATAAATATATAATTAAATAAATAGCTTAAATATATAAAATTAGAGCATTCAATTAAAATACAGGGCAAGTCAGAAGAAATGTACTCTGTCTTTCCTCAGAGTTATTAGGGAGCCAATTTTAAGAATTTAAGAATTGAAAACATCATGCTATACTTATTTTTCCTATTTAAACATATCTAACTTTTCTAGCTTTGCATTTATTTTAGTTAGCAAGAAAACTCACCCAAATAGTGGAAACTCTGCCAAGAATTCTGTTATAAGCTGAATATTTTCAAACTACACTTTTCATTTTTCCTAATTAAAAAAAAAAATATTTCACAGTACTGAAAGCATGAAAATAATGAGAAGCAAAAAAAAAAAAAAGGGACATTTATTCTACTTCACTGTTAACTCCTATTATCCCCTCTTGATATTTTTATCTGAGGCCTCAGTAGAGACTTTTACACTCTTAGAAGAATTTACGAACGCCTCAGAATGCAGCTTCTCTTGTTGTGGTTGTAATGTGGAAATTAGTTTTACATTTAAAAGTTATTTTATTACTAACAAAGAGTCATGATATGTTAAAATTGACACATTTGTCATGAAAAAAAATTGGTTGCTTGTTATTAAATCTGCAAGAGCAAAAAACTTCATTAAAAAAAACCCCTATAAACTTAATATTCCCCAAAGTCTTACTAACCTATGAATACAAATGAAATACCATTAAAAGTACTACTTTACACATTGTCCCCATCTGCATCTTATGGGTCCCAAAGCAGATCCAGAAAGTGTACTAGAATTATTTAAATAATTAAAATGTCCTCAAATTATTATTAATCTCCAAAGAGAAGCTTGTAAAGATTCCTGTCACATTTTTTTTTTTTTTAAATTCCAACCCTGACAGCCAAACCACTGGTGGGCTACACCTTACCTGTCCCTGCTCCTGCCCTCTGTACAAATGTTGATTCTTGGATCAGGCTCTCTTGATCCAAATCTTGGAGGTGTTCCCTTGAGTCTTCATTGTGCCAAATCTATGGACATTTTGTTTTACACAGGAAATGAAGAGATGCCTCTTACCAAAGTCCATGTAACTGGTCTAAAGTAGCAGTTTTTTGCACTGAATATGTCAGATGCCTTTTGACATGGACCTCAAAGACCTCAGCTTCTATTTGCAGCTGAACTCTTCCCAGGCTGCAGACACAGTCCATGAGGTCTGGTTGGGAAGAGAGGCAGATAGCTTTCTATCCTCTGATTTTCCTCTCTTCCTTCAAGACATTACCTTACATACAACTCCCATCCTCTCCTTCAGCCACATCTATAGCTTCCATGCAATAGGTCAAGAAAATCTATGCCTGAATGGTTGAGTTCTAGTAGAATGCCTGCCCACACATGCCATGTGTATATAGAGAAAAAACTATTTTCATAGACTTCATAAAGTATAGATATCACCAAATGACCCTATATTTGCTCAGTTGCATAACATGATACAGAATAGGGACATTAAGTGGCTTGCCAGTGCATCATTCTCTGTTTGCAGTTATTTCAGTTCTTATATGTAGAATATATTTTTAAACTCTACTTGACCTTAAGAGATAAGCTAGAAAAGCATGTCTGTTCTGACCCCTAATGTTCCAATACCAGTTATTTTGTGCCCTTTTGTCACTCATCTTAATATAAGACACCTCACGCAGCAACTGGCAGTATTTTCACACCAGTGTTAGAGTTTAGCAGGGGAGAAAATGATGAAAGAAGAAAAAAAGAAAGACCAAATGCTTCAGTAATAATACATGCATTATCTAACATTATTTGCTTTTCTGGCCAAACTTAGCATCACTATTTAACTACTTGTTTTCTTGCTGTTAAACTGAAGGAGATTTAGGAATTGGTAAAACGAATATAAATAATATTGGTAACATTGCCTTCCACATAAGCGTTTAGCTCTTACTGCACCGTTCTGTGGATTAAACAAACTTTATATGGGAATAGAAAAAAATCTTGATTATGATTGTATAAAATGTTTGGAGGAAAATTTTTGACATTTATAACAGTTAAATGCATTTATTAAGGTATGTTTTACTTGTACTAATTATATGAAGCTAATTTAAAATAACTCTGAAGGAACATTATGTTCACTTATATTTTTCTGCTTTTGCAAGTATTGTTTAAGTGACATTTGTACAGTTTCTCTGTCATGGACACTTTGTGTTTAATTTTTAATGGCAAAGCACTTAAAAGAGGACATGTTTTCACAAAAAGATTATCTAAAACGGATGTTTTATTGGAAAGGTCAAAAGTGGGCATTTCCCTTGTTTTATGTGTGATTTACAGTTAAATTTTGCTTCTTTATAAATCAACAAGAAACTGTGAACCTGATTGTTTCTCATTCTGCAGATCTTTAGGCAAGCAACTATGAAAGCACTGAGGAGAAAATCTATGTTGCTAACTGGTTATCTGGAATACATGATCAAGCATCACTTCAGCCAGGATAAAGCAGAAACCAAGAAAACAGTTGTGAACATAATTACTCCATCCCGTATAGAGGATCGCGGCTGCCAGCTAACCCTAACATTTTCTATTCCAATTAAATATATTTTCCAAGAACTAGAAAAAAGAGGAGTGGTTGTACGTATATCTCTTGCTTTGCTACCAGGTTTTTCTCTATGGGTTGCATGTTGAGGATAAAATTTGGATTTTTTTGTTTATTCATTTTTCCATTTTATTTCACATCAGTCAGTGAGGATAAGTTAAATGCCAACTAAGTATTCAGCACTGTGCTAACTGAAGGGCACAGAGATCTGTAATTTCTGATAAAAGGGAAGAAACCACAAATTTTGGTTGCAGGAAAGAGTTTATGTAATTTATCCATTATTTTCATTATAGTTTGGGCAGAAAAAAATTTAGTGAAAACCCTAATATATTATATATTTATTGAATAAGTGGAATTAAAGAACATACAATATAGTAGAGGGAGAAAAAGGAAATCAGTCTTACTTAGTTGTCTGATTGAACTAAATTATTTTCAACGTTTTCACTTCAGTCAAGAAAGATATGTAGACACATCTTAAGAGTGTTAATGTTGTATGGAATTTTTTTTTTAACTGTTGGGCCTAAGTAGCCCTCTTAGTCTCTTGAAGAGAACTAATAAGTATTTAATGAGTAATTTCAGGAAAAATGGTGATAACATATCTATTTCCAGATTTAGAAACTGCTGCACTCAGTCTTCCAAACCTTTAGGAGAGGTATCCCCAGATTCTGAAGACACAAATCAGAATATCAGCATTTCAAATCACACTCTACCATTTACAAGTCATGTGCTCCTGGGAAAGTTAGTAAACAACTATTGACTTCAGATCCTTCATCTGTATTTTTGCTGCAAAAATACTTAGCTCAAAAGTTGTTATGGAATAAAATGTGCCAGCACACATAAACCATTTATTATATTGTCTAGCCCATAGGGCGTGTTTCTTAAAGATAGTCATAGTGATCTTCAGACTACGTTGAATTATCTGAGCCCAATTCATGAGATTAGGGATTACTGAATTTAATGGAAATATAACTAAAACTATCCAGATCTCAGTGAGGTTCTCAATCATTGAAATGTGTACAAGGGTTCCAGTCTCTCCAGGGTCTCTCCACAGATAAACTATATACTCGATCCATTGGTTGCTTAAAAAGGATCATTGCTGACTGGACTTTAGGAAAGTACTTAGGATATTCATGTACCAACCCATTAATATTTTAATTATTATTAAGAGGGGAGTTTCAAATAACATAGAAACACTATGCTTTACTTAAAGTGAAAAAAATTGCTTATATATTAAGTTTTAGGGAAATCAGTATGAATGTTTTATGTAAGTTTCTCTTGAATGTGGATTTCCATTATATGAATGATGCCAACATTATTGTGGTTTTACTTTTTGTTTCCCCTACAGTGTGACAAACGGGATCCAAATGGGATTCGAGTGGCTCCAGTTCCTCTCTACAATTCTTTCCATGATGTTTATAAATTTATCAATCTGCTCATTTCTGCACTTGACTCTGCAGAAACAAAAATAGCCAAGTTTTCCATAGCAACTTAAGCAAATAATATGGATAGCCTGTGGTTATTTTATTACTATTATTCAAGTTTTAATTATTTCAAAACTGATTACACATAACTGGCAATGAATTGTATACTTTACAGAAAAACAAGACAATTTTTTAAGGGTCTGTGGCCTTGAGATATCTGCATGGCTGTCCAATTTCTTGGTGTTTGGTGGATCAAAGTCTTTACTGGTACAAGTATTATGTACACAGTCTTGATTAGCTGTCATATTTCATTGTTAATGAAATGTTTTTTGTTGGTTTAATTTATAATTTGACTGACAACTTCACAATGTACATGGAAATTTTTGTGTCAATTTTAGAAATATTACTTTAATTTTAATTTACCAAAGAGTTTCTTATAGGCACTGTAGTTGAACAGTCTGATGTATGTATGCTTTTTACAATGTTCCATCTAACTCCAATCTGAGGAACAGAAAATGCATTGTCTAGGGCAGTGGCTTTCAAATATTTTGGTCACAATCCACACTAAGGAATACATTTAATATCAGAGTTAATTTGTATACAAGCCTTATTTCATTGATTCTAATACACAATTTTTTTAATCATATGTTAACATCTGGTAAAGAAGAAATGTCTTTCAGTTTTCATTCCACAGCTTCTTACAATTGCCATTGGCCATTCTTTCATGTTACCATCCCTGACATTACCATGATTTTCATAGTGAGTAGATATCATCCTAGATCTGGTTTTAAAAATGGTATATATAGCAAAAACAAAAGTCGCATAAATTATTTGCTTGTGCTTTCATATTTATTATTTTATCTCATTACAACTAATGGTGGTTGAAGCTCATTAAATTGATTTCTTTACTCACTCTAGGGTCCTAATCCATTTTTCAAGGATGTCCCCTTATTTAATGTTATCATAATCTCTTGGTTTTGTTTAATGGGAATTTCTCCTGATAAAAGACTTCAGATGCTACTATGTTTCTAAAATAGTGAAATAAATCACTCTAAGATACTTGTAATTGAGGATTAAAGTTAGGAAATAAGTGCTTCAGCACTCAACCTCTATCCCAAATCTATGGACCTTTGTTAATCACTATGAAAACACAACAGTTACATTCAGCCCTGTAAGATTCCCCTAGTTCTCAGCTGTTGATTCCATAACCACTATTCATGAATTGGCAAAATATTCTACATTTGTATACACAAGCAGCAAGAAAGAGTGACTATGATTGTATTAGCTTAGCCAACCACTTTGAGTGGTAGAGTTAAATAAAAAGTTGCAGAGCTCCGACACCAACACCAGCAACTACTGATATTTATCGAGTACTTCCCATGTACCATGTATTGTGCTATTCTATTTACATGTTATCTCACTTAATTGAGTGGTTGCATAATTGCTTTAGAAAAATTTCCCACCTCCACTTTTGGTAAAACTCATCTTTCATAGATGGAAAAATTCTCAAAACCTTAAAATCTGACCATACATGACTTCATCTAGAAGAAACTGTTTTTGAACATCACAGTGGTAAACAAAAAAGACATAATTTCAGCTCTCAGGGAACAGGTAGTAAACCTATAAACATCCAAGTAAATATATAATTACAAACTGTAAGTTCTTCTATTAAAGATAAACGGTGATACTATGAGAGAAAAATCTTAAGGGTATTAACTAGATAGTTGAGTAAGGAAAGGTATATGAAGGTGCCTATCAGTTAAAGTTCTAAAATATTTGATGTTAATCACATTAAAATTACATCAAATTATGTAAATAAACCATTCAAAGCATCATCAGCACTCTGTCCTCATCACCCAGGTGAAGAAAGAGCATTAAAAACTCGCTTTCTTACAGACTCTGGGAGGGCTCATGCCAAGTAGTACTTGCCAGAACTTATGCTGCCAGTGTCCTTGTCCCACCGTGAGCCACAGCCACCCCCCACCTCTACAGGAGACCCTCCAACACTAGCAGATTCACAGAAAGGTAGACAGGATGAAAAGGCAGAGGGCTATGTACCAGATGAAGGAACAAGATAAAACCCCAGAAAAACAACTAAATGAAGTGGAGATCGGCAACCTTCCAGAAAAAAAGTTCAGAATAATGATAGTGAAGATGACCCAGGACCTCAGAA
Organism: Phocoena sinus; assembly: GCF_008692025.1. Classification (NCBI taxonomy): domain Eukaryota; kingdom Metazoa; phylum Chordata; class Mammalia; order Artiodactyla; family Phocoenidae; genus Phocoena; species Phocoena sinus. The sequence goes on along the minus strand of NC_045769.1, from coordinate 88,223,782 downwards.
AAAGAATAGAGGCAAAGATCGAGAAAATGCAAGAAATGTTTAACAAAGACCTAGAAGAATTAAAGAACAAACAAACAGAGATGAACAATACAATAACTGAAATGAAAGATACACTAGAAGGAATCAACAGCAGAATAACTGAGGCAGAAGAACGGATAAGTGACCTTGAAGACAGAATGGTGGAATTCACTGCTGCGGAACAGAATAAAGAAAAAAGGATGAAAAGAAATGAAGACAGCCTAAGAGACCTCTGGGACAACATTAAACGCAACAACATTCACATCATAGGGGTCCCAGAAGAAGAGAGAGAGAAAGGACCTGAGAAAATATTTGAAGAGATTATAGTCAAAAACTTCCCTAACATGGGAAAGGAAATAGCCACCCAAGTCCAGGAAGGGCAGAGTCCCATACAGGATAAACCCAAAGAGAAACACGCCGAGACACATAGTAAATCAAACTGGCAAAAATTAAAGACAAAGAAAAATTATTGAAAGCAGCAAGGGAAAAATGACAAATAACATACAAGGGAACTCCGATAAGGTTAACAGCTGATTTCTCAGCAGAAACTCTACAAGCCAGAAGGGAGAGGCATGATATACTGAGAGTGATGAAAGGGAAGAACCTACAACCAAGATTACTCTACCCAGCAAGGATCTCATTCAGAATCAATGGAGAAATCAAAACCTTTACAGACAAGCAAAAGCTAAGAGAATTCAGCACCACCAAACCAGCTCTACAACAAACGCTAAAGGAACTTCTCTAAGTGGGAAACACAAGAGAAGAAAAGGACCTACAAAAACAAACCCAAAACAATTAAGAAAATGGTAATAGGAACATACTTATTGATAATCATCTTAGATGTGAATGGATTAAATGCTCCTACTAAATAAGACAGGCTCCTTGAATGGACAGGAAAAAAAGACACATATATATGCTGTCTGCAAGAGACCCATTTCAGACCTAGGGACACATACACACTGAAAGTGAGGGGATGGAAAAAGATATTCCATGCAAATGGAAATCAAAAGAAAGCTGGAGTAGCAATACTCATATCAGATAAAATAGATTTTAAAATAAAGAATGTTACAAGAGACAAGGAAGGACACTACATAATGATCAAGGGATCAATCCAAGAAGAAGATATAACAGTTATAAATATATATGCACCCAACATAGGAGCACCTCAATACATAAGGCAACTGCTAACAGCTATAAAAGAGGAAATCGACAGTAACACAATAAGAGTGGGGGACTTTAACACCTCACTTACACCAATGGACAGATCATCCAGACAGAAAATTAATAAGTAAACACAAGCTTTAAATGACACAATAGACCCGATAGATTTAATTGATATTTATAGGACATTCCATCCAAAAACAGCAGATTACACTTTCTTCTCAAGTGCGCATGGAACATTCTCCAGGATAGATCACATCTTGGGTCACAAACCAAGCCACAGTAAATTTAAGAAAATTGAAATCATATCAAGCATCTTTTCTGACCACAATACTCTGAGATTAGAAATGAATTACAGGGAAAAAAAACATATAAAACACAAACACATGGAGGTTAAATAACACGTTACTAAATAACCAAGAGATCACTGAAGAAATCAAAGAGGAAATCAAAAAATACTAGAGACAAATGACAATGAAAACACGATGATCCAAAACCTATGGGATGCAGCAAAAGCAGTTCTAAGAGGGAAGCTTATAGCTATATAAGCCTACCTCAAGAAACAAGAAAAAACTCAAATAAACAATCTAAGCTTACACCTAACAGAACTAGAGAAAGAAGAACAAACAAAACCCAAAGTTAGCAGAAGGAAAGAAATCATAAAAATCAGAGCAGAAATAAATGAAATAGAAACAAAGAAAACAATAGCAAAGATCAATAAAACTAAAATCTGGTTCTTTGAGAAGATAAACAAAATTGGTAAACCATTAGCCAGACTCATCAAGAAAAAGAGGGAGAGGACTCAAGTCAGTAAAATTAGAAATGAAAAAGGAGAAGTTACAACAGACACCGCAGAAATACAAAGCATTCTAAGAGACTACTACAAGCAACTCTATGCCAATAAAATGGACAACCTGAAAGAAATGGACAAATTCTTAGAAAGGTATAACCTTCCAAGACAGAACCAGGAAGAAACAGAAAATATGAACAGACCAATCACAAGTAATGAAATTGAAACTGTGATTAAAAATCTCCCAACAAATAAAAGTCCAGGACCAGATGGCTTCACAGGTGAATTCTATCAAACATTTAGAGAAAAGCTAACACCCATCCTTCTCAAACTCTTCCAGAACATTTCAGAGGAAGGAACACTCCCAAACTCATTCTATGAGGCCACCATCACCATGATAACAAAACCAGGCAAAGATACTACAAAGAAAGAAAATTACAGACCAATATCGCTAATGAATATAGATGCAAAAATCCTAAACAAAATACTAGCAAACAGAATCCAACAACATATTAAAAGGATCATAAACCATGATCAAGTGGGATTTATCCCAGGGATGCAAGGATTCTTCAATATATGTAAATCAGTCAATGTGATAAACCATATTAACAAATTGAAGAATAAAAACCATAGGATCATCTCAATAGATGCAGAAAAAGCTTTTGACAAAATTCAACACCCATTTATGATAAAAACTCTCCAGAAAGTGGGCATAGAGGGAACCTACCTCAACATAATAAAGGCCACATATGACACACCCACAGCAAATATCATTCTCAATGGTGAAAAACTGAAAGCGTTTCCTCTAAGATCAGGATGTCCACACTCACCACTGTTATTCAACATAGTTTTGGAAATCCTAGCCATGGCAATCAGAGAAGAAAAAGAAATAAAAGGAATACAAATTGGAAAAGAAGAAGTAAAACTGTCACTGTTTGCAGATGACATGATACTATATAGAGAGAATCCTAAAGATGCCACCAGAAAACTACTAGAGTTAATTAATGAATTTGGTAAAGTTGCAGGATACAAAATTAATGCACAGAAATCTCTTGCATTCCTGCACACTAATGATGAAATATCTGAAAGAGAAATAAAGGAAACACTCCCATTTACCATTGTAACAAAAAGAATCAAATACCTAGGAATAAATCTACCTAGGGAGACAAAAGACCTGTATGCAGAAAACTGTAAGACACTGATGAAAGAAAATAAAGATGAAACCAACAGATGGAGAGATATACCATGTTCTTGGATCAGAAGAATCAATACTGTGAAAATGACTATACTACCCAAAGCAATCTACAGATTCAATGCAATCCCTATCAAATTATCAATGGCATTTTTTATGGAACTAGAACAAAATATCTTAAAATTCGTATGGAGACCCAAAAGACCCTGAATAGCCAAAGCAGTCTTGAGGGAAAAAAACGGAGTGGGAGGAATCAGACTCCCTGACTGCAGACTATACTACAAAGCTACAATAATCAAGACAATATGGTACTGGCACAAAAACAGAAACATAGAGTAATGGAACAAGATAGAAAGCCCCGAGATAAAACCATGCACCTATGGTTAACTAATCTATGACAAAGGAGGCAAGGATATACAATAGAGAAAAGACAGTCTCTTCAATAAGTGGTGCTGGGAAAACTGGACAGCTACATGTAAAAGAATGAAATTAGAACACTCCCTAACACCATACAGAAAATAAACTCAAAATGGATTAGAGACCTAAATATAAGACCAGACACTATAAAACTCTTAGAGGAAAACATAGGAAAAACACTCTTTGACATAAATCACAGCAAGATCATTTTTGATCCACCTCCTAGAGTAATGGAAATAAAAATAAACAAATGGGACCTAATGAAACTTAAAACCTTTTGCACAGAAAGGAAACCATAAAAAAGACCAAAAGACAACCCTCAGAATGGGAGAAAATATTTGCAAACGAATCAACAGACAAAGAATTCATCTCCAAAATTTATAAAGAGCTCATGCAGCTCAATATTAAAAAGACAAACAACCCAGTTCAAAAATGGGCAGAAGACCTAAATAGACATTTCTCCAAAGAAGACATACAGATGACCAAGAAGCACATGAAAAGCTGCTCAACATCACTAATTATTAGAGAAATGCAAATCAAAACTACAATGAGGTAACACCTCACACCAGTTAGAATGGCATCATCAGAATATCTACAGACAACAAACGCTGTAGAGGGTGTGGAGAAAAGGGAACCCTCTTGCACTGTTGGTGGGAATGTAAATTGATACAGCCACTATGGAGAACAGTGTGGAGGTTCCTTAATAAACTAAAAATAGAATTACTATATGATCCAGCAATCCCACTACTGGGCATACACCCAGAGAAAACCATAATTCAAAAAGACACATGTACCCCAATTTTCATTGCAGCAATATTTACAATAGCCAGGTAATGGAAACAACCTAAATGCCCATCGCCAGATGAATGGATACAGAAGATGTGGTACATATATACAATGGAATATTACTCAGCCATAAAAAGGAATGAAACTGGGTCATTTGCAGAGACGTGGATGGATCTAGAGACTGTCATACAGAGTGAAGCAAGTCAGAAAGAGAAAAACAGATATCATATATTAACGCATATATGTGGAACCTAGAAAAATGGTACAGATGAACCGGTTTGCAGGGCAGAAATTGAGACACAGATGTAGAGAAGAAACATATGGACACCAAGGGGGGAAGTGGCAGGGGGGTGGTGGTGGTGGTGTGATGAATTGGGCGATTGGGATTGACATGTATACACTTATGTGTATAAAATTGATGACTAATAAGGACCTGCTGTATAAAAAAATAAGTAAAATAAAAATTAAAAAAAAAAAAAGAAACTTGCTTTCTCCTACTTGCACCCCCTCCTCCCCCAAACCCAGAGATAATCATCGAAGTAAATTTTGTGTTAATCATTCCCTTACTTTCTTTAAAATTTTATAACTATGCATGTACCCATAAAAATATATTAGCTAAATTTGCCTGTGTGTGAACTTTATATAAATGTAATCATACTGTATATATTCTTCTACTTCTTTTGCTCAGCATCCTGCTTTTTGAGATTCATTCATGTGTTACACATAGCTTTCCATTCATTTTCATTGCTGCTCAGTATTCTATTGTATAATTAGAATTATAATTCATTCTACTACTGATGAAGATGTGAGTTGTTCCAAATATTTGTAATATTGCAACAATGCTGCTATTAACATTCTTAGTGCACACGTTCAGAAGTTTGTCCAGGACCTATAATTGTGGAAGTGCTTGGTCATAGGCCACACACATGGTCGACTTCACTATGTACTGTCAAACTTTTCTAAAGTGGTTGTACCACAGTTTCCACGCCAAACCAGTAGGACATGAGGGTTCCCTTGCTCCTTATCCTTGCCAGTAGTATACATATAAAAATAGACAAGGTAGGGCTTCCCTGGTGGCGCAGTGGTTGAGAGTCCGCCCGCCGATGCAGGGGACACGGATTCGTGCCCCGGTCCGGGAGTATCCCACATGCCGCGGAGCGGCTGGGCCCGTGAGCCATGGCCGCTGAGCCTGTGCGTCTGGAGCCTGTGCTCCGCAATGGGAGAGGCCACAGCAGTGAGAGGGCCCGCGTACCACAAAAAAAAAAAATAGCCAAGGTGATTATTAAAATAACAGAGAATAAATTTTTAACTTCCACACAAGAAAGGGAAAAAAGAATTAAGACACACACACACACACACACACACACACACACACAAACACATCAGTTTATGCTTTGGACACCATCCTTAATTTGTGGATTAAGCCAAAACTAGATTTTTACTTGAATTTTACACTTGATCAGCCTCTTTTCCTTTCTATCCCCTCCTTCACAGGCTTTTTGTATAATTCCTTCAGAAAAACATATTTATCCAAATTCCTGTCTCAAGTTCCTAGGGAACCAAATCTAAGACACCATTTCCTTACTAGTCTTAATAATCATAAGTATTTTATATTCTATATCTAATATATGATGAATTTACAGTTCTGTTTCTGTTGCTTTTCACATATAATGCTAGTTTCCTTGTATATATTGTAATTCTTAACTTTAAAGTGCTCATTCTTTGAGAACTGGGTTAAAGTGTGTTATTTGAAAGGTATTCACATTTGCTTCTGCCAGTTGCCGAGGATCACTTCTGAGTTGTTTTCAGGTTTTTCAAATCACATGAACAGCATGTAACTAGATATATTAATCCATGTGAGGACCAATTAATAGTTACAAATCTTCACAAGTTATTAATTTTTCTTGCTGATCCTTTATATAGCCTTTGGTTGTCAACATTATGCCAGGCTCTCCTATCAGCTTACTTACCTTGGCCAATCCTAGGCTTGTCTCATGTCCTATTTAGTTATCAACACTGAAGCTCAGTGACTCTGGGATTCAGCAGAAACTCTGAGGATGAAAGCCATGCCTTGATCCTAAGCTTACTTTGATCTTTTCTTACTTCCCAGTTTCCTGCTTTTATTTCATTTTGGAGTTCTGAGAATTTCTCACTTCTGTGTCATCTCATTTTAAAAGGCTTTTTTGTTGTCGTTTTTCTTTTTTTTTCTTTCTGGTATCTAATCCCCTACAACATGCTAAACTGTCAAGAAATGGATTATGACTGAAAACAAAACAAAACAAAACAAAACAAAATATATATATATACTTCCTGTTTTCTTAAGTAGAATGTGTGAAAAATGAATTGCACTTTCTCAATAACTCATGCACATCTATATAAATATCAATTCTTTTATAGCAATGCCCTTGGGTGCTACTGTAATACATAGGTCTGTTTGTGTAACGTGAAATTATTATACAAAGCTTACTGGAGAAAAAGCTGGATGTGAAGTCAATAACTTATTTTCAAATTAAAGAAATAAACTTTTTCTACAGCTATTTTCTGCACAATAACTTTCTACTTATTCTTGAGTTCAAAACTATACGGGTTTACATTCAAATTTTGTTATGTCTTTGTTTCACAAATTGAAGTTGCTAGAGCATTGGTTTTTAAGTAAATGGATTTTGGCATAATCTTAAGAAAGAAACTTGCAAACACCCTGAAAGCACACCATAAAGCACAACATGGTAATCACTGGATTAGGGCACCCTATTACTGAGATGATGGATTTGATGCTTGTGTGGGCCATTAGCATCTGCACTATGTGTTTGAGAAAGGTACAGGATATGTACCCAGCCCTCTAGTAGTAGTATTTTTAATCTCGGCAAGATGTACTCTCAAAGAACAAAATGATAAAGAGGATCATTATAATGGATTTAAACATTTCTGATGTGGTTTTGGCTTATTGCAATTATTCTTTTTATTAATGATCTAGTATTCCGATTTTTGACTCTTTAAAGTGGCTCCTGAGTCGTTTTGACATTACCTCAGCTATTTTTTGATAGCTTCATTGCTTTTGGTCTGACAAAATGTAGGCTTACTTTGTATATTTCCTACCTCAAACTTGATATCACTCATTTCTTTAAGAATATTCAATTTCTTTTGGAGAAAAGTGGCATTTAGAAACTATAATCTTAACAGTACAAGTGCTCATTATAATTAGGTTGATCATTATTTCCATGATTTTCAGTAAAAGCATTAGGAAATATATATTTTTATGAGAAATTATATCTTTATTTCATATTCATTCAATTTAATTTAGGATAACAGAGTTTTTATTTAACTTAATCTATTTTATATCTCTTGTGCTGAAAATCTTTGTTCTAGTAATATTATCATGTATAATATACACTATCATATATATGCATATATATTATATATATAGTTTTAGAATTAGTAATACTAAAGCTATCATAAACAATATGATGAAAACAGTTTAAGATCTTTTGGAAACTTCTTTTTGGCCTTAGAATACATCTGACTAGGAATAGTAAGTCAGATTACTGTGTTTTAAAGGCATTTGTAATAACTCTTCTCTGTATGGTTCCATCACCAATTGTATACATATTTAGGTTCAGTACTTTGGAATTATCTTTTCAATCTTTATAAACTTCATTTTAAATATAAAAGTTATTTCAGAATTGTGTCATATAATTGGACAATTTCAACTTCAAATCTGCAAGCCAGGTACACTCAGAAAACTCTAGATTCTGTCCCTATCCCCTTCACCCTATTTCCTCCCAGTATTTATACATTTTTTTTCATGCTTTGGTTTATCCTTTCTTTTACTTTACATATAGATATAGATATAAATATAGGTAAATATATATATATATATATATATATATATATATATCTCCTTCCTTATATAATATATAATAAATATAGTAGCATGTTACAAATACTTGTTTCCACTTTGGAAAAACATTCCTTTATAGAAAATTATAGTTAATACTTAAGGAATAATAGAATTAGAAAATAATTCATTTTCAATTCTTATTAGAATAATTGGTTCAGGCAAAGATCAAACATTATAGGAAAAGTTGATGAGAAAGTACATAGTGGGGGCATTGGATTGTTACCACCTAAACTCACTGATCATCACTAATACCAGTAAAAATGGAGCAACCTGTAACTATGTGCCTGTGATGCGGGCTATTTACTAAGGATATAATAAACCTGAATCCAGTAAAACTTTAGGGCTATTTTCCAGTTTATAACAACATGAAGAATGGAGGAACAAGCTAAATGACCCCACAGACCCCACAGAGAAGCAAATATGGGCCATTCTACATGGCAACTGGTTGGGTTTCTTCAACAAGTCAATAGCATGAATAAGATAGGGAAGAGGTGAGGGAGAAGGAACTATTCTGGATTATGAGACTGAAGAGACGGCAAGCAAATGCAATGTGTAGACTTAGTTTGGATCTTGATTCAAAGACCAACTATAAAAATATATTGCTGAGAGAACTGAGGACATCTGAATGAGAAAATAATTTTTATTCAATTTGTTAGCTGTGATAGCTACTGTGGATGTAAGAAGATGTTAGTATATCTAGGTATATATACCAAGTACATAGGAATAAAATGATGAAGTCTGGAATGTGCTTTAAAATTCCTTTGTTCTCTCCCTCTCCCCCCCAAAAAAATAGAAAGAGTTTCTTATTGTATCATGTATATAATATTTCCTACCACATATTCTTATGATGGAAACAATCCCTTCTGCCTCCACGTGTCAAAGAGTTGTTTCCATAATTTCCTTATGATGGATTTTGAAAGGAACAATATATCGCACACTTATTTGCATATTTGTCTTTTCTTCCTACTTTAATATCCTCAATCAAATGAGAATAGTGTTTTAAAGCATGACTTCCCATGAAAAACAAAGAAACTAACTAACATTGGATTCCTGGGCCTCAGTTGCAATTTCAATCACATATACTCATAATATTATTTTAGGTGAAAAGAACTGCATTTGGGTGCCAATATTTACTAAACAGAGGTCTTAATTTACTCTTTCCCAGTATGTGGGAGCTTCATTTCATGCAGCTCTCCTTGCACTCTATTGTGCTAAAACAGCAAGCTTGTCAAGAATGGAGACATTGCAATGATATATGCAGAGTCTATGGGAGACATTTTCTCTATGGGTTAAAGTAAGTAGTTGGATCAAAGTCAGGACGTAGATGCTACAGCTGGTCTGGGAAAAAACGGCAATTAAGAGGAAAAAAAAGAACAGAAAGAGAGAATCACAGACAGTCTTTTTTTAGGTGGCAACAACAGAACCAGACTGTTTGAAACTGGTAACTGACTCCAAATGTCACATTTTTCACTGAATTCTAAGTAATATTGCTATTTCATAACTGTTATTTGGTTGTATTGATGGCCATATTAACTTACTTTGTAACAAACTTGTTACATATATTTTTACATACTATATTTGTTATCTTTCTCTTTCTTATGTATCTTTCTCTCAACAATACTTAGGAGGATTGAAGAAAAGCATATTAAAGCTTACAGAACACTTCCTTTGAATGACTTTCAATCCAGCCAGACCTGGTATGTTTATTGTGATCAACTCATGCACTTCTGTGCAGTTCAATATCCAGTACCTGTGTGATTACCTATCCATCAGAAAATTTCATCTTCCTTAAATATTTCAATGTGTATTTGTGTCAGAAACATAAGAATAAAATAAGACTAAAAGAAAACTAAATGTTTTAAATTAATTTCTCTGGGAAAGTTGACAATCATTTTACAGGAGCAAATTTACTGTATACTAATCTATATTTCCAGGTAATATTAGTCATCTATCTCACAAAAAATGATAGTAAATGAATAAATGTGGCATAAACATAGAAATATCCCCAAAATGACAAGAGTCAAGAGTGCACGGAAGATGTCAATACACTTTAAAAACTGGAAAGTAAACTGACTTATCAGGACAAAGAAAACTGAAATATAACTGCCAACATGAGAGGGGAAGCTATCAAAGAGTATTAATCTAATTCAGGTCAAAGCCATTGAAATGTTTAGGAATTGGAGGTACCTGTTATTTCTGAAGATAAGGATACACAGTGGGATGGGAAATAAATGGTTGAAAGTCTATATAATTCGCAGCTGGACCACAGATTCTTTCCTCAGCCTGTGCAACTGGAATGTTACACCTTCCCCACATCCACAAAGACAAGAGTTCACTTTCTAGAAAGGATGAACTTGTGTAGTTCTAGACGTGGGGGCATGAGGACAGCTGAGGAGATGGATGAGCCATTTGACTAAATGATGAATGATTTAGCAAAATTTTGCATTTTAAGTGGTGAAAGCCCTTACTCCTTTCCCCTACTTGTCTCCCAAGAAATTATGCATGTGCCTAGGGCCATGTCCACCTCCCCTCCAGCCCACCTCAGGAATATGATTATAGAGTTCTCTCTGGGAAAACTGTCTAGCCCAATTGATACGAACTACAAATCTTTACATGGGTCTCATTGTGGTATAGTGCCACCCACCAATCAAAAAGTTCCACCCCTGCACAAAATACTCGCACTTGATTTTTACAGTTCCAAGTTTAAAATGAATAGACATGGAGTATCACCATATGTTGAACAATAACATTTAAAGTGCAGGATATAATCCAAAAGAACAAACAGGAAATAAGTAATACAATGAAAAAGGAAGAAAAAGAGGAGAAAAAGGAAAAAAAAAAGCTACAGCTAAAAATCTTCAAGAGAAAAGAAAAATCTTGGAACAAGAATACTATACAATTAAACAGGGTTCAGAGAACAAGAAAACGCTCTTGAAAATGAAAACAAATATGATATCAGAAATAATTCAAAGGAAAATTTGGAATATAAAATTGAAGAACTGTCTCAAAAGGAGAACAAATAGATTAGATAATTAGAAGGTTAATTCTAGAGGTCAACACCCATCTAACAGTGGCTGCAAAATAAAAGAGCAGAGAAAATATTGGGTTGGCCAAAAAGTTCGTTTGGGTTTTTCCATGTTACATTTTGGCCAACCCAATAGAAAAATTATCAAAAAAGAAAACTCCTCCCAAGAACTTTTCCCAAAACAAAGATGTGCTTTCAGAAGAAAGAGGCTTAGTAAGTACTAAACATGATCAACTTGTTTCGCTTTTTAAAATATAAATCACATTATGGGAAAAAATGTAAGACACTGGGGATATAAAGAAGATTCTAAAAACTTTTATAGAAAAAGTTGTTACATTAAAATCAGCAACTATAATGATGCAGAAATTCTTACTACAAAATCTGAAAGACAGAGAACAATGGAGGATACTTTCGTTATTCGGATGGGAAATTATCTCCATTTAAGACTTTGACTTCAAGTCAAACTATCAATTAAATGTGAAGATAAAGATGTTTTCAGGTGAGCAAGGTTTTAGAATGTTTACTTTCCATGTACTACTTCTCAGAAGCTACTGGAAAAGACTGACGCAATAGGATTCCCAAAGAGGGCATGAAGAGAGGTCTCATGCCGACACCCCTAGAGCAGAATCACTCCAGACTGGAATAAATCCTCAGAGGGCTGCAGGAGGTGGATATTTACTTCCTCTCTCTGTCCTTCCACCACACACACAAACTGATGAAATACCTAATGCCTCATATTTTTCATTATTCTGATAAGAGTTTTAAATTCTGTCAGAGCTAATTTGAGAATTCAAATTAGTAAACAGACAACAATACTGAGCAAATGTAAAAGAAGGCAATTATTAACTCTAAAACATAAGATTGTACAATAAAAGAAACATTATTAGGGTAAAACATGCGGTGTAGAAGACATACCCTCTATTTCTCAGTTTAATATTACAAAAATGCTATGTTCTCAATATATTTTAACATATGTCCTGATTCTTTCATATGCACACAACACCAGCTGTAAATAATATTTATGTGGTTATAAACATGCAAACAATGAGTATTGAGGCAATCTAAATAATGATTTCACTATACGTGGAGGATAGGGGAAGAGAATATGTATTTGTTTGTATGTATGTGTCTGTGGGCCATGGGGGAGAGGGAGATCTATGATAACTAAATCCTCAATTTTCACAGTAGGAAAAAATAATGTTGCGAATTTGAAGATGAAGAACTAGCTATAAATTCATATTATTTAAAAATATGGGGCTAAATATAGATAGAAATAGCTAAAATAGTTGAGAGCTGTCGCCTTTTGGTTAGCAGGAATTAAAGGTAGGTGTTGGGTGGGTCAGAGGACTACTGTTTTGGGCGTAAAAGTTGAAACATGCAGAGAAGTATGCTGTATAAGAGTTACGTTCACAGACTCTGAAACAAAGATACAGGGCTCAAATATTGGGTCTACCACCTGCTAGTTATATGATCTTGTGATATAGATGCTCAGTGCCTCCATTTCCCTTTTTTAAAATTAAATAATAATGGCGTTACCTCACAGGGTTGTCTTACAGATTAAGTAGTTTAATAAACAAAATCATTTAAATAGTATGTGGCACACATTACTAGTGCTGGCAGTTCTAGGTAACTGTTAAGTATTTACATGAGTTACTTTGGTTAAAAAAAATTAAAAAGAAAACACAACACATTGTGCAATACATAGAAATTAGTCAAGAAATAAGAATCATTATATTTAAAAACTAAAAATTGATGAATTGCCATCAATGGAATAAAGCTATCTTAAACTACTAAAGTATGTTTCTTACTGTTTAATATCTAAACAAGAGCATTTCATTAATTATGCTTCATATGAAAGATTAATTTGTGTCTATTGTAACTATCAGTATATGAACATATTGCATAAGATATGAATTGAAATTGGCTTCTAAAAATCAGAAGCTCATTCACTGAAAGAAATGAAGACAGTAAAATTGATAACATTCATTGGATTTCCCTGGTGATGCAGTGGTTAAGAATCTGCCTGCCAATGCAGGGGACATGGGTTTGATCCCTGGTCAGGGAAGATCCCACATGTCACAGAGCAACTAAGCCCCCAAGCCACAACTACTGAGCCCATGTGCTGCAACTACTGAAGCCTGCGCACCTAGAGCCTGTGCTCTACAGCAAGAGAAGCTCCCACTCCCTGCAACTAGAGAAAGCCCGTGAGTAGCAACAAAGACCCAATGCAGCCAAAAAATAAAATAAAGTAAATAAAATAAAATAAAAACTTGTCAGAAGACTAATTAATACTTGTGCGAATATTTCTTCTTTTTGGCTGAACACTGGTCCTATATCTGCTTTGATATTTTCACATAATATCAGGTATGCCCTCTATGCTTCAACTTAATATTCAGAAAATCCTAAATTCTCAATATATCTTAAGATATGTCGCTACTCTTTCATATACACTTAGTGAGTCCAAAATTTCAACAAAACTGATACTGATTTTTCTTTTTCTCCTCAGTACAGATTAAGGACACATTTTTTTTTTCAAAAATGAACTGTGTTTAAAGAGATGCTATTAAGTGGGGAAACAACAGGTAATGTGTTGAGTGCGGTGGTTTTATTAATTGTAACATATAGTAAACCATGTTTTTGTTTTTATTTATATTTTCAACATGCAATGTAAATTAGAATACCTCCAGATATTCTTTTGGCAAGCACAAAAGCTGTTTATCCCATAGATGATATAGACAATAATGTATGGCTCATAATTTGGAAGAAAGCTGTAACTTAAGAAGTTCCGATGACATTCAAACAGTTTGTGTGTAACTAAACTAAGGCTGTTAGTGAATGGCAGCTTTAAAACATTTTAAACATGTGGACAAAAAATTGAATTTTTATTATTGTAAACGAAAAAGGAAGGTTTCTGGAGAAGCTAGACAACATACTGTAATCCAAGCTTGAGCAAGTTGAGGAGGTATGGTGTCGTATAAATAGAAACCTACTCTTCCCTTTATGTGTTTAACATACATAATCTGAAAAAGAGGAGAGATATGGAATGATAATGTACAATATCATACATCTTAGCACAGGAATAGAAATTTTTTATTCTGAATATCAGAAACTCAAGGAAGAATCACAGTGAGACATATTTATCTCTGCAAATCTAGGTACATCCTGAAAATTTTGAATAATATACATTTTATGGAAAAGATTAAATTGAGTGAGTTTGTATATAAGTGTATGTGATGACTGAAAGAGAGAAGTGACTGAAGGACAAAACTTAATCCAGTCATTGCTATCAAACATATGACAACATTTAATGACATTTCTACTAAGGCAAGTTTGAGTACAGGAAAACTGTATGATAAAAAAAATCTTTATAGCCTTCTGTTCATTCAACTCATAGTGTATTTAGTTAGTTATAGCTTAGGGAATACTTTAAAATCATATTCATAGTTTTATTACATAGAGAAAATGAAGAAAGAAAAGAATAATATAGGAAAAAAGAAAGGAAGATGGATTAAAAGGACTGAGAAAGTAAACTGCTTCTTTTCTTTTGAAACATTTGTCATAAAGAAAGTTGAATTCATTTTACTTAGAATTTTTAGGAATTTAGTAGAGAACCATTTCTTAATATAGAATCCTGCATCCTGTAGGTATTTTTATAATATCCACTATATATTGAATACCTAAGCTGTGTAACCTATGTTAATGCAAAAATATGTACAAAATGGCTAAAATTTAAAAAATAGAGATAATATCAACTGCTGGAGAGGCTGCAGAGAAACGTAATCACCTGTACATTGCTGGTTAAGATGTAAAATGATATATCTACTTCTGCAAAATAGTTTAGCAGTTTCTTCTAAAACTGAAAATGCACTTACAATACAACCCAGGAATGGTACTTCGGGAAATTTATACCAGAGAAATTAAAACCTATGTTACTGCAAAGACATGTACAAAAATATTTATAACAACTTTATTTATAGTAGAGAAAAATTGAAAACAACTCAAATGTCTTTCAATGGATGAATGGTTAAACAAACTGTGGTATATCCATACCTTGGAATACTGCTCTTTTACCTTTATCTCTTTAGTTAATTTCAATTCACTTTCACCAATCAATAGAGACTTTATTTTGCCTGGAAGATTCTCCTTCTAGGCCAAGTTGAGTATCTTCTACAATATAGTCATTCACTTGGGAATGATAACACAGAGCTTAAATACTGAATGAATGAATGAATGAATCACAGTAGGACAAATGATCAATCTCTGAGATATGGAGACTATCTGAAAAAATGAGAATTCCATTAGTGAAAATAAACTCTTGTCCAACCAAGAATTACTTTTGTTTCTTTCTTATTCATTTCGGTTGAGTTCTTAGAAGTTAAAAACTTCCAGTTATTTTAGGTTTACCTATGATAATAGGTTTCATTATTTAGTCTAATAGGTATCTAATGGATATCATGATAAATAATAGTTCAATAAAGGCCAGAGTTAATTGTTCTCTTAACGTATGCCAGATTTTTGTCTTAACACTTTATATTTAATCCCTATCCCAACCCTATGAGATAAATACTATTATTTTGTTCATATTCTAGATAAAGCAGGAAAGGATAAGTATTGTGTCAAGATCAAACAACTAGAAAGTGGTAGAGTTGGGACCCAAATCTGGCAGTCTGTATCTAGGGCTCACGTACATGCAATATTTCCTCTCTTGAAGCACACTGATAATTTGGTTTATTTTAATTGCTCACAGCTTTCTCACCTTTCATAACATGCATGGTAAACTCATAAAATACTAACTTTGTAAGCCCATTTCCTTAGATGTAAACCAAGATAAAATAACTACTTACTCCATTCACTTCTCAAAAAAATAAACAAGGAAGCATTTTGTAAACTTTGAAGTTCTATTATAAAGCTTTTGTCACAGGCAGTGATATCCACTGGTTTCTTTTCTGTATTAAAGTCATCTTGTCATGTCCCTGCCTTATACCTTTTCAACTGTCATCTTTTTATTTCTTAATGTAGTCCTAATTATATTAAGTTTCCAGACTTCACCTCCCTAAAAAGGTGCACTTCAATCAAAGACAATATGATTTGGTCTGATTCACATACTCATCCTTCAGAGGTACAGGCATACCTTGTTAAATTGTGCTTTGCTTTATTGTGCTTTGCAAATATTGCAATTTTTTACAAATTGAAATTTTGTGGCAACCCTACATCGAGCAAGTCTATCAATGCCATTTTCCCAACAGTTTTTGCTCACTTTGTGTCTGATTACATGTTGTTAATCCTCACAATCTTTTGGACCTTTTCATTGTTATCATATTTATTATGGTGATCTGTGATCAGTGATCCTCGATGTTACTACTATGATTCACTGAAGGTTCAGATGATGGTTAGCATTTTTTTAGCAATAAAATATTTTAAAATTAAAATATGTACTTTTTTAAAGACATAATGCTATTGCACACTGAATAGGCTACACTATAGTGTAAACATAACTTTTATATGCACTGGGAAACCAAAAAATTCATATGACTCACTTTATTGCAATATTTACTTTATTGCACTGGTCTGGAACTGAACCCACAATATCTCCAAGGTATGCCTCTGTTAACTGAGCCCTGACTACAGACATTTCCTCATGCTAGGTTCAGAGATTAGAAAAAGGGCAATCATCCCAGCCAAGGGAGCTCAGAGTCTGGGGAGATAGCTACCATAATGTAGACATACTCCAGATAGTAAAGGAGTAGAGTTCTGGTAAGGGTTGTAAAGAAAAAGGACAGAGTGTACAATGGAAGACTGACCAAGGGAAAATTTTCACCTATAGGTTTGTCAGGGAAGGCTTCCATTGAGGAAGTGATTAAAATGAGACCTGGAGGATGAGAAACAGGGAACTCAGGGCGGAGAAAGAGTATTCTAAACAAAGTCCGTGAGGTTAGAAAGGACTTCATGTAGAAACGAGCTTCAGTCTTTTGAGAAACATATTTAATAGGCAAGATTTCCTATTTAAAAGTTCAAAAACTTTTTCTAAGTTTTTAAAGATTTTTTCCAGTTTTCTTATTATATAGTTTGATGAAACAATGAAAAAACACATTAATTTGTGAATGTATTTTTAAAAATGAGTTTGAGTGTTCCTGTGGCTAACCCAGTGACTATAAAATAACCTACAGGGCAACATCAATCTGAGGTGAGTAGTAATTATTTTGAACCAAAACATCTATTGGATCTTTGAGTGTTCCTTTTATTTAATCAGTTCTCACCCCAAAGGGAGAGAAGTGTTTCTCTATTTTGTCCTACACTGACAATTCAACTACAAGTCATATACCAGGGTCAGCAAACTATGGTCCATGGGCCAAATCCCATCCAACATCTCTTTTTGTTCAGTGTGTGAGCTAAGAATGGTTTTTATATTTCCAAGTAGATAAAAAAAATTTAAAGAATAGTATTTCAAAACATATGATAATTACATAAAATTCAAATTTCATTGCCAACTATTTTTTTTTTGAGTGGGGGAGAACTCAGTCATGCACATTTGTTCATGTATTATCTATGGCTTCTTTTACTCTCTAAGGTCAGAGTTGTGTAGTTGGGACAGAGACCTTATCATCCACAAAACCATTTAGACCATCCTCCACAAATATTTACTCACTGGTCCTTTAAAGAAAAAGTTTACTGACCTCTGCATTAAAACATTAGTTTGTTGAGGTGTTATTGGTAACACATTCATGCCACTAATCGTCAGTTCAGTTGTGTGCCCATGGCTTTATCATAAGCTTTAAGTGTATGTGAGCTGCTTTTTCTACCTTTAATTTTCTGAACAGTATCTCGTTAACAAACTAGACAATCAAATGATTTTATTTTGAAAAACTATATGATGTTTTGTTTAATCTTAATTTTTGGTAGCTTTCTAAATTCTATTTTAGGATATTGAAATTTTTTCTGACATTATAATACATAAAGTTAACATTAGGTGTCAGTATTTTACATATTATTTAGTAAGTGTGTGTATATGAAAAAGTATTGGATTATTACAGACAGCATTTTCACTGGAAAACTTCAACTTTGTTATAATGCTTGCTCTATTGTTTTTGGGTTTTTTTGGTTTCTGTATTATGGAAATATTCTTTATGGTATCTACTAAGAAATCTCTTTAAAATGTGGCCCATCTGGGCTTCCCTGGTGGCGCAGTGGTTGAGAGTCCGCCTGCCGATGCAGGGGACACGGGTTCGTGCCCTGGTCCGGGAAGATCCCACGTGCCGCGGAGCAGCTGGGCCCGTGAGCCATGGCCGCCGAGCCAGCGCGTCCGGAGCCTGTGCTCCGCAACGGGAGAGGCCACAACAGTGAGAGGCCCGCGTAAAGCAAAAAAAAAAAAAAAAAAAAAAAAAAAAAAAAATGTGGCCCATCTACACCAGTCCATTTGCCAGCTGAATATAACTGTACCCTCAATTGAAGCCACAAAGAATAGAAGCTCTACCAAATTCTGGACCAAAACATTCATGAGGTGTATTAATTTTAGCCTCTAAATTTTGAGGTGATTTGTTAAACACCAAGAGATAATTAGAACAATTGGGACAATCCTCAATGTTGTAGACAACAGATGCGGTAGAGTGAAAGAGTAAGAATTTAAACGTTATTACTCAATCGAGCAAAAAAATATAACACTCTTAGCCCCCACTCCCAAAAAGTCTATTGCTCGAAAGCCCTATGAAGCAACTGGGAGTAGGTTTGGGAGGGGACTCAAGCCTGCTAATTAAGGGTATTAATTTATTTGATGGCAAAACCTGATCTGGTCCAAACTCATTTGATCAGCATTTACATAAGACTATATATTGCTTTTATTTATTACACTTAGTGTGAATATTCATATATTTGTTTACAGTTATATTAATGCCCTTAAGTGATACTGTCCTAGACCCCACTGGAAGTATTATGTATTATATGATGTATATATTATATTACTTTATTAACTCAGAAAAATTCTAAATTCTAAATCATAAGTGGACCCAAAAGTTTCAAATAAAGTTTTGAGAGCTTGTATTATGTGGCAGTTGAACATGCCATTTTTAGGAGTCATAGTATTGGGTTCAATTTTCAACTCTGTACACAATCATGGGAAAGTTACTTGGTCTCTCTGCACCTTAATTTCTCCACAATCATATGCAGATGTGTTCACAAAACATATCTTCAGGAAAGCTTATCCAAATATTATTTATAAAGATAGAAAAACAGAATCAACTTAAATGAAGAACTATAAGGGACTAATTTAATTAGGCCATCATTAAAAATTCTGTTTTAGAATTTTTAAATATTTTAAAATACAGTACATTCAACACTGTAAATAGATATTGAAATAGTGAAAACATTATTGCTATTCCAGAAAAGTAAAAACCAGAAATAGATATTAATATGATTAAATCTAAGCCAGAAAGAGCTAAACAGAAGTGCATTTACTGTACCAAGTTTTATGAAAGTGAAGAGGAAGGAGAGTTTTAATCCCACCTAAGGGGAATAAATGAAGACTTCCTCTCTTTTATAGTAGCTTGAAATTCTCCAAAAGTCCCAATGTCATGGATTATCATTAATGGAAGGAGCAAGTAAGTCAGGGAGGAAACAGTGTCATGTAAGTACAGTGGCGCTGCATATACTAGGGTTCACTTTCAAAAACTCAACTAAATTATGCTCAATCAAAAAAGATTAAACATAAAAAACAGTCTAAATTGTTTACACTACAGCACTACAGAATGAGCTGAGGACCCAGATAGAATGTGACAAGGTTGACAGCAATTCCTCCTCACTTTCTAGACGCCTCTCAGGACATAAGCATGACCCACACCAGATGTGATTCTAGTGTTGAAGACTAGATGAAGTCTATTTTTAATAAATATTTCCAAGTATTTATTTTTCCAAAACATAAGCCATAAACTTTATCTAGAAATCAACCAAAGCATCTCATTTTCCAATAATGGAGGAAAAACTATTCACACTGGACTTACTTAAAGAATATAGGTCTCCAAGATGTTGCCTTCTTTGAAGATCTGCAGTTTGCTTAGGGGTCACTTACATCCATCCTACATACCCACATCTTACAGATGTAGAAACTCAGGACCAGCACAGTCAAGCACTAGAACCCTGAAGTTTTCACTCTATGCATGTTGTTTTTTCCTCCTTTTTCTATACTATTTCTGTGAGGATTCCACAATTCTCAGTTGCTACACAACCCTCTCCGTGGGGATAACAAATGGGGCTTGCTGATGATTCTGTTTGCTGCTTAAGTGTCCCCATAAACCTGCTTCTCTACTGTTGGAAAACAGAATAGCACCTCAGAGGATTCTCTGGCTTCAGTTACTACACACATTTCAAATACGGGAGATTCAGCATGGACAGCAAGATCTATCCATTGATTTGTAGGCAGTGCACGAGCAACCCTTTCCATACACGAACCTCCATCTCAGCCAGGAAGGGGTGTACCACCAGCCGGAGTCCTTGTTTTTTCTCTCCCATACCTGTTTCCACTGCTCTCACACTAACTTGGAGGAGAAGTAAACAATAATTCTAACATTTTGCCATTGAAAATACTAGATACTAACTTAGTCCCACCTCCTGAAACCTATGGAGAAGGGGAGACATTCTCTGAGTACCAGTACCCCCTTGTACCTTAGTTCTCCAGGTCAAAACCCCTCAACCCTTAGGAAAACACTGAGCAGTTTTTTCTTGTAGCCCACCAAGTTTTGAATGAATGTAAAGAGAGGAAGTTAGGGGAAATAGAGTAATCACACTCTACCCACCAACTTTCATCTAATCTATAATAAATTATTAATCTAATTAATATTAGATGTTCAAAAAACAATGCCTTCTCCCATAACCATTACCTGACATTCTCACAGGAGTAACTTGTCTAATTTATCCCAAATAGTACTTCCTTCTCAATAGATACATACTTTCTAGATTTCATATTTAACAAAACTAAAAGTAACTTTTAAAAAGGGTCATCTGTATGGTAATAAGATAGTGGTCCAGTTTCATTCTTTCATATGTGGCTGTCCAATTTTCCCAATACCATTTATTGAAGAGACTCTTTTTCCATTGTATATCCTTGGCTCCTTTGTTGTAAATTAATTGATACATATGCATGGGTTTATGTCTGGGATCTCTATTCTGATCCACTATTTGATGTGTCTGTTTTTATGCCAATACCATTCTGATTACCATAGCTTTGTAATATAGTTTAAAACCAGGGAGCATGATGCTCACAGCTTTGTTCTTCTTTCTCAAGATTACTTTAGTTATCTGAGATCTTTTGTGGTTCCATACAAATTTTAGGATTGTTTGTTCTGTTTCTGTGAAAAATGCCATTGTAATTTTGATAGGGATTACATTGAATCCATATATTGCTTTGAGTAGTAAGGACATTTGAACAACATTAGTTCTTCCAAATATGAGCACAAAATATCTTTCCATTTACTTGTGTCTTCTTCAATTTCTTTCGTATATTTCTTTCTTAAATTTATTATATTTTGTAGTTTTCAATATACAGGTCTTCTACATCCTTGGCTAAATTATACCTAGGTATTTTATTCGTTTTGATGCAATTGCAAATGGGATTTTTCTTTAAGCTTCTCTTTCTGACAGTTCATTATTAGTGTATAGAAAAGCAACAGATTTTTGTGTATTAATTTTGCATCCTGCACAGTCCCTTTATCATGTAAGGCACCGTATTTATAGTTCATGGGGATTAGGGCATGAACATCTTTAAGGGTTATTATATTGCTCACCACCATTGGTTTCTGAGCATTTCTCTTTCTCTCCTACTTTGGCTTTGCTCCCATGTAGAATCCCTGAAGGCTTTTTACCCTAAAATGCTTTGCCTCCATCTTCTACAACCTTTCAGTAACCAAAGGCAGATATTTCCTTGGATGGTAGGCTTCTAGAGCATTCCTCTATGTTCTCTTTGAAGTTGTTAGTTGCAGGAAGCAAACTCAGATGGAGATTTATGTGCAGGAGTTTTACTGGAAATGCTCTTGGGATGAACATGTGTATGTGGGGATGGGCTTGGGGGACTGCGAAGGAAGCAGGACTGTGCTGATGGGAGAAAATGAACTTTAATACAGTTACAACAAAGTTCTCAACCAATCCCACAGGGAGTCTGGACCAAGATGACCCTTGAGAATTGCCCTCCAATTGAGGTCCCTTGTATGGGGCTCCAACATCATTGTCATAGATGCAAGAAACTAAGGCATGGAGAAGTGAAGGAGGGGCAGGCATGACCTCAGGCTAGGCACAGAAATTCACCGAGAGAGGTCTGTCCCCAACAATCCCAGTAATAATTGTTTTGAGGAATGAGTGTTTTGCAGCTAAAGAGTAAGAAATTGGCCTTGAAGTAGGAGAACAAAGATGACACTTGGGTCAGGAAAATAAGATCAAAGATTTGGGATCAAATGGAGGTGGGATAGTCTAGTATTTCCTATACCAATCACTTCTACTTCTTGTAGCTTGTATGCACAGGTGTATGGGAGGTGTGGGGCTCAGCTATCAGGAAAAGAAAAGGGGTAATGATCTCATTCCTGCCACCTGCCACATTGATCCCCACTCTCCCTGAATGGTTCCTGATCTTTTATCTTTAAACTAATAAGCCTGGGTACGTGTTTATATATGTGCATTTTATGATAAGCATCAAAACTTCACATTTAATGTAGAAATGTTATCAAATATAAATGAACCATTTTTATGTGTGTACATATGCATATATATGCATTTACACATATGTGTGAGTATATACATATATATACACAGGTATACACACACATGGAAACACACATATATTCAGAAATATGTGTAAACAGCTAACCTTGCTTGATAAATGTGTATGGTTTTTTGGCGTGTGGAGTGTCCTTGAAGGTGGTTTTGGGGTAACTAAAAGTCAAATCTGAAGTTGCTTTTGTTTAAAAAAAAGAAAAGAAAAAAACCCAGTTCTTTTGTAACTACTAGAATCAGCTCACAAAGTTTATTTTTTATCTGTGTCCATAAAATTTAATAAATTTAATAATTTAAAAGATTTATAAAGGGAAAATTGTCCCTAACATGGTCTGGGACAGAGTTTTTAATTCACAACCTTCTTCTGGGAAGAAATTAGCATTCTTGATAAACTGCTAAAGCAATTTTCAGATAAACTTTTTTTTTTTTTTTCAGATAAACTTTTGATGGCGTTAAGACCTCTTCTGGGAAGCCAGTTGTCATCCCACTCAGCCGAATGATAGTCAGAGTTCAATGATCTTTCACCAGACACCTTTTTTTCCCTTTTTGTGTATGACAGCTAACCACTCTTTCATATATGTTTGTGTGTATGTGCGTGTGTGCGTGTGCACGTATATCTGTGTGTATGAAGAGAGAAAGCTTAAAGCTGTCCAATTTAGAATTTGTAATAATTTAAAAATAAAACTTGATTAGCACACATAACTAAATTTTCTGGGAAAAAAAAGTTTCAAACAGGAAGTATTTCATTAATATTTGGTCCCATTTAGAAATGTAAGAGCCCCTAAACATTTTAAATTACAGTTGTGAATTTAATACTTGATTTCATTTTTTAAATATTTACATTTAAATACCTTTAAATATTTACATTGTCCAAAAAAATTTTAAGTACTTACATAATTCTGTAAAATTTACTAAATTAAATTTCAAAATAGAATAAACCTGTGCCAACAGGCATTCTAATACTGTATATGAACTGAGATCTTAAGTTAAGATCTCAAGTTGAAATTGATTTCACAATTGCATATTTTAAACTGGAGTCACAAGTCTGACCCATTCTAATATACTAAATTCTCCACAACATTTCAGATATTTAAAATACCAAATGTGCACAATTTACTTAACAAAGATGGCTAAATAATAATAATATCATAGATGTGATTTTCTAAAACATTTTAATACTAATTTTAAACCTTCTCAAGTTTAAAAAAATGCTGCACATCATGAAACAATTATGTCACCCAACCCATTTTTGGTGGTTACCTTCCCATGAAATTTTTGGAATTGCTTTCATTTTCCTGGTTCTTAGAGACCAGAATATATTGACCAAAAAGCAATGGATCCTTATCTGGGATTCTGATGGATTTCCCATGTATATAAAGAGGATCCAACAGTCTTCCTAACTTAAAACGTGTAGACGTTTGGACCATTTTCTTAGACTTAAGTCTCATCATTACCAAATTTTCAAATGAAACAAGGTCTGTAATCCACACCAAGAAATTAAATTTGACTTTGCATTTCTTTCTATGGAAACGTGTCTCCATTCAAAGTCTAAAGACCCATGAGCTTGAAGGATTTCACATTATCTTAGTACTCTATAACCTTAGGAGATATGAAAATTATATCAAACTAATTCCATATGTCTCTCCTGGCTGTGTGTTATTATTCAACCGTAATTTCCAAGGTCATTCTGTGAATGCTATCCTTTCCCCTAAGCTTTTCAACTTCTTGCTTCCCTTCTCTGAGAAAAATTTCATCAAACCTTATTTTCCTCACTACAAAATAAGAATAATAATATACAACTCACAAGTTTGTTGTGAACACTAAATTAGATAATATATGCAAAATTTCTTTGTAATAAAATTAGTGTTGCTGTGAAATTTTTTTTTTTTTTACCACAACTACTAATACCTCGTATTGAGTTTTCACTATAGGGCAGATCCCACAAGAGGGATTTTTTTTTTTTTTTTTTTTTCCACAAGAGGGATTTAACATTATCTATTTAAACCTCTAAACAATGCTAGGTGATGACTAATAGTAATCTCCACTTCAGAACCAGGGCTTCAAGACCACAAGTTATTACTTAGTTATATAACATATTGCTAAATTATGCCCATAGTTATGTTGCTAATGTTTGTGGAACTAGAATTTAAAGCCAGATATGATGGACTACAAGGGTGGTTTTTTTAACCTCTGTTCTAAATACTCTAGGCAACCAAGAAAGAGGTGATCAGTGTAAAGTGTACGATCCAGATCTTGTTACACAGGTGGTCCACTATTTCTTTCACCATCCTTTTTTTATCTCCACCAATGACCTTTTATTTCTGTTTTACTATTCCATCTTTGCAGAGTTTATATTACCAAGTATACAATAAGCTGTTCCAAGCACCGTTTGGAGTTCCTTGGTGAATGCCACATCACTCCTTATATATGGAAGGTGCTACAAAAATAGTTGTTGAATGAATGGGGCAAAGTGTTGAAAAAAAAAAAAGGAACACATTTGTTATTTACTATAATACTTAGAAGAGATATTTTCTTGGCGGGGAGAAGAAAATGAACCTTTTAGAAATGTATATTTTTTAGTTCTTCTATGCACTAGGCATTAGTTCTCTAATACACTAGAAATAAAGTAACACATACTTTATTTCATTCAAGCTTTTCAATAACATGCCAAGATTTGTTGCACTACTGCTATCTATGACTATTGTTGTGGAGACACTAAAGAAGTTAAGGAACTTGTCAAAGGATAAAGATCAAGACCGGACTTTGGAGCCTAGTGGGTCTGATTTCAGTAATAAAAGGAAACAACCTTTCTTTTGATCATAAAGTGAGTACTGAAAGCTGCTTATTGTTGAAATTATTTCCTATCAAAATGCTAAGCATTCTTAGTAGAATCTTTTAAACAAATGTCCTGTATTCTTCAACTAAATTGATTTAAAGGTAATACTCCTCAAATTGGGCCAGTCATTTAAGAAAATGTAAACAAATGCCAAATTGATCTCCATGTCCTCCCACCCCACTTATTAAAATATTTTTATTGAAGTGTAGTTGATTAACAATGTTGTGCCAATTTCTGCTGTACAGCAAAGTGACTCAGTTATACACATATAGACATTCATCTTTTAATATTCTTTTCCATGATGGTTTATTCCAGGAGATTGGATATAGTCCCCTGTGCTGTACAGTAGGACCTCGTTGTTTATCCATACTAAATGTAATAGTTTGCATCTACTAACCCCAAACTCCCAGTCCATCCCTCTCCCTCCTTTCCTCCCCTTTGGCAACCACAAGTCTGTTCTCTGTGTCTGTGAGTCTGTTTCTGTTTTGTAGACAAGTTCATTTGTGCCATATTTTAGATTCCACATATAAGTGATATCATATGATATTTGCCTTTCTCTGTCTGACTTCACTTAGTATGATAATCTCTGGTTGCATCCATGTTGTCGAAAATGGTATTATTTCATTCTTTTTTGTGGTTGATTAGTATTTCATTGTGTATATGTACCATATCTTCTTTATCCATTCCTCTGTCAATGGACATTTAGGTTTCCACCCCACTTTTTTATACACCCCTTACCCTCCAAACACCTAAGGGCTTTTTATCACCCAGTGCATCCTCACAACTTTCCTGTGCTACCTCTCCTATCCTTACACAAGTCTACAGTGAAACTCTGACATCTCGTTCTCAACATGGTTGAAATTAAGTTTACTGTCTTTCCAACTGCCTCAAATAAACATTGTCTCTGCTCTCTCTCTTTTGTCCTCTATGTCATATAATAGCATTACCAGCTATTCATTTAACTGTTCCTGAAGCCTCAAGTTCCCACATCTAATCAATCACCAAATTTTACTGATACTGTCTCCTACTACCTCTAGAATTCTTTTTTCATTTTATTCCACTTCCACTGTCAGAATCATAGTTTAGTAGATATCTTTTTTTTTTGCCTTGGATTCATGAAAACGAACCTCTTATATATTTCCCCGTCTTGAGGCATATCCTACCTTTTTGAGTTCTCTACACTATAGACAAAAATATAACAGGCAAATAGATTCTATTTAGATCCCTTTTTAAAACATCACTATTTCCAGGAATTTGGGGACAGAATACATATCTGGTTCTGAAACCCTTTCAGGACTCATATTTCTTTTTTTTTCTTTTTGCAGTACGCGGGCCTCTCACTGTTGTGGCCTCTCCCGTTGCGGAGCACAGGCTCTGGACGCGCAGGCTCAGTGACCATGGCTCACGGGCCCAGCCGCTCCGCAGCATGTGGGATCTTCCCGGACCGGGGCACGAACCCGTGTCCCCTACAACGGCAGGTGGACTCTCAACCACTGTGCCACCAGGGAAGCCCATGGCCTCATATTTCATCATTCATTTGTTCCTCCAAACTGCTCTTACAGAATTAACTGTGCTTTCTCTTGATTTGTGCTATCTGCGATTCTCTGCTTAGAAGACATTCCTTATGCCTTGTCCCCTGATTACATTCTACTCTTCCTTCAAGTCTCGGCTGAGTCTTACTTAACTTGCTAGTGAAATTGTTGCCGATGGGTATCATCCTTACATAACATAGCAGGGAAACATGAGCTATCTAAATATTCTCATAGCAAAATTAAGTTCTTCTTTATCTGTGTTTCCATTGCAGTTTTGTACTTCCCTGTTTTCATCCCTATCTATTGTATTGGTCCTCATGCACTAAGTATTGGACAGAGATCTGGAACATAGTAGGCATTCAAAGAACCCTTGTTCACTTGAAATATTAGATATACTCAAAATATTTATTATTAATTTAATGTAGGAAACTTCATATAACTTAGCCACAAATTTTTAATGGGTTCTTCCTATTTTAGAAATTATATATGTAAAGCAAAAATAAGAAAATAAATCATGCTAACTAAAAGTAGAACGTTGTACTTACATAAGATGAATGTGGAAATGTTTTTAATAAATGTGTGCTAAATTAATGGAAGAATATTTAATAAAACATATTTATAACATTCTTATATGACATAATGCTATACATTTTAGTTTTCTTCTATTTTGAGCTCTTTTTAGAACACAGCTGAGCATTCTATTGGATTCTATTGGGTCAATTTTATTAATTTAATTAATTAAGTGGTACTGAAATTTAGATTAAAGGGGAAATATTAAAGTTAACGATAACAGAGACAGAGTTATAAAACAATGAAGTTTGTACAAGTGAGGGAACATAAAATGCTCAGTCAGATTAAAAAAATAAAAAGTTCAATTTTTTGATATTGTGGCATGTGTCTTTCACTGAATTTAACATTTTTTCTAAGAAAACAAAAGTCAAAAAAAAAGAAAACAAAAGTCACATAAGTTCACTGAATTTGTATTGACTGGTTGGGATACATTTGATAAAAAACATAAATATTCTGCAAGACTTCTGGTGGGTAACATAGGTTTAGGTACTGTTTTGACCAGTTAAGTAATAAGAGGGGTTTTGTTTTTTTGTTTTTGGGGTTTTTTGCTTTTGTTTTGTTTTTATCATGCACCAAATTTTCACTCAATATTGGTGACACATTTTATTTACATGCCCCACAATCTGCACAAATGACTCAGTTATAGATCAGTAATTCATGTTTTTTTATTCTTCAATTTTATTACCTAAACTTACTCTTCTAAGCATCGTTTTATGTTTCTAGTTAAATATAAGTGAAAATTGATTGGAGTATTTCTCAATGGAATTTTATCTTTATTTCATCATAATTGCTTCATATTTGAATAATGACAGATGAACTGCCTCATTCAATTGCAGCTTTAAGTCTTTGAAGTCACAATAACAGCATACGATTTAAATCCTCAAGCCATTATTATATCAGAAAAGACATTGTTGAAAATGAAAACTTATGATGCTATAATTCGATGGGGAAAAGGACTCTAATAATTAAAACATATTATTTCCTGGACAATTTCCAACCTAAGACATTATGACACAAGAGTGAATTGGACAGTTACACGGTGGTACCACCTTCCTAAATTACATCTAGAGCAATATTTTATAATTATTAAGCAAAAATTCACATAGCAAGTAAACGACACTAAAATTATTTTGCTTTAGATTGAAACATTATCTCAGTGGCATTTATAATTTTATTCAGCAACAATTCAGTATTTCACCAATAGAGAGTTCATCAGATCTTTTTCTTTTTTTCTCTGACATTTACATCAAGAGCTGAGTACTTGTTAATACTCCAAGGTATGCATTTCAAAGTTCTCTTTGGCTTTGTATTCAGTTTTAAGTAAAGAATCAAATACTATGCAAAGGCTAAAAGTAAAAAAAAAAAAAGAGATCCTGCACTTAAAATTTTATTAAATATGGCTAATATGTTTTGCAGTGGCTGACTTATACATGCAACACTTTCATTTTTTGACTAAGACAGTATATTTCTACCAATGCAGCATCAAAAGATTTTCAGGACCTCAGTAAGCAAAGTAAATAGAATAAAACCTATGTAACACATACTCAACATAATTCAGAGTACATAAAATTACACACATAAGAGGGAATATTTGTAAATGATTACAGTGAATAACATGAACATGAAAATGGCTCCCATTTGAAATTATAGAAAGACACCTTTTTACTGGGGATTTTCTTCAGCCATTTATCAAAGCAAGTTGATACTCCTAGTAAGTCAATACCTTTCTTTAAGAATGAAATTACATAGAATAAAATTAATTATGTGTTATAAAAATTATATTTTATACTAACACTAAATTTTGTGAAGTTACAAAACCCAGTAAATATCAGCTTCTTGTCCAATAGGAAGAACATCATTAGATATTTCTTCTATAAAAGATCATAGAATACTATGAATGAAGCACCTCAGAGTCAGGCAAAACCCTGCTATTTCTCTAATTGCATAGATGTTTTCCGTGCTAGCAGAATCTGTTTAAATTCTAAAACTCTGCTTGTTTACATTTTAACATTGTTTAACTACTGGGATGTCCTATGTCATTTGAGCTCTAGGGGAAAAGTGAGATTGAATGCTCTATCTATGCACCCAAATTCTCCTTATGTTGCAGACTATTAAATAGATCACCAAGGACTTTTGGATCTTGAGGATGAGTCTACAATTTAAGAAAGATATTTTATAGCATACCATGACAAAACCTATATGCATAAAATCTTCACTGACTACTAGTTATTTTCAGAAAATACTTTTACAGTTCATTTCATCCTTTCCCTTCCTGTCCCTGTTCAATAGTTTTAGATTCCTTCCTGCCTTGAGGAGAGCTTATTTTGGTACATTATCTTTGAATTGAGTTTGATCTAGCTTCTTCAAATTGATCAATTAATTCTAATCACCTATCTCGATTTACTGTGATTCAAATCTCCATGTGCCAACTTATCTGAGTTTCTTTCTTTAAAAAAGATCAGGCATTTAGGAGTAAATGTTGGCAGCAAATGTTGGGGTCTAGAGATGGCAAGAGGGAAGATGAAGAATTGTATGGAAACATACGAAAGCTCATTTGCCTCTCTGTGCCTTAATGCACACGAGAATCTGGTTTCACAGATCTAGGAAAATGTTATAAAGGAAACTATTCCCGGGACTTCCCTGGTAGCGCAGTGGTTAAGAATCTGCCTGCCAATTCAGGGAACATGGGTTCGAGCCCTGGTCCGAGAAGATCCCACGTCGCAGAGCAACTAAGCCCGTGTGCCACAACTACTGAGCCTGCGCTCTAGAGCCCGCAAGCCACAACTACTGAGCCTACGTGCCACAACTAATGAATCCTGCGTGCCTAGAGCCGGTGCTCCGCAAAAAGAGAAGCCCCCTCTCTCTGTGACTGGAGGAAGCCTGCATGCAGCAACAAAGACCCAAAGCAGCCATAAATAAATAAATACATTTATTTTTTAAAAAAAAAACAAAAAAACTATCCCCACGGCACATTCACAACTTACTTTCTGAACCCAGGTCAGATTCTGGACACTTTATCTCCTGTCTTTCAACCCTGGTGCATATGCCTTTATATTTCTAAAACCCTTCACTGAAAAACCTCCTTAACCACAGCGCTCCAGAACTAAAATAATACTCCTTTTCCCCACTCCCTCCTAGATCTGCCCCTAACATTTGCAGAACCCAGGGCAGGATGACAAATAGCAACTAAATATTTCAAAGTTGCAAAATATATTGTTAATAAGCTGTGAAATAAAACCAAGTTCAATCTTTCTACCTTGACATATATTCCCTTATAATATCCTGGAAAACCAGATTCGAAGTTAGAATTCTTGTGCTCCTTAGCGTTCCCCCTGAAATGAGGGTGCAAGGAAGCCAACCCCCTGCCCTTAGTCATCAGTTTGAGTCCTGTTCTCCCTTTCCACCCTGGACTCTAGTCTGAAGCTGAAGGAATTTTACTCCCATGCATGTGTGGCTTCATCTAAACCCTCCTCCAAAACAGCTCTTCCTTAGCCAAGCCTGAGGGTTAGTGGAGCACACAGCTGGCCGTGTGGCCTATTCTTAGATAAATGGAAGCAGGGAAGAGGCTTTCATAAGGTCTGGAAGCAGGCTCAGAGTTCTCTGGGCAGGAAATTCCCCAATTTTTGGTATCTGTAGCTATCTAGGGGTTCATAGACACTGATTCAAACTGGGTACATGCCTCTGGTCCTGTGGATTTCCTCACTCGTGCGGAGGAACTGCTGGAAGAGAACCAGAGTAGGGGCCTCTGAAATGTGGATCTCATCTCAAGGAAGGGGCTCTCTCGTCTCAGTCACATGTTAGAGAAGAAGCAAACTAAGGTCATTCATATTATTATGAGAATGGTCAATGATACTAATCTTTAAGTAAGGCTGAAATGGCCCCCTAATTCTGAAACCAATGAGGTCACCAACTTTGAATTTTAAAGATCCATTTGCAATGTGGTTGTTTGAAACTTGGAGTTCTGTTGTCAGATGGGTCAGCCAAAGCCTACTTAGATTACAATATAGTTAAATGCTATTGAAAAAAAATGAGAGGTAACACTATATCTTGCAACACTGGTCAATTAAATTACATAGAAAAACATAAAACAAAGGAAAATAAACCCCAAAGTCTTTGTTTCCTATAATTCTTCATACAATTTGAAATCTCTCAGTAGTAACTTTTAATCGTATCTGTAGTTGCCAATATCCTGGGACCATTTATATCAGGGTCTCCTAAACTCAACTAACATTGAGATTCAAGGAGAGAACTTAAAGAACACAGTGTTGGCCTTATATTGTTCTGTCAGTTTGAACCTGGAGCACTGCCTTTGGTTATGGCTGGCATCCAGCCAGTACGGATGTAAGGCTATATCTGATATTTATGGCAATAGTCATCTAGTCAGTGTCTACGCCTTACTACTG
Source organism: Phocoena sinus (assembly GCF_008692025.1). Taxonomy (NCBI): domain Eukaryota; kingdom Metazoa; phylum Chordata; class Mammalia; order Artiodactyla; family Phocoenidae; genus Phocoena; species Phocoena sinus. Next base: position 88,191,406 of record NC_045769.1, on the reverse strand, counting down.
CTTAAATATTTTATATATTATCCTTGTCTTTTGGATCTGTTCCTTGTCTTTGGGGCAAATTAAGTAAATAAGTTACCTGAAATGTAATCTCAAACAAGCTGTATGCCAGAAATTGAGAAATGTATTTTAAACACAGTAAAACCTTGCAATAAATCAGAATCAGCTATAATAAGAATGCTATTGGCCCTTCATTATTCAACGTTTCATTAGAAAGTGAGCTTTTTTTTCATCTTTTAAGAAGAGTAGGCAGAGAGCACACAGAGGCAGCCCTGACTCAGGAGATAAGATGTATTCTACATTTCCAGTAATTTTTCTGCCCAAATCTTACCAGATTTGTCTGACTGAATTAAAGCAGCCTCCAACTAACTATAGAACCATGTGACTGTGAGATTTCTGAATATACTGTCTCCATACAAAAGTCCCAGGCAGCCACAAAACTCAGAATGGTCCTCAGCTATATTTAAAGTAAACAGGTGCCACAAGGTGGCACCAAACCATGGATGAAACCAATACCAATCAGCTGGCTGGATGACAGGATAGCCCCTGTCATTTAATTAACCTCATAACAATACAATCCTAGTTTTTACATGATTTATTATTCCTTGGATTTTTTTATTACTGTTTGGATCCCATTTATCTTGACTTAAAGGGATTTTACTCTACAGGTAAATAAAACAAAGAGAAGAGATAGAGACATCAGTCAATCTGTAAAGACAAACAGGAAAGTCTTCCATAATAAGAGTTGCGAGAGACATAGGAACTTTGAGTTTGGATAGCAGAATGTCTACCAACTGTGAAGGATGCCTATATGCAATTCTACAAACTGGAGAAGGACTCAGTTACATCTTCCCACATCGGCAGCATTTTCTTACTGTGTGACATTGTCCTGTAACAGCCAGTATCCCAAGAAGTATTTCCCTGAATTAAGTGGCATAATAGAAGTAGCTACTATCTATTCACCAGAATGTTTGTCAGTACAGTTTGTATAACAAACCTTTGATGGCTCCCCTCTTATTTAAGAATACAGAATGAGCAAACTGGACCCTGGCCTTCCTTTGATTTCTTGATATGTGTATGTCTATACACACACACACACACACACACACACACACACACACACACACACACACTCTAGCTAGACCCACAGAACTATTTTTCATTAATTTTGTAGTATATACTTGTTTATAGCTGAAGATAGAGTATCTTGTTAGATTTTGTATATTGCTAAATTTTGTGACCTGTATAGTAAAAAATAAAAGCAATCATATTAATCGTTTAAAACACACCTTAGCTAAACTCTGATTTTAAAGACTAGAAACAATTATTTATACAATGACCATTTTCCCTTTCTTCCTAATAAACAGAACACTAATTTTCTTTTAGGCTATCATGTGTCCAGCTAAAAGATTACATTTGTAAACTTTTTTTTTTTTTTTCCAGCCAGTAGTGGCCAAAAAGCTATAAGCAAAATTGTCGGTGGAACATTCGGGAGAGTGCTTTCTTGCTCATGGAACTCAGACATGAAGGCAGGAGCTAATAAGACAGCCATCTTAAGACTATAAGGGCAAAGCTAAAAGTGTCACAGGTTTCTAGGCCTTGATCATCCAAAGCCACTGAATCAGGGCTAGCAACTGCCTATTTCTAGATTTCTCATTATGTGAGAAATTAACTGTTCTGTGTCCAAACCACTGCCATCTTTTTTTAATAAGTAACAGAATCTAATCCCAACTGATATAGCGGGTAAATAGCAATCATCTTCTACCTGTCTTGAACATACAGGTGCTCTAAAACTCAACGTGAAGCCCATACTCAATAATAATAATAATAATAAATGTTTATTGAAATGTATCAAACTAACATTCTGCATAGCTTTTACTATTTATAAACTGAGTTTACAAGCACTATCTTATTTGACCATTGCAAAACTTCAAGTAATTCAGTCATTACTTATTAGGCATTTACCATATGCCAGGCACTGAACCAGGTGCTGGAGGTACATATTGTAAGCAACACAAAACCTTATTTGAACAAATAGAGCTCATATTCTTGAAGAAGGTAAATGAATAAATAGAAAAAAATTTTAAATTCAGTACAATAAAAAAGAAATAGGGGCCCAAGATAAAAATATGGAACAGAATGAGGTGCTTCATAGATAGGTCAACAGAGATGGCATTTTAAGCTGACATCTGTAGAAACTGGCTATGGGAACAATGGGAGGTGGGCATGAGGAGTGGGTGCAGAGCCTCTGAGGCAGAACAGGCAGATAGAATGAAGGTCATCAAAAAGAAAGAACTTGGCACATTCAAGGAACTGGAAGATTAGTGGGGATAAAGTAATGCACAAAAGAGAAGTGCCTAACATGTCATAAATTCTTAAGAAATAGTTGTTGAAAACTACAGTGAAGTAATTCTATGAATTAATTAATTGTAACTAGGACTGAAATAAAATATAAAAAAAAACTTATGCTAAAATAGCTCAATTTTTAAAACTGAATCTGTAACTTATGGTTTACCAACAATACTCTCCTTATTATAAACTAAAACATAATAAATAGATAACAGTAGAAGAGCTCATTGATAACACTGATATATTCTTAAACTTGCAATGTTTTTTCGTAGTTCAATTCACTTTTCGAGTATTCTTAATATTAATTCATTTATTAGAGTGTCCATAAAACTTATTAGAATCAATAAATGAGATTGAAAGGCATTAGAGTAATGGAAGTAATCAAGTTAACTTTCAACATTTTCTTTACTTTGCACTATGCTCTATGTATGGTCATGCCCCATCAGATACTAAAAAGGTTTTAGTAAAGTTTGTTGAAGAGGGTAGGGGAACTTTCTTGCGAAATAAAGATGTCAACTGCCTTCATTCTGAAAGTATCTACTTCTATTTGATCAGGACATATAGAGAGTAAAATTTCTAAATACTTGATATTAAAATGAACAGAATCTTTCATCTAAAACAGAGTTACTCCTTATATGTCATTTTGGTGATTATTTTAACTTACAGGTTTTAGATTATCCTAATATTTTTAATTTACCCAAGATATACATGAACTTGAAAACATAGTCACAGCTACATCTTTACTTTGCCCAGTTTTTACAACTGTATGTTTATAACCAAATTTTAATGAGGAGGTTGTTAATTCTTCATCTTCTGAGTATTACTGAGCTATAGTTTATTTCATAATATCTGCAGATTTTTTTTTTTTTTTTTTTTTTTGCGGTACGCGGGCCTCTCACTGCTATGGCCTCTCCCATTGCGGGGCACAGGCTCCGGACGCGTAGGCTCAGCGGCCATGGCTCACGGGCCTAGCCACTCCACGGCATGTGGGATCTTCCCGGACCCGGGCCCGAACCCGCGTACCCTGCATCGGCAGGCGGACTCTCAACCACTGCGCCACCAGGGAAGCCCCTATTTTTGAATGTATAAGAAAGCTATTATAGCTCAAGCATGATAATGAGTATTACTATATTGAATGAATCTGAGTATGCTGAGATAAAATTGCATGTCCTAGGATTTTTTTTAGTGAAGATTTTCCGTACCCCATGTCTAGAAACTATGATTAAGTAAGTCATTGGATAAACATTGAAATATTTATTTTAAAAAATCCTAATCATTATGGTGCAGAAGCTTTGACCAGCTTTTGGGGAAAATAAACAAGCAAGCAAGCATGCCCTCAATCTTCTAGTTAGCCAGTAAAGGTTTTCCAAAGAGTTAACCAGAGGAAGAAGACAGTATTGTTTCCCAAGAGCAATAGTACAGGTTTTGTCCATTGTGTGGACAAATAAATATATATTTTTATTTTAAATAACTGAGTATATCCTGAGAGTGAAAATGTAACCTAGCTGAAGAGTCATTTTAGGATTGTTTTTTAAACTGGAAACTTTTCCCCCCTAGCTGTCTGCGGAAATAAATTATTCTCCTAATTTCCTGATTTAGTTATAGTCATAGTGTACATAAAAACAGATTTGATTTTCTTGGAATCAAACATAAAATGAAAGCCAAGGCCTTATCACTGAAACAAGACAGCAGTTTTGCAGAGCTGTGTACATCCTTTGAACTCAGATGACATTGTCTCAGAGGAAAAGATGTTTGATGAGTTTTTTACACTTTAAAGCTCTTTCTAAGGAAAATGAGCTGGGGATCTCTTTTGGTAGAATTGAAGGGGGTGGATCATTTTGTCTTCAAAAGATGAGGGAAAAAGTGTCATTTTCTATTTCCCTTAAGTATCATTCTTTCAAATGCTTGTGTGACAAGAGGTTCAACAGGCTTAGATTTGGGGTTTTAGTTTTCCAGAAATGCATGTAGGACTTAAATGGCCCTGCACATCAAAAGGAAGAGAGAGAGAGAAAAAAAAAATCCCCTAGAAAAAAGAAAATAGTGCAGAAAACTCTTGAAAAATATAGTTCATAAAACTGCTACAATCTATTCAATATCCTACAATTTAAAGGGAAATTAACAACTGAAACTCAAAACTGAATTAAGTAACATTTTGTACATCTAATTCAAGTTGTCAAATGATAAACCAAGTGAGAAATGGTGTTTAGAGATAGAAACTTATAAAAGCGTTGGTTCATTTAACAAATATATATCATGAGCCAAGTTCTGTGCTAGGTGCTATTTTCATATACAGAGGATGAGGTTAGGTTGAGTAAACAAAGAATAATGAGAAATAAGGGGATATAGAGTGGAATGAGGGATGAAAGTATGAAATGAACGGAGACTGAAATGATGAACAATGCAAGGAAGAAAAGCCAAAACTGGAAATATTGATGTGTTGAGAATTGTGAAGGGTCTGAGATTTTGTACTACCTACAAGCTCACAAATCAGTCTGCTGCAGTTTCATAGATGGTAAAAGACAGAAGATTCCTGGGTCAAAGACAAAGAACTTTTACTCACTGCACAGCAAGCAGCCTGTGCTTCATGTCCACATCAGTTTCCCTTGCTCTGCAGATCCCCTGAAGACAATATGCAGAGAGGCTCAGGTGGATAAAGTACACACAGTGGGTTTGCATCACAGCTAAGAGAACTTAAAATTTAAAACTCTGAGTAATATAAAGGCAAACCTACTAGTGAACGTTTGCCCCAAAGTGAGATATAATCTTCATTATCCTGAGCAATGAACAAAACTCCGCTACTCCAGAGGAAGATATTACACCTTCCAAATCTGTGTGCTATACAAAATTCTTGAACAGAGCCATTAGTGCCTCTAGTTTATAGATGGCCAGAAACACAAGAGATCCATAGAAAATTGTCTCCCAAGAGGATGCAGAAAGTACAGGAGTTTCAACTAGCATTCTGTAACATTGGGCCATCATTGTGCCATATGATCTTTTAAAACTCTACTCAGCTGAGTCAGTCCTGAACAAAGCAACCGTAAATGTCTTGCTCACTTATAACACATACAGATGTACACAGCCCGTGACAAACTTATAAAGACATAGTTTTCAGCTATTTTTACCATATATGTTTTAAAAGTGATTTTAAAGGATCCTAATTAAATATTGTTATTTATTCTTTTTTTTAAAATTATTTCTATTTATTTATTTATTTATTTATGTATTTGGCTGTGTTGGGTCTTCAATGCTGTGCACGGGCTTTCTCTAGTTGCAGTGAGCGGGGGCGACTCTTCATTACGGTGTGCAGGCTTCTCTTGTTTCAGAGCATGGGCTCTAGGCACATAGGCTCAGTAGTTGTGGCGCATGGGCTTAGTTGCTCCGTGGCATGTGGGATCTTCCTGTACCAGGGACTGAACCTGTGTCCCCTGCATTAACAGGCAGATTCTTAACCACTGCGCTACCAGGGAAGTCCTGTTGTCACTGCTTTTAGAGTAAAATCTATCGTTGTAGTGTTTGCCAAGTCTAGCAGCTTTAAGCTGTTTTGTTGTTGCTGTTGTTTTTTTTTTCGCGGTACACGGGCCTCTCACTGCTGTGGTCTCTCCCGTTGCGGAGCACAGGCTCCGGACGCGCAGGCTCAGCGGCCATGGCTCACAGGCCCAGCTGCTCCGCGGCACGTAGGACCTTCCTGGACCGGGGCGCAAACCCGTGTCCCCTGCATCGGCAGGCGGACTCTCAACCACTGCGCCACCAGGGGAGCCCTAAGCTGTTTTTTATAATTTTCTCCGTGTCCTGATCACGCTCATTTCTGGCCGTGAACAAAAACAAGGCACTTCAGCCTCATTATTGTGTTCTTTCACAGAGGCAATGACAGTACATTTGAACCTAACAAGACAGAAATGCTTTTATTGTGTTTCAGCATGGATCACAGTAGTGCTTTATTGTAATCTAAAATCTTGAAATAGTAACCTAAACTCTGTCTCTGACAATTTATTTAACCTGGAGAGAGAGGTGACCAAGATGGCCGAGTGGGGAGAAACTGAATTCACTTCCTCCTGTTGACATACCAAAATTACAACTACTTACAGAGCAACTATCTCTTAGAATGACCTGAAGGTTAGCAGAAAGAATTTTCCACAACTAAAGACATAAAGAAAGAACCACAGCAAGATGAGTATAAGGGGCAAAGATGTAGTATAGTCAGGACCCACAACCCTGGTTGGCAACCCACAAACAAAAGAAATATCACAATCATACAGGTCCTCCCCAAGGATTGAGGGCTCTGAGTCCCATATTGGGTTACCCAGCCCAAAGGTGCTGCACCAGGAAGATGAGCCTCCAGAACATCTGGCTTTGAAAAACAGTGAGGCTTATGTTCAGGAGAGCTGGAGGACTATATAGAACAGAGACTCCATTCTTAAAGGGTGTATGAAAATCTCATAAGCTCTGAGTCCCAGTGCATGGACAGCAGTTAGAAAGGGGTCTCCACCTGACGATCTCAGAGAGCCTCCTGGAGAGGCAGGAGGCAACTGGGACTCCCTGTAAGGACAGAGACACTGGTAGCAGCCTTTTTTAGGAGATCATTCTACCATAATAACACCGGCACTGATAAGTGCCATTTTGGAATCCTCCCTCTAGCCTACTATACTGCCTGGGATACAGCCATACCTTGCAGCAGGCTGGCACTAGGCCTGTGTCCCCCCACTGGCCACAGAGACAGCCCTGCAGGGACCAGCTCCCATCCTCCAGTGGGCCAGCACCAGTCCTGCAACCTCCCTGGACCACACAGACAGCTGGCTGGTACTAGCCCGGAGCCACCCCAAGCTATGCAGTCAATTGCAAGGGAAACCTAGCCCACCTTCCAGCAGCCCAGAGCCACCACACAAGGCATGGTCTCACAGCCAACTGGACTGGGGGCCAGCCCACCTACTAGTATGCCCACAGTAGTCGACCCCGCCACAGCAAGAGCACATGCAGCCCACACAGGGCATAGCCCTAGAACATAGAGCTCTGGCAATCAGAGGGGTGTGTGCTGCTGAGCCTCATGATCTAGAAGACAAAGTAGTGGAAATCACCTAATCTGTGCAGAAAAAAGAAAAAAAAAGAATTTTAAAATATGAGGATAATTTAAAAGACCACTGGACAACATCAAGCTTACTAACATTTGTATTATAAGGGTCCCAGAAGGAGAAGAGGGAAAGAAAGGAGCAGAGAACTTATTTGAAGAAATAATAGATTAACACCTTCTTAAGCTGCAGAAAGAAACAGACATCCAAATCCAGGAAGCACAGCATCCCAAACAAGATGAACCCAAAGAGATCCACACAAAAACACTTTATAACTAAAATGTCAAAAATTAAAGATAAAGAGAAAACTTTAAAAGCAGAAAGAGAAAAGCAAAGAAGCTATATACAAAGGAACTCCCATAAGACTACCAGCTGACTTTTTAGCAGAAATCTTGCAGGCCAGAAGGGAGTGGCACAATATATTTAAAGTGATAAAAGTAAAAAAAAACAACAACCCTATAACCAATAATACTCCACCCAGCAAGGCTATCATCCAGATCTGAAGAAGAGATAAAGAGTTTCACAGACAAGCAAAAGTAAAAAGAGTTCAGCACTAGAAAACTGACTTTAGAAAAAATGTTTAGAAGACATACATGTAGGATCTGAAAACATATGCAGTCTGCTTTTTGACATCAGTGCTAGCAATATATATATATGTATATATATAAATATATATATATATATTTTTAAATCTGTTTCTTCAGACAAGGGAAGCAAAAGCAAAAGTAAACAAACTGGGACTACTAAATCAAATTGAAAAGCTTCTGCACAGCAAAGATCAAGAAAATGAAAAGGCAACCTACTGAATGGCAGAAATATTTGCAAATGATATATCTGATAAAGAGTTAATAAGGCCAACAGACACAGGAAAAGAAGCTCAACATCACGAATCATCAGGGAAATGCAAATCAATACCACAGTGAGATACCATCTCATGCCTGTCAAAAGGGCTATCATCAAAAAGACAACAAATACAAGTGTTGGTGAGGATGTGGAGATTGCTGCACTTACCCTGTTGGTGGGATTGTAAATTGCTTTAGTCATTATGGAAAGCTGCATGGAGTTTCTTCAAAAAAAAAAAAGGCCTACCATATGATTCAGCAATTTCACTTCAGGTTATTTACCTGAAGAAAATGAAAACAATAATTAGGAAAGAGATGCAGCCCTATGTTCATTGCAGCATTATTTACAATAGCCAAGATATGGAGGCAACCTAAGTGGTCATCAATAGATGAATGGATAAAGAAGTGGTATACATACACAACGGAATATTACTCAGCCATAAAGAAAAATGAAACCTTGCCATTTGTGACAACATGATGGATCTAAAGCATATAATGTTAAGTGAAATAAGTCAAACTGAGAAAGATAAATACTGTATGTTATCACATATGCGGAATCTAAAAAAACTAAACAAGCAAAAAGAAATGAAAACAGATTTATAGATGCAGAGAACAAAGGGGTGGCTACCAAAGGTGAGGGTGTAGGGGTTTGAAACAGATGAAGGGGATTAAGAGGTACAAACCTCCAGTTATAAAATAAATAAGCTATGGGAATGTAATATACAGCATAAAGAATATGGTCAATAATACAGTAATAACTTTGTATGGGGACAGATGTTTACTAGATTTATTGTGACAATCATTTCATAATGTATGCAAATGTCAAATCATTATGTAGTACACCTTGAACATAATAGTGTATGTCTACTATATTTCAATTTTTTAAAAAAACAATAATTTGAGAAGATAGATGCAGCCCATGTTCATTGCAGGATAGCTTCAATCATATGTGATAAATTATTTAATAACCAATTCTGAAAACTTTAGGCCCAAGTTATAGCAATTGCTAATTTCTGTGGTAAATACCTCTATTACGGCCAATTTAAAATTATCAACGTGATGTCACTGAACACAGGGTTGAGAAGATAGGTCATATTTGAATCTTGTAAGGTGGCTTAAGCCTGCTCCAGCACACTAGTGGATAGCTCCATCTATCACTTATACTTTCCATTTGTAATGTAGCTCACTGGAAAATTGGAAGGCTACCATTCAATTTGTAGTTGGCAAAATAAAATTTATACTCAGGTATGATAAGGGACAAGTCATCACAGAGAGATTAGAGTCCTCTCCTACTTGTGAATATGGAATTTATACATTACCTTATTTACCAAAGTAGAGAACACAGCTTCATCAGCCAATAGCTTTCTCCACCTGCACACATGCTCATCTTGATAACTCACCAGCATGTTTCTTCAAAATTCAGCTCTGAAAAATCTCAGCTCATGCAAGTCATACCTGAACCTACCTCTCATCACAATCCACCAGCCTCTACTCTGCATTTCCATTACATCCTCAAGTCTTTTTGTCAAGTCAAGGAAATTCTCAGGCTTTACCTCATTATATTTTGCTCTCCCCTATTTTCTGTATTCCCTTCCTCTGGTACTCCTTTGAGATGCATTCTGTCCTTATACCTTTTATTTATTCTTTCATATTTTACATCTTTTCAGTACACCTTGCCACATGCTAGGATTTTCTTCAAGTCTATCTTCAAGTTTACTATTTTTTTCTGCACCTGTCATTTATTTTAATATGTCTTTTGAGTTTTTAATCTTACTTTTTTCGTCTTAGTACCAAATTTTTCTTGAGAAACAGAGAGTGGAAAACTACAGTTTTTGGCTGAGTGTTCAAGATAATTGGTATTTATTACAACACAATTGGCATAAAGTGATAAAGTGGAATTGTCAGACATTTTACATCTGCATTATTTTTAGAAATTAAAAGAAAAAGCTTACCACCTACAATGCTATCAAAGTTTCAGTATTTGCCATCTATCCCTTAGAAAGTAGATATATATTTTAAGGTTATTTCAGTTTTAAAGATGTGAAATACAAGTTGCTGATATATTCCATGAGATACAATTTTTTTCCATATGCAGTTTTTACACAGAAGTCATTTTTAGTTTCTAGTTCAATTCTATAGAAAGGAAATAAAGAAAAACAATAAAAATTATAATTTCACTAATTCACAGAATTGCTTATTTTTCAGCTAGAAAAAACGAAGTACATTCTATCTATGATATGTAAATGATCCTTCTATTATATTTTAAGACTGACAAATTTATTTGAAGTAAATTATTTTTAGGTTATATTGTTTCTTAACTCAAGAATATTGCTTGGTCAAATCTACTTTCCAAGAGTTACATCTGAAAAATGATTATGTAAATGGTTCAACCCTTGATTTATAATGATACATATTTATCAAGGAAAATCATATAATGGTGGAATATTTCAGTTTGAAGGCATCATAATATAGAACTTCCATTCTCATTCATGATGCAATATGGGTATACTCACTATGACTATAACAGGGTCATCTTTCTACTGCTAGAAAAATTCTCTGGTAATCAAGAACATATTATGATTGTCCTTAATATGTATTTTTTAAAATTTATATTTGGTTCTTATGAAAACATGTCAGTCATTTTTTAATGGAGCTCTGTTTTTTCTGGTGGAATCTATTTCATTTCTAATCTTTGTATTCAACTGAAATACACTCATTTCGTAGATTTTTTTCAGATTGCCTATAATCTCAAATTCTGAGGAATCTCGTTTTTTGTGATGACTTTTGCAAATGGTTGATGACTTTTTGATATGCAGTGTCATTTTCATTGTGAAAGCACCTTACATGGATAGATGTACTCTGGCTTGAGGAAGTATTTGCTACATAATAGTTTTGCATTTGCTCTTTCCATAGGCCACCTGGTTTCACTGGTCTAAAGGCAATTTTACATGAATTGTAGACTTGGAGTTTCCAGTATCTGAAAAGATATTATGCATCTGGATCCTCAACATAAGTCAGTTTTTAATTTCTCACAAAAGACTTTTCTTTGTTAAACCAAGGACCCAGTATTGACAAGCTTTCTAGTTTTTATCTACTTTAGTTCCTCTTTTGTGGTGGTGATAGCCATTCTAGGGTCCTATCTTTAAGGCAGGAATCAGTTCTAACTGCTGGCTTTGTGCAAGCGCAGCGCCATCTTTTCATTTCCTTGGTGACCGTGAAAATCTCTGACCCCAGGGACTACCTGCCTCCTCAACCTGCCATAGCAGCAGGCTGCAAGCTTACTCCTTTAGCTTCAGATTTCCTTTTTAATCCTGTCTTTCAGTGAGTTTCACTTGCTTTTCTGGGATGCTTAGCTATGTGTTTAATATTTTGTTAATCCATAGTTTTTCTTGCATTTTTAAGCGTTTGCAGTGATATGGCAGATCCATATTAGCTCAATAGGCAATGTTGCTAGAATAGGAAGTCTCCATTTTGCACATACTGTTACGGCATGAGCTTCATGTTTTGTAACTAGCTTGTTTCCTTTCCTCTTTCTCTCACTGGAGTAATATACTCTGGGGCTTTCAAATAGGGCTGGAGGCCAGGACTTGGGACCTGGCTATGTACAGATACCCAGAATCTTAAGGCTCCAAAAGTACATTCCTGATCCAGGAGCCTTGAGACATCTCCTTCTGGCTACTTAAGTCAATAAAAGGAAGATAGACCTTACCCCTGTTACAATATCCAAACATGTAACACGAAAAGAATGAGCCAAGATGTGATGACAGTGCCTTGATAGAGGTTAAGGGGACGGAAGGGAGGTGAAGAATTTTGTCTCTAAAGTCTCACTTCTTAGCAAAATGACTTTTGCACAATGTGTATAAAAACTATTTTTCTTATTTGGCATTCAGTGCCCTACAAAATCTTGCCCTCACTGCCTGCTTTCTAGGCACACATGTCTCATTGCTATTCTTCAAATTGCCAATCCTGCTCTAACTTGGCATTTACTCTTTCTTCTGCTTGGACCACTGTTCTCCATATATACCAGGTTCCTCCTTGACTATTTTCATGTCTTGTGCCAAAAGTCACGTCAGAAATCTCACTCATGAAAACCCTATATCTAACCACCTTCATCTAGATGCTCTCCTTTTTCTCCTGTTTCTATGAATTACCTATGACTTGATGCCAAGGCTCATCTCTCCCATTTCACTTACTCAGGGTCATTGTTTCAGGGAGCATCCTTTTTATGTTATAACAACAAATTTTCCCTCTCTACTACATCATTTCAAAATCAGCATAGAATCAAGCTATTATTATTCTCTGAGCTGAAAAACAAAACATTTTCTCACCTGCTTCCCCCTCAAGGCACTGCATATCTAACACATATATAACTTCCTTTTAGATTATGATTTCTTGGAAGAGTTGTGTATACTTGCTATTTGCTGATCTTGCTTTACTTTCTCCATAGCTCTTACTACTCTTAAACATTATTAATGTGTTTTTATTCTTATTTATTGTCTCTGTTACCTCCACCAAATTACATTAAAAAATCTCCAAGAAATTGCATCCTTGGAGCTTGGTGTTGTGTCTAGAATAAAGTAAATATCCCAAATATATTTGCTGAATGAGTGAGTGATTGAGTGCACACATTGTTTTCCTACAACAGTATAACACTTGATTGTAAGAAATGTCACATTTATTTCTCTTTTTATAAATAATCTAAGTCAGGTCTTATTCTCACCTACTTTCTCTAGTTAGAATTAAATTTCCATCATGCTTGGCCCACCCTCCTCCATTCTACATCCAACTTTCAGCTCTTGAAACTATACGGGATTCCCCGCTGCTTCCATAGTCCTCAGGGAAGCTCCTCCGGTCATTATGAATGTCACTGAAATACGTCTTGTCTAAGTTCAGGGGCATAACGTGAAATGGGCGGTTCTGATGCTCCTGGCAAAATGTGGGGTGTGGAGATGTGTCCACACTCCACCCCAGAAATCTCACAATGTTGGACTGTTTCACATTTTATTCTCTCTTAAAAACTCTAACTCTTGACAGGGTGAGAGAGAGTCATGGACATATACACACTAACAAACGTAGTAAGGTAGATAGCTGGGGGGAAGCAGCCGCAAGGCACAGGGATATTAGCTCGGTGCTTTGTGACAGCCTGGAAGGGTGGGATGGGGAGAGTGGGAGGGAGGGAGACGCAAGAGGGAAGACATATGGGAACATATGTATATGTATAGCTGATTCACTTTGTTATAAAGCAGAAACTAACACACCATTGTAAAGCAATTATACCCCAATAAAGATGTTTAAAAAAAAAAAAAAAAAACAACTCTAACTCTTCACCCCATTTTCACCCATTCTAATTCTCATTCCCATCTTTCTCCTTAACTGATAGAATTGTAATCAGAAGAGAACTTCCACTGACCTCAAATACTGTACCCAGCTGCAAATTTGTGCCTTGCCTATGTGCTCTGGCTTCATTTCTGAATGAAATGCTTGCTTTCAGCCAAGGCTTAGGCCATAAAGCTACTTGTGCCTGAGATTCTATTCCCACTCCTCTGCTTCAGGACTGCATCCCATAACACTTTTCCTTTCTATCTGGTATAATCAGTTTTTCCTTCTATAGGATCATCTTTACTTCTTCTACTTCTATTCTTTCCTGTAGAGTAAAACTCCAAAAAGATATCTGTTTGCTGTCTTCAATCTATTAAAATAAGATTTTCTCACTCATATGCTACTAAAACTTTTATCATGGTCACAACGACCTGTATGTTGCTGTATCTAAAGGTAATTTTGCCACTTTCATTTTACCTGAGTTTTCAGTGGCATTTGACAATTTATGAATTTCTCATCCCTGAAAAATATTTTCACTTGGTTTCCAGGACATCAAATTCATCTGTTCTTTCCTCCTTCCTTCCAGACTACCCTTTTTACATCTCCTTTGTGAATTTTTCCTCTCTCCCAATCTTAAATTAAGCATAGATCCTTTCCTTGAAACTTTTCTCTTTTCTATATACACTCTGTATCTATATTATCCAGTCTCATAGTATTCAATGCCATTTTTATGCTGATGAGTTCCAAATTTATATCTAACCTGGACTCCCTTCTTGACCTCCAGACCTTCATATCTAACTGCAAAATAGTCAACTCCACTGAGATGACAAATAAGCATCTCAAAGTTATCATGTACTACAAACCAACATGCCCCAATGTACCAGCTCTTCTGAAGTCTTTTTTGTCTCGGTTAATAGCAACTCCATTCTTCAGCTGTTCAGGTTGCTCAAAAGGAAATGGTTGTTGGATCCATTTTCAGAACACATACAGAATTTGATCATTTCTCCCTTATACTTGCTACCATCACTTTGGTCCAAGTCCCAATCATCTCTGCCATGGATTATTGCAGTAGCTTACTAATTGGTGTCCTGGGTTCTATTCCCATTCTTTTGGTCAATCCTTCATACAACAGACAGAATGCTCCTGTAAAATTGTGAGTCAAATTATTTTAATGTTTCCCCTTCTCACTCAGATTTTTCAAAAAGAGCAGGAGAGTCCACGTGGTCTAGGCCTTATTACTTCTCTGATACTATACCCTATACTCCTCTCTCTCACTCATCTATAGTCACACTGACCCCCATGCAGCTTTTCAATGATCCCAGACACAATCTTCATCCAGAGTTCCTGCACTTCTATTTCCTCTCCATGGAATACCCACCTCCCATCTCTAAATCCACATGGCTAGATCCATCACTTTCTTTAAATATTTACTTTCCTTGGTAAGACCTCTCTTCTCATCTGATCTCAAGTCTTATACCTTCTGAACATTTTATGTGCCACTTCACTGCTTTTGTATTTCTTTCTTTATCAATAAATTAGTTTAATTTATCTTTTTTCTAATATTCAGTATATCTAAAGCTTGCTATATTGCCTGGTACTCAGTAAGTGTTCAAGAGATGAACAGACGTTGCCTCCAGATTAAAGTGTTTGCCAACAAGGGGCAGCTTCTTGGGAGTGGCAAGCTCTCCTCCAGTAAGGGAAACCCATCTCTCTCTCTCATTCCTATCACAGGAAATCGAAATCTTTCCCAATCTAAGTCAAGCCTTTCTTCTCTTTTCTACTCTCCTTTAGTGTCTAACTCATAACATCTGCTCAGAGGGCCTATAAACTTCTGTTTTTGTTTTCCCTAATCATACACAAACACACAGACACAATACTAGTTAATATTACCTGAGACACAAGAACCGAGACCTAAATCAGTTAACTAGTTGTGATACAGGAGGGGAAACAAGGCTTTGTGAGGGATTTATCTGAACCTATATTTATAACAGAATTGGGTTGCTGGAACATAGTTCATGAATATATTTTATTTTGCTATATTTTTTTGCCAGATTGCTTGTCAGAATGGCTTCAGTTTATAGTTCCACCATCAATATATGACAGTTCCTCTCTATAAATTCTCATCCAGATTTTTGCCATTTCAATAGGAGCTAATTTAACTTGTTTTTACAGTGACTACTGGGGAGGTGTACATCTCTTTACTTATTGATGGATACTAGTTCAGTCCTTTTCATGAATTGTTTATTCAAATTACTTTCTTATTTCCCACTTAGGTTTCCTACTGACTTACACAAATCTTTTGTGAATCTATGTATGTTCTACTAGTCTGTTATTTTTCTGTAACTTTGTTTTATAATTAACAGAATTCTTTAATTATTGTATAGTTAAGTCCATATATTTTTGCTCTTTTCCTTTTAATTTAGGGATACTATTTATGAAAGTTGCATTTTGCAAAAATATATTTCTTTATATTTTGTATCAGCAAAAGGATTTACTTTTCAAATGTAGATTTATTCCATCTAGGATCCATCTTTGCTTGTGGTCTAATGTAGGGGCCTAACTCTATTTTCTTTGATTTAGTGAGTGTGTCTTGCCAGAATCATCTACTAATCAATCTGTTCCTTTTTGTCTACCGTATGATTCCATCTTTGTCATATATCAAGTTCTCAAATAAATATGGTCTGCTATTGGACCGGTACTCTAATGTTTTTTTTAATACTGTGGCCTGGACTATGTTAATATCCGACTAGTAAGTCATCAGTCTTTGCTTTCTGTTTCAAAATAAACTTAGGTACTTTGGGACATTTGTTCTTCTATGGAAATTCCTGGAATAGCCTGTTGTGTTCCTTAAAAATTCATCTGCAATATATTGAGATTTTATTGAATCTACTTGTTGATTGACTTGGACAAACTGACACATTTTCACTGTTACTTGTCTTATCTATGCACATAGTGTATTTCCATTTATCAATTATTTTAATCTCTTCAATATAAATTTAAACATAGAGAACTTTGGGGAGATTTGATTTTAGTATGAGTCTAATGCTAAGTCTATCATTCCTGTCAGTGAAGAAGCAAAAAGAAACACCAGGGGTGAAACTTGTCCTCGGCATTACTTTGAGTTATGCTGAATAAAACATGGTTAGGAGATAGCATAGTGATTTAGAACAATCACTGTGGGATCAGGGCCCTTGGCTGGACTCCTGGCTCTACTCCTTACTAAACTGGGCAATTATATAATCTCAGTTTCCTCATAAGAAAGAAAAAAAGAAAGTATAATAACATTGGTTAGCTCATAAGGTTGTTGGAAGGATTAAATGAAAGAAAAAATGTAAAGGCATTGGTACAATTCTTGGCTTATAGCAAGTATTTAATAAATATTAGATACATATTGAGTGGCAAGTGTCAAAGCCTAAGCTAGATCCTCAATCGTAATCATGGTAAATACATTTCCTCTAGCCACCAAACCCAGGTATATCACTGCCTGAGTTGCTCCCCTCCCATCTTGTACAAAGAAAATGTGCTTTGTCTTTATTTAATGTCTACTTGTTCATGATCAAAAATAAACACTGCAAATTTATACCTTCAAGTAGGTGTTTGTGTTTATTTATTTCCCATAAGGGTACATTGGTGTTTTATATTTTTTCTATTCCAATATCTGTTATCAGTACCTATGTAAAAGGAAAAGCCTATTTCCCTTGTTCTAGATTTATGAGCCTGACTTGGACTTACAAAGGCTTAAATCGAGTAGGATGTACTAAATTTATCTGATGTTTCTTGGGAGGCATCATCATTTCCTAGCTCATGCTCATGTATAAGTCTGCAATTCTTCATTATTTACAACATATTTAAATCTACTTACTTATTTTTGTTGGAGGAGGTAATTGGGAGAATGTGACCTCCAGCTGAGCTGCAAACTGGACCCAGGCAATCGGAGGCTCCTCACCTCCTACCCTGACCCTGGAATATATGTTCTGCCCACCATTCCCACAGCAGGAGCCATTTTCAAGGACGCAGCCTTGAGGGAGCAATGTGTTATTGAGATGGTCTGGACTGTATGCATGACTGAACCCAGTTAAGTCCTCTATCTAAACTTAAGATTCTGGTGGGCAGGCGCAAAGATCTACTTGTCTTGCGGCCACCCAAGACAATCTTTGTAGGTAAGTTCCTTTGCTTTTTAAACCTGCCACCTACCAATCTGGAGTGGTCTGCCTCTTTCTTTGGTCTCTTCTTGCCCTCATCATATGGGGGCCAGTTTCAGATTTCACTGGGGGAGCTGCTGAGTGTACCAACCAACAATTTTATTCTGGTAGATGGATATTTTTTATATGTATGTTTCCATTATATAGATAAATAACCTTAATTTCAGAGAACTTAAGTGACTTGGCCAAGGTTAAATAAACAGTAGTGTCAGAACTGAAGCCTGAAATCTGGTTTCCTCACTTTCATTACCATGTCCTTTCTATTTTCTCTTCAATGTTAAGGAGGAACATTGAGTGCAAACCTTCAGGGCTCTAAAAACTTAAAAAGGTGTATGCTGGAATGACAATTGACAGTGAGCTCTAGGGTGAATCTGAAATATGATTTTAGAAAGAAGAGTCCTAGAGAAATTAGATTAATTTGCAGGGACATACCATGCATATCTTGGGCCATATACACCACATATATTTTTAAAGTTTTTCTTTATGTGTGCCAAACATTCCACACCACTGAGAACTACTACATAGATTTCTAGTCTGATGGGTTTGTATGACAAGAGATTGTGATTTAACTTTCTCACATATTTGGAAGGGAAGATTTTCCTATTGTGAATCTCCTGCAGTCTCACAAAACCAGCCAAGCTTGCACGCCCAGGAGCTCACTTCTTGGATCCCATGGCTCAGTAGAGAGGCACACCCTAGGGCTATTTTGAGTCCCCACCCCACCCCAAACGTGTCTTGGATGGGTGGAAGTTTGACACAGAAGGGCACAGAGCAGCATGCCAAAAATGACACCCCTTGGAGCCTTTATTTTCCTTCTTAAGTCAGGCCACACAGAGAATCATTTAGCCACAGCAAAAGCTCTTCAGCACATATCAGAACTCCTTAGGAGGGGCTTCCCTGGTGGCGCAGTGGTTGAGAGTCCGCCTGCCGATGCAGGGGACACGGGTTCGTGCCCCGGTCCGGGAGGATCCCACATGCCGCGGAGCGGCTGGGCCCGTGAGCCATGGCCGCTGAGCCTGCGCTCCTCAACGGGAGAGGCCACAACAGAGAGAGGCCCATGTACAGCAAAAAAAAAAAAAAAAAAAAAAAAGAACTCCTTAGGCAACTGCGAGAGAGGACACACAAATGTGAGAGCCACCTAGAGCAAATGTCACAGTATGTGCTGGATGAGCACATTCCATTCCCCCACGTGGCAGCGGGGCCCTGGGCTGTGTTCTCTGAAGTTCTAATGCAAGCTGTCCAAAGCCTCATGAACTTAGTAATGGAGCACCTCTTTGTGGGGCCCTCTGTGAGTTAAAAGCACCAGCTCTGTGAATGGAGATGGTCTCTTGGCTTCCCAAGCCAATAAGCAGAGCCTCCTGAAGGCATATGGACATGCTCTAGCTGACTGAGGAGAGCAGGCTTTAGGCTTAAAGCCCTTGCTAGAAGGCAGAGAAAGAGGAAGTGTCCCCGGTGCTTAGCAGGCTGCCCCTCTCCCTGCTAAATTTTTAACCATACATTTTGCCCCATTAAATCAGAATTGATGAAACCTTTACAAATGTGCAGTGTCTGAAAACTGAAAATCACACTGAAAAATAACAATCTCGTTGACTATAGAAGGCAAGTTTTTCAAATCGAGTAATGATGTGATGTGTGTGGTTAACCGTATCTACGCAGGAAGTGGTTTATTTAAAAGTTTTTGTGCTCACTCCACACCCACCCCACCCCACCCCACCCCACCCCGCCTTTTTTCTTCCTCCAGTACTGAAATTAAGCAGCATCCAACCTAGGCCTACTTTTACTGACATGTGACTTGACTTTACTGTTTTCCGTTTTTGCTAAAAGAGTCATTAACAGAAGTTGATGGCAGTTTCAATAACAAGTCAGCACTGAGGAAAGGTAAGTGAGCTCATACTGAACGTGCAATTTAACCTTGAAAATATCTGACAGAGTATCCTATGCTTCAGTGGGAATGTATAAACTTTTCCTACAAAATTGTGATGTTTTCATTTGTGATTGAAACATCAGTTTGTTTCCTTTGGTGTAGAGAAGGATATTGTTTTTAAATTTGCAACAGTTAAATTCTAAAGTACTTTAAAAGATCGTATACTAAGATTTTATATGAAAATATTAAAAACAGAATAAGGTATAGTTTTAGTTTGAAAGTGCTTTTAAAAATTGGGACTTTGTATCTTTAACTGACTGCTTTATAAAAATATGCACTCTTCATGATCCAGATAATAAAGAGAAAAAGGCATTTTGTAACAATTAGAAATAACATCTGAATTGCATGCAGTGTGAAAGATACCCACTGTAAAGTGTTGTAGTAAAGTTAGCATTAGAAAGCCTTAAAAGGTGTAGTTTATTAAATTTACAGCTTATTAAATAGCTATTAAAAAGCAGGAAATTTTCAAAATGCCAAAGAAATTTCTCTATCATGACATCTGATTTTTTCCCTAAATTTTATTTAAGATATAGTGTGAAATGAGGGCAAGTTTCTATTTCATAAGCAAAACTGTACGTTTAAAGGAGAAGTCACAGATGACTTCACAGGGGGTTACTTCTGGGAAAAGAGGCAAATTAGAAATATACTTCTGTTATTTAGGTAATTATATAATTTTCCTTCTTTGAGATTTCTAAAACAATAACCTCAGAAGTTAAAAGGATTTGTTAATCATTAACTGACAAGAACTTTTCTTGTATAGCGACTTCTTGCTTTTATAGAATGTCTTTGTGTGCTGTAACATATGTACGAAAAATATAAAAGTATTGCTCATCTCAGAGACAAATACCTAAAATAAATCTGACTGTAGATTTTTGAAGGAATTTTAATAAAAGCTCCAGATACAATCCACCCTTCCGTAATATTATTTTTATTGTGCTGTTGGATGGGGGACATGAAGGCCCCACAACACCTATTTTTTTGTATTATTAAAAAACGGTTACAGGGTTGATAAGTGGCAACAATTTTCTTTTCTTTTATTGTCTTCTATTGAAACACTCATATAAATGTTTTTTGATGTGGTCAATTTGGTAGGAAATTATTAGTTATCCTAGTACACTCCATTTTAAGACCTCTTCAATTGTCAATACTGAAGCTAGCTACTTGTTGACTATTCAAATGATCATGAAAAAACAGAGATTAGGACTTGATGTTCAATACATTTTTTATTGTTAGAGTGTAAGAGAACCTTGGTAATATGTATTTGCTTTGATATTCTGATTAGCTTTTCAATTTGCTGCATTTTCTCACAATGGAAAGCGTTATTTAAATCTGTCTTCAATACTGTGGCTCTGAACCTCTGCATCTACAGAAGCTTAATAATTCAGATAGTTTTGGTTGATACGTTATTACTTTATTTCATTTTATTATAAAAGAATATCACATGAATAAACATATGTAGTACTTACATATTAGCAAGAATGAATATCCACATAAGCCTTTGGTACTGAAAAAAGTCCACTACAGTTTTTTAAATAATTTAATATGTTTATAAGCCAAATCTTTGTAAAATGATTGTTCCCTGCAGAAACTGTTAAATTAAAAGACAAATATTTTATGAAGTATGTATAAAATTAAGAATTAATTAAACATACTTAATATGGATTTATAAAGAGAAATAAGTAGAGATGATATTCTGTAACCTAAGATGCTCTCAGAATTGTTTGTAAAAATTACTAATGCATTATCTCTGGGATGTAAAGACCAAATCTTAAGAGGGTAAATTACAAATGAGTTATTATAGGTAGGTTACTATATCTTTATGTATTTTAAGCAAATAAGAAACAAATTTTGATGAAATAAAAACAATGCAGAGAATCTCATTTGGAAAGTCTTTAAAAAAAAAAATAGGGGGCTTCCCTGGTGACGCAGTGGTTGAGAGTCCGCCTGCCTATGCAGGGGATGCGGGTTCGTTCCCCGGTCAGGGAAGATCCCACATGCCGCGGAGCGGCTGGGCCCGTGAGCCATGGCTGCTGAGCCTGCGCGTCCGGAGCCTGTGCTCCGCAACGGGAGAGGCCACAACAGCGAGAGGCCCGCGTACCGCAAAAAAAAAAAAAAAAAAAAAAAAAAAAAAAAAAAAAGCTTTTCTACTTGGGGCCAGGATTCAGCAAAATTCAGAAAGGAGACATTTCCCCCCCTTGATATTCCTTCTCTTATTCTTTTTAAGTGTTCTGTCCCAGAGTGGCCTACTCTGTCCCCGACTTAAGGTCTGCCAGCCTTGGTCCTAGAGAAATACACCCTACACTTTTCCTTCCATCACACTCCCATTGTTCTTAAAATGTACTCATCCTATTTTCCAGAAGTTAGGGCATCTGATAAAAATAATCCATGCTCACAAGAGAGGGCTCCAGAGCTTTGTTTCTTGTAACCTGTAATTCAGGCCTCCCTTCCTCCTCCCAGTAGAATTTTAATAAATTCTCTCAGCAGACAGGATCCAAGGGAACAGCTAACTGTTGAGGACCTCAGTCTCAAGTGAGGAGACTGATGCCATTACAAACAGTTTGGGGAAAATATTTTGGGGGAGAAAGAGTGTTTTGTTAACCATTCGTCTTGTCTATGGCATTTAAACAAAATTTCTGAGTATGTTTTATGTGAAGGGTCCATCACAGAGATGTGTCCATTTCTCTAAGATATTCCTTAAGAAATATACATCTTTCTTGTAGTGGATGAAAATTAACTGCACTACATCTTCAGACTATTTTGGTATTCCCATACACTTAGAAACTATCTAACATAATCAAAAGTTTTACATATGTATTTTAAAAATCATTTAATATCCTGAATTTAGCACTTTGGGTACCATATTTTTTGTATTGCAAGATAAATGTTATATAACTAAACTATAAAATGTACTTATAAGTATTCTAAATTTTAGCTTACGGTAGACAAAACTCTTTTGCTTGCAAATGATAGAAAATAAGCTAAAGTTAGCCTAGGCAATAGAGATAGGCACTGATTTGTATAACTGAAAATCCAAGGAAAGAAAAGTCAGACTGGATCCAGCAGCTCACACAGATTTACCAAGATCATTTTCTTCATCCCTTAGCTCTTTTTTTTCACTCCACTATAAACAGTCTCTGGTAGAAGCTCACAGTAAGTTGACCAGAAGGCTCCAGGTTTACCTCTGACCCTTTCAGCAAACTTTGTACAAAAGAATGCCTTTCCCCCATCACCAAAGCAAAGGTACCTCAGATTGAGATCTGATTGGACTGAAGTGGGTCACGTAACCATACTGAACCAATCACTGCCTCTGAGACACAGACGCCCTGCGTGACCAGGCCTAAGGTCACTGGCCCACTCTTGCATTGATGAGCCACCTGCCCCTGCAACACCTGGACTCTCCGCTGAAAAGAGGGGTCCCTACACTGAGGAACTAAAATTCTTCCCCCAGAAGAAAAGCGACTTTATGTCTTAGAGGTAATACAGCCATAGAAAACTACCACACGGCCACATCGGGTCACATTTAAAACCAGTACTTAAATTTTCCAACCTCTGTAATCAGACAGAAAGACGGCGTCAGTTTAAGCACAGGTCTGAATGAAGCAAGTGTTTCAATTAAACTGAATTTTAAAGTATTTTTCAACAGCTACTCCATGTACAAACCCCTGCCCCACAATACTTGTCTTCTAAAAGCTTATAATCTAGTAAAAGTACAAGATTAATAATTATAATGCCAACAACTTTTTATCAAGTACCATAAAAAGATATAAGAAATATTCTATTAGGATTCAGAATTTCATCAAACATTTTTGTCTTCCTGTTATATGGCGGGCAATAAACTAGAACATTTTGCAGGTGTTATATCATTTATCATATCCAGTCAGAGAAATCAGGGCAGTTTTGGAAGAAATATTTGTACAGTAGCTCCCCCTTCTCCAGGGTTTTGCTTTCCGCGGTTTCAGTTACCTGCAGTCAACCACCGTCCGAAAATGTTGAAGGGAAAATTCCAGAAATAATCCATGAGATTTAAATGACTCACCTTTCTGAGGTAGTGTGAGGAAGTCTCGATGCCGTGCTCCGGGCCGGCATCTTCGCGTCCAGCGTTTCCCCCGTGAGGCACTGAGCTGCCTTCCCGCTTATCAGATCGTCTCTCTCGCGAGTGTGAGGTTTGAGGTATCGCGGTGCTGGTGTTTGCGTCCCCTTTAATTCGCTTAATAGTGGCTCCAACGCGCGAGTAGTGCTTCCGGCCAATCGGACATGCTAAGGCATATCCTTGCAGTGCTTCCTCTAAGCGATAGGGTGCCAGAAAAAAAATTCGTAGTCCGAGTTTGCCCAGATGTACTGTACGGACGAACCTGAATTTTCTATCCGTGAAATTGTGAAGAAGGAAAAATAAATCTCTGTCCGTTTTGTTGTGGCACCTCCAACTGCAAAAGTTATGGCTGCAGTGTGTGGTAAGTGTTTAAGATGAAAACGGCATTGAATTTGTACGATATTGTGTGTGTGAGAGAGAGACAACATTAACATAACTTTTATTTTTTTAATTTTTTATTGCTGTACGCGGGCCTCTCACTGTTGTGGCCTCTCCCGTTGCGGAGCACAGGCTCCGGACGCGCAGGCTCAGCAGCCATGGCTCACGGGCCCAGCCGCTCCGCGGCATGTGGGATCTTCCCTGACCGGGGCACGGACCCGTGTCCCTTGCATCGGCAGGCGGACTCTTAACCACTGCGCCACCAGGGAAGCCCCACATAACTTTTATTACGGTATATTGTTATAGTTGTTCTATTTCTTTATTAGTTGTTGTTAATCTTTTACTGTGCCTAATTTATAAATTAAACTTTACCATAGGTATGTATGTATAGGGAAAAACATAGTCTATATAGGAGTCGGTGCTATCGTTTCAATATCCATCGTGGCTCTTGGAATGTGTCCCCGTAGATAAGGAGTGGGGGGTGGACTACTGTGATAGTATCCAGAGAAAGCTGGAACTGGGGAGATGAGAAACATTCCAAAAGACCGGAAGGGAGTGTGTCAGGGGACAAACATGGAGTATCAGAATTTCCCAGGCGGAGTGAGTTGTCTCCTGTTGTTAGCTGTAAGTATACTAGCAGGAGGTCAGGGCAGACGGTTTGAGATTCTAATAGGGTGAACCTGCTGAGCAGATCATGACTAAGGGCTGTAAGTACCAACAGGGTTGTTGAGCAGGGGAAATTCATCGCTGGATGGCCACGTTTTGCATCTGGGTGGGCTATCTAGCATCAGGATTTATTTACTTCTTGTATATATGTCACTATTGGTGACATACTCTTTAGGGTGATTTGGAGAAATGGTGGTCGTCTATGAAGGGAGGTATTCCTTTAAGACAAGTCACTGGCGCACCTCCCCAGGTGCCTCGAGGTTCTTATATAGGCTGTGGTTATAATGATTTTTTTTCATATTGCAGAGCTTTGTTGTGTTGTTTTTAATTTGAGAATAAGTGATACAGTGAAATGGTTTGAAAACAAACAAAACCTAAATATAAATATTTTAGTGAAAGTCTTTCTAACATTCCTATTTCTATATACCTCTGTTTACTCCCACCTTAACCCAGCAGGCAACCACTTTTCAGTTTTATTTTTAAATCCTTCATTGTTTCTTTATGCAAAAGCATGTATGTATATACGCACGTGTGTGTATATATTATATTAAAGGGAGTTCACTATATACACCTCTGCACTTTTTTTCTTTCAGTAATATCTTAGAGATATTTTAATTATAAAAATAAGAAACTGTCTAATTCTCTCTCTCTTTGTTTATAGTTGTACAGTGATCCACTGTGTGGATATAGCATACTTAATCAAACCAGTCTAAAAGAGTCATGGGTGTTTTCAATTTTTTGCTAATACAAAGAATGTTTTAATATAATTGTGTACATTTGAAAATATATCTATGGAATGAAATCCCAGAAATTTCATTTATTAAAACTATTTATTTATAAGCCAAGAGATAAAATAATTTTGATAGTTATTGCCAAACTATCCTTCACGTTAGTTGTAACTTTTTGAATTTCCACCAGTACTTAACGAGAGGGCTGGTGGAAGCTCCATAGCTTTTCTAACAGATTGTGTTACCAAACATTCCAGGTTTTGACAGTCTGTAGAAAAATGTATCCTGATATAGTCTTATGTAATATTTCTGTTATTATGATTGAGGTTGGGCTTGTTTTTAAAAGAGTAAAGGTCTATTTGTTTTTCCTAATAACAGAATGTATCCTTTCTCAACTGCATAATTAAGGACCAAAAGCATTAGTTAAGTTCAAGCCTAGAATGAGATGTTAAAGGAAATAAGGAATCGGGGCTAGCATATGTAAAATACTCTTTTTATAAAACTTGAAATAAGCAGTAGCTAAAAGAGGATGAAACATGAACACTGAAGCGAAGGAAAAGAGAAAAGGAATGAAAAATAAGAATAAATAAAAAAAAGAAAATATATCCAGACATCCAACAATGTCTCAGAGGATACGAGGACAGATGGGTGTAATCACTAGCTCAAGTAGATAAATTAACCTGAAACAGAAGGAAGAGCACTTTAATGAGTGTGCATGTAGATGAACTGGATACAGATAAGATGAAGTGAGGAGAGGAAGGTGAGGAATATTTGCTTCATGGATTCTATCTTCTTTGAAATGGTAGGAAAGTCCATTTGATGAGAGGGAGTATTTAGAGGATGCCAAAGAATATGCAGACTATCTTATTTTAAAAATTGGCCTCGTCAAAAACATATAGTACAACTGTGAATTTTAAAGTTGATTTTTCACTTTCAATGGGCATCAGCCCTATTCAATTCCATAAATTCCATATTTATTATTCCATAAATAATTTTGAGCTCCAACTAAGTACACTGTGTTATGCTAAGAATTATTAGTGATACAGAGACTCAGTGTGCTAACTAGCCAGTGAAACCATCTTAGGTAGCTTAGTGCACAAATACAAGAATTTAAATATAAATTTATAAGTATAAATGCAAGGCCTTAGAAATATTAGAGAACATGCTATGTCAGAGTCCCAGTGGTTTCATTTTACCAAATCCGATGGCTATTTATGCATCTTCATATTATCCATATCTGAGTTGCATTTGATGCAACTGAACATTCCTTCTCTCTTGAAACTCCCTCTTCTCTAAACTTCTATATTTCATTCTCCCAGTTTTTCTCCAAACTATTTCAATGCTCCTTCTCTGTCTCTTTGCTAACTCTTCCTCATTATCTAACCCTCTAAATGTTAAAATGTCCTGTACTCAATCTTCAGATTTCTACCTTTCTGGTCCTAGCTATCGTCTTCTTAGTTTATTCCTAGGTGCTATTATTTAGTGCCATGATTTTAAATACTATCTATATTCTTTTTTTAAAAAATTTTTTCATTTATTTTTGGCTGTGCTGGGTCTTCGTTGTGGTGCACGGGCTTCTCATTTCGGTGGCTTCTCTTGTTGTGGAGCACGGGCTCTAGGCGTGCAGGCTTCAGTAGCTGTGGCTCACAGGCTCTAGAGCACAGGCTCAGTAGTTGTGGAGCACGGGCTTAGTTGCTCCGCGGCATGTGGGATCTCCCTGGACCAGGGATCAAACCCGTGTCCCCTGCATTGGCAGGCGGATTCTTAACCACTATCTATATTCTATTTAGACCTCAAAACCAAAACTTTTTGTTTTTTAACACTAAAACTGTAAATGCAGTTGCCTACCTATCATCTCCAGTTGAATGTTTCAAGAGACATCAAAATGAGTATGTTCAAAACTAAGCTCTTATTTACTCCCCACTTACCCACCCCAACCCGCTTCTCTCCTATTTTCATTTATCTCATTTAATGGCACCATCATTCATATCTCTGTTCAAGTTAATAAATTAAGAATTACCCCCAATTCCACTCTTTCTCTCATACTCCCTACACCAAACCACATCCAATTAATCAGCAATAAGCAGAGCCTGCAAAATTGACTTACCTCCCATAATGCTGTTTACTTTTCTAAATGATGGCTTTTGAAAAGTTATATCTTTTTTTTTATACTAATGGCTCTTTTTATTTTTTGTTTCTTGGTATAATGAATTTTCCTCAAAAAACCTGCTAAATGAATACACTACGATATATGACATTTAGATGACATCACAATTTTAGATAAACCACGCTTACTAATTCACTTTCTAGTTTCAAGTTAGAGAAGAATCATACAAAATATATGGAGCAATGTTGATTTGAAAATTTTTGAATGAACTCAAGAAGGTTGAAGAAGTAGCAACTTGTAGAACATTCCAGTTGGTTTGTTGGCCCTAAATTTTTTTTTTTTTTGCTGTAATTTATCATTAAGTATGCTCTGACAGCAAGAAAACTGTAAGTTTCATAAACATTGAAAATATTGGTGACATAAAAGATACAGAAAAAAAGGAAATTTAATAAATATACTTTTTATATTTTATGTACTTTTTTTTCAAATTGTTGTTACATAAACCCATTTTTAAAATCTATTCATGCATTTTTATATTTATAAATGTTGATTGGGTATCTTGAGCTTTTATTTAACTGTTTTTCTTTTAGCAAGAATGAATTAGACATTAAGCAAGGGGTAAATGTGTATCAAAATATCCCAAATTTAATCGCTTTTTACCACCTCTACTGCTGTTACTGCAGAGTCCTCTAACTCATCTCCCTGATTCTAATTTTTACATGATAGTCATTCTCCAAAGAGTAGCCAGAGTGACTTTATTAAGACTTAAATCATACAATTCTCCAACTAAAACATTCCAAATGATTTTCTATTATACTTTAAATTAATTCAGTCTTTTTCCATGATTTGTCAGGCCCTCTATCTAATTACTCTGCTTTTGTTTGCTTAAATAGCATTTTGGATATGAGGAATCATTATTACATTGTTTAGTGGCTATCTTTACCCTGAACTGAATGGTCCATGAAAGTACTGACCTTGTTTACCTTTTTACTATTGAATACCTAGAACCTAGAACAATGGTAGACATATAATAAACACTCAATAAATATTTGATTAGTGAAAGAACAAATAATATAAAAGCTGACTGTGGGCTGTAGAGTCAGGGAAGGCTTTCTGGAGATTTGTGACTTCTCTTGGATCTAAAAAATAAGGTAAGTTTAGGGGAAGAGAAGCTAGAAACGTATTTCAAACAAATGACACTTTATGGGTTCATTTTGAGCAACCTGGCAGTGATGAAAGGTTGGAATGGAATGCTGGATCCGTTATATACCGTGGCACTTTTTTGAAACTCAAAACAAATAAGCATCTGAAAACGTATTGCATAAATTGGTAGAGAACACCAGCTACTTCTAAGCATTTAAATTTTAAGCTGTTTTTCTAAAACTAGGGTATTAAAATTGAATAATTTTGTTTACTTTAGATTCATTTCCTAAACACTTAGAGAACTTTTTGTTTTAGTCTCTGCTGATGTAATGACAAGCTTAGAGTCAAAATGAGATTTCTTTTTAAAATAGAATGCTCAGGAAATTAAGTGCTGAGTCGGGGGAAATTTTTTTTAATTTATCTTTCCACTTCAGTTAATTTCATATTAGAATTTTAAGGGATAGAAACTGAGCAATGAAGTCCATATTCATCTTATTTGGGAAATCAAGTAGTCTTAGCCTCTATTTATACCTTGATGATTCTCCTAAAGGAAGTAGAATGTAGGACGAAAAATGAGTGTTGATTACCCAAGTGGTGCCTCCAACACTGTGGTAGGTACCATGGTGTTACCCCAAGCAAACAATATTCCCTTCTTGTCTAGATGCTTACAGTAGCATGAGACATTCATTAATGTAAATTATTAGAGTGGCATTATTAATAATAATCATCAGAGCTATGATTTATTCAATATGTATTATGTATCAGGTGTTTTGCATACCTAATAGTATTTGAATCCCACAAAAATCATGTAAGAGAGTTAGTATCTCCATTTTAAAGATAAGGAAGCTTAGGTTAAGTGGGTAAGTGCCCAAATTTATAATGCTGTTTGGTTGGTGGGTTATGATTTGTAGGCAGATTTGGGTAATGCAAAATCTGTGTTATTTTCACTATGCCATGCTATAATTTCTAATCCTGTTAGGTGTCAGCAGTTAAGTGTTACTGGACTTCGTTCATGAGGCCCTATAGTCTGAAAGGGTCTAGAAGGATCCTGCTTTGTTTGATATCTAAAACTATGCCATCTGTGGAAAACCTGTTGCTTTTTCACTATATACATATATCCTTATGTAGAGATGTTATAAAATATGTGAGGAAGAAAACATTTTTGCCTTAGTTTTTGTCATACTGTAGGTACTTTTTCTATTTCACTTCTTCTGTCTTCTCTGGACCCTATGTCTCCCTTCTGCCCCTAGATTCCTGATT
This sequence comes from Phocoena sinus, assembly GCF_008692025.1. NCBI lineage: Eukaryota > Metazoa > Chordata > Mammalia > Artiodactyla > Phocoenidae > Phocoena > Phocoena sinus. The sequence goes on along the minus strand of NC_045769.1, from coordinate 88,161,338 downwards.
CCTTCTTAGAATCATGCTGTCCATTATGGTAGAAACTAGCTACAGATGGTTATTTAGCACTTGAAATGTGGCTAGTTTAAACTGAGTGTAAAATAAACACCAGTTTTTGAAGACAGTACAAATAAAAAAGTTATAAAATATCTCCTTAATATTTTTACATTGATTATATGCTAAAATTATAAAATTTTGACATAGTGGGATAAATAACATACATTATTAAAATACATTATTTTAATATAATCACTTATTTCATTTTACTCATCTAGTATGGCTACCAGAAAATTTTAAATTATTTGTGTGGCAAATTATTTCTAGTGGATGGCACAGCTTTAGGCCATCTCCTCTTCTCACAAGACTACTTTGACATTCTTATCCACTCTTATGATTTAGATTTAATCAATATGGTCCTTAATTTTTTATCTTTGGCTTTGGTCTCTCTCCCAATATTGTTCCTTCTTCCAATTGTCACTTGATAACCTCTTCCATGATGTCCCATCAGAAGTTCAGACTGAATATGTCTCATGTTAAACCTATAATCTCCCCACAGAATCCCCATTCTCTTTCCAACTTCAGTTAAGCTATCTCTGTTCTTCAAATCACTTAAGTAAGTGAGCTTGGTATCTCCAAGGACTCCTGTCCATACATCCAATCAACTGTCATTGTTAGGGGCATCCATTTCCTTCTTTCTGTGTTCACTTATTGTCATAGTTACTCATTTGGATATCCATTAAGTCTTGTCTAGACTATGGCAAAGGGGTCTTATTTACTTTCATACTCATTTCTCTTACCTCTTTAGTTTGCATATTTAATATTTATTTTATGTCTTCATGGTGATGGTTGGGTTCAAGTTAATTAATACAAGTAAGAATTTTTATGACCTAGTTATATTCTATTTAGAGTTTTAAAAGTGATTTTGCATAATTATTTTATGTGATTATTCTAGCAAGCTAGTGGTAAAAGCAAAAGATTTAGTAGAAGACAAGGAAGCTTGGAGAAATAGAAGTGTTTGAGGACATGCTGAGAACATATTTCTCGCAAATTCTGGTCTAGAAGTTTTTTATTTCTTGTGGAGATAGTGAAGATTTTTTTAAAATTTTGGAGTATAGTTGCTTTACAATGTTGTATTAGTTTCTGCTGTACAGCAAAGTGAATCAATTATACGTATACATATATCTACTCTTTTTTAGATTTCCTTCCCATTTAGGTCACCACAGATCACTGAGTAGAGTTCCCTGTGCTATACAGTATGTTCTCATTAGTTGTCTATTATACGTAGTAGTGTATATATGTCAATCCCAATCTCCCAATTTGTCCCACCCCTCCCTTTCTCCTTTGGTAACCATAAGTTTGTTCTCTACATCTGTGACTTTATTTCTCCTTTGCAAATAAGTTCATCTGTACCATTTTTCTAGATTCCACATATAAGCAATATTATACGATATTTGTTTTTTCTCCTTCTGACTTACTTCACTCTATATGACAGTCTCTAGGTCATCCATGTCTCTGTAAATGTCACAATTTCATTCCTTTTTATGGCTGAGTAATATTCCATTGTGTATATGTACCACATCTCCTTTATCCATTCCTCTTTGATGGACATTTAGGTTGCTTCCATGTCCTGGCTATTGTAAATAGTGCTGCAGTGAACATCAAAACGGGTGCATGCATCCTTCTGCATTGTGGTTTTCTCTGGATATATGCCCAGGAGTGGGATTGCTGGGTCATATGGTAGCTCTATTTTTAGTTTTTTAAGGACCCTCCATACTGTTCTCCATAGTGACTGTAGCAATTTACATCCCCACCAACAGTGTAGAAGGGTTCCCTTTTCTCCACACTCTCTCCAGTATTTATTGTTTGTAGATTTTTTGATGGCCATTCTGACCAGTGTGAGAGATAGTAAAGATATTAAGAGCACTGCCTGGGAAGTCAGAAAAAACAAAGTTCAATCTTGGGCTCCACCACTTGCTAGGTATTGTATATGTTATATTGTACAAGTTACTTAATCTCTCTGAGCCCAAGTTTCCTTATCTCCCATCCCTGGAGATAAAATGAGGAGTTTCCTCACAAGATAAAAAAAAGAATGTATATAAAGAACTTTGCCTAGTTTGTGTCTCACAGTATTGTTTTAGAAGGGTTAAATGTAGCATGAATAGTAGTTATAGTAGTAATTGTTTTATCAGGTTGTCTTGAATCAAATGATGACCATTCTCCCCTTCATTATGATATAAAAATCATGCCAGGATAATTTTGATTTATTTCAATTCTAAGTATTATGATAGGATTTGGAACTCATCAAAAGCAATTTCTTGCTATTAGTTTCATTTCCTCAATACAGCTGTGTGGAGGAGAAGGAAGAAGACTCACTCTTTTCTTGTTTGTTTACCAATTTTTGGTTGATATGGAAATTTTCCTCTGAGCAGCTCAAGATGTGTCCTAACCAAAAATACCCTTTAATTTTGAAGAATCCATATTCATCACACAGAACAGTTTAAAAAGTGAAAGGCAGCCATTGACTCTTGGACTTAAAATTAAAATGAAGCAAAGAAGAACTACAGAAACCAGGAGAGAGAAAAAAAAAAGTAGAATTCTTTTCACCCACTTTTATATTATACCTAATTTTTGCCTAGGGTTATAAAGTATTAATGCAGATTGTTCATGAGGCATGGGGGCCCTAGCAAAATGATTCTGAGGAAAAAAATAAGGTGTTGGGATGTCCAAGGTGCTTATCCAGTTAGTAGAGTCTTTTTCTGTTTTTATTCTGTTTTGTTCTCCCCCTGAGGAAACCTGCTCAGGTTTCCATGTATGGAGGTTGACTGAATACACCAATCTCAGTCCTAATCCTGAAAGCACTTGGTATTAGGATATCCGTTAAATGACAGCAAGGTGTGGCAGTGGGAAGTGACTGACAGAATGCTAGGGAGATAAGTGGCTGTGGTGCTGTCCCTGGAGAATTAGCTGCATCCTACAGGCCAGAGGGCTTTAGGTTAGAAGTTTGGCTCTAAGAAAGTGGATTAACAAGTGGGCCATAGTTTCAGGGTGGGAAATCAGCTTGAAAGGAAAACCAGAGACTAGTCAGTATGGCAGATGGTTAGGGAGTATGTCTTCAGTCAGGGATGGGAGCAAGTTGAGATGCAGTGGATGTTCTGACTTCCCCTAATCATCATGCACTGTATCCCAGGTCCATTTGGCAGCTTTTGATGTGGAGAAGTAGGAAAGAAGCATGAGAATCCAGTAACACTTGGGACTGAGAATCAGGACCATTCTAATATGGTGGCAAACCTGAACTTGTTGGAAATGCTCATAGTACTGGCAGAATTAGAGGCAGAGGATTTCAGTCAGGCACCAAATATCTGTAATGTTCTTGGTACGATGCAGAGCAACAACACTGAAAAAAATACAGCGTCTGACTTTAAGGATCCTACAATTTGGCAGAAGGCACATGCAACTCAAATAGATAACAGAGAACAAAAGAAGTCAGGATATGATTATCTGCCAAAATATAATAGGAACAGTAAAGGAAGTCAGAGCAGAGAGGGGGCAATGGGAACTTGCTTAGCAATAGCAAAGAGCACAGCACAATATCCTACTCTTGGTAATTTCAGATCATGTTGAAAAAATTGTACCAATAAATGAAATAATGTTACTCTCCAGTGAACCTCTTTCTAAAGCAGAAGTACAGAGTCTCAGTTTTGTTCTCCATTTTCAATCCTACCAGCTTGGATTTTAAAATAATAAGATACTGAAAATGATATTAATTTAATATGCAGCAGAAACTCTGCTCAACCCTCAAATCAGAGGAGCAAAACTCCTAGAAGTGATTGACATCTCGGGTCACAGTCACGGATATTCCCAGATCAGTCAAGTTTTCTATGCAAATCAAGGGGGAAGGGAGAGAAAGTCTGAATCAGAGAGAACTTGTCCTATTTACAAGATGTTGAAGCTGCCCACCTCCACCTGACAGTTACCATGCATACCCTGAGCAGTTTTTCACATCTCATTATTTTTCGAGAGAAGACACACAGATATACATTTTTTTTTAAAAGTAAAAATTCTCATGTTTCAATTGGAAACTGATTCAAAACACTCCAAAACATTGTTCAGGCCCAACAACATATGTCTGTGGGTTGAATTTGGTTGGCAGTCTGCCGGTTTTCCACCTCTTCTTGAATTTATAGCTGTTCCTAAGAAAACAGGAGCAGGGTGTAATGATTAGAGAGAACTAGAATCCTCCAACTAACTTCTGTACACACAATAAATCGTAATAAGTGTTTAGAGACTGACTAGCACATTGCTTTATGAAAAACCTCCATTTATCTGCAACTTTTTCATTTAGGTCCTTGTTTTGTTTGTCTGCCTTTCATGACTAGGCTCAGTTTCCTTACTTGGAAGAACAAACTCTTCTGCTACCAACCCTCTTCAAAGCATTTTTTTAAACATTAAGATATGTCTCCAAAAGGTTAACTTTTCTAAATAATAGCAAGTATAGTAATCCTTAGTTTCCCTGATTTTCACAAAATCACAAGATATTGGATTCCGACCAGAACATCTACACTTTTAAAGGATGAATTGTTGTAGGGGAAATAAAAGAGAGTTTAGTATGTCTTAAACGGTGATAATAATAGTAACAACAATTTAAACATATGTGCACACATGCATACACACACATGTGTGAAATTCACAGTGCATAGAATGAGGAAATGTAGCCCAAGTGTGGTTGTATAACCCATTTTATCATATGTGTTATCTATTAATAGATGATTATAAGTTCCAGAAGTGGTCATGACAATGGATATAAATGATATGGGAGGACAGACAGAAGAAGAATTACTGTTCAATAATTTTTTAATTAAGAAGGTAATCCTGATAGACATTTAAAAACTCTAACATTTATGAATTCCTTTTTTACTTCAATGTGTCCAAGCCAAAATCCTATAGTTTGCTTTATGAGGAGCCTAAATTAAGATAGAAATTTAGCTACATTACTTCAAATTACAGTAACACTCAATTAACTGGAACCTAGTTCGATAATGCATATAACCATCTCTACCTCCTACCTCCTGGGGAGAGGCCTCTGAACTCTACTTTGAGGAAAGAGAAGCAAAATAGGACTTATTTAAGTGGGAAAATATCCCCCAAACAAACCCTGGGTTGAGGTTCCTAATAATACAGCTGAAGCTCTTCAAGAGACTATAGCATCATAAGAGCCTTTAGTTAACCAGTCTAGAAAGGACACAATTTAAGATGTATAATATACAGAACATATTGAAGTATCTTCAAAGACTAGGATTGGAAAAACTCAGTCAGAAACTTTTAATTTAAATAATGTGGACTGCTAAATATTTTTTTTTTGCTATTTTGACATTCTTGGCTTCATGAAAGAAAGCCTCACTTGCACAAAATTTCAGATTAAATTTGAAAACAACAATATTTTGTGGAATCTGTTTTGTTCTCACACTAAACACCCTTTGATATTTAACAAGCAAGAGAACAGTTTTCCAAGTGTTCAAATTGACATTGTTTTACTCACACTTACTATGTTCATGATATAAACATTAAAAAAACAAACAAACCAAAAAAAACAACTTGCTGAAAGTTCTGCAATAGACCTAGATCGTTTGTGGTATGATACTACTGGGTTTTTCATTTATGTAAAATAATTCATTTTGCAACAGTAGTTAGGACTGGATGTATGTTCTGGATAGCTAAACATCATATTTTAATTAATCTCATAATAGGATACTCATAGTATTACTTTCACGTACCTATGTGTCTGTGTGTCAATTTTTATACTACCTACTTAGCTACCTGCTCACTTCTCTCCTCACTGTTCTCAACTGCGATCCACACCACTCCCCCAAACCACCAACATATTCCAAAGTGAGGTTTACTTCCAGAAAACTTAATTAGAGCAAAAATATTAACAAATATGAACCTAGTATCAATGGGCTTTAAAAATAAGACACTGTAGTAATTGGTAACATTTTTAGGACAATGCAGATACGAAATAAAAAATAACTTTATATAATTCTATAGACTTGTTTCTCATCAAAGTTCAGTGTGCATTTGAATCACCAAGGGTGATGGCCAAACATGTCCTTTCTCAGGCTCCTCCTCAGTCTTGCTGAATGGAAATATCTTGGGAAGGTGCAGCTAAATCTGCATGTTTATGAAGCTACTCACACTGACCCTTGAGAATCATTGCTCTATAGCTGTCTTCTTCCTCACTTCTAGAGATACCTTTTCATTTTCAACTGAAGTTGAGTTATTTGTGACCCTAACTCCCAGGAGAAATCTTAGCTTAATGCAGGTGATTTTTAACTAATTCCAGTGAAATGGAGTTCTGTGAGTTCAATAATAAATTATAACAAGTGATTATGGCTTTTAGTCTGCACTTGTGATACACAAATCAAGTGTGTTGCCCCCTTATTTACAAGTCCCAGTGCCTCAGCGAGTCCTTCCTCATTAGGCATTTGTCTTGTCCCTGACCATAGCTTCCTCTATTGGAAACCTGGTCATTCATTGCCTCATTCTCTTGCTAGGATGAAAGTCCTACCTCTCTACTGAGAGTCTCCCATGTGGGTAACTGAGCTAGCTCTGAACAAATACCCAGTGTTCAGAACTCTGACAGTAACAAACCTCCTGGTTGATAACAATCTGCAAATCTGAACTTCTGAGTATCGCTCCTCTCAGAATGGTTGTTTCTTCCCACCTGTTAGATAAATCTTTCTATTCAACTTGGATACCCAGTTGCCAGTATTTACCAAGACTGTAACCAGATATTTATGTAATTATTAGACAAAACTGCACCTACTGTCAATATTTGTGGATAGGAAAGCTCTCCAGTATCTGTTCACTCCAGATGGAGGGCCAGATCCTGGTCCTTTTTCACCTAGATAAATCACGAGAGATGACAAGTCCTTCTAATTAAAAAAAATACACACACACACACACACACATACGAATTATTTATATAGAAAGAACGTTATCCTGCCTCACACCAAACACAATTATTTCCAGAAGGATCACAGTTCTAGAAAAAAGTTTAGGGACTTCCCTGATGGCGCAGTGGTTAAGAATCTGCCTGCCAATGCAGGGGACGTGGGTTCGAGCCCTGGTCTGGGAAGATCCCACATGCCACGGAGTAACTAAGCCCGTGCACCACAACTACTGAGCCTGCTTTCTAGAACCCGCGAGCCACATTGAGCCCACACGCTGCACCTACTGAATCCTGCGCACCTAGAGCCCGTGCTCCGCAACAAGAGAAGCCACCGCAATGAGAAGCCTGCCCACTGCAGCGAAGAGTAGCCCCCGCTTGCCACAACTAGAGAAAGCCCACGCACAGCAACAAAGACCCAATGCAGCCAAAAATAAATATAAAATAAATAAATAAATCTTTTTAAAAAAAGTTTAAATAACAAAACTCTTTAGAGGAAAATATATGAATAGTCTTTGTAGCTTTGGATTAGGCAAGAATTTCTTAAGAGGACAAAAAAAGCACTAATCGTAAAAGGAGATAAATGATAAATTGGATATATTAAAGCTAAGAACCTCTACTAATGAACATACTACAGTAAGAAAGTAAAAAGCAACTTACAAATGAAAAAAAGGATCATTATTGCAACATATATATTAAAAGGAAACTTGTATCCAGAATATAAAAACAACTCCTACAAATCAGTAAGAAAAGCACAAACACCCTAATAGAAGAATTAGCAAAAGTTTTGCACAGGTGCATCCAAAGAATATCACACAGCAATCAGCTACACAAATGAAAATTTGAGTGAAATAAGCCCAGCAATTAAAAAGTATATACTCTAAGTTTCCTTTTATATAAAGATCAAAAGTAGGCAAAACTAAGAAGACAGAATGTTGATTATCCTTGGTGGGGTGAGGTGGGTAGTGACCGGAAGGGAGCTTCAGAGGGCTTCTGGAGTGCTGATGATGTTGAGTTTCTTGATTTGGGTGTGGTTACAGGAGTGTGCATTCAGTTTGTGACAATTCATTGAACTTATATGCAAGCACAATCGTATACATACACACACATAAACACAAAAACTATTTAAAATGTATTTTATGCATATATAATTGAGCAAGAGAGAAACGAATTTTTAAATGCATTTTAAAAGATATGCTGAAATGTTTTATCTTAATGGTGCTGTCATTGTCACAACAGTGGACTATATTACTGTCCCATTCTCAGACAGGTCCCTTTGGCACTGAAATATAATTCAGTCAATTCAGAGTTTGAAGACATGAGCATTAGGGAAAGACTAATTGGATACAGTAACAAATTTGCTAAATAAAACAAATGTCATCCACATTTTCCTACTGTCAATTACTGACTCCCGTTAATTACTGTCAAACACTACGCAATATGCAGCTTCCTCATATTTTAACTTGGGCAGGCCAAGATGGAGATGGAGGGAACCTGGTGTATTGCAATCAATGTGTGATTAGATTTAATCTGCTTGGTAAAAGGGCTTTGCAACTGAGTCATGTACTTTAGGAAATAAATACTATAGAACATGAAATTGGAGGAAACAAGCAGTCGCAAGTTGAAATGTATATTTGTGCACTTGATACTCTTCCAACAAAGATCAGAGAATGAGCCCTGTCCCAGAGGGTGAGACTGCTTGTTTTGCCAGTGTTTTTTAATTCTGTGGCTGCCGAACAACTTCTTCTACAGCTGATGTTTTCTCCTTAAGTGACATTTCATCATCCAGTGCCCTAAGATAGTCACCCTGTTTTCCCTTAATTGATACTTGTATGCAAGAGGCGGAAAATGGCTCAGCGTTTCTTGCTAGATTAGTTCAAAACTGACAGAGGAAACAGAGAAGAGATTGCACTACTTATGCCTCTTATGGTTCTCCTGTGTATCTAAGGAGATTGCCATTTCATAAAATTTCTTATGCTGCCTGAACATAATTACAATAATGCAGGCGTTTTGTTCCTATTTGCTTTTCTATTTTTTACTGCTTACCTGATCACCAGAGGGAAATTCAGAAGCAGTTTCACTAATCTTAACTTTATTTTCTTTTATGCCCTTAATAAGATGTAATTGTACCCTTAGACCTCCCTTCCGTAAATGCTTCATTTTGTCATTCCGGTGAAGCCTTTACCTTTCTCTTTATTTGATTGGTAACAAGAAGCATTAAACATGTACCTGGAAGTTCAAAGTGAGGTTCCTGAAGTTTTTCCCCCAGGTCATGGGGTGCTCTTTTCATAAGATTAGTGTTTACAAATAGATGCTGTGATATTTATTCTAATTTAAAGTTAATTAAGAAGCATCCCATGAGAATGCTCCTGTTCATTGTGCAGCCTCAGTGGCTGGAGATCCATTCTTCTGGGTCCTTTCCACCAAGTCTTTTGGGAAGGGATTATGCCTTAAACAAAGTCATCAACATTTCCAGGGATCTATAAGAGCCCCTTTTTTTTTTTAAGATTTTATTTTAGAATTTATTTTATTTTATTTTTTATTTTTTGGCTGCGTTGGGTCTTTCTTGCTGCACGTGGGCTTTCTTTAGTTGCGGTGAGCGGGGGCTACTCTTCGTGTAGTGCGCAGGCTTCTCATTGCGGTGGCTTGTTGAGGAGCACAGGCTCTAGGCACGCGGGCTTCAGTAGTTGCAGCATGTGGGCTCAGTAGTTGCAGCACACGGGCCGTAGAGCACAGGCCCAGTAGTTGTTGCTCATGGGCTCTAGAGCGCAGGCTCAGTAGTTGTGGAGCATGGGCTTCGTTGCTCCACGGCATGTGGGATCTCCCTGGACCAGGGATCAAACCCATGTCCCCTGCACTGGCAGGCAGATTCTCAACCACTGTGCCACCCAAGAGCCCACTTTTTTTAATAGAGCTGCAAGTTTCTCCTAATCCGGCCCTAATCAACTATCTCTCCCTAGGTTTCCCAACTAGCCACCCCCACTCTATCATTTATTGTGGATGTTCACTTTGCTTTTCCTGAAATCTTGTGATCTCAGCTTGCACTGCCCTTGATATCCCTTCTCTGCCTTTTGGATCCTATTTATCATACAACATCAAGTTCAATGTCACCTTCACCTGGAAATTGCCCTCAGTCCCATTCTCCATTGCACTCTTATCAGACTTCATTGTAAGCAAGCATGCTTATGTCTAACTCTACCCCAGAATTCTTAACAATTTTTGTAGAAACTGTGGGACCTAGCAAGTCAGTTTCTCAGGGTAGAGGCTCAATAATTATTTGAAATATAAAACCAGTTGCTTTGCTCCCAGTAGGTTGGAGACTAATGGGCTAAGGTGCTCAGGGGATGAGAGGAAGCAACAAGATACCAAGGTGGCCTACCATACAGTTTTGGTCAGTACTTATTCTACTTAAAACATATTTTATATTTTACTTGTCATTTTTACCATTTAGGACACCCATATGCAATGACAATAACTGTATTACAATTTATCCATGCAGATGATCTGCCAGACTTTGTCAGTAAATGCAGTCTATCACCCAGATTTCCTGATATATGTTAACTAAATGCAAAGCCTTATTATCACATTTCCTATATATAATACCTGCCAAAGTCAAAGACAGTGTTACCCAATGGGGTGGCTATGGTCAAATTCCTTTACTGTGATCTTCCTTTCTCATTATATTTGACATTTTTGAAACTGAATTTTATTGTACTCTCTCCACTTCTGAAAGTGGTCTGGGAAATTAGACTTAATAGAGATGTAGAAGCCACAAGGAAAAAAGAAAAGGAGAGTGAACCGGGAAGAAAGTGAAATTAAAATGTTATTTTGGTAAATGGATGCTCTGGTGGAGACGGCAAACAATTGCAATGCAAGTTAATTACTGACCTGTCAGGCAAGTGTAGCACAGAGGTTGTGCCACACGTTACTGGAGCTACCACTGCCACAAGTCATTTCCACAGGGGAACAAACAGACCGTGCTCTACCACAGATGAGTAGAAGACCTTTCCAGGGGACAGAAATGAGTTTCCGATATCATATTCATTTGTGGAGTTTCCACACACTCTTACTAGACCTGGAGAAGCAACTCATCTTACACATTCCGGAAAGGGAATGGGGTCATATTGCCACAGAGGGTTCCTGTGTGTTAAGGCAGAGAGGACCTTGGTGGTGACCAGACAGCTCACTGCCACACAGTGAAAACCCAGGCTAAGACCCATGGAATGGGAAAACACTGGGGCACACTCAGTGCTTATCTCTGAGACAGTTCTCCTCACAAAGTCTTTAGTGAGAATCCATGTCAGGCAAGAGAGTCCTTCTATTCAGAGAAAAAAATGTTAAGCACCTGAAGAAAGCTGAAACTCCAGGGAGATGTTCTCTATTGTTAGAACACAGAGCCCTGCTAAATTGCAAGGTGGTCAAAAATGCGGTCATTTTTTAAAAATAAGAAATAAAGAAAAGGGTTATCTGAAATGGAAATATGGTATTCATATTTTTTAAAATTTTATATGATTTTCCAAGTATACTTTAATGTTGGCCTCAAAAGGTATGAAAAGCATTGCTTCTTTGCAGCCTCTAACTTATGAAATATCCATCATTCATTGGCCCTTAGAACCACTGGGCAGAGCAAGTTATACATATTCTTTTTAACATAAGAACTAAATTAGGTCAAAGACATTCCTACTGATAATGCTTTCCTAAGCTATGTACTCTGGCATTACCTAGGTTCTATATTTGTTTTCCATTTCTATATTCTGCAAATATTTATTCAGTCTTTATTGTTTTGTCAGAAAGCACAGGGACATTTATAAATGATTAAATAGAAAGACTTACATGATCTATACTTAATATGGATGCACTTTGATCATTTTATCTACCTGATCTCTGTCAGATTTCCTTTGGAATTCTTGTTACCTTGTTTTTCCAGACACAGTTGCCACTTGACTTGGCGGTCTATGACTAAAGCAAGGATGTTTGGAGATGCAGGCCTTGAGCTCTGTCCTGGGACTACTTTGAACAGGTTGTGGCACCTTGGGGAAGAGTCTGTATCCTTGAACTTCAATTTTCTCTGCTCTGTAGCATGTAGATAATATCATAGTGCCTATTCAGTTTCTACTAACTCAAATAATTCTTAATATATTTTTATTTTAATGTTGCTGATGGGAAAAAGGTGTCAAAAATACACTTTCTACCTCAAAAGGGCAAGCTGCTGAGCCTTAGTGTAATTAACAGAGTGCAACAAATAATTGACAGAGCAGCTTTGAAATTTATGATTAGATGAAATATCACATTCATTCCTATTTGGGTATTTGCAGTGTGAGTGGGAGAATCAGGCCCAGAATATCACTGAGCCAAGTCTGTTGAGCAGAGCCAAAGTTTGTGTGGCTCTTATGAAGTGCATTCTCATCACTGTTTCCTGTTTTTAAAACAGTATTGAAAGTGGAACTAGTGTAACATCACAAGCTATTCTTGCTGTTCTCTTGGTACATACAAAATCAGGAAGTCTACAGAAATTGTGAAGCCAGTCTTAAGTGATTTACATTTCAACTTCTAACTCAGGGATATTTATTTGGAGAGTTTTGTAAAAATCAAATGGATATTTTAAACACATGCAAAATGAACGAATGTGTTGTCATTAGTCATTCACCATGCTTCTGTGTGCCTCCTGTAAGAATATAAATGCATATGTCATCAATGTTTTTTCTAGTAGAATTTGGTAACAATGGTGATGATGATGATGATTAGATGATATGTTATGAAAGAACAAGAGAAATACGGAATAAGCATGTAGATCACATGAAACTTAATATGACTTATAGTTAACAAAATGTTACGAAGTTGCATAAAATAAGCATACAAAAGTATTATTGATTTTACAAGTCCTCTACCAAATCTAGAAAGTTAAGGGTCAATGAGAAATGAAAATACAGGTGGAACAACAGAATATGATTTCAAAACCCTGTGTATATTCTTGGAATAATAACTCAGAAAGACTCACAGATTAGAACTCTTCATTGCCTTTCTGAGTATATTCTGAAATTGATACTTAGGTTCCTGGAATTATATTCACTCCCTGATGCTGGGAGCAAGTTATGATGGACCCTGGGGTTTGAGGGTTTCTCTCTTTTTTAAAAAAATATTTATTTATTTATTTAGCTGTCCGGGTCTTAGTTGCAGCATGCAGGATCTTTAGTTGAGGCGTACAAACTCTTAGTTGCGGCATGTGGGATCTAGTTGCCTGACCAGGGATCGAACCCAGGCCCCCTGTGTTGGGTGTGCAGAAACCCTTGAGGGTTTCTTTTGACTCAGGGTTGGGAAGACTTTATATTGGAGTTTATTCCCCTAGAACCTTCTTTCATAAAGACTCAAAAACTAGAGCACCCTGGCAGGGCCATCACGTCCCACAACTCCAAGAGGCACCCTTTACTAGAATGCAATGCTAATATCCTATCCCTAGTCACAAATGCTACCTGCCTCTACTTTTACTTAAGATCACACACAAAGTAGAGTAATCAAAGGTTTTCTACTGTAAGATATTTTCCTACATAGCCGGAGGAGATTCCAGTATGAGATTCAGGTAAATGATTCCCTGAGAGTTCATGGGAAGTCTGACTAATCATTTATGACAGTGTGTTAATTAGTTTAATCATTCCTCTCCCATATATACATCTAAGTGATTCACTGAGCAGATGGATGTAAGTAAAAAGATGTATGTAAGGAAGAATGGATGATGGAATTTCAGATATGTTGACCCTGTAGATGAGATGGGGCCTAAGTAGGTGCTGCAGTGGGGGGCTTTAGCAGCCAAAACGTGAAAAGGATCATAGTGTGCACTGTGGAAGAAAACATGAGTATTAGGATGCAGGTGAGGAGAAAATGGGAAAGTTGGAGTGTAAAGAGAATGAACTGTAAGTGGGGTCCGAATACAACTTGCAAAATTGGCCTAAAACAGCCTTATCCACCAGCTATGAGAGGTTTCTAACAGGATGAATAAGACTAAATCATCTCTGAACCCACAAGTACGGCAGTTAGAAGTTTCACAGCCACCAACACAGCTGTCATTTCTGGCCATTAGATTTCCTTCCTCCTCTGTCCTCCCTCCTTCCTCAGTTCCTGCTTGGGGTGAGGGGGTCCTGCTTCCTTCTGTTTTGCACTCAACTCATCCATACAAGACATTTGTGTATTATGCCAAGGAAAGCCCTCTTCCCAAATTGTCTCCCTCAGAGTGTCTAGAATACCGGCCTCTTACAGCACTGGTGGGCTTAGAAGGGATTAGGCTCTCAGTTAACCCTTCAGCCCGATAAGAGGATAGAAAGATGATCAAATTCACCCACACTGAGGCTAAATGCCATTTTCTTCATGAAACCCAATGCTTACCTTTTCCTTGAATTTCCTTGGTACTATAGTTTTTCTTCATGACATATTTCTGTATCTACTCTATAATATCACAGTTATTTGCATACCTCTGCACTGCTGAGCCCTTTGCCCGAAATGCCCAACCTGCCCTGACTTAGCTCCAGCGTCAGCTGATCTTTTGTGGACTTTCTCTCTCCACACCTCCCAGTTCTACTGTGGTCTGATGTCATTGCTTCTCTCCCCACCTGGCACCACTCTAGTCTTATTTAATTATTGATTTGTTTCTTTATCACACTCACCAAACTACTGTAAAACAGTTGGTTGAAACAAACAAACAAAAACCAAAAACACAAAAAAGAGTTCTCTCCAGCCTCTAATGTAGTGCCTTGCCACTCAGGAAAATCTCAGTAAATGTTAAACAGATAATTTATTTTCTGTGGGTAGAAAGAGGTTTGTGTCATTTTCTGTATTCTCCTCAGAGCAACGTGGTGCTCTGCAAAATCAAAAACCACCAAATATTTGCAAACATGAGAATAACTATGAATAGTATCAAGTGAATGCCATTGATAGAACAAAATACAAAAAAAGCTGAATAAAGAGAAAAAATTGAGTGCAATAAATAGAGTATCAGTAAAAAGTGAAGATGAGGTCAGTTGGGAAAAGAAGTGATGGCTAGAGGAGTGAGAAAAGAGAAATAACATTAACATTGGTGGGGGAGAGATCAGCTTAAAAGAAAGATCTGAAGGAGGAAGATTTTGAAATTCTTTTCTGTAGACTGTCCTCGAGAAAACAGATGGGAAAGCCAGATAAGAGGCTTTTAAAATTAATCCAGCCTTTTGACAGTAACCCATCACCAGGCAAATTATGGGTTAATTGTCAAATCAATACAAGAGTGCAAATGTTGATTTGACGCTGAAATTTGTTCAGAGTTTGAGAAACAACATGCCGTATAAACGGCACCTGGTGGGGCTGTGTAAATACAGTGGCTTTATGCTCTTGGTCAGAAGAGAGTGGCTTTAGCCCGAATATTTCTCTTACCAGTATTACAAACACACCACCTTAGAGTTTTGAATCTATGAATAATTTGGAAGATCAAGACTTCAATGTACTCCAAGGAGAACCCAAATTTTTTAGAAAAGATTTATTTGTTTAATCATAGATCCCCTCAACCCTCACTCAAATCCTTGGGCATCAGATCATACCAAAGCATTTACATTGTTGCTAAAACTACCTAAAACTACTGAGCTCTGTAAATATGCAGTAATACTTCTTGAGCTCCCAGACTTTTACACAACAGTATCAGAAGTGAAAAGGAGCCTACAGATCATAGCAATCCTTTTAGTTGCCCATGCCCCCTCACTATCAATTTTTTCCAGTGATGAGACAGAGGTCCACGGACTTGTTCAAGGTCACAAAGGTGGCCATTAGAAACAGTGCTGCACTAGAAGTCATCATAGGCTCTTTTTATGCAACCAGTCTGATTATAATGAATCCAAGGCCTCCATTACAATCACGGTACCTAGATTCTCATTCTTTCATTCATCCTTACTTCATCCACTGAAATATACTCTGAAAAAACTCATGCTTTTATTAGTAGCGTCTTTATAAATATAAAAAATCCAGAGATTTGCTTTATTTTGAAATAATTTCTCTTGGCTAAGAAAAATTGAAGACCTCAATAATAAATAATACACAGAATAAAACCAAAAATGTTTATCCTGTACTGGGGTACGTGGAGAAATAACTATTTATATATCATCTGCATGTGATTGCATTTACTTTTTTTTTTTTTTTTTGCGGTACGCGGGCCTCTCACTGTTGTGGCCTCTCCCGTTGCGGAGCACAGGCTCCGGACGCACAGGCTGTGTGACCATGGCTAATGGGCCCAGCTGCTCCGCGGCATGTGGGATCTTCCTGGACCGGGGCACGAACCCGTGTCCCCTGCATCGGCAGGCGGACTCTCAACCACTGGGCCATCAGGGAAGCCCGATTGCATTTACTTTTCAAAACACATTTATATATAAAAAACCCTATCTTATTCTAGTTAGATATAGAGGTAAGATCCCTTATGCATACATTAGTGATCAGATTTGATACATTTTAAAGTCCTTCTTATTAATGTAGCTGTCATCATATTGCCGTGGAATAGCGGGGATAAGATTTCTTTCTTTTATTCAAATTTTTATTTCAAATGTTGTCAAAAGAGCTCTCTTATTCTCAATTAGATAAGTTTTTAAAATATATCACTCATGTATGATTATGAAAATGAATATATTCAAAATAAATTAAAACAAAATAAGTAGCAAAATAAATTGGTTAAGGAATTCTTAATAACTGTCCTGTAAACAGCTTTGTTAGATATAACTGAAGTACAATAAAGTACAAGTGTTTAAAGTGTACAATTTGATCATTTTTAATATATGTATACTGCTATTAAACCATCACCACAATCAAGATAACAAACATATCCATCACCCCCAAAAGCGTCCTTGTATCCAGAGTCCACACTGTCCCTAGGCAATCACTAATCTGTTTTCTCTCATTTTATGTTAGTTTGCATTTTCAAAAATATTATGTAAGTGAAATCGTAAGTACTCAATGAGTACTTTTTTGGTGGGGGGCTTCATTTCTTTTACTCTGCACAATGAATTTACAATTCATCCATGTGGTTGCATGCGTTAGTAATCCATTCATTTTTATTGTTGAGCAATATTTCATTGTGTAGATAAACTAGAATTTGTCTATTTATCTGTTGATGGACATCTGGGTCGGCGGTGGGGGGCGGGCGGATAAAATAAATACTCCTTCACTTCTTGCTGCCCAGTGTCCTTAAGAAAATTGTTAGTCACTCTGATCTTCATTTTTCTCCACTATAAAAATATGAGTTTAATGTCAATATCACAGGAACTTTGTAAGGATTAAACCGGCTCATTGCCTGGCACATAGTAAATACTCAATAAATATTAACTTCTTTTCTCACTCCATATCACTCAGTTGCCTAACTGGTTTCAATTATGAGGAAACACTTTTCCTCCCGTTAAAATGCTTTTATTCTTTTCTAATCCTTTTAGTATCCACTCAACTTGAACATTACCGTGATTCTAGCCCCGTTGTCCGTCCAGTCAGGTAGAGGTACCAAAACAGTTGGCTCCTTAAAATATAATCCTTCTTTTGGATTATATTGGCTTCTATAACTGACTGGTGACATTTTTTTCTAATGTTGTACCCACATGCCTAGGCTAGCTATGAAATGTCTATATGGGTGAGACACAGAGAGGACACTCAGGCTAGAAGAGGGTCTGTTTCTAGAAGCTTTGAAGCTATATTTGCATTGCAAATATCCTATTTAAAAAGAGTAGATGTATTCATTTGAGGAACTCGTGGGGAGGAGCAGCTGAAAAGGATTATGGATTTGGGAAGCAACTAAAAGCCCTCCTGGTCCACCCACCCAATTTATTTCCTTTGTTTTCTTTTTCTGAATTATTGTTTTCTCACAGCCGCTCCTTTAAAATTTGCCCACACTGGATTTTCCTATCTGAATCAGACTCCTTCCATTAAAATAAATATAAATAAATAAATAGTGTCGATGTGCTGATTTTCTGTTTCTTCATAGTCTTCATAAATATTATATCCAACTAAGCTACTAAATCTAGTTCAGTTGGCAGATGGCAGTGGACAAAGGAATTTTAATTTTTCCCTGTGGATATTGCAAGTGGGGGTGGTGACTGGGACTCTGCACCATGCTAACGAGGCCAAGCCGACATATTTGATAGTCAATGGGACCAGCTTGCTTTCCTCCAATTTTACACACTTAAATTTGACCTTATTCACAGGGGTTTTTTGTTCACCAAAAAAGGCTGCTGGTGGTAGTGTCTGGAGGTGGGTTGGGATGGGGTGGGTGATAGATCAAAGACGTTATGAATGAAAAGAGCATATACCCGGAAGATGCAATATCATTTCTATATAAGGGAGACCATATCATATTGCCATTAGGAGTTCCTTAATCGAATTAAGAAACTACACAGAATTTGAGTGTGCTATCTATGAATTGAAATCCTCTGGCACGTATACAGTACCATCAGAATACAGAGGTCCAATTGATAAAAGCACTACAAAGTAACTACCTTCTTCTTCACCACTCAAAGAGGCGGAGACTTTATTTCATTTTTGTACTTTAATGATGTATAAGGATATGCACTCCACCAGGAGTTTTTCATGGAAAAGCATATACTTAGAATAATATAATGCTTTTATATTTCATCAGGATAACATTGTAATATGCAGAAGTCTACAAATTCTGATACCTCTGTGGAAACACTGAATCCCACCCGCCAAGGCACTGGAGCTGTGCAAATGAGAATCAAAAATGCCAACAGCCACCACAGCAGGCTGAGCCAAAGTAAATCCATGATCCTCACCGATGTTGGGAAGGTCACTGAACCTGTAAGTCAAATACCACAAGTTCCCTGATATATAGAATTTTGTAAAAGGAGGGAAAAAAAAGCGAATTAGCCTTGTTTTATTTGTTTTCCTAATGTGCATGAGAAAACTGTTTTTGTAATGCATTTTATCTTGCCTACTTATAGTCATAATTATATCCCCAGTTGCAAGAGAAGAGCTGGGCTTAATCCAGAGTGATAAAGTGGATTTGGAGCTAGACTGAAGAGCACCTTTGACTCATTTTAAGGGCCTCCACTATCATGCTTCAGTGTCGTAAAAATAATGAGGTTATGCTAGCATGTGGTGTTTGTACTTCCAAATACAGTACATCACTTTGAAAAGCCAGAGGCTAAAATTAGCTAAGAATAAACTGAGAAAAAAATCTTTTAAAAAAGTGAAAATCTCTTCCTTAAAATCTCCCAACAATATATGATATTGGAAATTACAATTTGATTTGGAATGAGCTTGAACAGTTGAAATGGTGTGGAGATTTAAGGTTTGGAGAGGAAGCCATTTTGTCTCCATAATGTGTCATTAGGAAGATTTGAAATAAAATAGTTAGAGATGAACTCTACTGCCAGTTGTGTCCCTGCCCCTGCACGCATCCTGAGCCACTGAACACACTGATTGCAATGAGTCTCCTCTGGTTAATTTTCTTCCATAATGGTGGTAACTTGCAGCTGAGGCCATAGGATGTTACAAAATTATTTATGCAATGTTAGCCACTCTTTTGGACCCCGGATCTATTTTGTTTCTCACAGTGAGAGCAAGAGCAAGAAATAGGTTAGCTGGGGACAGGCTGTGAGTCCCAGTCACCCTGCAGTAACATGTGAGCTATTAATTGAGTGTTCTGTTAATATCATAGGGGCCTATGAAATATTCAGCTCCCTAACTGAGTTATTAAATGAGATCAACTTGCTGAGTAGCATGTTACCGATTATATTTATTCGCTGTTTTTCACTCGAATTTCAAGTGCAAAATTAACCCACAACGATCTCAGGAGCCTGAGAAATGTATGGTTTTAATCATCCTTTCTTCAGGTATTATAGACAAATTTAGCATGAGGAAGCCAGTGATTATATTTTGAAAGCGAGAAACATATCCCTAGTTAAGGTACTGAGAGATGCATTTTTTTTCCCTTTATTTTCTCATTTAAAAGTATTATCTGCTGGGAGGCACAACACGGCCAGCCTGACTTGGCGTTGAAACCTGCTAAAACGTTCCTCAACCATGAACTTGAGACAATGGTTAGAGTAAATTATTGGAATCTCTATAATGTATTATCAGTAAGAACTGTACCTTTGGAAAAGTTTAAAAGTTAAGTATATTTAATGATGCCTAACATATTTTATTGGCTGTGTTTAACAAAAGGCACTATGCCGCAGTTGTTTTTGACAAGCATGAAAACATCACAGCATGAGACTGCAAAAGGAATTATGGAGAGAAATTACAAGTGATCCATCTCTCAATGAATTATCCACCTCAATAGCCCGCAGAACTCAGCTACCAATTAACACCTACTTTATTACATGTTGGGATGTACTTAATAACTTTCATGTGTTTATGCACTATTACCTTGACTGATGCCTCTTGTACAATTAGGCATAATTGGCATATCAATATGCAAAAGTTAAAAGGATTAACCCTCTTAAAACTAATGAGCATTTCTGTATCCAGCTGCTAAATGAGACAAAATTAGCATTTTTCACTTTTGGGCAGGATTTTATCATGCAGTTTCTCATTGTTGATATTACCTTGTTACATAACTTTAGTTTGGGCGGTTATATGCTGGACTGCTGGAGAATCAGAGTTTTCCAAAGTTAAATTAGCTATAATTATCCCAGCTTTTGTTTCCGCATTCTTAGCCTCGGCAATATGTATTCCTCGATAAGGAACAAAAATAAAAGTTACTTTTGGTTATGTGTGCTTGGTGCATAATTATATAAAAGGGGTATTTTAGTGAGGATATGTCATTTCACCGAGAAAACTTGGCTCAGAGATACTGTATTGAAAGCTTGCCATGGCACTAATTTTCTTTCTGTCTCAGTTCTTTTCATCTCTTTTTTTCCATGCACAATTTTTTGACTAGATACTGACAGAATGTAAAGTATTTTGGCATATTTATTCAAACAAGCCTGTTAAAGATATCTGCTCAAGCTAAACTAAGAACTTGATTTTTCAGAAGTTGGAGGTTGGGGTAAGGTCAAAGGGGGAGATTTTGAACTTAGGAGAAGTGGGAGGAAATGCACACTAAAAATGTGTGCACAAGTTCACATGTGGTATGGCTTGCTGTAACAGAGATACATTTAATCTGTACAGAAAAAAATTGAGTATTTAGAGACTATATATGTATTATGCATCCTATTTAATATATATGGCATATATATACTACTTGTCACTTGCATATCAATTCTACAAATCTAATATGGACTTATCAGAGTATATAATAACACAAAATTCTGGTATTACACATTTCCATGATTTCACTTATTACAAAAACATGATACAAATATTCTAGGGTCAAATCAATTGTATAATTTTGTCATTAATTCATAAAGACCTCTTAAAATTTTGCTTAATTAAAAATGTTAATATGACTGTGAACTCAGAACACAATATAAAATTCTCCTATACATGTCATAAGAGCCTGTATTCTTGGTATCTTAAATCGAGGAGTATTTTGCAATGCCAATATAAACATTTATTCTACCCTAAGCTGTGCAAACACAGGTGAATTTACTTGTTGAATTAAAAGTTTTGATTGCCTAAGTGCTGCAGGGAAGCATTCCAGTAAAACAGGTATCAATACTCCATTAGTATTTTATTGGTGGCATGCATCATTTTCTTTAAACACCAAACAGTCATTTTTATGTGGTTCATAAAATCAATGCCTTTTCAAAATTCAGAGGCCACTTTGCTTTCTAAGAAATGCTGGAGAGGTGGGAAATTTGGACATCTAATGACATGGTTAGTAAGAAAATTGCGTATCTGTGAGAGCCATCTGGAGACCTTCATTTGGTGGGGAGGGAGCGCTCTTTGGTCTCAGTGATTTGTTGTCTCACCCTGAGCATTGGAGTGAGACCTCTTAAAGGTGGACTTCTGATTTACCTGAATGTGCTAAACACAGAAGCAGAAGGCTTAGTGAACGTAAATGGGGGCAAGTAAAGTGTGCCTCTTTAAGGGCTAAAAAGGCTAATGTGCAATCCAGCAAAGAGCTAATGCAAAAGGTTTAATGTGGCTATGATGTTATTTATAAGAGAGATGCCCAGCCTCCTAGACAGTTTGAAAATAGGTATTAATGAAGAGTTTAAATAGCCCAAGTCAGGAAACTGCAGACATAGGATTTGCAGGCAGGAGTAGTTCCGGCATTTAATACTGGTGTCTTAAGAAGCAACGTGTATGAATATTCACCATTTCCATCTTGTAAACCCTGCAGAAGTGCATCACTCCATTCATAGCCATCATGGACAGGGAAATATTTTTTTTAATTAGTGTTCAGATGAAGACTTAGGTCAAGCCATTCCTAAACATTAACATACAAGACTCCTTGTGCTTCTCTTAACATACAGCGTTCCTTCATTTTTCTTTTTAATATATTATAAGGAAAAAGAGGAAACAATTTTCCTTTGTTTCTTACTTCTGTGATTTTAGGATACTTGCCAAAGTTGTGGCTAGCTAAAAAGGCAGACATAAAAATTGCTACTAAAAATATAAGCCTTCTGTTTAGCAGAGATTTTGAGAAATATTATGAGGCTGTAGGACTTGTCCATGTTTACTTCAAATCAAGCTTATAGATAGGTTTGAGGCTTTGTTTGTATAAATTGTCCTGAAGTGGATCCTGATATTTAATTAAAATGGCACTAAATCACATTGAATTGATAAGACTTGGCATCTCAAACAAAGGTAATTGCCCGTATTGGTTTTATACAAAAATAGCGCTGCTTGGAAAATGTGCAGCCAACACAGACTGTCAACTCCATTTATAGATCAATATGTGAAAATCATTGATCAGGCAGGCATGTATAACAGTAACACTTTGCATTTATTTGTTGTTTTTATACCACATTAAGGCTTACAGGATTATAGGCTTCCTAAATATTTTGACTTCCTCATAAATATATGATCTGTTGAATGTTAATTAAATGAGAGTCTGCAGCCATCTCTAAAATTGTTTTTAGTTTGATGATTTCCTTTTATTGCTGTGGATCGTATGATCTGAAAATGAATTAGTTTCCTTCTGCATAAAGATTATTAAAGCCTTAATGTGTCCTATTTAGTGTAAGATGTGGCTGCCTTTTTGCTTTGAAAAATATAGATACAGACAATTATTTTTCTCTTAGCGAGTGGCTGATCTCTTTTTATTAACTGGGCATTCTCAGAGCTCAGGGTGGAATTATTTCCTGACATAGTTTGCACACTCTGTAGATAACGGGTCTTCTTGATTTTTTCCTGATAGAATTTGTTTTCTTTCTTTTCTTTTTATCTAGCTCTGTAGTACAGGCATCTGATCAAACATTATGTAGAAAATAAACTCATCACCTCAATTAAATTCTAGACACACACATATAATTTGAATTCTATTTTTCTGATTCAAGAACAAGCCTTATGAACTGTTCTTATACACTGCATTCTACAGTTAAATCTTTCTTATCTCATCAGTGTAAGGACAGTGTTTTGTTCCTAATCTTTATTGGACTATTGTGGATGACATTTGTAAGCCATTTTGGTTTATAAGGAAAAGCTGGAGGACAGTGGAGTCAGACTCTCCATAGATCCAAACCTCAGATATGACTACGAAATAATGTGTCTTCCACTGCAATTTTCTCTGCCACTGAGAGGTCAATTTTGTTGAGAAATCTTTTTATATCCTCTATATACATTAGGAGTACTGCTTTCAAGACAATACTTGGTTTTATATATGATATTAAAACAATAATAAAAGAAACAAGATTTCAGAAATAGAAAAAAAAAATCATGAAATTCAAGGGTTAGCTAAGGTAACCAGTCTGCTGTAAAGCAGAAGAAAATGTTTATTTAGCTAGATTTTTGACTTTTAAATAAAATGCCCTGGGGTGGGAGGGAGGAAAGAAGAATAAAAGAACACTAGAGATTTCTTTCCTTGTCCTTGCAGTCCCATGTCATCTCATGCTGTGAAAATCTTTAACTGTTTACCAAGCACAAATTGGACTTGCCAAATGTTCAGGAAGTTTTCATTGACAGTGTAGAGTCTGTACTTCAAAGAATGAGCTGGGGCTCTTAAGTTCACGTTCGTGGTTGCATCGTTTCCATTTTAACTTGAGCATAGCTAAATTTGTTTATAATCTCCTACTGATTGAACATGGCGCTGAATGTACATGAGATACATTTTTTTTACTTTAGTCCTCTGATTACTAATTTGAATCCAAAACTCTAACCTTGTTAGCATCTGGACTTATTTCCATAATAACAACCCCTTCAGAACCTACAAAGTAATGAATAATTGACAACAAATGAAATGTTTTGATAGTTGTCGGCACAAAGCATGTTTAATGTTTTGTGTTGCTTCCTAGCTAATTATGTAGATGACACATTTGTCAGACCTTGACTGCCATTAGAAACGTGTTTCCAGAGGGGAGAAAAACAGGCTATTCATAGAGTAATTAACTAGAATGCTCAATGACCTGTGAGAGATTCAAATCGCTGCCAGTTCAGACATTGTTTTGTTACAGAAGCAGAGGGGTAATTAAAATTCCAAATTACAGTCCTATGATGGAGCATTTGTTTGTTGACAGTATACTCTTACTCTAGTTTGTTAATTCTTTTTAAAATTGCTTCTAATCCATTTTATAGCTTTAGGAGTTCCGTCTTTGAATTTACTGACAACTAATATTATGGTAAATTGTACTTCAGTGGAGTACTGCCTTCCTCACAGTTTCAAGGGAGCACAAGGTGGGTGGGATAAAAATAGCTCCTTCCCTAAACTGACATATCAGGTGCTGTCAGTGGGAATGCCACTAAAGTGTAATGTCTTGTTAAATACTGTGTTTCCTTTTCTGTATTAGGGGAAAATGTCCTGGCAGAAAATACAGAGATTAAAAAGGAAAGCAACCATGAACATCTAAAAAGGAGGAAAAAAACTCATCTCCCAACAAGAAATGATTGATTAAGGTGTTCTATTAAACAAGGAGGAAGGGAGAGGAGTTAGGGCTGAGGATGATTTGGGGAATGTGTTGAGTTCAATGCAGAAGATGCAGCAGTCTGTAGGAAGGCTCTCATGGATCAGTCAAAAAAGGGCGTTTTTGCAGCAGTACCTTCCATATCAGGTCAATAACAAACTGTAGGATAACGGGTATCATGCATGAATTTTTTCAAGGCATTATTGGCATAGTTTACAAATCTGGAAGGCCAACATAGTCTAAAAAATTCAGCTCAAGAGAAATATTTATTCAGGTTGCTGAAAGTGAGAACATAGTTTTATTAAAAAGATCTGACAGAAGTCGCACGGTATTTGATGCAGGCGAGCTGACAGAGGCATCCAGTGAGCGTTGATTATCCCGAAGTCACTGTCAGCTAGGATTGATTTTCACTTTCTCCGTTTATGTAACAGTTCCTGTAATACAGCTGACCCTGAATCATGTTACCTTGTCATTTCTCTGCATGGATCAAGAAGAGATGAGCTGAAAATAGCTAGACACTGACCTTGAACTTGCCAGAAAAGTGAGAAGTGACAGTGGGGTTTTTCTGTAGTAGTGTACAAAGATTAAGGCGAACTGTTCCTCTGTTGAGTTCACTGTAGCAGCACAAGGGGGCAGAGCAGTACTAGAGATTACAGGTAAAATAGATTCTGCAGCAGCATGTAAAGGCTCTGAAATACCGAGTTGAGCCAGAGGTCTCATTTTTACGTCTTAGTGTAGACATAAAGGAGAATTACTGATGAATCAAAATCTTGGGTCCCCTGATGTTCATAATCAGTAATCTAAAAGTGTACATTCTAATTAAAAAGAGGTTACCTAATACTCTGTGTGGCAGCAGCTATGCTCTTCCACTAAGTTATTTGCAGCATCTCTTATTTAATTTATATAATACTCTTCACCCTTAAAATAAGTTAGTCACTTAGAACCATAGTCACTATTATTATGAGGGTTTTATGGCAAATTCCTAAGGTAATATTTGTCATTTAAGGTACAATTGTATCAGAAGCTGAGAACAGTCTTTTTATACTATTAAGTATCAAAACCCCCAAATTAAAATTGGGCAGTGTTATATGTTGATGTACATGCACAGAAAGGTAAAATGCAAGATGGTAAATAATATTTGCCATTTGATTTACGTTTTTCTATACCTTGTACATTTTCCCACCTTAATACTTGCCTCAGTTTTCAAACATTTCCTTTAATAGATCATCACTATAACCTTGATTAATCTAAAACACAGTATGTTGAACATTGTCCTTTGATTGCTAGCACTTAGTTAAGCTAAGTCATTGTTTTACTGATGCAGAATGTTTCTTATAAATGGCACTCAAAGAACTTGCCAAGTGAAGCAGAGAACTGAAGCAGGTTGAGAAACAAGAAGAAACACTGACTTGATTATCCCCTAGGCTGTAAGTGCCTTATGAAATGGCAAAATAGCATCTTTGCATGTGTGATGGCACAATAACATTGCAAACCTCTACAGAAACAAGATCCTTTCTTGCATATAGTGGATTCTTTCTGTGTGTGTGTGTGTGTGTGTGTGTAAATAAACACACGTATCTATTATACATATATAAAAATACAGTAAATATATATATACACACAAATGCATATATACATCTTTCACTTCAGAGTGAGAGAGATATGTATATAATATTTATATATTTGAGATTATTTTTGTATTCTATAAAAAATAGCCACCTACATATAGTTACGAGCTGAAATATCAAGATTGCTTCAATACTCTTCTTCCCATAGATTTAATTCAGGACAGACAATGTTAAGATCTGAGAAATAAGTCGAATTCCAGTATGTTTCAAGGATGGAATAAGTAGGAGATCATTTGGTTCCTAGAAATCAGGTTGAAAATATTCAGAATAACTATGTCATCACAGAAATCTATGGTACCTAGTTTTTGGCCTCACATGGAAGAAGATAGCTTGTGCTGTTGGAGCATAAGTCCCCCAGTGTAGGTTGTGATGTGTGTGTGTGTGTGTAGGAGGGATGGGGATAGGGTAAATTTATAGTTACAAAATTGGTGTGTCTAAAGCTGGTGTCTTTGAAGGCAATCCTGAGGGACAGTCGCTTTCCTTTAGAGTCACACATCTACTTTGCATTCTTGCTCCTCAGGCTGTGCAGAAGACCTCTTGTGTGCCCTCTCCCAGATGGTAGGAAACACATCCCTAAATGGTTGATTAGCTTCTGCTTCTGAGGTCAAGGCAGACATAAAGGTGTTGGCTGCTAAAACACATCCCCAGAGTTGTCATTCCCCCTCCCTTCGGTGTGTAAGGCTTTTAATAAGGGACTTTAGTCCCTCATATGTTCAGATTCAGTTTATTGTTACCATCTGTTTAATTACCCTCTCAGGTTCGTGTTGGGAAGCATGAAACTATTTTATTCAGCCTTTGAATCTCTGTGTTCCTAAAGAGATGTGGGTAAAGTACATGTCAGTTTTCAAAGAGCATATTAAAAACTGATAAGCAGAACCATCTCTAAACAATACCATGTAACAAAAAGGCATTTTTTATACGTTAATGCATGTTGCAAGTAATTAGCAAATGTACAGCGATGTGGCACTTTCTCCCAGAAATGATGCCATCTTCTTTATGCGCAATCTCACATGCTTCTCCTTTTAGGTGATGGATTTTTGATTCCCATTCACTTCCAATGCACTGGCAGTATGTTTATTGAGGAAGAGATACGGGATTTGAGTTGTAACAGAATGTATGGTTGTCATATGTCAAGCAAGTTTAAGGATATGCTAAAATGAGAGATAAATCATATGCTCCAAAAATGAGGATAGACTCTTTGGGGAAGGTGAGAAACCCAGAGGAAGTTCAGTTACTTTATTCTTTCTCCTCTTCCTCCTCTACCTCATTTTTATTATTTCATTCCATTCTTTTTTTTTTTTTTTTCTGGAGAGGCACCAGCATGTTGTTTCTGGTGGCCACTGTAGTCACCATGATATGATGCGTTTTTCCACATGTAAATTCCTTTGATAAAATTAAACTGGCTGACACAGACCTCACACTCATTTATATCCAAATTATTTTATATATCAGCATTTGGGTGACATAAAACATAACATAAAGTGAAACAAAGCCAAATTCTGGTGTTTAAGTATCAAAATGTTGTAGAGGTCTGGCTTTGAAAACCAAAAGGAAATAAATCAGGTGATTATACTTACTAAATAAAAAAGAAAATGTTTACTAATGTTTCATATTTACTTATCCCTGAGGAGGTGATTTCAATAAGTGATTTTATTCCTGAGATTCCAAGATATCCGATTAATAATGTGTTTGAAAATGTCCAGAAGTGGTAGTCTTGTTTTTATGTGAGTGCCCTTCCACAATACCATAAACACAAACGACCATGGTACTGTTGTTTTTTTTTTAATCCCTTCATGAAGAAACCAGTGCTGTTCTTGCCTCATAATCTTATATTATTTCTATGGAGAAGGAGGAATAGTGATGACACTAACTTTCCTCCACTACTTTTGGACACCTGACCTGCTTTCTTTCCCACAGGGTAAAAGGAAGCTGCAGTCTTCGTATTCCCAATGAGAAGGGACATGTGTCTCCTTGCATTGAATTGTCTTAGATCATATCATGTAGCACAAAGTGACCCAACATAGGAAGACAGGAAAACAAAGTGACAGTTTTGTTTGCTCAAATATAAACACCAACATCAAAACATGGGGGCAAATCCTAGAGTCCCACTGCCAGATCACAGGAATTAAATAGCAAGAGCTGATATTCTGTACTTAGATAAAATGAGTAGTCTATAATCAAGGAGTAGTCTATAGTCAGCAGGGAAAGGATAATGAATAAATAAGCTTAGCTCAGGTTAGACAAAGTGAGTGTAACTACTACTCTTAAAATCCATGAGAAAGTTAATCTGGCTGATACTTGATAATATATCACCCACTGTGGTCTTACCTATTGATCATAGCCTGACAGTGGGTAACATTTCATGGCAACTTCCTCTTTTACCATGAATTATTGACAGTATTAATGCCAATAACACATGATCAAATAGACAGGAAAGAAGTTTACATTCCTGGATGTGCTATCTTTAACCTCCATGCTTTTAATATCATCGTTTAAAAAAAAAGAAAAAGAAAAGAAAGAGAGAAAGAAAGACATTTTCTTTCTTGTCTTGAAATTACCAATGAATAAGATTTTGCTGTCACACAGATTATTAATTTGATATCTTTATAATTCTCATCTACAACACATTTTGGATAATAAAGCCCTAAATATAAGGGAACATTATAATTGTTATTTTTATCCTGGCATCCTCAGTCTTATGTAACAAAAATCCTAGAGAATGTTACTCTAATAGTGTGTCCTGAGGTCCCTGCATTAATAATTTCCAGCTCACGGAGTTGTCATCCTCCCAACCCATTAAGAGTCCCCAGACTGAAAAGTGGGTGAGCAGGTCAACTACTTTCATCCATTCATTCATTAGTCCATTCTTTTATTCATTTGGAAGACATTTACTAGCACCTACTGTATGTCAGAGACTGCGTTGAAACCTGGGTACGCAAAACAGAAAGGTTCTCTGTCCTCTTGGAGTTTACATTCTGGTGAGGTAGAATCATTATCATGGGATCGCCCAGGCTCAGCCTGTTTGCTTCCTAGATGTCATCATGGTCACCACCAGCTCCTTCTCATTCTCAGTACTGGTACTAGCATCATGTACCTTACATTTTGTCAGAAACATTATACGCAGTGTTTAAAATTGACCTGTGAAATAAGAGACCTTCACTGTCTCTTCCTGTAGACGCATTTCTGTGGGTTGTAAATCTCAAACAAGACTTTTTTTAAAATTTGAAATTGTGGAACTCCCACCTGATTTTAGCCTACTTTAAACTCTCTGTAGCACACTTTAGCAGACCTATTTCCTATGTCTTTTTTCCTTTGGCAAACACAAGTTATTAGAGTACTTTTTTTTGGTAATAAATCAAGGTGCAAGTATTCTCAACTGGTTAAATTTATAATGCCATTTTTGTTCAGTACCCATTCTTATTCCCTCATCCTTAATCTTCAAAAACTTATCATAAATATTTAACTGGAGTAGTTGAAATAATAATTTTTATGAATACAAATTAAAATGTTAGTGTGTATACTTGACATCTAGGGCTGTTTATGCTTTCAACAGGAAAACTGAATACAGACCCAATTTAGACTTTTACAGAGCATTCAAAATTTTCACCAAGTTCTTGACTTTTAAACATTTTTTATGATGATCTTTGCTGATTATCTGGCTGAACGTTGTCCTCCAAGTACCCATGATTTGTGAAATTTTGGGGGGTTGATCATGGAAGGAATGATTTAATTTACACACCCACCTAAGTAGTCCCTATCATTAGTGTTATCCTCATCTATTTAAGAGGAGCATGCTATCATAGTCCTTAAGACACATTGCCGACTATGACGCTAATACGCTCCTACATGGAAGCAAAGATCAGAGAGCATAGTCTCAGTTGGCAGTATGAGCTATTTTGAGCTTTATTCTATTCAGGAAAAAAAAGAAAGGAAAAAAATGTTTTGAAGAATAATTTCTTCAAATTGCATAGACAAACTAGGGTCAAAATACAGTAATATCCAGGTTTTGAAATAAGCCAATCAGTTGACCAGTTTAAAGACTTAGCTCTACCTAAAGCAAGGCGATTCTTAGGTATTTCCGAATAGAGGCATATCTCCCTTTATTGCGCTTCATTTTATTTCACTTCACAGATATTGCGCTTTTTTTTTTTTTTTTTTTTTTTTACAAATTGAAAGTTTGTGGCAACATTGAGTTCAGCAAATTGGTGCAGTTTTACCAAGAGTATTCGCTCATTTCGTGTCTGTCACCTTTTGCTAATTCTCATGATATTTCAGAATTTTTCATTATAATTATATTTGTTATGGTGATCTGTGATCAGTGATCTTTGATGTTACTATTGTAATTATTTTGGCATTTTTTAGAAATAAAGTATTTTTTAATTAAGATATGTACTTCTTTAGACATAATGCTATTGCACACATAATAGACTACAGTATAGTGTAAACATAACTTTTATATGCACTGGAAACCAAAACATTTGTGTGACTAGCTTTATTGTGATATTAGCTTTTTTGCAGTGGTCTGGAATAGTACCTGCAATGTCTCCAAAGTATGCCTGCACTTGATCATGCACAAAACAGTTTCTATCGAGACTTCATAGTTTCTTATTTCTCTAATGTGTGCATAATTGGACAGCAGTCTTGCTATGAGAATGGACAAGGAAACCCAGACTAGATCCTGGATGCATTAAAGAGAACTGTTTTACACCTTTTGACTGTCAATCTGAGCTTCTCTCCACTCATGTTGACCTTTACAGTTCTGAGATCCCCACCTGCTGCCTGACTGTTTAGCTGAAACCAATCTTGAAAGATCTATGCTTTCCAAGATCACAAACATGTACCTAGAACTCTTATAGCTTCCTTTTACCTATGCTTCAAGGATTTGTTTAGGGACAATATTGATTTCATATATACTAGTGACAAGAGGCTAATAGTCTAAAGCAGAGGTCACAAACAAGTAGATGACCCAATTTTGCCCATAGGTATTTTTTATTTGGGATGGTGTTTTTAAAATTTTGACTTTGAAAGACTTTAGTTGGAGTAGCAGTATCTTCATCAACTTATGCTACCTGCTTGGCCCTGAAGATATTTCAGCTAGTAATCTTAGAGTTATTTCAGTGACTGACTATTTAGAATTGAGAACATAATGTGGCAAGTCAGAAGATGACAACTGTTAGTTATCAATTTGAGAATTTAGAAGATGACAATTGTTAGTCATACATTTGGAAATGTAGTCTCTACCACATTTCACTGAGAGTGTGAAAACATTCTGTTATATAGCTAAATATGAATTTTCTTATTCAGATTTTTTCACTTGGGATTAATTTCAATTTTAAACTCTTACATTATTATAAATTAACAAACAACTTGCTACCTTTTAGACAACACTAAAAGATAACTGTGATTATCTATGCAGATAGTGTTTTCTTGTCACTAAGTTATAAATATTCTGTTTATTCTGATTTATCTATGATTTAACTTTTGTGGGTTTTGTTAAATATTTCTGAAAGCTTGATGATAAGCTGCCTTGTATTTAAGTGAAGCAGTGCACTTCTCAATATTTTAAAAAAGAATCACACCAGGCCCTTAGAAATGAGAAATGATGCTATCTGACAGTTCACAATATTATGCAAAATTTAAATCAATTCAGATTTGACTAGTCATCTTATCTTTTACTTTATCTTATCTTTTACATCGTATCATTTACTTTACATTTTTACTAATTAAAGTTAATTTGAAGACTATTAAACTTCGTTAGAATTTTTATATCTTTTTCAATTGACAGGTAACATCCCATAAAAAATGAAACACACAAAAAAATGAACTCCACAAACAGTCTCAACACAGCTCCTTATAGCCAAAAGTTCTTTTTCTGGAGCATTGGCTTTACCAAGTCAGAAGCTGTGTGCCTTTGTGGAGAGAAGATAGGGTCATATAAGGAAGAGAAAAGCTCCTTTAAAACAAAGATCAAAGGGCTCTCAGAGATCTCTAGACTTGCATCTTGCATGCTGAATCCAACCTAAAGATGTGTTTTGCCTGGTCCAGTTTCCTTCTTGTTTTTTTTTTTTTTTTTTTTTTTAAGTTGTTGGGGGTAGGAGTTTGTCAATCAATCAATTTATTTTTGCTGTGTTGGGTCTCCGTCTCTGTGCGAGGGCTTTCTCTAGTCGTGGCAAGCGGGGGCCACTCCTCATCACAGTGCGCAGGCCTCTCACTATCGCGGCCTCTCTTGTTGCGGAGCACAGGCTCCAGATGCGCAGGCTCAGTAGTTGTGGCTCACGGGCCCAGTTGCTCCGCGGCATGTGGGATCCTCCCAGACCAGGGCTCGAACCCGTGTCCCCCGCACTAGCAGGCAGACTCTCAACCACTGCGCCACCAGGGAAGCCCCTCCTTCTTGTTTTTTAATTGAGCTGACGTTTTAACATTGTGACCTTTCACAAGAATTTGTATCAGAAATTCTGGCATCAAAGGGCTGGCTCCCCAAAGAGCAGGCAATAACCAGCTAAAGGTAAATAGATGTTGCCCTGTCTAGATGGGGCAAGTGACCTCTAGTTCACAGCATTCAAACCAGTTCCCCTTCACTGGATCCTGTTACTTACCTGACATTTGAGTTGGCAATGTCAGCTTTAGCATATCTATTCCAGCCTTCTTTAAATGCCCACTAAGGTTCAAAAAGAAGCTGTGTTATCATTCAAGTAACTGCAAAACTCATGTTTGCATTGAATGTAACTTTTCTAAGTTGCCTCTTCTAGGTGGGAATAAGGTTTGGAAATAGGAAGAAAGAGTTCATTTATGTACTGTGGTGGTTATTTACATAAATGAAACTTTGGAAAACTTGATCCTCTGCTGATTCCCAGAGACACTAATTAGTGCCCCTGTGGCACACAAATCTCCAATGACAAATCAAAGATTCAGTCATGGGGAGATGTGGCAAGTCTCTGTCCCTGAAGTGGTCCCTCCAGGTTCAGTCAGAACTGTCAGGGCAAGTGTCATACAGAGGTTGTAATGTTCTCGTTTGTTTAGTTATGAGTTTGGTACATGTTCAGTATTTTGACCAGTAACATTTGACTCTAGCCAGGATTAGAATTATTTTAGGCAGTGTAAATCAAGTGTAAATCATCCCCTCAAGCACATCTGCATGATGGTTACCTTCAAAGTGCTTTGCCACTTCATGGAAGCAAATAGGAGTGTGGTGATTATAAACATGAGCTAGTGCTGAGCAGACCTGGGAGGAAACCCTGACTCTGTCACTTACTTACTGTGTTACTTTGGGCAAATTTCTTTTTTATTTATTTATTTTTTTATTTATTTATCTTCTCTTCATTTTTTTGGCTGCGTCGGGTCTAAGTTGAGGCACACGGGATCTTCATTGAGGCATGTGAGATCTTTCATTGTGGCACGGGCTTCTCTCTAATTGTGGCGTGCAGGTTTTCTCTCTCTAACTGTGGCACATGGGCTACAGGGTGCATGGGCTCAGCAGTTGTGGCATGCGGGCTTAGTTGCCCTGCGGCATGTGGGATTTTAGTTCCCCGACCAGGGATCGAACCCGTGTCCCCTGCATTGGAAGGCAGATTCTTTACCACTGGACCACCAGGGAAGTCCCCTGGGCAGATTTCTTGATGGTTTGGGGGCTTCCTATCCACAATTTTAAATGAATATAAAAGTATCAGTTACCTATAGACTGATGAGAATTAAAGAAGGTAATGTATATAAAGTGCTAAGTATGATACCTGGGTACATAAGAAGTATTCAAAAATTGTAGAAAATCACTGTTATAATCATGCCACTCATTTGAATAAGGTTCTACAGACCTGGCTCTGTAGCTTTGAACTTCCCTGTGGGCCCCTCTGCCATTTGACCAACACCTTTCAGCAAAGTTGTTCCAATATTCACCTGTATTCTGAAACATTTTGATTCAACTATCTTGAACTCTTACTCAACCTATTCTTGATTTCTTTAAGCTTTTAATTCTTAGACAAATATTTTCTGATATCTGATACTGTTTTTACAATACGTTAACGCCTGCCAGCTTCCATCCTCAGCTAAGACCAGAGTTAGCTCTTAAGTTACAGTAATACAAATGTTTTCCATTTGGGGGCGTCCACTATGTACATGGCACTGTGCTAAGTGCTGTCACAAAGAAGACTTGATTAAAGCCTCACACCAAAAAATAAGTGATGGAACTGAGACTTGACTCCAAGGATGACTGATACCAAAGCCCAAGCTCTGGCTATTCTGAGCCACAGTCAGTATTATAGCTCCTAAGCCCTGAAACCCTGCCCTGCTATAGACTCCATGGTGACACTCTGCTATGTTCAACATGGCCCACAGAAACAGTGGGAAGCAGTTATACATTCTCTTTTTATGCCAATTAAAATTCTGTTCAACTTTAAAGAATGAATTAAAGCTCAATCTCCTACACAATAGTTTCTCAACTGGCTTTTCCCTCATCTGAACTCCAATAGCAATTATTCATTTGATGAATTATATAACTTTTTATTATGCACAGCTTTAGTGTATTTCTCTATGTTTTATTTTGAAAATTTATTACCCTTAATTATTATTGTTCAATTTTTTGTATTTTCCTATTATATATCCCCTACTAATGTGAAAACTCCTAAAAGTCAGATATCATGCCAAACCTCAACTGAACCTGACTGAAAGTGAGCATTTAGTATTTTTTTAAAAATTTAAAGTACTTTTAAGAAGTTTAAAATAGTATATGGCTAGTAACATCTAACGATATCTCTTCTGTTTTCTGACTAGAACATCTCTGTAACAAAAATGTATAATTTTTATCTGTACAAGAATAAGAAAAAATTAGAATCTAGGGATATCTCATACTATAAAAATAAAGAAGCTGAATTGAGAGCAGGAAAACCCCAACAGTCCATCTATGTTTCTAATCATGGACAGTGAATTCATCATTCCATCCACTGAGTCCGAAATAGGTAGCT
Source organism: Phocoena sinus (assembly GCF_008692025.1). Lineage (NCBI taxonomy): Eukaryota > Metazoa > Chordata > Mammalia > Artiodactyla > Phocoenidae > Phocoena > Phocoena sinus. The sequence continues at coordinate 88,125,871 of NC_045769.1, read as the reverse complement.
TATCTCTTTGAGTGCCTGCCTTGTAATTCAGAAATGATGGCATGTGTGCCAACCACAAACTAGGCAAGAATCCCTGTACTGAGCAGGTGTTGTTTTATGAAACAACCAGAATTCTGTTGCTCTTTATCCTTTCCCCACCTTTTTATATCCACTCAGAGATTAAAACTCCCAGAAAACACCATTGTAGAGATAGTAGGGGACTGGCAGTGGGATAAGGCGTCGTTGGAATTATAGTAACCACAAGTGTATTGCTAAAGGTAGAGCTAGAATTACCATGAGCACCAGTAGAAGGGTGGGCTGGGATTTAATTTTATATATACATATATATGTAAAATTATATTTAATTATGTATATATACATAATTAGTATATAATTATACACTACATATAATAATATATTATTAGTATATAGTATATAATTATATATAATTAGTATTTAATTATATACAAATATAATTAAATAATATATATAATTAGTCCAATACATCAGAGAACAAGGCAGGGAAAGCTAAAGATGTTCCCACCTGTATCTAGCAGCACTATACTAGGCAGTCTTGTTGACTAAAACTGTGATGGAGAGTGGTGGTTACCAAACTGCTCTCAAGCTGTATCTAACTCCAAGAAAGGAATTCAGCCACCCATCTGGATAATGAATTCAGTCCAGAAATAGTCACATGACCTTCATAGCCATTACAGATTGCATTTGGTCCCATGGGACAGAAAAATGGACATATTGGCTTAAATAACTAATGGGCTTATTTTTGTGTGTAACAACAAGGCAGAGGTAATAACTACCAGGCAGTTGTAGTGCTTGGCTAAGAAAAATGTCAAAGACTCAGGTTTCTTCCAGTCAGCCTCTTTAGAATGCAGTTTATTTCCTATTGCTGATCTTCTCATGGCCAGCAGATGGCTGCTTTACCTTTAGCATTTCAAGTGCATTCCAAGCAGGAAAGAAGACTAGCTAAGGGCAAAAGACCTGTGCAAGCTGAACCTGCTGTCTTTTAAATAGCTTCCACAGAAGGTCCATTCAATGATTCTACTTATATCTTGTTCAAAACTGTATTACATTTTCACATTTAGCTTCAAGGAAGACCGTGTTATGTAATTTTTGATCAGGAGACTTCCCTGCTGCAAACAAAATAATATCAGATAGAGATAAGGCTAATAAAAGATCAGAGTTAAAGGACAGAGTGGATTAAGAGTGAGGTGGGAGTGGGAACATTCCTTAGATCATACAGGGCTTTGTAGTCTACTAAAATGAGTTTAGATTTTATTGTCTGATGCACAGAGGACACTGAAATATTTTAAGCAGATGAGTCTCCCTGCTTGGTGGAGAATAGGTTAAGAGAGGAAGAAAGAAAATGGGAGTGCTATTGAGTTCAAACTATTCTTGACCCAATAAATCATGGTAACTTGTACTAGATTGGTTGAGTGGAGATAGATGGAAGAAAACAATTAACATTTTAAGCATAGAATTGAAAAGACTTGCAGACAATTGAATGTAGGTGGAAAGGAAGTGGGGAGGTTTCCAGGTATTTAGATAGAGAAAGTGGATTGATAATAGTGCCAATCACTGAGATGGGAAGAACAGAGAATGGACAGATTTGACAATGTGAGTTATCAAGTGGTCAGATTTGGTTACGGATAGTTTGAGATTTCCAATGACACATCAAAGTCAAAGTGTCCAGGTGACAATGAATTATGTGGGTTTGGAGCTCAGAGAGTAGGCATGACCAGGAGATATAATTTTGATGCCAAGAACCAGCCGATGATATTTAATGCCACATATATAACCAAGAGTCCATCGGAATAAAGCATAGGCACAAAGGAGTGTTTAAACCTGCAGCGTAAGCCTGCAAAGAAGTTGAAGGAGTGACTGGAAAAGTGGGCGTGAGCCAAGAGATGTCAATGAGTTTCAAGAAATAAATGGTGCCTGAGAATATTCAAATAAAAAAATATATATTTCACTTAAGTACCTGTAGATTCAGTTTCTTTGAGTGAAAAATTACTTCATAGGAATTGGAAATGAGGCAAAACTAGTGACTCTAAGTGTTGGTATTATGATCTAAAGATACAATTAAAAACAGAGATGTTGTTTGTTTCATGTATAAGTATTTTAGACATCGTTTATAGTCATTTATGAATATGCATGCATATATAAGTACTATTTATCTATCTACATTTGAATGTATGCTCTGATAAAATCTAAGCAATATTAGGTATCTTTATATGTTTCAAATATTATTTTTCTTTTCCTGGTAGAGGAAAACTCAAAATTTATTTTGCACTTTTAACTTTCCCGTAAAAGAATATTATCTTGGTTCTTCCAACATCACAAGGAATAGGAAAAAGTCAAAATGTCTGGAAAATAACTGGTTTCAACATGTAAAACAAATGTTCAAAGATAGAATCAAAGGGCAAACATCAAGGTAAAGATAAAGAAATAAACTACACAGAGATAATAAAGATAATCCACAAAACTAAAAAAAACCCTGCAACTCTAATTTTATCTTGAGTAAATTGAATGGATATTTTTGAGCTTTGTTTTTCATTTACAGTTTGCCCCAGGATAAAATGATAAGCTCTATTAATCAGAAAAGGTTAATGGTGTATTATTTCTCTGGTAGATTGATAACAGTTTCTGGACCAAGTTGTTTGTAACTTCTGTCCAAGTGGACTATTGTACCCTAGCAGCAAATCATATGAAAATGTCAACCATGTGTTTGATTTTACCCACTTACAGAAAAAAATCCCTCAAGGAACATTATAAGATAATAGAATGTGTAAAATTAATCGTTTTTCAAGGGGTCTTTTCCAATTTTATTCTCCTTGGTTGAATTCCCTTCCCAATTTGGCCCTCAGATATGCATTTTCTTATTGGAAGATGTGTTTGTGGCAAGGGTACTAGAGCCCACTTTGAGTCAACTTACATTTATCAAACAATTCCCTCTCACCCAAAAATTCCCAGAGTAGTCACTACTAGCAATTCTCCTTTATTTGTACTCTCCGTTTGTACCTGGTGGATTCTATATTATATTAATTCGTAAAACCAGCTCTGCCAGACTCCCTATGGTTACAGTTATTAAGGCTGGAACTGAAATGATATCTCTCATATTGATCTTCAACCAGAAGTTCTTGTCCCGAAGCTTTTGTTTCCCATTAAGACGCTAATGATCGCCTCCACCAAATGAGCAGCTTAATAGTCACAAAAAGCTGAATGAAAAGACTTTGATCATCACCTTTGAGAGCTCTATATTTCAATATCTCTCCTGTCCATAACTGGCAAACACTAACAGAGCTTTCAATTAAAAAACAAACAGACAAAATGCTTTAAAGAAACTTTTTTTTTTTAACAAAAATCATCTCCTTTTTTTGTTTGTTTTTGCCAAGTAGTTGTAGCTCTACAGGCTCTGTTTGCTTTCCAGGTCATACACAGACTGTTTGCCTATGGATTATTTTTAATATTCTAATTTTTAACAATGTTTCATTTTCTTTCTATAAGAACTGAGATGTTATAAATCCAGTTAAAATGATAGAAATTAGGAAGCACTTTAGAGTGTCTATTTGATTTATTTATTAAGAGAATTGGTACAGATTAGTCAGTGTAGTCTCCCCCATATCTGGAGGGACAGAGGAACTACTTGATGGTTCTTTCATATTCACATCTCCTCCTGGAAAAAGTGAATAATGACTCTATAATGAAGCTCTTATGCAAACATAGTGTATCCTGAAAAAATATTAATGATATTTTTGTAATTGATCAAATGGAAAAAAATCTCTTTAGGTATTAATTAGACATATTAACGTTATTCACTCCACTGCTAAAAAATAACAACACTATGGAGGGTTTTCATATCCAAGTTTTAAATCAATCTCATATTGTAGACTTTTAATTTTCCCTAGGAACCTGCAGATGCATAATTTAAAAATGTACACTCTGTAGTGGTGGACTTATGGATACATAGAAAGAAAACTAGAGAGGGTTAAAAAACATCAAGCCTGAAATTTTATGGGTCATTAGCTCTTCAGTGCATCTCATGGGCTCCTAAACCAATGAACCGAAAGCCTTGGGAAGCCTAGCCTGACCCGAGTGGAAGAAATGAGGAAGAACACAAGTATTAACAGTGCTCAATGCTATTAAAATATTCACAGAAGACTAATTTGAAAATGTATTAACCACATAGTAAGTTAAGGCCCATCACAGATCAAAAGCTAAGTTTTGGGACAGGAAACAATTGTTGAAAGTAATTGGCTGATACTGAGAGGAAAGACTGGAGGAGAGAAGGCTGGAATGGAAAATGACCTGATAGCCTTTTAAGACCTGTGGATGGTAGAGGTCCCTGTGATAATGATCTGCTTCCCTTGGTATTTCTTCCTTTAGGAGACACATGCCTGAAACGTGGAAGCTCTGATGTCTCCATTATCCCCACCATTTTTATTGTCAACCACAGATCTTGGGGTGAATAATGATTTCTAAAGTCATCTTCAGAAGCCACTATAATTCTTTTACTCCTCAGCCGCCTTTTTTTTTTTTTTAACATCTTTATTGGAGTATAATTGCTTTACAATGGTGTGTTAGTTTCTGCTTCATAACAAAGTGAATCAGTTATACATATGTTCCCATATCTCTTCCCTCTTGCATCTCCCTCAGCCTTCTTCCTTGAACTTAGAAATTAGTACAATATTTTCAGGGAGGCCTCTCTAACTACTGCAAACCTCCAGTATCTCCAGTGCTATGAAAAATGGTCATCTTGAAAACCCAACCTAATAGCAGATGTAGTTTCAATAAAAGAAGAAAAAGTCAAATTCAAGTCATAGAATCATATCTATTTGAATAATAATAATATGTGTACAATACCTTAATGAAATTATTATTTTATAATACATTAAAAATAAAATACACGTTACTATCTAGAGGGAACTTTTTTTATTGTTGGCAAATTTCAAGGGAATCACTACACTGTCAAGCTTGAGCACAACTGAGTTCCTATATTTTGAAAGGTTCTTCTATATTACCAACCGATCATGCGAGAAAGCGAGATGACCTCATTCCTTAACCAAAACACTTCAGGATGCTTTTGTCACACAATTATAAAGATTCACAAAGATTATTTTATATTGATGGAAAATAAGCAAACAATGATATAGGAAACTTTACTATTATTCATCTATACAATAATACATTTTCTCAAAGTTTTATTTGCAACTTTCAAAAACAATTATGGAAATTACTCAGTAAGAAAATAAATCTACTGCCTTGTTAATTTATCTGTTTCACATCATTCAAGAGTAGAGTGGAATTGATATTTATATGCAGAAGCCAAGCAATTAATAAATTAATCATTATATTTCCAAAATGACCGTGGGCTTTGGGCAGCTGGTTAAAATTATTAGATAATAGCAGAGGAAATCACTTAATACTAAATAGTGAAAAACAACTAACAAATCGGAGAATCTATGTAAAAATCATCTTGTACTGGTCAGTTCTTTTGTTTTCAAATGTAGAAACCCAATTTAAATTAGTTTAACTAGAAAAAAATGTATTGGTTCTCATAGCATGTATTAGTTATCTATCATTGTGTTATTTACCATTCCCAAATGTTTATGTAACTTATAAATCTTCAATATGGTCAGGACTCACTAGGGACTGCTCATTGCATTGGCTGGGGCAGCTCAACTCAGGACTGGAGGACTTACTTCCAAGATGGCTCACTCACATGGCTGGAAAATCAATGCTGCTGTCTCCTAGAAGCCTAACTAGAGCTGAGGATTGGGGGGTAAGGGGACTCTATTTCCTTCCACATGGGCCTTCCATGGCCTGTTTCAGCTTCTGTGTGGCACATGACTAGTTTCTAAGTGTTAGTGTCTCAAGAGAACCAGATGGAAGGTGTATGACTTTTTATGTACTGATTTTAGAAGTCATTATAGTGTCACTTTTGTGGTAGTAACAGACCCCCTAATTTAAGAGAAACCAATATACAGATTCTTAATGGAAGGGGTGTCAATGTAATGTTGTAAGAAGAACATGTGGCATGGCAGATCTTGTGGACACCTTGGAAAACAAAATCTGCCACATAATCAAAATTTAGAAAGATTCTATCCTCTACCTCTGCCCCTTGCCCCTCTAAATACTAGCTTCTTTTCCCCCTGTGACAGATAATCTTTTCTCAAGAAAGTGGGTAAGATGAGAGCTAGCAGTCCACATGCATAGGGAGATCTCTTGCAGAAGAAAAAGTCCTTCCCCATCAGTTTGAGCAAGAAGAATCCCAGGCAAAGACTTGGCTTTGTTTTGGTTATGGAGCCATTCTTAGACCAATGACTGGTCACCTTGGATGGGAACTTAAAAGACAAGAACTGAAAGGCAAGCTTATAATTTGGACAGTACCCACCAGGATGATTTCATTGGATTAGGAAAGGCTGTCCCCAGTCTCACCAAAGAGGGAGTGCATTCAAGACAGATAACATAAAGAATATTCACTATAAGATTTGATAACAGGAAGAGACTTTGCATTTTTCTACCTTTTACTTTCAATTGTATATTCATTTGCTCATTCATTCATATATATGTGCATGTAGATCTGACAGGCAGTGTTCTACATCAGTGATTGTCAAAGGGTGATCTAGAGATTCCTGTGGGTTCCTCGCCTTTCAGGAGATCCCAGAGGTCAAATCCATTTTCATAATAATTCTAAAATATTATTTATATTTACAAAAAATATAATTGAATTCCTCTCTCTCACTGCATTTTTCTTTGTTTTGGGAAACAGTTATTTTCATAAATATATGGGATTTATGTTAATAAGCAAAGGATTTATTATTCCTATGTATAAATTGATTACTACATAAATATTTTTAAAAATTACTCAGTTTAAGTTCCTAGTGTGATAAATATTGTTAGATATGTCCCACATTGACAAAGTCTTTAAAGAACTTAAAATTTTTTAAGAGTGTAAAGTCCTCTGAAAAATGTGGAGAACCTCTGTCTAAGTCGAGAATCTGGCATCCAAGAAAGCAGACTAAGCCTCTGCTCCAGAGCATGGTAGAGATACTAACCCACTTTGAATAGGATTCCAAGATTTATCATGCTGCAATGTACCTGTCTATCTAATTGTCAGTCTCCTCCCTAAGACTAAAAGTTCTTAGGGGATAAGGATTTTGTATTGTTTTCAGAAAAGAAATATGATAAAAAATGATAGCTATTGTTTTTACAAAGAGAACTACAAATCAGCCCTCAGTTTTATGCATTTATGAACCCCATTAAGGGATGAAATCTCTCTTTCATACTGATTTACTCTAAAGGTGGCAAAAAAAATGAAATTGAGAAGTTACCAATTAGTTTGAAAGTTCTCATTAAAATTTTCAATTTATCACAAACGGATATTGCCTAAATATTGTCTAAAGTGACTAATAAGTGTTCATGACGACTGGACTGTAGAATTTATTACACTCAGAAAAATAGCATTATGTCAAGCACATTTTAGTAATTTGGAATCGTTATACACCTAAAAACAAAATGTTTTGGCTGTTATTTTTCTCTGACATTGTGTTGAGTTTTGTTGCTGTTGGGGTATATTATATATCCTTCATAAATCTTACGCTTTATTTTCTGAGATGAGATGCAGAATGTAACATAGAAACACAATTTAGAATTGCTTGAGCCTTTGGAGATCATTGGCTCCAATCTCCTCATTTCACAGATAGGTTAAGTCATTGAGCAGCTAACTAGCTTAAGTTGTGGCCAGCTGGTCTATGGCCAAGAAATTCCCCTGAAATTTCCACCAAATATTATTTGTTGGATTAAAAATGTGGGCAGACAAACCAAGTTCAGATCCTGGTTTAACAACTCACTAACTGGGGGACATTTTACATGTTCCATAACCTCTTTGTGTCTCAGTTTCCTCACTAAAAATTGCAATGATAACAGTAATTTCTCCCAAAGGATTGTTTTGAGAATGAAATGATGACCTAATACACATAAAGCACAAAGCAACTGTCACATGTGAAACTCCAATAACTGTTACCTTCTCTTACTTGCAAGCCATTGCTCTCTGTTATTGTCATGGTTTATGATCACAAAAAATTTACGTGAGAGTTCTTTGGATTGCTAGAGGATTTAATAACGATAACAATAACATGATTTAAATCTTGGAAGGACTCTTGGGCTGGTGTGCAGAACTTCTAACTTCTGGTATCAGTACTGTACAGACTCTGGGTATCATTTTTCACAAGTTTAAAACTGGATATTTGGACTAGATGATGTTACATTAGGTTCTAAATTTTGTATGGTTATATTAAAATGGGTTTGGACACTGGGCAAAGTAGATTTGACAGCCTTAAATTAGCTGGAAATTCACTGAGTCTGAGCTGACCAAGTTGAGCAGAAGCAAGCCCCAAAACAGCATCAGTGCTTTAAACACATAGTCTCACTTAATCTCTATAACTACAAGATAGGTGTTAGTAATATGGTAACTAACACACTTACAGAGCAAAGATATGGCCCTAAATAAGGATGCAAATCCCAGGGTGTAAATGGCACTGTCATTCAGGTGTTTTTCCTGCCTTTTTAGCAATTTGAGGTTTATCTTCACTTATAGCCAACTAAGTAGGTGCATTGGATTCATCAGCTTTAGTTTAATCTCACTGGTATAAGGAGTAGTCCCTTTATTTGGTTGGCATTACAAGTTGCTTTTCTGGATATTCCAGGATTATCTTCATACCCTTTCATCTTTAACATTTTTATGGGCAAGCCAAGTCTAGACATCCATTTAGGACCTAGAACAGGATAGATCTCTTTTCCTGGCTTTTGTTCTTTCATTTTGGAAAATGCTTTCCAGTTATTCAGCACTGCCTTCATTCACAACCTGAGATTACTAGTTTATTTCTTTGACGATGATTTCGAAGTCACCAGACACTAAAACCAAAATCCTAGAAGTAGGGTCTTAGGCTCACTTGGAATAGGAAATGCTCTTCTGCTACCACACTAGGATACATTCTGTTATGTAGGGTACTCAGGGAAATTATCACCTTTCTCTATTTCAGTGATTACAAAATGTGGCTGATCATAAGAATCACTGGCAGAGCTTTTTAAAAGTACAGATTCCTGAACTTAACCTAGATCTTAGGAATTAGAATCCAGCTTGTACTATTCACTGGGTGCCAAACTTTTCAGGCTCCAAAGTTAAATAAACAAACAAAAACGAAGAGTACTCTCTATTGGCCAGCCTCTGCTTTGAAACTGAGCCTATGAAACCAATAGCACTACACTACAAAGTCAGCTAGCATTTAGAAGCCAGAAATGTTCACCCTCTACTCTGCATGTAAGGTTCCAGTTCCCTCTACGTTTTAGAAAATCTAGACATATTTCATCTATGTCTTAGATAATCTATATTTTTTATTCTTTCTCTACCAAACCTTTCCCTAAGGAGTGTGTATGTGTGTGTATGTGTGTGTGTTTTAGAGAGACAGAGAGGAACTTAGAGAAAGACGAGAGAATATTGAGTTAGTGCAGAGCCAACATAGCATTATCTATACAGCTTCATAAACCTTGTAGGGGCTTCTCTTCTCTCTTGCTGCCATTCACCAGAAAAACTCAACCTCTACTAGGGTGGGAATTAATACATTAGTAAGGACTGTCTCCGGTAAGGCAAATGTTTGATGCTGAAAGAAACTCAGAGAGAGATATTTTAGGCAATCATGTTTACCAGCTAGTTCAAGTGCTTGGCAGGAACAAGGTCACAAAGAATTTAAATGACATGGTATTCTGTAATAAGGGATCTGTCTATATGTTGCAGGGCCCCCACTAGGCAGCAGGGATACTAAGCATATAATCTAGTCCCAGGAAATAGTATGAGCAGGATCTCAGGGGAGGCAGCCCTTCAGCAACCAACCATGGTTCAGGACAGGCCCTCTCTCTCACTGGAGAAGATCAGGGTACCAAAGGCTAGCTGTCAAGGATGGGAGATCAGTCTTATAGCTGAAGTCAGTACTAGAGGTAGGCAAAGAAGATATGGAAGGGCCACAGGAGTTCTCAAATTTGGACCTAACATTCAGGCTTGACTGGCATCAGAAATTTAGGGTGGTTGTTCACCAACTTGGAGTCTTGAGAGGCTCACTGACTATTCATCTTCTTAAGGTAGTGGGTCAGAGAAGGCTGACATATTCTTGCTCCTGTTAGGACTGGTTCTGGAGCTATACTAAGCCCCTTAGAAGAGCTAGTCTTCAGAATCTAGGACAAAGCAAAGGTAGGAGAAGGTCAGCAGGACTGCTGGGTGTTGTCAAGTATTGTAATTTATTCATAACCAGTGATTAATTATTATCAGCTTCAAGGGGTCTATGTTATTGGAATTTTAGAGATTTAAATTCTCTTTCAAATTTAAGGAATGTTTCTTCTGTGTAAAGGAAACAATGATCAATGAGGAAAATGGAAATGACTTCAGGGGACACCATCAAAGACTACCATTTTTCTTTGTACTGATATAAACATATCTTTGAAAAAATAATCAAGTATATTAAAGTATCAAAAATAGGATCAGATAAGAAACAGGAGCACACAAAGGGGAAATAAAAGTATATAGCAACTGAAAGAGTCACACAGTTCCAATATGAGTATGAGAATAGGACCCTAGGTGAAACACTCCGTAGATTTCTCTGTATTGGATTGTCTTTTTCTAAAGCTAAAGGTAAAATGCTGTCAGGTTATAAGTTTGTTTACTGTAAGCAAAATTGACCAAAAGAAATAGACACTGTCCTTAAATTGAAGTTTAAAGTTGGAACCACATAAAAAGGTAATCTTTATAAATCATCAAGTTGGCACAGCAGGATAAAAGACAGGCATGTAATATTAGGCAAGCCAAAAGTTTCTCCTTTGTGATTGTCCTTGCTCTTCAGAGCTCTTTCCTTCTCTTTGACTAGTAGCCCATGGCAGTCTAAGGAGGTCAGCATTCCAGCAGCCCAAGTCTCGTGAAGAAAGGACAGAAACATGTAACCTGAAATGACACAGCCGCTGATGCAGCTTGTTGCTCAGTTAGCTTATATTTTGAAGTATATCATGTGAGCTGAATTGCAAAGAATAGCATTCGACAGGGTGAAGGATTCCATATACTAAAGAGAAGGCAAGATTCCTGGGGAGGCAAAAGTCTGAAGGACAAGTGCCTTTAGCACCAGCTGAAAGTCTATCTGTATAAATGTGACCTCAAAAAATTGGACAGCACTGATAGCAAACTGGACAAGCTTACTTAGTTTTGTTGCTTACTTAGGAATACTCTTTGATGACTTTGATTTGAGTAAAGCAGAACTACTTTCTTTATTCATATTTCCATCTATATTTGGGATGGCATGTTCCAATGGAAAGACAGCTGCAGATTCTATTTCATGTGGCCTCAAGGAAACATTGTGGACAGGTATAGGATCTGATCTAATATCTAGCTACTTAATATCTCTGAACCTCAGTTTAGAAATCAGTGATACCAATTTAAGAGGCTGATTTTTGTAGATCAAATGACATTTGGGACGTAAGTAAAAAATAAATATTATTTATTATCATAGTAATCCTACCTGGTCTACACTCATAGAATTAACCCAAGAAATACCCATTTAAACTGTAGCCTAATTTCCTTTTCTTCCAAAAAGATGTAATAATTTCCTGTATATTGTACAATACCATTTTTTAATAAAATGGGCTAATTGTATGAAATCAGTTTGAGAAATAAAGTGAAATATTTTTATTGATATTTTAATATTCAGCTTAACAATATTCATTCCATGCCTGCCATATACCAAGTACTGTGCTGGTCTTTGGGATTACTAGCGTGAACTGCATATAGTCACTACCTTAAAATAAAAATATGTTTATTCTCTTTTTAATTTATCCTACTGAAACTTTCTTTGCCCCATTGCTTTTAACTACTAACACAGATTTAAGCTCATATACTTTGAACATTTTCTATATTTTTCCTGACTTTAAACTTTTGGGTCTCTCATTGATTTTTTTTTTTTTTTCCCGGTACTCGGGCCTCACTGTTGCGGCCTGTCCCGTTGCGGAGCACAGGCTCCGGACGCGCAGGCTCAGCGGCCATGGCTTACGGGCCCAGCCGCTCTGCGGCATGTGGGATCTTCCCGGACCGGTGCACAAACCCGTGTCCCCTGCATCAGCAGGCGGACTCTCAACCACTGCGCCACCAGGGAAGCCCTCTCATTGATTTTTAATCTAGGATCAGGGTAGAAGCAGGTTTTTTCAGATTGCAGTCTTCTCTAAGATTCTGTAATATGAGACTCTGTAATGTCTGCTAGGAGTGCTCCCCGATGCCTATAATCACTGCAATAGTAAGAGTTGCTACTTACAAGTGTGTTTCCTTCAGGTATGTTGGAGGTCCAAAAAGAGTTGAGATCCTTTCTCTAGAAATGTCTTTGTTTTTTGGTTAGGATGAATTTTACCTTCTTCACCAGGCACTGTAGATTCCCATATTAATTGCTATTGTAGGAAATCTATTTATCCGTTGTCAGTATCATCAGAAGGGCTTCATAAATCATATGAAAGTGATTTCTCCTAAGCAGAAATTTTAAGTTATGTTTCATAAAATGAAAAGAAAAAGTATTCTATCTTAAGTTTACAAGAAAAGTATGAAATATATATTTAAAATAATTCCAACCCCAAATTCATTAGCTTTACCAAGCCTTCCGACCCCCAATCTTATTCCTTTTCTTCTTTAAATGAGACCCCAAATTAACTTCCTGTAGCTGTGTGCAATATGTCCTGTTCTCTGTGAAAAACCCCACCAAACTCTTGTAAAGGCTATTTAATAAATACGCTTTACATTTCTTCAGGAAACTTTGCCATTAAGCTACTGTTGAACTTGTGGCCAAAATTTCAAAAATAATCATCAGCTCTTTCTTTTTTATTGCTGCTGATTTGGGTGTGTCTTTCACTGTGGCTGAATGAGGAAAATCAAATCAGCAGTAAAGCCACAAATAACCAGGGAAATTTGAGCATATGAAATAGGAACAAAAACATTTTTCTTTGTTTATAGTTAAAAGTTAGCAATCTTTATTTAAATTATTTCTACTTACAAAGAGCAAGAATTTGACATTTGCACTATGAAAACATTTATTTTGAAAAGTTAATAAGTTAAAGTTTTCTGTTTTAAAGTTTAGCTGTATATAGTTTTCATTTTAAGAGTTTATATGACAAAATTCATTTATTATAAAAATTTCCTTTTAGTATATGACCTAAAGCATTGTTTCCTAGGTTTGTTTTGCACCTGTTTTCTATACCATGGTTTAAGGTTCTTCTCCCTCATTTTTGAACTGCCACTGATTTCAAATCCCTGTCCCCAAACCAATATAATGACCATTCTATGTCCCTTTATCTTCAAAACATTCCCACTTGGTCCTGTACTTTATTAGCCTTCACATTTCCCTTAAAATATCTCCTAAATGAACCACAGAGGATTCTCCTCTAAATGCTCAGGATCACAGTTTGGGAACAATTACTCCACGTGACTGATTTCTCCCCAAACAAACACTTTGATCAGTTAAAAATGATGGCCCTTGCCGAGAGCACTAATGAGCTGACTTGTGCGTTGTGGTGGGTACACAATGGAGGAGAAAAAATGGGCTCAGAATTAGACTCCCTCTTTATTTATCCAAGGGGAGCATTAGTGAGAGAGTTATTTTTAAAAAATTAATACAATTTTGGCAGCTTCCCTTGATTTGAAAATGAAAAGGTTTTAAGTAGGTGACTAGTGAAGAGGCTTTCTTTTTTCTTTGTAGATGTCTGTAAAAAACAGAAACTTGAAAATCTTTCTGTGGACATCACAGAACCAGGGATCTAATGGCACCTTACCGACTAATAACAAGCAAGGGGTTATTTCCCAGCCTCTCCCACTTAATGTCCAGAAAGATAAACATCTGGTTAAATAATAGCATGCATGCTTTTTGGGGATATGGTGCTAAATACAAATGTAACCATTTCACTCCTTGGCTATTTGTTTTGTGAAAGCTCATTTGTCTGTGTGAAATGCTTTCACTGGAGAAGAGAAAGTGAGGCCAGGGAGAATAGGAGAGGGGGCACTTCCCCTTGTCTTCTCCTTTGACCCTGCCTCTCCCTGCCCTTAGAAGGTACATTTAGGGAGTGAGTCTTCAACTGGGAACTCTAGGAAGATGAAAGGGCTAAGGAAGCCACTATTTTGGGAGGACTCTCTTAGGGTTCAGAATTCAGGAGTTCTTTTGATAATAATAGCTAACGTGTATACAGCACTTATTACATACCAGGTGCTCTCGTATGTACTTTGAAAGTATTAATCTGTTTAATCATCCCATAACTCTATTGGTGTAAGCTGTTATATTCTCTATTTTGTAGATGAGGAAACTGAGATACTGAGAGGTTAAATAACTTGCCCCAAATCATGCAGATTAGTGGTGAATGCAGGGCTTGAATCCACTAGTTGCTCTGTGGGTGTGATTTTGTTAAGTTATTCCAGTTGTTCTCTGCTGACTCAGGCTTAAAATTCTTTTTGTATTCAACTCTGATAGGCAATTGGAACTTTTTCATGATAGAGATTGATTACCAAGACTCCTGGTGTGAGAATTGCCTGCTCTCTTTCTCTCTCTTTCAAGACTATTTGGAGAAAATTTTAATTTTTTTATGATAAGTTACACTTAACTCGTAGTCAGTTTTATTATTTTTTTATCAAAGTTATACATGAAGTTAAGACATTAGTCTAGAAAGCTTTTAATTAAACATAGCATTCCTCTGGCTTCTCCATCTGTCTACTCATCAATCTCACTTGCTAGCGGCTACCACCTTCAACAGCTTTAGTTTTTTGGTATTGTTGTTTCTTATTTCCATTAACCTTCATGTTTTTCAACACTATATGCCATCGGACTTTTCCTGATTTATCTATTTTAGGCATTATATATTAACTTTCTGTTATGATACTTTAATATTAGCACTATTACACTCACACCTTCCCTTCCCTCACTCTTTTCATTATAGTTCTGTCACAATTTTTGTTTCAATCACTAGTTGACATTATTGTGATTTTCTAAATATTTCCAGTTGAGCCAAGAATTATTATATAATTATCATTCCTTTTGTATTCAACCTTTTTTCATGGACTTAATAATTGCCTTAGTTTAATTTACTTATATTTTGTCATATCTATAGCTAATTTACCCAAAGATGCCAGCAAATCTCTCAAACTCCTACCAGTCTTTTCCTCAAACACAGAAACATTAAATATTGTCTATCCGCATTTAAAATTTTGTTTTCTTTCTATTGATTTCCATCACCTTACTTCAATTTGGACTGAAGACTGTTGGCCTGACACACATCGGTGAACATGGGCTCCTCTTCGCCATATTTTTTTATGTCTCCAGGCCTTATTTATAATGCCTTCTTATCCTTGGTCAAATCCTTCATTTTGCTAATTTTCCTCAAGAGTTTCCCAATACGAATGTAGTGGAGACAAATGCTTTGAGTCCTTTTATATCTGGAGATGTCTGTACTCAATTGTGTCTTTTGATTGATAGTTTAACAAGCTACATAATTCTAGGTTGACAGTATTTTCTCCTTAAATTGTGGAAGCATTTTTCTAGCCTCCAGTCAGTTTTAGAAAAGCCTAACACCATTCTGATTCCCATCCTTTTGTATGTGATCTTTCTCTCTCTCTCTCTCTCTCTCTCCAGTGTTCTATAATTGCATGACCTACCTATTAATTTATTACACCAGACACTTGATAGTCTCTTTCAACCAGAAGGCTCATATTATAAACTTCTGGGATATTTGCTTGTACTTTATTTTAAAGTTTCTTCACATGCATTTAAAAATTAATTTTTGTCCTGTGGGATTTTCCTATAAGGCAGATGTTGAACTTCTCAGATTATTTTTTTTATTTATTTTTTATAATCCAGCTCTTTGTTTTTCTATTTCCTGACATATTTATTATTCTTATCCTCCAAGAATTATGTTGAATTAATATATTTATTTACATTTTTAATTTACAAATGCCTCTATTATTATTGTTCCTGTTTTTATGAATCCTATGTATTTTCTTATCTCTTGATAATATTAACAATAGTTGTTTTTTAAATTTTCTTTTTTGTGTATTATTTCTGCTTATTTTGGGTTCCTTTTTTTTTTTTTTTTTTTTTTTAATTTATTTATTTATTTTTGGCTGTGTTGGGTCTTCGTTTCTGTGCGAGGGCTTTCTCCAATTGCGGCGAGTGGGGGCCACTCTTCATCGCGGTGCGCGGGCCTCTCACTGTCGCGGCCTCTCTTGTTGAGGAGCACAGGCTCCAGATGCGCAGGCTCAGTAGTTGTGGCTCACGGGCCTAGTTGCTCCGCGGCATGTGGGATCTTCCCAGACCAGGGCTCGAACCCGTGTCCCCTGCATCAGCAGGCAGATTCTCAACCACTGCGCCACCAGGGAAGCCCCTTGGGTTCCTTTTTAGATTTGCTTGTTTTGATATTCCTCTTCCATTTTGAGACTTTCCCCAAAGACTTTAACTTCATTAAAGCAGAGGTTATTTTACTCATCACTTTGAACATGTTGTACGTATTTGATGCTCAATAAATAAATATATAATATAGTGATTATAATTTATTATACATATAATGTAATTATACTCATATATAAGTGTTATATAATATATGGCCTATAAGTATAATATATAAATATTATATATTATATAGTATTATATATCATATATTAATTAATTTCTTTTAACTCATTCCTGCATGCTCATATTTTAAAAAGAGGCACTAAAATGCCTCTTGGAGTTGGCATGTTGGGCTTGTTGACTGCCAGGCTTTTTTGTAGAACATGTTGATGCAAGCTTTTCATTGAGGATATCTGAGTTTCAGTATCTGAAGGACTTTAGAACCATTCATCCTTCTAGAGTAGACTCCTTAAGTCTTCTGGGTGAAGGGATACATTTTTTGCCACTGGCATTTCTGGGAGAAAAGTTGAGAATGGGTGCTGAGGGTTCCATTGCTTGGTACATAGGATTTAATCCCCTAGTTCACAGTACTGCACTCTTCTCTTCCCTCTGCAGTGCCGGGTGATCCTAAGGCAAGACTCTGGAAACTGCCTGATTTAACGTCTGTCTCATGCATGTCTGGGAGTGGTCTCCTGGCTATGAATAAATGAGTGCAATGAATGACTGAGCCTGGGAGTCCGGCTTTTCCGATAATGGCTGTTGCAGGCAGTTTTGACCTTACCTCTTATCGTACCTTGTGCTTCCAAGTGATGAGCCTCTTGAACATTCTGTGGGGAGGGAAGGCCTTATTAACTTTTTTGTCATTAATATCCTCATCTTCCATTGCTGCAAACACTGAGGTTGTAGATTTTTCATTTTACGAAGTAATATACAATGCTTTCATAACTTTTTATCTTCCAAAAGATTTTTGAGATGTATTATCCACTTTTGTGCACATTTTCATTCTCTATGAATATGTTTTTATCCTTTTACTCTGATTTTAGTACACAGTGGGTATTAAGGTATATGTTCAATCCACAAGTTTCAACTAAAAGTCCACTTTGGCAACTTTACCTCAGCTGGTAGAATATCTAGAACAGATAGTCATTTTCCAATTCCAGGATATGCCAAATACAAATCTGTAGCACTATTTTTGAGTGAATACTATAGTAAAGTATATGCACCATTAGTTTATTTGTCTTCCTGATTTCCAAAACATTGCTATCATTATTTCATTTAGATAATGTTCAAGATGATTATAAAAATTTCTTATTTGAAATATGATGAAAATAGAATAGGCACTTAGGTGTAAGAAAATAGTTCAGTACAAGTTGATAAACACTAGTCTATATTTTGATCTACAAACAGTGTGATATGATGGACAGGCAACAAGCAGTTGTTGAATATTCACTTTTTTTTTTTTTTTTTTGGTACGCGGGCCTCTCACTGTTGTGGCCTCTCCCGTTGTGGAGCACAGGCTCCGGATGCGCAAGCTCAGCGGCCATGGCTTACGGGTCCAGCCACTCCGTGGCATGTGGGATCTCCCCAGACCGGGCCATGAGCCTGTGTCCCCTGCATCGGCAGGCGGACTCTCAACCACTGTGCCACCAGGGAAGCCCTGAATATTCACTTTGAGAGGCAGTAGATTCAGCATTTAAAAGCTTTGGAGTCAGCATACACGCAGTTTTTTTTTTTTTTTTTTTTTTTTTTATTTTTATTTTATTATTTATTTTTGGCTGTGTTGGGTCTTCATTTATATGCGAGGGCTTTCTCTAGTTGCAGCAAGCGGGGGCCACTCTTCATCGCGGTGCATGGGCCTCTCACTATCGTGGCCTCTCTTGTTGCGGAACACAGGCTCCAGACGCACAGGCTCAGTAGTTGTGGCTCATGGGCCCAGTTGCTCCGCGGCATGTGGGATCTTCCCAGACCAGGGCTCAAACCCATGTCCCCTGCATTGGCAGGCAGATTCTCAACCACTGCGCCACCAGGGAAGCCCCATACACGCGGTTTTGAATTGAATGAATCTGGGTTAACCAACAGCCTCTGACACTCGCTAACTTTCAATCTTATTTCACTTGCCTTAGATTTATCATCTATGCAATGAGGGCAATAATCATAACTACTTCATGGATAGTACACATTATTAAAGTTGTTAAACACCACTGGCTATAGAATCAAGTTACTTGTGTTTGAATCCTGCCTCTGTTACTTAATAGTTGATCTCAGTCAAGCTCAACTTCTTTCAAAACTGAATTTAGGTGACTAGATTTTGGTCTTTGAGCTGGTGAGATAATGAGATTTAGATTTGTATGTTGCGATTTTGGTCTTTGAGTGGATGCTATAATAAAACAAGACTCTTTGGAATTGTGGAAGAGGATGATGTATTTTGCTTGTGGGAGGAACATGATTTGTTGAGGGCCAGAGGTGGGATTGTGGTAGGCAAAATTCTAAAACCCCAGGATTCCCACCTCCTTGTGTGCATATCCAGTATAACTCCACTTCTTGAGTATTTAAAGATTTTTCTATTAAAATGCTTTCAGAGTATCCTAGAAGAAATAGGTGGAGTTTCTTAAAGAAATAAATCATTTAAAAAGAGTTTTTTTAAAAGCATCAAACACTTTAAAAGAACATTGACTGAATGTTAATTATCCATGCACTAAAATATATTTACTCATTTACTAGAAGGACTGTTGAAAGAGGAATTATATAATTGGTATAGCAGAGATTATACTAATGAGTACTTACCATGTGGTTGAAGCTGTATATGTTTTAATTTACTTATTTCTAATGGAATCCTATGAGGAATGACAACTATACCTTGCATATTTCACAACTGAGGAAATAGAGGCACCAAGAGGTAAAACAATTTTCCCAGTGGGTAAGTGATAATAGAATATAGAACTGTTCAAAATAATGATCTACATAATTGTGTAATGCTACTTAAAACCATTATTACAGAAATATATCTACCTAAATCTATATCCATATCTATACCTATCTATATCTATTTATCTTCTCAGATTTTTCCTCTGGAAGAGGAGTGTAAGCCCCAAGCATTGGGTATACTACATAGATCAGGGAACTATAATATTATCCAACTAGTGTCAGTTATTTCAACTGTAGACTAATGGAGGGATCATTTTGAAAGTTCAACCTTATTTCAGTAAGGATAGATGGCAAATCTCCTATGAGAAATTATGGAACTTCGTCTGAAAATGACTACTGACTTAGTCCATATTTTGGAAAGAATGATGAATATGTTTATAACAGGGTATCACAGGGCAAGGCATTATAAGCTTTTGAAGGTCTTGGTAAATTCAATGAAAAATAGGTCACATGTATAAGATGATGCAATATGAAGTTTGAAGTGACCAATTCCATAATATGTATTTCTCACTATACTAAGTTCAGTTGATTTAAAGATGAGTAAAACATGGTCCTTACCCTCAAGAGTCTCTAGATAGGACATCTGCTTTTTTTCACTTTCAAAAAGTTAGTAGTATGTAACTCTTACTGTAAAATACTCAAGGTGTGGTAAGTCATGAGGAAAATGATTTATTCTGGGAGCTCACTCTGACAGTTATAGAATAAAAATCAGATTGAAGAGTTTTGGATGACTATACCCATTCTTTGTCTATTTTCACCAGCAGCTCCCAAATAATTCCAAATTCAGTTTCTCATAAATACTTTTTCAAACTATTCAAACTTACCTCTTCTTTGACTAGTTTTCATTTAAGTATACATCTAAGCATGGTGCTAGCTTGAAGGTCAATAAGGAAAGCAGGATGAGGGATCTGTCTTTTATGAAAATGTGCTGCTTTTGAGAACTTTTTTTTTGATAGGAAAAAATGGCAGATTTTCTCTTGTAAACCGTATGTTCTTGCATTTCTGATATCTGGAATCAGTAGCTTGCCAGAAACGTTCCCAATCAAAATTCAGACTAACCCATGAAGGTGTCCAAAGAAGTCTGTTCTGATTACTAAAGATGTTGAACTAGTCCTGACTTCAAACAGTAGATATTTCCACAGTTTAGTGGTATATGACAGCTCTATTCATTCCACAATGTCAGATTCTTTGGTTTTGGCCATTGGGTATTTACGCATTTCTGGCTAGGGAAGCAGAGAAACCTAATTTGATTCTCAAGCCAAAAGTTTTTAGGCCCTGTTCCTTTGGAACTTGGACTGGAGGATTTTGGCACTGTATAAAGACGAGGACAGAGCAAGTAGTCACACATAACTAACTGACTCAACAGAACATATTCAGGGAGAAAGATCATGCCTACACATTGGATAACCATTCTCCAAGGCAGACTGACAACACCCTGAATTCAATCACCCTTAAATAAACACACAAGGAAAGCAAAGCTTTAACATACCTTCCGGCACTGCTTTCCAAAGCAGCCTGATTGGTTTGAGTGCCATAGGCCAGGCTGCAGATGCAACCATTACTGTTGTTCTTACTTATGTCTGTCTGCTAACAAGCATTCATATGCTTTGGATCATTAAAGTCACAACCTCCTATGCCAATCTATTCCTCTTCCACGGATTTCCTGTAGATTGGAAAGAGAGATGCTATTTTCTGTTTCTTTTTTCTCTCTATTAGGACCTCCAGTAAGGGTTATTTCTGAGGTCTGAATATTGTAGCTTGTACCCTTGCTCCCATTGAGCATATAAATTGTGTTCCCATTAAGCTTGTTCTTTTTGCCTGATTTATTTCGTTTTCTGTTGTACGTGCCTTTTCAATGCAAGGCAAGTGATTTGTGCTGGAGCTGCGACAGACAAAAAGTGTTGTAACTTAAGCTATTTCCTGGTGCCATTGCTATCTGTGAGAGATCTGCTGTACTTACACCCTTGCTAAATTTCTTCTGACAGACTCCAGGTGGTCGGGATTTTCACAATCCATCCCATTTCTGACTTAGAACTTGTCATTTGGGGCTCTGTGGATTCTTCCTTATCATCTTACTGTTGGTAGCAGGTTGAGTGTATTTGTATATCTACCTGTAAAAGGCCACATGTGTCCACAGGTATAAGCAGAAGTCGAGAAACATAAGTGTCTCTTTCAGAGAAGGCACAGAAGACAGATACTGGAGAGAGAGAGAGAAAGAAAAAAATTGTCACTTGTAGTATTATGCAGGCTGCCCATCTAAACCCATCATTGCCTGGCACCTACACACTAAGGGCAAGGATCCAGCCAACTTGTGAGTGGGCACCATGCCATTTGAGCAGATGGGCATGGAAGTCGGCAGCCAGTAGACCATGTATGTGCATCAGCAGTGGGTGTTGAGGGCACGATTCCCAGAGGAGAATGTCCTAACAGCTGTCTGGCCTGAGCCAACGTACTTACGACCAAGGAAAAGTGCCATCCTTCAATCCTGCTGAGTTGGATTAACCTTCAGAACTAATCTGCGTTTTTGTCAGTAGAAGGTGAGTTTGGGGTCTATGAAAACCTCAAAAAATAACTGAAGAAAAACTGGAAAGATACGATTATTAGACATTCACTAAAGATGCCAACAACATTTGTATGCATGTTTTAAATATTTGGCCAAAAGTCCATTAATTCTTGAAAGAACGTCATAGTTATCAAAAGCTTTGCCTCCCACAATGCTTTTAGAAGTGACCTTTCGACACAGGGAGAGCATTTTCAGTGAGTTACATAGTACATTTCCATCTTTGCGCTAAGAAAAAATGTGCAAGGAAAGGTGTCAAAAGACTATAGAAATCTGACTGTGGGTAAATGTCTTTGTCAAACTTTACATATCATAGATCAAACTTGATATATCGTGGATTACAGCTTTCCAAAGAAGAGAATTTCTTCTTTACTGATTGAACATACACCTGAAAAAGTAAGAAGTAAATTTGATATTTCAACTTAAGCCCTTCTGGACAATGAAAGAGACTGAAAATAAAGCCTGTTTCTAATCTGATGAGTATTTCCAGACAGTTACACATCATGAAATTAGATATAGTTTGTTTCTGCCCAACATAGCCAAATGGTGATTTGACAATGATTTGTTTCATTTAGCTAAAAATAGGTAGACCATTTCAATAATTTAGACCCTCAATAACTGTTTGTTTTCTGTTTTCCTTTGTTTTGAGTTTTTGTGAGATAGTTTTCTTGGTATTGTTTTCTACTGCCTTGAATCTTTTTATTTAAAAAATAACATATGACTTGCCATTGTGGAGAAAATATCTGTTTGGCCTAAGTGTTCTAGATACCCATCTATATTTTCTTAATCTATCTAAACTCTTTCCTTTTGTTTACAGAGTAAAATATCTCTGTATGGAGAGTAAAAGAGATGAATAAGTTATTTTATCTGCTAATGGTAGTAACTTTAGCTCTGGCTCTAATGAATTATCTAATGTGTTAAATCTAATACCATTAGTAGTATTATGAGTGAAATAAGATGTTTCTGTGTCTATTTGGCCCTTATTTTCTCATATCAATTTGGAAATTCATGGCTAAATATATATGAACCTATAAAGAAAAAAAGTAAGCTAAAAATTAAGACAATACATAAATGCACTTTACATGAAGAAAATGTAAAAAATTGTATTACTCAGATATCTCTGTGTTTCTTGCTTCTGGTAGTTTTTATCTTACAAGCGCATTTGAAGGCTAAAATTGTGGAGCGTCCAAGTTCCGTATGAATGATACCTCTCAGTCTGAGAAGATTCTTGGAGAGAAACATTTTACTGAAAGTATGCAAAAAAAAAATGAGAAAGCTAAAACAGTATTTAGCAATAAACAAGGAAGTGTGCGCTGTATATAGTTCATTTTTATTTAAACAGGAAAGTAAGAGGCAGTTTGATTTTCTTCTTGGAGGAACACACGTGTTTGTGACTAAATAAAGGAGGCAAAATATAAAGGAGGTAGAATCATTCCAGCAAGCACTTACCTTTGGCAATCTGGGATAAGAATATGTGGTTGAAGCTGAATTTCACTCAACTAAACTTATCCCAGGATTGAAAGGCTGGTGAGAGCTTCAGGTGACCCAGATGCTGACTAAAGAATACTCAAGAAACTTAAAAAAAAAAAAAAAAAAAGCTGATAAACTTTAGTATACCCATCAAAAGGTTTCTGAATCTTTCATTTTCTGCAGGGGATAAAAGAGATGAGAGTGTCAGATTTCTGACTGACAATGTACAACCAAAAATGGTTTATGGAAAAAAATTTTTAAAAAGACATTTGCTTATGCCCAATATGGTAATTGAATGATATTGTGGGCAGAAGGAGGAAGAGAATACAAATGTTAAACAGTATACTGTGGTACATTAATAAGGAGTAAAACAAGATTTGGGTTTTCCATGGTTTATGTTATTACCTCTCGTTAGGACTAGGAAGGATACATTTAGTTAGTGGTAGAATAATTATGAGGCATGCGTAAATTTTATATGTGCCTACAAATATGTAAAGTTAGAACATTAAATGCATGATAAGGTAATGTCCTTATGTGTTCTTATCTTCCTTTTTTTTTCAAAATCAGTTACCTACCACATACACATGATTGAAAAAATAGAGCCATCACTTAGGTTGATGTTTATTATTTCTAAACAACTAAATTGTTGTGAGTTTAAGAAATAACTGGCCACCTCTCCACATTCCAAAAAAAAAAAGCTTCACTAACTTTCCTTAATTTCTGATTGTAGTAGCTTTAAGAAAAAGAACTTGCAAAACAAATGAAGATTTGAACATAAGACTTGGGATACACCAAAAACAAACAAGCAAACAAACAAAAACTCTTGAGAAACTGAAGATAAAAACTAAACTTAACCAAAAATTTATTTCTGTTTTTCATCCAAGTATCCAGGGAGGTTGCTAACGGGAGGTATGCCTCTGAAAATGTACATGTCTGTGAAAATGTTGGAACTAATGCTTTTATTCAAGTGATTTTATTTCAGTTCTAAGCCACAAGATATAAACTTTCATCAAAAATGGTAATCTATTTAAAATCAGAGCTATGTGGAATGTTTCATGTTTATGTATAACTCTCATAGTAGATGCTCCTAAACAAGGAAAATAATATGCTCAAATTCTGTTATTTTTACAGTTTGTAATATATCAAGTACTAGACCCACCCATCAGTTTCATATTTTTTAAATAGTTAAAAGAAAAAAGGAATGGAAGAAAAAATAGAGACACTTTGAAAAAGGGACTTTTAATTCCTTTTTTTGGAGGAAAAGGTATCTGAAAAACTTAATTATGATGCTTATTCTAATAAGAACAAAAAGGAATTTAAAGGAAAATATGCATTACACATCTTGAATACTTCATTTTCCACTTTGCTTTGCACAATTAGAAAGCTAGAGTACCTGGGGAGGGCAGAGGAGTGGAAGCAGGGAGCATAGTGGG
This sequence comes from Phocoena sinus, assembly GCF_008692025.1. NCBI lineage: Eukaryota > Metazoa > Chordata > Mammalia > Artiodactyla > Phocoenidae > Phocoena > Phocoena sinus. Next base: position 88,101,047 of record NC_045769.1, on the reverse strand, counting down.
CAGTGATAAAGGAGGAAACTCATAGATTTGATCTAAAAAAGTTGCAGTGTTATATATTAACCTAATTTTGAGTTCAAAAAAATCCAAGTCAAAAGGTATTTGTATTTCTATTTTTTCAATGGTAGCTACAGATGATTTCTATTTACTGGAAAAATAAATCAATAGGAAGATGATCACTGAAAAAAAGATAAGGTCTGACATTTTTTTTTTTTCTCCTCAAAGGAAGGGTTGCCATCAACTCATGTATTTATTATGAAAGCTCAGTTGCTTAAGATGCAGAATACTGTGAGAGAAAAAACAGTTTAAGACATAACCATGTCACCTCAAAAGAAACTGTTAAGTAACATTCTTAATAAATAGGCTGGAGAAGTGTGGAATTGTTAAGGCCTCTTTCTGCTAAAATGCTGCAAGTAACTTGACAGGTAGCAATTCATAAAATTCTCAGATGGGAATTGTAAAATGATATTGAAACCGATATTTCATAATTTATGAGTAAAAGAACTAGCAAAAAAAATCAGGCTATAAACACTTAAATATGTGGTGGGTATACATACATGTTCACTTATGTTTAGAGGGAAGATCTGTATACTATTTCAGATTATTTGGAGACATAAAAAGAAATCATACATACATATAAATCATATTTTCAGGCTTCCTCAGAAGAAATACTTCTGTACTTCACAGAGAAAATAATGTATTAAAATTTTTATATCAAGCTACTGCTAATGTTTTGACTGTTATTTTAGGTTTTCAAATTCAATGATTAATTAACAGTTCCTGCAAAAGTGAAAAGGATCTAAGATTAAACAATGGAGCCCAACCTTGCCAGCGTTCTGAAACTTATCCAGAAGCAATTTACAGAACAAGATGTAGGTTTTTTGATGTCAGGTACATTTAAAAGTTCTGATATCAAGAACTTCATCCAAAATGAAGGATTATCCAAAATGAAGTATGTGCTCTCTTTGCAATACTAGTATTAGAGATATTTTATAATGTCAACAAACAGGTACATTTTAAGCACCTACTATTAGAAATTACTGGCATATGAGTGTAACTAAACATGAAATGTTTACTGGCTAAAATGAATGGTTCATAAGAAATCTATGGAAAGGAATATAAAAAAGAATGTATATATATGTATATGTATATATACAAAAAAAACTGAATCACTTTGCTGTACAGCAGAAATAAATACAACGTTATAAATCAACTGCACTTCAAAAAAAAACCAAACTGATGTCTTAAGTGGGACTGTTTCTCAGGAGAATATCCCATAAAAATTTGCAAAATTATCAAATACTGCCAATAAGCTATTGATAAATAATTATATAAGCTGTAAGATTTTCTCTGTTTATACTGTGGCTTAGGAGAATCCTTTTTTCCCTTCAAACTTAACCTCATGAGACTGTGATTGACCTCAAATTTTCTTTACAATTATTATTTCAATTAAGTATGTCACAGAAGCACAGCTCTTTTGAAACATCCTAAGTTTTTCAGATATCCATGCAAGACAATTGAGCAACTTTGGTTCCAGAATGTCCTAAATGATAAGTCTCAGTCAGCATAATCTGATTTGGCATAACATATTTCTGTACCTAATGCTTAACTGAGAAAGACATTAAAGCAAAAGACAGGTGATGAAAGTTTTCTTTTCTTCCGTATCTTCATAACTTGATTGAACATGATAGATTAGCTAGCTTATTGATTTAGGAATGATCAGCAATATTACTTCCCCTAAAGGAATAGTAAGATGATTCATAACAGATTTGAAATCTGATTTCTAACTTCCTGCATCAATGTGTACAAATTTGTAACCTTGGCTCTCTTCAAATTTCTACCTTAGGAATATCCACTTATGCACACAGGGGATCTCTGTAGTTCCCCAAGAATTTAGTGACTGTCTTTATACATATACATTTATATTTCTGGAAAAACAATAAAGTGCAATAGCTGAGGGCTTAGATCCACGTTAAAACATCACCCATGCTTTCACTAGCTATGGACTTTCAAAGTTACTTTAAAGGTATGTGTCTGTGTTTCTACCTTTATGAAATATATGTCATTGATCTCTTAATGTTTGGGTGATAATTAAATATTTCAGTACATGCAAAACACTTAGAACAGTGCCTGGCAACTAATAGGCACTCAGTAAATGTTAGCAGGCAGTATTATTGTTGTATCATTTCTCAAATAAAATTCTTGTTTATACCATGGAACCAATGGTTTCCTTCAAGGGTGGTATGCGCTTAGTAACTGGTCATTTCTAATTCCATTTCTTCCCATTAAAATTTGTTTCCCAAACTTCAGTCATTCACTTATTGTGTTTGTTCTTTTTTTTCCCCACATTTCATATACTTAAATAACTTTATATTAATGGAAAATATTCATATCACTAATAAATGGCTCTGATATGATAAATTTTTCTACTAAACCTTAAAATTATGTAAATAATAATTAAAATTGAAACATTCATCAGCTAAAATCATCTCTTGTACCCCTGGCAGTGCCTTATAAGAAAGCTTTCTATAGGTGACTAGAAGGGAATATTTAGAGGCTTGTGGACCACTATGCCCATTAAAATCCAGTAATGGTAGGACAAAAGATGGCATGGACTTGGCCATAGAAGAAATGGTAAAACTGACACAAGTGAATGCCCAGGTGCCTATTCATTGGTATCATATTGTGGAGACATTTACATACTACTGCTTTCTCTAACATTTAAAGCTTGAGGTACTTTACATGCCAAAAGAATGACTTTTACGCCAAGACTATAAATCCAGCAAGAAAATGGAACAAGAAAACTCCCTCTATCCCAGAATTCTCCGACCTTTGTAAGCTGAATATGACATGTATACTAAATTTTCACTGAAGATTATAAATCTTAGTATAATGAGTAATAGTTGAGAGTAGTAAATTCTAAATGCATAGCAATATAAAACAAATTCTAGTTCCTTAAGAGGCTTACATACCAAATATATGTATATTCTCCCCCTGCTGAGAAGCTGAAATATCAATGAATAACAGGTATGAAGTTTTGGTTGCTAGGATCTCTCTCATTAACTACTATTCTGTTCACAGTTTTCTTATTTAAAAGACCTTTCATTTCAACATTGATTGAGTGTCAACTATGGTTATCTTAATTAGGGTAATGTTAACACCTATAAAATTCTCTAAAATACATGATGGCTCCACAAAATAGAAGTTTATTTCTCGCTATATACAAGTTCGAAGGAATTTTTCTACCTGAATTCTCTGTCCTCGCTGCAACTTTTCTCTAAGTATAAAATTATTCCAAAATAAAAAGTTTACTAAATAAAACAAAGTGAATTTTCCTGGCCTGTGCTTGGCTTTTCTTGACATGGTGATTCAGGGCCCCCAACTTGCATCTTTATCCTCCCATAAGGCCTTGGTTAATGTTTTCTCCCAGCCAGTATACTAGAAAAGAGAACATTGCGGGGGGAGCACTCACTGGTTAATAGCCTTGGAGGGGGAGTGGTTCTCATGATTTCTGCTCATTTGCCTTTGGTCTGAACTAGTCACGTAGCCACTCTTAACTGTAAGGCAGGCTGAGAGAGCAGTCCGGAGATGTGCTCAGGAAAGAGAGCACAGAATTTGGTGAGTGACCACCAGGCTCTTCCTCCCTCCCATATATCAATTTGCACCTGTATTCCAACACTTAGAAATACACCCATATACCTCCTCAAAGGAGACAACCAAAAGTCCCATCCAGTTACTGCCTCAAGCTCCAGTTCCAGAATCTCTGGTGATAAGTAGCTTTCTTCATCAGGCCCAAATTTTCTCCAGGGTGTTAAGAATTTAGAACTTGAAAAATAAGCTCTCTGTCCTGCCCTCCCCATCATATCCAATAGAAAATGGTGGGGCAAGAACTTAATACCTGGAAATAAACAAACAAACAAAGATCGTCTCGTTTGTAAAGGAAAGAATGGTAAATGACCAACAGTCTCTGGACCAAAGTGATGATTGTAATCCTGCTGGGCAGGTCCTCTGAGACCCTGCCCTGGCAGTAGAGACAGTTTCTGGCTCTTCTTTCTGGGAGAATTTCCCATATCCATTGTTCTCCCAGGTTTCTGGCTCTGCTTTCTGGAGTCTCTTCCTTCCCCATTATCCTTCTTGGGCCACATCTGAAGTGGGAATTGAAGAAAATGGCTTCCTTGAATGTTGTACTTCCTTCATAATTCAGTTTTTGTGGAGCAAATATGGGATTCAGGGATTGAATAGAATCACAGGGTTTTTAGGCCAGGTTTTTGGTTTCTTTGGGAATACAGTTCCCTCAAAATCTTAGTAGACATTGATCTAATTCCCTCAGTCTGTTGCATGTGCTGGTAAGCAGAGTCAAAGACATCCAAAGTTCCTTTCTAGACATGGTACTTGAGCCTGCTTTATTTAAAGATTCCTTGCACTCATGCCTTTCTCTCTCTTTGTCTCTCTCAGTCTCTGCCTCTGTCTCTTCCTTTTTCTTCCTAGTGCTTTGTCCCAATCCTTTCCACTCTCTCCTTCATTCAAAGTACTGGAAAATTCCTGTTTAGTGAAATAGTACTCTTAATGAGAGCTTCTACTTAAATTTTCAAGATAATGATTTTTAATTATAAATTCCTCACTTTTTTTTTTAATTATAGAATCTGTCTACGATGCTTCTTCAGGAGAAAGAACAATAAGGCATTTAAAACAAATTTGTTCCAAAAGCACTTGTTGTATGATTATTATATATTTATATATATATGGATAATAGTATAAGACAGGGAAATTAATAGCACATTAACTCCGAAAAAGCTGAGTTCATAACATAGCATAAACACAAAGTGTTTCAATATTAAATATTTTGTTCCAGTTATTACTACAGCATTGCAGATCACACTGAAACATAGAGGTATAAAGCAATGATTTTTTTATGCTTATGGAATCTGGTCAAAAATTCAGATAAGGCACAACAGGAACGGCTTATTTCTCGTACAGTGTTTGAGGTCTCTGCTGGGAAGACTTGAAAGCTGGGGGTGGTTCAATGGCTGGAAGAAGGAATCATCAGGATATCTTTATACTCACGTGATTGGTGGTTGATACTGGCTGTCTGCTGGAACCTCAGCTAGTCTGTCATCTAGAAGACTTACGAGGTCTCTCCCTGTGGTCTCTCTGTATGGGATGATTTGGTGACTTTTTTTTTTTTTTTTTTTTTTTACAATCCATAGCAAATTTATTACTCAATAGCCAGTGCCACATCATAGCATCACCCAGAGCCCTCACCTTCCCTCCCCACCTGTCCCCAAGGGTACAGCTGTAATGGAAAAAACAAAAGTAAACTCAGATCTCTGCTTTTCCTCTGGAAAAAGGGATCTTGGCCCCGGAAGCCCCTTTCCACAGGTCTCAGCAGGCAAGGGAGTGGACACCTGTGCCCAGAGAGCGGGGCTCCAGGCTCCAACAACAGAGAGAACATGCAGGCAGGAGCCAGAGCCCCGTGTCTGTGGAAGAAGATGAGCTGGGAGTATTCCAAGAGAACAAGGGGGCAGTGCGTGATATTTTTATGCTCTAATATTTGGAGTCCATATAGTATTACTTCTGCCATATGTTTTGGTTAAGGCAGGTATAAAGGTCTGCCCAAGTTTGAAATGAAAGAACATAGACCTCACCATTTGATAGGAGGGGTCTCAAGGTCACACAGTAAGAAGACCACATGCAATATGAGATATTGTTGCAGCCAGCCGTCTTTGAGTACACATCTTACTCAAATTAATGTCCAAAACATTTACTTCCCATTTAAATGTACTTTATTCGCCTTTTTGAATGAATCTGAATATGGTTATTTTCATGTGCACTTTTACTAAATTACGCTCTTTTAAATCATTTAAAGTTTTTTTTTTAAGCAAAATAATATTTTTTAAGCAAAATAATAATAGTATCATATGTCACTATTTTTTCAGGTATCCCGGCACAGAAGGAATCATTCACAGCATGTCTTGAAAGATGTCATTCCTCCCCTGGAACAACTGGTAAGTGATTATTTCACTTCAGTACTGTATTATTTATCTACTGCTACAAAATAAATTACCTCAGAACCCAGCAACTTGGAACAGCACATATTATTATCTCATGTTTCTGTGGGTAAGGAATCTGGGCATAACCTAGCAGGGTCCTGTGGCTCAGAGCCTTTCAAAAGTTTGCACTCAAGGTTTAAGCCAAAATTGGGGTCACATCTGAAGGCTTGACTGGGGAAAGATCTGTTTTCAAGTTCAGGTACGTGGTTGCTGGCAGGATTTAGTTCCTTCAGGGCTTTTGGCCAGAGGCTACTCTTACTTCCTTGACACTTGGGCTTTCCCAGCATGGTGGCTTGCTCCTTCAAAGCATGCAAACTGAGAAGACAAGAGTCTGGCTTATTCTGCTCCTGCCAAAATGACCTCCTTACTTTTTCCACAGGGCCGTTTCTCCTCTTCTTTCCTCTGCCTGATACAAAATACTTCATTTGGCGCCCAGAAATTTTTAGGGCTTATTCGTTCCTTTTCTTTGCATCTCTGTTCAAATATCACCTTTTAAGATAGCTCTTCTCAAGTGTCCCCTAAACACAAATGAGCAAATTTAAAAACCCACCATTTCTGTCCACACTTCTTTTCTCTTACCCTAATTTAATTTTCTGCATAGAACGTACCACCATGTGGTATACTCTGCAGTTTCTTTTTATTTGTTTGTCATCTCCTTAGAAAGTTCTGTGAGAGCAGGGTTATTGTCTCCTATGTTTATAACTATTCCCATGATTATAACAATTGCTAGAACATAGTAAAATCTCAGTAAATGTGTGTTAAATGAGTGCACAAATGAAATAGTTAATGACTTTTTTTTTAATTTCCAAGCTCATAGTACACAGATCTATACTTGTGTACTTTCTCTTCATTATCTCATCATATATCTTGAAGTGCTACTTAGTCATTTGTTCTTAGCGCATCTTGGTGTCATCCTTAAAATGAAATATCCCAAGTTGAACACACCATCACCATCTTCCCAAATTGATTCCTATTTCCATTGAACCCCATCTCTATTTTTTTAATAGCTGTTAAAAACAAAACGTTAGCTCTTTTTAATAGAGACGACTTGTTTTAAAATTTTATTTATTTAGTTAAATTTTTATTTTATATTGGAGTATAGTTGATTAACAATGTGTTAGTTTCAGGTGTACAGCAAAGTGATTCAATTATACATATACATGTATCTATTCTTTTCCAAATTATATTCCCATTTAGGCTATTACAGAATATTGAGCAGAGTTCCCTCTGCTATATAGTAGGTCCTTGTTGGTTATCTATTTTAAATATAGTGGTGTGTACATGTTAGTCCCAAACTCCCAATCTATCCCATTTCTATTAGTAGCAAATGTTTATCTAGGCTGAGAACACATTTTCTTTGGATCCTTTATTTTCTCTATGACCCTTCACATGTCAACATTTTCTGAGGTGGTTTCTCCACAGTGGATGTGGTGGCCTCATCTTTTTCTCCATGTATACAGGCACACCCTTTCTGAGGCCTTCACATGCTTTTGGTCTCACCCCACTGTATCCCACCATGCCTTTCCCACTGATCCTGTGCTACTGTACAACCTTCCACACCAACCTTCTTTAAACAGTACCTTCATTATTTCATTCTCCTTGTCAGAACTTTCAACAGCTTCCTATTTTCTATAGCACCAAGTCTATAGACTTCTCTCACGGCTCTGATTTACTTTATTTATTATCTACTGCCAAATACACAACCTCAAGCCAGCAATAGTAACATGATTAAGACATGGTTCTCACCCTGAAGGAGTTTGGATTTTCTGTAACAATTATAGTTCCTTCATCTCAGCACTCTTTTGTGTTGTTCTCTCTTATTTCATGGGTAATAGACTTGTTCCATGGCTAGACTATAAATGCTTTGAAGTTAGGGGTCATGACTTGTATTTTCTTTATTATATCATACTTCCCCTTACATTGCTTCTGGGACTAGTATTTGTTCAGAAAAGACATGTTTGTCAATTGATTTAATGATAAGATATTAAAGATTTATTAAAACAATATTGTTGATTTTGGAGATTAATAAATATATGACTGCTATTCATAGTGAAAGACATTTTAAAATTCAGTTAGATATAACAATATCTTGTTTTCAAAATTAATCACTTAGGTTTCAACTTAGAGACCATTTTCCCTGGAAAGTATTTCTTTGCTTCCTCAACTTTGTATCAGGTAGCCCTTCTTTATTCTACCTTCCTATAGCAGCTTGGCCTTGCCTCTGTCTCTAAATTGCCTCTATCTCTAATCACACTAAAATTGCCTGTTTCCTTTTACTTGTCTCTTACTGCACTATAAGTATTTGAGGGGAGAGCTATGCTTCACTTACTGTTTTATTATTAAAACTTCATAGAAGGCCTGGCATAGTATAGCTGTACAGTGAATAGAAAATAATTGTGTTTCTTTTCTATAAATTTGCCTTACAGAACATATAAAGTGCTCTTTTTTAAATATAGCACGTGCGTGCAAATGTTTCTCTGAAGTGTTTGATGAAACATGGCAAAAGTTAGACTGAAAATGAAGCTATATGAACATGTGTGTACGTAATATAAATATATATGCAATTATATATAATTTTACATGTACAAATATATATGGATTATATTTGAAAAATGCCTTAAAGTGTCTCAAAATTTTTACATGAAATATATATTAATTATGAATTTTAAAAATTAAAATTATGGTCATTACTTAAATTTAATCAATAACTAATGGTGTATTTGTGCTATGCCTATACATCAAGCATAGGCTAATATTAAAAAAAATAGAATATTCAGAAATAGTTTTGTCAGTTTAATAACTTCCTACCTTTAAGGTTATTTGTTGGTTTGCTGGTCTATAGTTATGTGTTTTGACTCTGCAGCCTCAATTCTCAATAAATGAAACTCATTTTAAATATCTCAAATTATGGATAGTTTAACTAAAAGAAAATATATCTAAGTGCTCAATACTCTATTCTAGGTCAGATAACCTTGTAAAAGTGACATTGGGAAGTACTGCTGATAGAAGGAAAAAAAAGAGTAATTTGTTGACCTCTTCAGTTTGCAGTCTTTCTGAATCTCTTTCTCTGCATCTCTCTCTCTCTGTTACTCTCTGTCTACACAAGCACACACACTCTCCCTCTCTCCCCCTCTCTCTCTCTCCCTCTCTCTCTCTCTCTCTCTCTCTCTAAACTCTACTGGAACTACCAACCAATTTACTTCCTATTCCTGAGTTGGGTTTCCCTGGACCCTCTCTTTGACTACTTGTTTATCTTGCTCTATCTTGTGAACAGAGGTTATGTTCAACTTTTATTCATCAATCTCTACTTGAATTAAATTGCTTATTTAATGTTACTTTAAAGACAAATGATTATCTTTCCCCCACACGTCTTACTTATGAATTACTTCATTATGGTAGACGATTCCAAAATAACCACCAATTCCCTCAAACAACAAATTCTGATTAGTATTTTTTTAAATTTCATTTACTTATTAATTTATTTTTGGCTGCATTGGGTCTTCGTTGCTGCATGCGGGCTTTCACTAGTTGCAGCAAGCGGGGGCTACTCTTCGTTGCAGTGCATGGGCTTCTCATTGCGGTGGCTTCTCTTGTTGCAGAGCACGGGCTCTAGGAGCGCAGGCTTCAGTAGTTGTGGCACGCAGGCTCAGTAGTTGTGGCCCCCAGGCTTAGTTGCTCCGCGGCATGTGGGATCTTCCTGGACCAGGGCTTGAACCCATGTTCCCTGCATTGGCAGGCGGATTCTTAACCACTGGGCCACCAGGGAAGTCCCTCTGATTAATTTTTAATTATCCATTACTGTTTACATCAAGACTTGAATTATTTTCTAGAACCTATAAAGCTGTCTTTATATTTGACTAATATAACTGTATAATTATTTTTAACCTAGATTCACATATTTTTTCTGCAAATCTGATGTGTTCCTTCCTTCATCTCTACATCTCTTTTTCTTTCCCTCATGCCTGCCTCAGTGTTGCTTCTGGAATCATCCAATAGGTTCTTGCAGTAGTTTCCCTTGCCAGTACCTACCAGGATCAACTACCAAATATAAAATGATATACACCAAAACACTGTAGAAAATAGTAAAATCCTTTAAGTTGATGTTATTACTCATTATTTTTACTATATGGATCTTTGAGCTTATTTATATCCTACATTGTCTGCTATAAATCCCATTTCCTTTATCTCCTATATTTAGAACTTCCTTGAACAGTATCCAGCAATCATGGGAGGCTTTGGCTTTAAGCACAACTGGCAAAAGTATCCTATTTGATGCACTCCCTTCGGAGAAAAGTAATTCACTTTATGACAGTGGAGTCTGCCATGGTGGATGCTCCCATAGATGCTATCACCCTTTGGTAACCATGCTTTACCTCTCAACTTCCCCTTTAATAAAGTAGGTTGTGATCAACACGGTTAAACAGAAACATAATGCATTTCTTTTGAATACTGACAAAAATATATTCCTATTTGGAGTCTGAAATCTTAGGGCAGAAACTACCCAGTTCACTGACAGCTGAAGTCATTTATGCCACTTGGTGTGCAAATCCATATGCTATCAATGCATGAGACTATATTATTTTCTGAGAAGCCATGTTGTTGCTTAACCAGTTCTGTAATGTGGCAAAGATTTTAAACATGAAACGTCAAATATACTAATATGTGTTTGTTTCCTGATCTTGTATATTTCATATTATAACTCTTCGTGAGACCTAATTATTTTCCGGGCATTTTCCCTTTTCCCCCTAAAGAAATGTTCAAGAAAAATAACCCTGTTTATAGCATGTTAAATCTTTATCATCTTTATGTTTATCAAAAGAGTATAAGACATGTCTGCAGATAACCCTGCAGGAGTCAAAAGCCTGTGGCAGGTTTTAGAGAATCATCTGCTACCTCCTGAGCTAGAAGGATTTGGAGGCCAGAGCTCAGGAAGTTGCCATGGCTTGGGGGCAAAGCAGGCTTTTGCAGATAAACCGTAAGTCACAGATTCTACCTTTTGGAGCCAGATATCATTTTGTGGATTAATTAATACTTGTGAGGGCTTTAAAGATGAAAGACATTGTGAGCATACAGTGTTTTCTTATTTTAAAACAAAGGACGGCCCCTTTGGGCGAATAATTCTATTGATCAGGCTGTGCTTTCCTCAAATTGCAAAAAATTTTCAAAAGCTCTTCAGTCTTTCAAAATTCTACTTTGTTAAGATAGAATTAGATTTTCTGAAAAAAACTTCTTCCCAGATCTTCAAGCTGGCAGTATGTTAATAATGTTATATAATTTAATAACAGTAATACAAACCATCTCCAAGTTTTCATTGCTTTATGTACCCTTCCTTTACTCAAACAGCAGGAGTGTGTTTTTTATTTAAAAAAAAAATTTTATTGGAGTATAATTTTTACAGTGTTTTGTAGGAGTGTGTTAATTCCAATGTTTGTTGAGGCCATCCCTGTGCTGGGCACCGGGCTGGGTTTAGGGTATGCAATGATATGCTAAATAGTCATGTCCTTTTTTGGAGGGGCTGTCAGTCTAGGGGTGAAGAAAAGTATTAAACGAGTAAAGAAAGGCATAATTCTCTGAATGCAAATTACACAACATGCTATGACAGCAGACAAACAAGTTTCTGTGAAAGAGGGAGAGCCTACCTTGGATTAAGTAGTCATAAGATCACTCTTTGAAAGGGGCATTTAAATTGAGATTTGTAGGGTGACTAGAGTTTGTCAAGCAAATTACTGGAAGAATGATGTAAACTGAAGGAATATCAAGTGCAAAGGTCTGGAAGTCAGAACAAAGTGGTTACATTGGAAAAACTGCAAGAATGCCACACTGGCTAGAACAGGGAAATAAGTCTGGAAGTGTGGGCAGATTGAGGCAGTGCTCAGATGTTGATGGGCCTTGAGGTGATGATACAGAGTTCAGAAGCCATTAAAACACAGAAACAGGTTACCATGACTTCTCCCATCCAGGCCTACATTTGAAATTCATTTAACTGTAGAGTAGAGCAGAACAAACACAACAAAAAAAAAGGTTGTTAACATTGAGCAATCCTTTCTTCCCTACTGCCTTGACCAAAATTAGGTTATAACAAAGCAATTGAATTAGGCTAATAAGTTGCCCAGGCAGTGACCAGGAAGGCGATTCTCACTGAATTCCAATGACGGGCAAAGAAAGAACAACATATTTAGATCAAGGAAACAAAGAAATAGAAGTCAGGGAAGGAGAAGTAAAGGAGGAGAAAGGAGATGTGATACACAGGAAAAGCCTCCAGAAGACTGAAATTCTTAAGACAAAAAGAGGTTCCCTCATCAGCCTGTTTCCCAATTAGAACCTGGATATTTTGGTGGTGACCAAATGAAACACACTGGTTACAAGATGAAATGCTCAGGAAAAGGTTATGGGGGTTCTTAAACATCAAAATGTAGCTTATTCAAGATGATATTTTGATGAGTTAAGGGTAAATAAATCAGAGACATGTGGGTAAAATTTCTCTTGAAATACACAGGGGTTTAAAATGATGGGGAAATTCACTTGGCAAAACATTATATGTACTTTGCCAAACCCAACATTTGAAAAACAGTTTAAGACATTCAGCAGAACCCCAAAGCACAACATATTCTCTTATCCTGAGAGTAAGAGAGGGAGAATACCCGTGAAAGCATTGTGCAACATACACACTGCAGGGTATAAATAATTTACAATGAGCAAACCATGCCTAACTTTGAGACCTGAAGTCAAGACCAGCTTCTCCAGAACTTTTTTGAGAATGCTTTATTACTCCTTTACAGGCATCACTCATGTATGACACAGCATCGTTTTTCTTTGCTTTTCTTCTATCCTCCTTTTTGTGTAATTATTGTATCCAACTTGAGAATTTTGGTTTACCACTTTTTTAAAGTATGCACACAGTAAATTATGTATCTACATTAGGCAGAAATATTATATTTCACCCCTCTAAATGCATCATAGTTCATTCTCCAGCTATATGTAAGATAGTCCTATAATTAAGCATTTACAGTTTTTATGTACTTAGTACTTTATATGATGTACAGATAAGCTGCATTTTGAAGGTGATTTTTTTTCCTTGTTTTTGTTTCTGTTCTACTGCAAGTCCACACACATGGTCAGCAGATCTGATATAGCAAGAAAGCTAGATTCAGTACAGAAATAATTGGAAATGGAGAAGAAAAATGTAAGCAATGAATCCCAAACAGGGAAGTGGGGCAAGAGAAGGAAAGCCAATGGAGTTATGTAGGATGACTAAGTTCTAGAGATCAACTATACAGCATGGTGATTATATTGGTTAATAAGACTGTTGTACACTGGAAATTTGCTACAAGAGTAGACCTCACATGCTCTCACTACAAAAAAAAGACTTAAATTTTGGGGCTTCCCAGGTGGCTCAGTGGTTAAGAATCTGCCTGCCAATGCAGGGAACACGGGTTTGAGCCCTGGTCCAGGAAGATCCCACATGCCGTGGAGCAATTAAGCCCGTGCACCACAATTACTGAGCCTGCGCTCTACAGCCCGCGAGCCACAACTATTGAGCCTGCGTGCCACAACTACTGAAGCCTGTGCCTAGAGCCCATGCTCCACAACAGGAGAGGCCACCACAATGAGAAGCCCGCACACCACAGCAAAGAGTAGCCCCAGCTCGGCGCAACTAGAGAAAGCCTGCACGCAGCAATGAAGACCCAACGCAGTCAAAAATAAATAAATTTATTAAATAAATAAAAAGATAACTATATGAGGAAATGTATATATTAAGTAGCTTGACTATAGTATCATTTCACTATGTATATGTAGGTGAAAACATCATATTGTACACCGTAAATATATACAATTTTTATTTTAAAAATAGAAACTTAAAAAATAATTTTTAAAAAGCCAGTGGAAAGAAGACACAGAAATTTCTATTTCTGTGGGTGGTGGAAAAGTTAAGAAGAGATTTAAGAAGGAAGAGAAGCCCCATTTGGGGGTAAAATGATGTAACCAGATATGTCCTCCTTCTGTGCTTTGTAATAGAAATTATCAAAACAAACAGATTATCAGCAAAGTACTGCGATCTATTAAAAGTTCCGAAAAAAATATAGCAAGTGCCTAATTATTAAATAGGAAAATAATTAAATGCAAAATAATAGTAGCGCATGTTTGTAGTTATACAGAATTGATACAAAATTCTCCTAGGAGGCCAGTCAGTCATACAGAAACTTTCACAGGGTGGTGCTACTTCGGAGGGCTCTCTCCAGTTCAGGTCTGGGGCCTGTCTCTGTTTTGTGGATCTTGAAAAATTGTATGTAACAATTACAGAGATGATGATCCCTAGGATTACCTCACAGTGACCAAATTTGTAAGAGTCAGCTGTATAAATTATAATTCTTATTTATTAATTTATAATGGCGAATATACTGATGCTATTTGTCACCCACATTCTGACTATTTGTGAGAGGACCGAGGAAGCTAAATTAGGAGTCAGAGGATTGCCAGTGAAAACAGGAATCAGAACAAAGGAGAAAAGAGCAACCACTTACATACATCAGCAGCCCAAAGGGTCTGTCGTTCTGCTATTAAAAGCCAATACCCTCTCATGAAAATCTGGTGAACATTTTAGATTCAGTTTATTTCCATTTATAAACATGTATTTTGACAGAATTCTTTTGGTGGACTGGTGTAGATGAAAACCTATTGTTTTCAATTCAAGTCTTTTATCTGAGAGAACTACTTGAAGCCTTCATATAAAAAAAAATTGCAGTGTCTGTACTTAACGGTTACAGGCTGGTCCTTCTGCCATGACTGTTAGCATTAATCAAAGGTTGTCATCTGCTCTCTTGCCTTGCCTCTCGCTTCCAACTTAGGATGATAAACAGGTGCTATCTGGATATCCCACTGCCATTCATTCTTTTCATCTGTATCTCAGCACAGTTGTGTCTGCCGAGTGTTTCCTCAATGCTAGCAGACTGGCTGGCATCCAATCTGGACAAATTGCTGATCTTTCCTGCCACTTAACATTAAATAGGGCTTCTAAGGAATATTGGACAAATAGCTCAAGAAGCCAGATTCAGCATCTAAAGATTGGTTGGCAATTCTTAAGTATACTTTGTTTAGGGAGTGCTGCTACTTTAAAGAACTTCAAGTTGGCCTGGAACTTGGTGTATAGTATCCTAAACATAGGCTTAAAGCTATACAGAGTTTTGTAAATTACTAGCGGCAAGACCATCTAGGTCCTAGATGACCAGTATACTCAACTGTAATTTATAGATTACTGTCCCTTCAAACCATGTGATTAACATAAAAGAGGAATAAGTAATTAGAATAATTACTATGGTACCATATATAAACCCACATACAAAATTCGTAGCAATCTTCTGCTTACCCTAATACTTCTTTCTGCTCCTATGAGCCTCCTGGAATAACTGATTCCTCATGCCTGGAACATGGTGAGGTATTTCAAAGTATGACGACAAGGAATAATAAAGTAATTAAATGTACCTCATGGAAACTTTGCTTCCCAGCATGGGACTTAAAATAATGCAGTGCTTTCAGTGTAAGAAGCCTGATTGGAGTTTTCTATTCCAGGGCAAAAGTTGGCCTTAGTCTCTGAGATAACTGGAGGGGAGTATGGTATCCAGTCCCCCCAAAAGAGGAACAGGAGTATCTTGAAATGTGAGCTCACAAGGATATAAGCCTCAGTAAGATTAAGGTTGTCCTGTTAGTCTTTGCAGTCCCATTGTGAGCAGAGCAGCTGGTATTTAGGGGAAGAGGATGTTACCGTTTTAAAACGTGTTGAAAGAATGAATGGTTGTGCAGCAAGTATGAAAGAAACAATGGAGAGAAGTGAACACCTGATCACAAAAGTGGGAATAGTGCATGATGGTTGCACATGTATATAATTACATGTAGAAATGTGTATGCCGATACATAGATAAGTAAAAATATGCACTGTAGAAATAAATATAATAGGTAAAAGTACACAGTAGAAGAATTATTAGCTTCTTCAAATGACCAGGAAGGCAACTTGGACTTTGAAAGATAATATAAAAGAAGATACCTAACCTGCTATTTACCTCTTCCTCTTTCCTTTTTCTGGACCTCTGTGTGGACATGCCTGGAAACTCTGTTGCGTTGACCAAAGGCCGTGAAAATTGGTTCAGCCTGTTTGATGGCAATGATGTCCATTTATAGAATCCTAACATGAGAAATCCAGCCCCTGGCCTCAATCTCAGGTATCCTGAAAAGATCCAGCGTATAGAGAAACTTTACTTATACATTCAAGGAGAGAGAATTTTAAGGTATATAATTCAAGCCAGCTTATGTTGATTTCCCTTGCAAGAGTGTTAGGTTTCTACTTTCACATTTCCCTTCTCTTTTTAAAGAAATGGTCATCAATAATACATCTCTGGGTACTAAATATCCACCTAGTGGTCTTTTAGTGAATATTTTTATGGGGAAAAAGGCAATATTCTTAGCTGAGAAAGTATGCATCAGTTTTTATCATGGGTTGAGAGATTTTGTAGCTGTTTGGTAGATAGAGTCAGGCTTTTGGTAACTTATTTTATTTTCATCATAACGCTTAAATGGTAAATTTTATCTGTGGTTACACAACAAAATTTCTCAATATACATTCCTAAAAGGGACCTCCTCTGTGATGCTAATTGCTCTTAACAACATTTTTCTTCCAAACATTTGTAGAAACTAGTGATGCCCAGATTTAAATACTAAATGTATTATATGGATTTTAGGGGGTAGACAAATAAGACTTCCTGGAAGTAAGAAGAAGAGACGGCATACATTAGGACAAAAGGTGGGAAAAGCAAATGAATAGACGTATCTAAGTACAGAAGAGGCACCACTGAACATCATGATTCTAAAAGTTATCTAAGAGAGCTTCCTCAGATTCTTCTAGGCTTGTGGAGAACATGCTGAAAGAAAAGAAATTCTCTGGAAATGTAGCTATGTGAAAAATACTATGGCTATGATTATCATAAGTCATCATTATCTTCATCATTATTATTAAGAGATGTCTTCATCTAATGTATTTTTTATTTCTATTTAAAATTTTATTTTATTTATTTTATTTTTCTACATCTTTATTGGAGTATAATTGCTTGGCAATGATGTGTTAGTTTCTGCTTTATAACAGAGTGAATCAGTTTATACATATGTTCCCATATCTCTTCCCTCTTGTGTCTCCCTCCCTCCCACCCTCCCTATCCCACCCCCTAGGTGGTCACAAAAACACTGAGCTGATCTCCCTGTGCTATGCAGCTGCTTCCCACTAGCTATCTATTTCACGTTTGGTAGTGTATATATGTCCACGCCACTCTCTCGCTTTGTCACAGCTTACACTTCCCCCCTCCCCATAGTCCTCAAGTCCTTCTTTAGCAGGTCTGTGTCTTTATTCCTGTACTTACCCCTAGGTTCTTCTGACATTTTTTTTTCTTAAATTCCATATATATGTGTAGCATACGGTATTTGTCTTCTCTTTCTGACTTGCTTCACTCTGTATGACAGACTCTAGGTCCATCCACCTCGTTACAAATAGCTCAATTTCGTTTCTTTTAAGGCTGAGCAATATTCCTTTCTACATATGTGCCACACCTTCTTTATCCATTCATCCGATGATGGCACTTAGGTTGTTCCATCTCCTGGCTATTGTAAATAGAGCTGCAATGAACATTTTGGTACATGACTCTTTTTTTTTTTTTTTTTTTTTTTGTTGTGGTGTGCGGGCCTCTCACTGTTGTGGCCTCTCCCGTTGCGGAGCACAGGCTCCGGACGCACTGGCCCAGCGGCCATGGCCCACGGGCCCAGCCGCTCTGTGGCATGCGGGATCCTCCCGGACAGGGGCACGAACCCACGTCCCCTGCATCGGCAGGCGGACTCCCAACCACTGCAACCAACCAGGGAAGCCCCACATGACTGGTTTTGAATTATGGTTTTCTCAGGGTATATGCCCGAGTGGATTGCTGTGTCATATGTGTTCTATTTGTAGTTTTTAAGGAACCTCCATACTGTTCTCCATAGTGGCTGTACCAATTCACATTCCCACCAGCAGTGCAAGAGTGTTCGCTTTTCTCCACACCCTCTCCAGCATTTATTGTTCCTAGATTTTTTGATGAGGACCATTCTGACTGGTGTGAGATGATATCTGATTGTAGTTTTGATTTGCATTTCTCTAATGATTAATGATGTTGAGCATTCTTTCATGTGTTTGTTGGCAGTCTGTATATCTTCTTTGGAGAAATGTCTATTTAGGTCTTCTGCCCATTTTTGGATTGGGTTGTTTGTTTTTTTGTTATTGAGCTGCTTGTAAATTTTGGAGATTAATCCTTTGTCATTGACTCATTTGCAAACACTTTCTCCCATTCTGAGGGTTGTTTTTTAGTCTTGTTTATGGTTTCCTTTGCTGTGCAAAAGCTTTGAAGTTTCATTAGGTCCCATTTGTTTATTTTTGTTTTTATTTCCATTTCTCTAGGAGGTGGGTCAAAAAGGATCTTGTGTGATTTATGTCATAGAGTGTTCCGCCTGTGTTTTCCTCTAAGAGTTTGATAGTTTCTGGCCTTACATTTAGGTCTTTATTCCATTTTGAGCTTATTTTTGTGTATGGTGTTAGGGAGTGTTCTAATCTCATACTTTTACGTGTACCTGTCCAGTTTTCCCAGCACCACTTATTGAAGAGGCTGTCCTTTCTCCACTGTACATTCCTGCCTCCTTTATGAAAGATAAGATGACCATATGTGCATGGGTTTATCTCTGGACTTCCTATCCTGTTCCATTGATCTATCTTTCTGTTTTTGTGCCAGTACCATACTGTCTTGATTACTGTAGCTTTGTAGTATAGTCTGAAGTCAGGGAGCCTGATTCCTCCAGCTCCATTTTTCGTTCTCAAGATTGCTTTGACTATTCAGGGTCTTTTGTGTTTCCATACAAATTGTGAAATTTTTTGTTCTAGTTCTGTGAAAAATGCCAGTGGTAGTTTGATAAGGATTGCATTGAATCTGTAGATTGCTTTGGGTAGTAGAGTCATTTTCACAGTGTTGATTCTTCTAATCCAAGAACATGGTATATCTCTCCATCTATTTGTATCATGTTTACTTTCTTTCATCAGTGTCTTATAATTTTCTGCATACAGGTCTTTTGTCTCCTTAGGTAGATTTATTCCTAGATATTTTATTCTTTTTGTTGCAATGGTAAATGGGAGTGTTTTCTTGATTTCACTTTCAGATTTTTCATCATTAGTGTATAGGAATGCCAGAGATTTCTGTGCATTAATTTTGTATCCTGCTACTTTACCAAATTCATTGATTAGCTCTAGTAGTTTTCTGGTAACATCTTTAGGTTTCTCTATGTATAGTATCATGTCATCTGCAAACAGTGACAGCTTTACTTCTTTTCTGATTTGGATTCCTTTTATTTCCTTTTCTTCTCTGATTGCTGTGGCTAAAACTTCCAAAACTATGTTGAATAAGAGTGGTGAGAGTGGGCAACCTTGTCTTGTTCCTGATCTTAGTGGAAATGCTTTCAGTTTTTCACCATTGAGGATGATGTTGGCTGTGGGTTTGTCATATATGGCCTTTATTATGTTGAGGAAAGTTCCCTCTATGCCTACTTTCTGCAGGGTTTTTTATCATAAACGGGTGTTGAATTTTGTCAAAAGCTTTCTCTGCATCTATTGAGATGATCATATGGTTTTTCTCCTTCAATTTGTTAATATGGTGTATCATGTTGATTGATTTGCATACATTGAAGAATCCTTGCATTCCTGGAATAAACCCCACTTGATCATGGTGTATGATCCTTTTAATGTGCTGTTGGATTCTGTTTGCTAGTATTTTGTTGAGGATTTTTGCATCTATGTTCATCAGTGATATTGGCCTGTAGTTTTCTTTCTTTGTGACATCCTTGTCTTGTTTTGGTATCAGGGTGATGGTGGCTTCGTAGAATGAGTTTGGGAGTGTTCCTCCCTCTGCTACATTTTGGAAGAGTTTGAGAAGGATAGGTGTTAGCTCTTCTCTAAATGTTTGATAGAATTCACCTGGGAAGCCATCTGGTCCTGGGCTTTTGTTTGTTGGAAGATTTTTAATCACAGTTTCAATTTCAGTGCTTGTGATTGGTCTGTTCATATCTTCTGTTTCTTCCTGGTTCAGTCTTGGAAGGTTGTGCATTTCTCAGAATTTGTCCATTTCTTCCAGGTTGTCCATTTTATTGGCATAGAGTTGCTTGTAGTAATCTCTCATGATCCTTTGTATTTCTGCAGTGTCAGTTGTTACTTCTCCTTCCTCATTTCTATTTCTATTTATTTGAGTCTTCTCCCTTTTTTTCTTGATGAGTCTGGCTAATGGTTTATCAATTTTGTTTATCTTCTCAGAGAACCAGCTTTTAGTTTTATTGATCTTTGCTATCATTTCCTTCATTTCTTTTTCATTTATTTCTGATCTGATTTTTATGATTTCTTTCCTTCTGCTAACTTTGGGGGTTTTTTGTTCTTCTTTCTCTAATTGCTTTAGGTGCAAGGTTAGGTTGTTTATTCGAGATCTTTCCTGTTTCTTAAGGTAGGATTGTATTCCTATAAACTTCCCTCCTATAACTGCTTTTGCTGCATGCCATAGGTTTTGGGTCATCATGTCACCATTGTCATTTGTTTCTAGGTATTTTTTGATTTCCTCTTTGATTTCTTCAGTGATCACTTCGTTATTAAGTAGTGTATTGTTTAGCCTCCATGTGTTGGTATTTTTTACAGATCTTTCCCTGTAATTGACATCTAGTCTCATAGCATTATGGTCGGAAAAGATACTTGATACAACTTCAATTTTCTTAAATTTACCAAGGCTTGATTTGTGACCCAAGATGTGATCTATCCTGGAGAATGTTCCATGAGCACTTGAGAAAAATGTGTATTCTGTTGTTTTTGGATGGAATTTCCTATAAATATCAATTAAGTCCATCTTGTTAATATATCATTTAAAGCTTGTGTTTCTTTATTTATTTTCATTTTGGATGATCTGTCCATTGGTGAAAGTGGGGTGTTAAAGTCTCCTACTATGAATGTGGTAGTCGATTTCCCCTTTTATGGTTGTTAGCAGTTGCCTTATGTATTGAGGTGCTCCTGTGTTGGGTGCATAAATATTTACAGTTGTTATATCTTCTTCTTGGATCAATATCTTGATCATTATGTAGTGTCCTTCTTTGTCTCTTCTAATAGTCTTTATTTTAAAGTCTGTTTTGTCTGACATGAGAATTGCTACTCCAGCTTTCTTTTGGTTTCCATTTTCATGGAATATCTTTTTCCATCCCCTTACTTTCAGTCTGTATGTGTCTCTAGGTCTGAAGTGGGTCTCTTGTAGACAGCATATAAATGGGTCTTATTTTTGTATCCATTCAGCCAGTCTGTGTCTTTTGGTGGGAGCATTTAATGCATTTACATTTAAGGTAATTATCGATATGTATGTTCCTATTCCCATTTTCTTAATTGTTTTGGGTTTGTTATTGTAGGTCTTTTCCTTCTCTTGTGTTTCTTGCCTAGAGAAGTTCCTTTAGCATTTGTTGTGAAGCTGGTTTGGTGGTGCTGAACTCTCTCAGCTTTTGCTTGTCTGTAAAGGTTTTAATTTCTCCATCAAATCTGAATGAGATCCTTGCTGGGTAATCTTGGTTGCAGGTTTTTCTCCTTCATCACTTTAAATATGTCCTGCCAGTCCCTTCTGGCTTGCAGAGTTTCTGCTGAAACATCAGCTGTTAACCTTATGGGGATTCCCTTGTGTGTTATTTGTTGTTTTTCCCTTGCTGCTTTTAATATGTTTTCTTTGTATTTAATTTTTGACAGTTTGATTAATATGTGTCTTGGTGTGTTTCTCGTTGGATTTATCCTGTATGGGACTCTCTGTGCTTCCTGGACTTGATTAACTATTTCCTTTCCCATATTAGGGAAGTTTTCAACTATAATCTCTTCAAATATTTTCTCAGTCCCTTTCTTTTTCTCTCTTCTTCTGGAACCCCTATAATTCGAATGTTGGTGCGTTTAATGTTGTCCCAGAGGTCTCTGAGACTATCCTCAGTTCTTTTCATTCTTTTTTCTTTAATCTGCTCTGCAGTAGTTATTTCCACTATTTTATCTTCCAGGTCACTTATCTGTTCTTCTGCCTCAGTTATTCTGCTATTGATCCCATCTAGAGTATTTTAAATTTCATTTATTGTGTTGTTCATCATTGCTTGTTTCATCTTTAGTTCTTCTAGGTCCTTCTTAAATGTTTCTTGCATTTTCTATATTCTATTTCCAAGATTTTGGATCATCTTTACTATCAATATTCTGAATTCTTTTTCAGGTACACTACCTATTTCCTCTTCATTTGTTAGGTCTGGTGGGTTTTTATCTTGCTCCTTCATCTGCTGTGTGTTCTTCTGTCTTCTTATTTTGCTTACCTTACTGTGTTTGGGGTCTCCTTTTTGCAGGCTCCAGGTTCGTAGTTCCCGTTGTTTTTGGTGCCTGTCCCCAGTGGCTAAAGTTGGTTCAGTGGGTTGTGTAGGCTTCCTGGTGGAGGGGACTAGTGCCTGTGTTCTGGTGGGTGAGGCTGGATCTTGTCTTTCTGGTGGGCAGGTCCACGTCAGGTGGTGTGTTTTGGGGTGTCTGTGGACTTTTTATGATTTTAGGCAGCCTCTCTGCCAATGGGTGGGGTTGTGTTCCTGTCTTGCTAGTTGTTTGGCATAGGGTGTCCAACACTGTAGCTTGCTGGTGGTTGAGTGAAGCTGGATGCTGGTGTTGAGATGGAGATCTCTGGGAGATTTTCACCGTTTGATATTATGTGGAGCTGGGAGGTCACTTGTGGACCAGTGTCCTGAAGTTGGCTCTCCCACCTCAGAGGCAGAGCCCTGACTCCTGGCTGCAGCACCAAGAGCCTTTCATCCACACGGCTCAGAATAAAAGGGAGAAAAAGTAGAAAAAAAAAAAAAAAGAAAGAAAGAAAGAAAATAGGAAGGAAGGAAAGAAAGGAAGAAAGAAGATAAAGTAAGATAAAATAAAGTTATTAAAATTAAAAAATAATTATTAAGAAAAAAAAATTTTTTAAAGAAAAAAAAGGACAGATGGCTAGAACCCTAGCACAGATGGTGAAAGCAAAGCTATATGGACAAAACCTCACACAGGAGCATTCACATACACACTCACAAAAAGAGAAAAAGGGGAAAAAATAATATATCTTGCTCTCAAAGTCCACCTCCTCAATTTGGGATGATTCGTTGTCTATTCAGGTATTCCACAGATGCAGGGTACATCAAGTTGATTGTGGAGCTTTAATCCGCTGCTTCTGAGGCTGCTGGGAAAGATTTCCCTTTCTCTTCTTTGTTCGCACAGCTCCCGGGGCTCAGATTTGGATTTGGCCCTGCCTCTGTGTGTAGGTCGCTACAGGGCGTCTGTTCTTCGCTCAGACAGGACGGGGTTAAAGGAGCAGCTGATTCGCGGGCTCTGGCTCACTCAGGCCGAGGGGAGGGAGGGCTATGGATGCGGGGCGAGCCCGCGGTGGCAGAGGCTGGCGGGACGTTGCACCAGCCTGAGGCGCGCCGTGCGTTTTCCCGGGGAAGTTGTCCCTGGATCCCGGCACCCTGGCAGTGGCGGGCTGCACAGGCTCCCGGGAGGGGCGGTGTGGTTAGTGACCTGTGCTTGCACACAGGGTTCTTGGTGGCGGCAGCAGCAGCCTTAGCATCTCCCGCCCGTCTCTGGGGTCCGCGCTGTGTTAGCCACGGCTCGCGCCCATCTCTGGAGCTCCTTTAAGCAGCGCTCTTAATCCCCTCTCTTCGGGCACCAGGAAACAAAGAGGGAAGAAAAAGTCTCTTGCCTCTTCGGCAGCTCCATACTTTTCCTTGGACTCCCTCCCGGCTAGCCGTGGTGCACTAACCCCTTTCAGGCTGTGTTCGCGGCACCAACCCCAGTCCTCTCCCTGCGCTCTGATCGAAGCCGAGTCTCAGCTCCCAGCCCCACCCGCTCCGGCGGGTGAGTGCTGGTCGGCACCGATCCTCTGTGCGGGAATCTCTCCGCTTTGCCCTCCGCACCCCTGTGGCTGCGCTCTCCTCCGCGGCTCTGAAGCTTCCCCCCTCTGCCACCCGCAGTCTCCACCCACGAAGGGGCTCCCTAGTGTGTGGAAACTTTTCCTCCTTCACAGCTCCCTCCCACTGGTGCAGGTCCCGTCCCTATTCTTTTGTCTCTGTTTATTCTTTTTTTCTTTTGCCCTACCCAGGTATGTGGGGAGTTTCTTGCCTTTTGGGAAGTCTGAGGTCTTCTGCCAGCGTTCAGTAGGTGTTCTGTAGGAGTTGTTCCACGTGTAGATGTATTTCTGGTGTATCTGTGGGGAGGAAGGTGATCTCCGCGTTTTACTCTTCCGCCATCCTCCTGGTTCCTCCATCCAGTATTTTGAAAGCTAAATATTGTGCTGTGTATTAGGAATATAATATTTAAAAAATCGGAAAAGATCTCACCTATATCAGAGTGAGTCTTGTAAATAGCCAATTCTTTAACTGCTGAAATTTTAGTGGTTTGGAACAACTCACACCCAAATATCTCTTCCTTTAACCTGTCATAATGTAGACAGATTATTTTTGTTTGTCCAGTTTCCTATAAAAATTTAAATAAACATTTAAATAGCCATTCATTCACTCATTTGTTCAAAGAATATTTATTATTGTGATCATCGGTGCCAGCAAGTACTCTCTGTGCTGGGAACACAGGTGTGAAAGGAAGAGTCACAGCACAGGTGCAGGTACAACCAAATAAGCCCTATGATAGTGGTAATGGCAGAATGAAAATGAAGATTCAGGACAGGGCATCTAAAAAGAGATTGCAGAGGAAACATGGAAGAACTCTCTAACAATAGAGAGAAATATTACATTTTAAAGTAGATTTAATATATCTGGGAATTGATGAGATGAAGATATGGTGGAAGTGAAATAGTACAGTCAGGAGGAAGGCATGTATGGTGGCACTGAGGGAGTGTGGTCCTTTGATATTAGGTAGGTGACTCCTTAAAGCTTTCAGCATATAGCATGGGGGTGCAGGTGAAGGTTGTTGGCAATTTACCAAGATCGAAAAGATGGAACACAGGTAAGATCTAGGGATGGGAGGGGTGCAGGACTGACAGGGGAAGGTAGAAATAGGGCACTAAGAAATTAAAACATCTATAATAGACTTTGCTGGCAGTCACCACATCACAATTTGCATTGTGTATTTATTTACCCTAGAACTCCACAAAATCCTCTGTGGAATGATAAGGAATGGTTGAATCTCCTTTAAGGAATGTGCAGCTATATTAGCAATGAAAGCCAATAAATACAAATAGGAAAGGAAGCAAACCCACATCATGGAGGAAGATAATGAGATAATGCTGCTACAGCATCTCTTGGCAACTAACTGAACGAAATGCATGGAATGTCAGTGTTTTAAATGCCCTTCCAGTTTAACCAGCCCAGTTACCTGCTGCTGTTGACTTTTTCTCACTCACTGGCATCAGCAGGTACATGAGGATGTGGAAATGAGGAGTGAAAAGGAAGAACTTTTCCAAGGATGATTGGTAAAATTAAGGAAGGCATTAATTTTGTTTTACCATTTTTAATCAATTTTGTAAGCAAGTGACTTCAATGCCCAGAAGGAAAAGTAAGTAAAGGTGTATCACTATCTAACAAATCATTCACATTACTCTTTGTTATCTTTCTTTTGGATATTTAACAGCTTGTAATGACTGATCTTGAAGGCATTTCCCATAAGCTATATATGCATTGTTGATGAAGTTCTATGACTGGAAACTTCCATCACTGCAACGACTGTTGGAAAGCACAGGTTCATTCAAACTAATAATGCATAGGAGTTTGTCACAGTTTTAATATATGTATTCTTCTTGCAGATGGTTGAAAAAGAAGGTTATCTTCAAAAAGCTAAAATTGCAGATGGAGGAAAGAAACTAAGGTAATAAAAGTTTTTTTTAATTCACTTTTATATAACTATGCCAGTTCCCCATCTCCTCAATTGTGTCACTGCTATTGTTTGGAAAGGTAGGCCCTATGGTACATGACTAGAATATTCCTTTCTGCTATCACTAAGATCAACAGTAGTTTTAATATAATTATAGTTTTCCAACAAAGCACTACATTTTATTTTGTTGCACAGAATATATAAATGAAGTGCTTCATGACCTTCTAAGACTTGAAATCTTAAAAAATATGTGAAGAAATAAGATAATGGGTCTTGATTTCTGGGATTAATAGATTAGGGGATGAAAGGACTCATTTTGCAGTATATAAAAATCTCCCTACAGTACATTGGGATCATAATTTTTTGAAGGATGGAGGATTTGAAATACGTTTGTTGCTCAAATAAAAATCATTTGAGAAAAAAATAAAAGGAAAATAATCTGTCAGATAAAAAGTTGGAAGTTGCTGCACTTGGAGATGAGGTCAACACAGAGTAGGTGAGAGAAATTAGAAAATGTAATAAGGATTCCCTAGGCAACAACAAGAAAAAACTTGGAGAAAAAAATAAGGTTGATAGGAGGGTAGACAAACACACTACATGTTTTTTATATATGGGATATTTAGAAATAATCATCTCCATTTTAGAATTTTCCCTATTTCTCATGTAGGTCTTATAATATACCTAGCTTTGTGCTAGGTTATATGCAAGCTGCAAAGGTATGTAGAAAGTGCTTACAGTGGGAGAAAAGGCATTTATTCATGACTATATTATTAACAGTTAAAATCATACAGGATAAATTCACTAATTAGCTATACAATGGGACACTTATTAATTGTATAATACAATTCATTACTAGAATGGAACTCTGGCCAACACTAGAGAATGAAGTATGCTATTGTTTGTTTGCTATAGTGGAGTAAGTATATATTTATTTAAAAGAAGTAAAATTGGGGAAAACTATCATCCATAATTCCACTACTTAAAATAACTATTTCAATTTTAAAGAACAAACTCAATTTTCTGCCCATATTATGTTTTATTCTCGGATAGCAAACAGGGCCTTGAACCCTCTCCTAGACTGTTCCTCTGCAGTAACCCTGCAGCCACCCTCCTTTGAAGGGTCCAGGAGGGAGATGCACAGGAGACAAGATCAAATGCAATGCTGCTTTCAAAGACTCATCTAGTCCTGGCCCCAGTGGAGAACCTGACTTAATGTGTTAGGTTCTGAAAGGACCCAGGAGGGATTCTTTGAGTAACCCAATCTAGTGCCAACTTTCCCCTAGACTTTTCTCCCAGTTATATCAGCTCGTGAAAGGTGCAATGATAAATCTTCCCAAGATAAGTCAAAACCCTTTCTTACCTTACCAGTGATGTGGACAAAAAATCCATAGAGGGACAGAAAAGGACTTGTCTAAGTTATCACTTCACCTTTCACTGGGGCTTGGCAGGAAAGAGGAGTGATAGCTTTGGTCAGTCTTAGCCTCCAGACTCATGCAAGCAAGAGGAGGAGATGCTAAAAGGAACTCGAAGGAAACAAGATGATGCGCCACCACAGTGATCTTGTACAATGTCCTTGCCCATAAGCTATCCATAAACCATCCCTGTAAAATGTTTTCCTAGAAAGTGGTGTCAAGAAAAAGTAGAGGAGCACAACCAGGCCTTTTCCCTAACAGACTCACATGAATACATTTTTAGGTAATTTCAACCAGTGTGTATACCATTTTGTATTTGTTGTTACTTTAATCAGCTTACAAACCATTTCTGTGTTCTAGTTTAAATTCATATAAACATTATTTTATACTATGTTTTATTGTTATTTCAATCAGCTTGCATGCAATTATGCATTCCTTCAGCTTTTTCATTTAAAGTTATATAAATTTTAGTTTTCCTTTTTTGTTTTTGTCTTTGCTTTTAACCTCAGGTGTACAAATTGAGTTGATTTTCCTCTTCAGTGTGTGGCCTTATATTATCATCATTCTGGACAAGACCCCTAGTTGGTTTTATTTTATTGTTCATCTCCATTCCTCACTTCAGTCCTCTGTAGAATGTATGTTCATCAAATCCTCTCTCCATACATTTATTTGGCTATATGTATGGCATTCTAGAAAACAGTGTGTAAGTCAATGTGTTCTAAATTGCATAAGCCTTTGGTTATAAGCCTCATTCTGGTCCGTACTACTTTCATTCAATGTTAGTCAATGTTAGGATATCTATCTATATCTATATATTTAAAACAAGTTAATTTCTTCCAACTGCTGCCCATTTTGCCGTTGTGAACACACATCAAATTTTACTTACTCAGTCTTCCAGGAGTGGATACCTAAATTGTCCCTAACTCCTTCCATCCCAAACAACATTGCAACAAACCACACCGATATGTCTCCTTACAGACCTGTGAGGAATTCTCTCTAGGGCATACCCCCAGGAGTAAAGGATTGCTTGGTGGTAAGGTACACACGGTTATAAATGATTTGGGTACTACATGCCAAACTTTCTCCAGAATGAATGCATCGGTTCACACTCTCTCCACAATGCAGAAGGGATCGCCTCGCTCCATGATCTCATCAGCATGCAGCATTATCAGACTTTCAGTTTTGCAAGTTGATGGCTATAGGACATTACTTTAGTGTTGCATTTATTTTTATTCTTCTGACTGGCGTTTCATTTAAGCATCATGTCACCTATTTAGAGTCAGTCAGGCTCTGCATTCCAAGAATAGCCTGTGCATAAACTATCTTCTACTGAGTTTCTCCCTTTTTTTTTTTTTGAGAGAACTCCTGGTATACACCAGGTAGTAATACATTGTCAACTTTAGTCTTGGCAGATATCTCCTCCAAGTCTCTCACTATCTATTTACCTTGCTGATGAAAGTCCTTAGTGACCAGATATCTTTAAATTTGATCCATATTGTTCCATAATTTCATTCTTTATTGTTTGTAGGATTTGCTTTCTTTTTTGAATTTTTAAAAAAATTTTAATTGAAGTATGGTTGATTTATGATATCATGCAAGTTTCAGGTTTACAGCACAATGATTCAGTTCTATATATATATATATATATATATATATTCTTGTTCAGCTTCTTTTCCCTTATAGGTTATTACATAATATTGAGTATAGTTTCCTGTGCTATACTGTAGGTTCTTGTTGGTTATCTGTTTTATACACAGTAGTGTATAAAATCCCAGCCTCATAATTCATCCCTCCCATCCATCCCCCTTTCCCCTTTGGTAACCATAAGTTTGTTTTCTGTATCTGTGAGTCTCTTTCTGTTTTGGAAATAAGTTCATTTGTGTCTTTTTTTTTTCTTTTCTTTTCTTTTCTTTTTTTAGATTCCACATATAAGCGATATCACATGATATTTGTCTTTCTCTGTCTGGCTTACTTCACTTAGTATGACAATCTCTCAGTCCACCCATTTGCAACAGCAGCAAATGGCATTATTTCATTCATTTTTATGGCTGAGTAATATTCCACTGTGTGTGTGTGTATGTATGTATATATGTATATGTATGTGTAGGGGTGTGTGTGTGTGTGTATAGATATACATATATATATATGTATATATATACACCACATGTTCTTTATACATTCATCTGTTGATGGACATTTAGGTTGCTTTCTTGTCTTGGCTTTTGTAAATAGTGCTGCAGTGAACATTGGGGTGCATGTATCTTTTCAAATTATGGTTTTCTCTGGATATATGCCCAGGGGTGAGATTTCAGGATCATATGGTAGCTCTATTTTTAGTTGTTTTAAGGATTGCTTTAGTTTTTATTATAAACACATTACAGATTGAAAATTGTAGTATATATAGTCAGCATGTTTAATAACATATAATACACCACAATGTTGATGGGACTGTAATACACCAAGCCATTTCTACATTCCTCTTTTATTAGATTTTTAAGTTGATTCCAGTTTTATACTAAAATAGTTATAAATGCAGTAAACCTACTATTGCTTGTCAGTTTTTCTTTTATATCTTCTTAAGAGAATTTCTAAGCCTAGATGACTTAATTAAATCACAAGACCATTTTTTAAATGACTGTTATGTATTGACATACTGCTTGCTTGTTTTTTGTAACTAATAACGAAATGGTCAGTTTAATCATAACTTTGAAAAATTGTGTAGTTTTTATATCATTGGTAATTTAGTAACTATTAAATAGTATACCATAGTTGCTGTAATTTGTATTTCTTATGTAAAATTTCTTTCCATAGCCTTTTCCCCATTTATCAGGGAACTTTATATCTTTTTATAAATTATAATGAGTTACTGCAATAGTAACAGATGCTTATGCTGTCAGGTACTTGGATAATTGCTTTACCAGTAATTCTGAAATAATACTCTAAAATAGGCTATAGTACTGCTTTCAATCTTACAAGTGGAGAAACTTGGTCACTTGTATCAGCCTCTCCTTCTCTCAATCTTATTGCATGTATAGTTGGTATCAGATTTTTAGTCCTGTCCTCTGTTTAAAGTAGGTTGGATTTTTCCCTCTTGCTAGAAGATGTTTGAGGCCAGGAAGCAAAAATTGTTCGTTTATTTCATACCATCAACAGTACAAAGGGCTTCAATTGTCACTTAATACTATTTTATTAATCTCAAAGTTTTCTACTCATAAATACATGACAGGTCATCCACATTATATCTTGTGTTCTTATTTTTCTTTCTTTCCCTCCTCCTGTTCCTTTTTCTTTAGCTTCCTTTCCTCTTTCATATATTTTTTCTTTCTAAGACAAGTTTGACCTATCTCTGAATACAACAAGAGTGGGTGGAAGGAAGGAGAACTCCTTGGCTATACCTTACATTTGTAAAGGGCCATAAATTTAACTTTATTTTGAAATGAAGTTCTAGAAATCTCCCCAGACAGACAGACGGGGTTGAAAGCCGAAGACATTCAGCATTCAACTTTAGTTTTTCTTTGTGAACATTGAAAGTATGCTTTTTCTGATAAAGTTTAGAAATTCTTGCATTTTGGTACATCTATCCCCAAAACTTAAGTAGCCCAGGTTTCTCTGAAGCTCTCGGAGACCTTAGCAAAGAGTTGTTTTCAATTCTTTAATTGAAAACAACTTTAATTTATAAAAGCCCCTGACAGCATGTAAGCTATTTCCATATCCTTATCTCTCCCTCTATACCTTTCAAGCCTGCCCCTTTGTCATCTCATTTGTGGCTCTGTACATCTTATCATGGCTTTTCACTCTGCTCTGCTTTTCAGAGGGACCTGGGAAGAAGTACTTGAGGGTGAAAATATGGACAGAGAGGTATTTGGGAAGAAATCAAGTAAAGGTAGTGCAGCGTTATGTCTACTAGTGTGTATTTTCATCCTAGAGCCCATGGCTGTTAGACCTTAGTTTTTATTTGTTTTTTTCTTCTTTTTAAACAATTGTTTCTCAGAATAGACTCTGTAGAACATGATACCAAAGTACCCTTCTAATGTAAACTTTTCTTTTTAGCATTTTCTGCTCAAGATCCCAATAACTTCTTCCAGGCTTCATCTGTCTTTCTCTTTTTTTAATGTTCCATAATGAGGACTGGAGGGAAGGTTTGGAGAGTATGGAATACTGAAGTTAATTTGTAAAAGGTTGCTTGAGTTTCATGATTTCCAACACATGCTCTGTTATAATTTCCAACTTCTAGTAACCCTTTGAATATATAAAGCTTTTACATTTCTTGCAATAGTGGCAGAGATGTATATATTTATACATCAGTGTCTCTTTGATCCTTTTTTTAAAGCAGAGGCAAATTACAAGAAGCTTAAGAGAGAAGCAATAAGTTCTTCACCTACCAGTTTGAGAACTAGTCAGAACACTTAAACAGTGTCCAAGTGATTTTTCAGTAAATCAGTCAAGGACACTAGAGTAAATCACATTTACCCCCACCAGAGGTACAGAATCAAGTCAAATCCAGTGTGCCCAAGTCAGAAAACAGAGGCAGGTGGCCCAGAGTGAGTCTGAAATTTACAAAGTAACCTCACATATATTTTCCTCTGACTTTTTCATTTGCCGCCGTGTCATTACCAAAGGAGGCATAGGAGAGGTGAGTGTAAGATATAAAGCTTTGATGTTGGAGCAGATGAATATGTTAAACCTGAGTTCAAGCTAACAGATTCTTATGACGATAACGAATATCTTAAGGGCCATTTTCCATCAAGCGTTCTTCAGATAAGCTGTTATCAAGCTGCTGTTATTATGTGCTGCCATCCGGTGTCCGTTTTGTAGAATGCAGAGTTTTTGGTCAAGCTGATGCCTGTGTTGAGTTTTCTTTGGTTTTGGGGTTGTTTTGTTTTGTTTTGTTTTTACTTTCTACCTTTACAACTCAGGATTTGTTTTAGGGAAGCTCTCTGAAGTGTCTCACTTGGAGAAATTGTCCCACCAATTGCATTAATTGTAACTAATTGTCCTTATTAGAATTTAGTTCTTCCTCCTTCCTAATTACATTAAGGATCTTTTTCCCCCTTACATGTGATGTCTTGTGACAAAAAAAATTAAAATAAATAGCCTGCATTTATTGTCCCAGGATCTGTTTCCTGTACTGAATCACTAGTGTCAGTATCAATCCCTTACCTAATTGTTACTTGTAAATTCATGTGGGGACTCTCTCACCTATTCCTGGGACCTCTGACTTACTGAAGTTGGACATTTCCTGACCTATGTATCTTGTTTAACCCTCAAGTCTATCCAACAGCTTGGTTTTTATCTCTCTGTGTGGAAAAATAAAAAAGAACTCCCTCAAAGTTAAGATGATGAAGTGTTGATGCATTAATTGGCTCCCATCAATGGATGAAGTTACTTGCTGGCCATCTTGGGAAGGTAGAGATGAAAGGACTTCCAGGTCAGCATTGCAGAACAGCCCAGGTCAGGCTAAGAAGTGCCCTTGTTCCAAGGAGAAAGATGTTCAAGTAACTCTTTGACAGCAGTTGGGTGTCTTCCTCTCTCAGCGTCGATCATGAGGCTCTGCATAGACGTGCCCAATATGACTAAGGGAGAATTGCATGCCACCTGCTCTAGAGACAACTGATACAGCAGAATGAGCATGGCCTTCTAAGTCCAGAAGACTTGGTCTGAATCCCATATTTATGACTTTGATGCCCTTGGGTAGGATGCAACCTCACTAAGCCTCAATTTTTTTATCTGAATGTGGAGGATTTGTTTCTGTGTTTACTGCCTGTCTCCCCTGACATAAATGCCTTGAGGTCTCTGCTATTTGCCTTTATATATTCAGTCCTTGGAATTGTATCTGTCCTGTGGTAGATGCTCAGTAGATACTTGTGACTGTCTTGGGGATTAAATTACTTGACACAAAATACCAGGTGCCATACCTAGCACAGAGTGAGAACCAATGCATGCACAATAGCTTATCTTATTGAAACACATCTGAGAAGTCAGGAAGCCCTCTAGAGAAAGCTCAGGTATTGCCACTAGAATTATAAATTAGAAAAAGATATACTAAACCAGGAATGTTAGATACTTTTAAAACAGTGCTATGAAAGACTTATCAAAACACTTGGGAACTAAGGAATAAATAAGGGAAATGCAAGAAGTACGTGCTTTTGTAGTCCTTGTTAGTAAATAACAACAAACAGGGCAGGAGTAATCTAGATGTGTGACCCTCCTGAAATTTAAGAACCCATATATTCTTTTACTCAAAAACCTTGATAAGCACTCACTAAATGTCAGATATTGTGCCCAGGAGTGGAAAAGCTCTGGGAAGTCATGGTGTTCCCCTCTTTGGGGGTACTAGGAAAGTAGAGGGACTTTCTTTCCATTCTGAAAATCGCTTCATCCTCAAAAGGTCTATTTTTAAAGTCCTGCCTAAGCCCTCTAAACTTGAAGGAGTTACTCGCTCTCTGAGTTGAATCTCAATACACTGAAAAACTGTCACCTATAAGGATTTGGTTGCATGCAGAAAGCATTAAAGGTACAAGTCAAGGCAAAACCTTGCCAGTTGACCCTATTCATACTCCCTCCAGAGCTGACAGTGCCATCAAAAGGCTTGCTGTGTTAGAGTAACTGGTGAGAAAGCTTTTCTGCTGATATCCTGAGAATTACAGGCAGCACAATGGGCCAAACACATCAAATGGGGAATGGACTTGAAAGATATTGTGAAGAAAATAGCCAAGTCTCTAGACTACTTCATTCAGAGAGGAAGGTTCTGACCTAAGTCATAGGTTAAAAGATATTCCCATTAGGTGAATTCTTAGCTGCTCCTAGACTAGAGGCTTTTGAAACACTTTCTGGTTTTAGACTCCCTACTGAGTGCAGGTGAGTCTACTCATCACAAACCAGAATAATCCCCTAGCAGGAAAGAGAAAGAGGTGGTGTCATAGCTAGAAGCACATCCCTGCTTCCGGCTTCTTATGAGGAGTTGAAAGACTCATCAGGTGACTCCTTTAAATCAGTTCAATTCCCAAGAGAAAAATAGAGCTTGAGAGTGGTGGGCCTTTGACCAATCCTTCTAATTAACATTAGGTAAAACAGTTAATTTGGCAGTCCAGATGGCTTATACCTTGTCACAGGCTCTGCACTCTAGCTTTTATAATTTGAGACTTAGGACCCAAACTATGGTGAAATCTGACATTGACAATCTCCTTAACCAAGAAAATAGTATATTGCTGGTTTGGTTCCAGAACACCTCAATAAAGAGAATAAGGCAACAAAGAGAGTCACATGATTTTTTTTGGTTTCCCCTTGCATATAAATTTATGTTTACACTCTACCGTAGTCTGTTAAATGTGCAATAACATTATGTCTAACAAAACAATGTACATACCTTAATTCAAAAATACTGTATTGCTAAAACATGCTAAGCATCATCTGAGCCTTCAGTGAGCCATAATCTTTTTGCTGGTGGAGTGTCTTGCCTTGATGTTGATGACTGCCGACTGACTGCTCAGGGTGGTGAATACTACAGGTTGGGGTGGCTGGGCAGTTTCTGAAAATAAGAAAATAATAAAGTTTACCACATCAATTGACTCTTTCTTTCACAAACGATTTCTCTGTAGCATGCAGTGCTGTTTGAAAGCATTTTACTCACAGTAGAACTTCTTTCAAATTGGAGTCAGTCCTCTCAAACCCTGCCCCTGCTCTATCAACTAAATTTATGTAATATTCGAAATCCTTTGGTATCATTTCAACAGTCTTCACAACAACTTCACCAGGAATAGATTCCATCAGAAGAAACCGCTTTCTTTGCTCATCCATAAGAAGCAATTCTTCATTCTTTAAAGTTTTATCATGAGATTGTGGCAATTTAGTCACATCCTCAGGCTCCACTTCTAATTCTAGCTCTCTTGCTATCTCCATCACTTCTGCAGTCACTTCCTCCACTGATGCATTGAACCCCTCAAAGTCATTCATGAGGGTTGGAATCAACTAATTCAGACTCCCGTTAATGTTGATATTTTGACCTCTTCCCATGAATCAGGAATGTTCTTAATGGCATCAAAAATATTGAATACTTTCCAAAAGGTTTTCAATTTACTTTTCCCATATCCATCAGAGGAATCATGACCTATAGCAGCTATAATGTATTTCTTACATGATAGAACTCCTTGATCCATGGGCTGCAGAATGGATGTTACGTTAGTAGGCATAAAAACAACATTAATTTCATTGTATATCTTCATCAGAGCTCTTGAGTAACCAGGTAATTTGTCAATGAACACTAATATTTTGAAAGGAATCTTTTTTTCTGAGCAGCAAGTCTCAAAAGTGGACTTAAAGTATTCAATAAACCATGTTGCCAAGAGATGTGCTTTCACCCAGGCTTTGTCATCCCATTTATAGAACGCAGGCAGAGTAGATTTAGTGTAATTCTTAAGGATCCTAGGACTTTCAGAATGGTAAAGGAGCTTTGGCTTCAACTTAAAGTCACCAGCTGCATTAACCCCTAACAAGACAGTCTGTCTGTGCTTTGAGGCTTTTGAAGTTGGGCATTGACTTCTTTTCTCTAGCTATGAAAGTCCTAGATGGCATCTTCTTCCAATAGAAGACTATTTTGTCTACATGGAAAATCTCTTGTTTAGTTGTAGTCACCTTCATTAATTATCTTAGCTAGAGCTTCTGGACAACTTGCTGCAGCTTCTACATCAGCATTTGCTGCTTCACCTTGTACTTTGATGTTACTGAGACAGCTTCTTTCCTTAAACCTCATGAACCAACCTCTGCTTGCTTCAGACTTTTCCTCTGCAGCTTCCTCATCTCTCTCAGCCTTCACAGAATTGAAGAGCGTTAAAATCTTGCTCTGGATTAGGCTTTGGCTTAAGGGAATGTTGCGTCTGGTTTGATTTCTATCCAAACCACTAAAACGTTCTCCATATCAGCATTAAGACTGTTTTGCTTTTCTATCATTCATGTGTTCACTGGAGTAGCACTTTTAATTTCCTTCGAGAACTTTTCCTTTGCATTCACTTGGCTAACTGCTTGGCACAAGAGGCCTAGCTGTCAGCCTGTTTTGGTTTTCGACCTGCCTTCCTCGCTAAACTTAATCATGACTAGCTTTCAATTTAAAGTGAGAGAGATGCAACTCTTCCTTTCACTTGAACACCTAGAGGCCATTGTAGAGCTACTAATTGGCCTAATTTCAATATTGCTCTGTCTCAGGGAATAGGGAGGCCTGAGGAGAGGAAGAGAGATGGGGAAAGGCCAGTCGGTGGAGCAGTCAGAACACACATAACACTTATGGATTAAGTTAGCTGTCTTATATGGGCATGGTTCACGGTGCCCCAAAGCAATTACAATAGTGACATCAAAGATCACTGATCACAGATCACCATAACAAATATAATAATAATGTAAAAGTTTTAAATACTGCGAGAATTACCAATATGTGACACAGAGACATGAAGTGAACAAACGCTGTTGGAAAAATTGCGCCAGTAGACTTGAAAGCAAGGTTCAGTTTGTAAAAAAACACAATATCTGTGAAGCACAATAAAATGATGTATGCCTATACTCTTTAATCTTTAAAAAAAAACCCACAACATAAATTGGTGAACAGATTTTAGGCTTCAGAATTGGAGAAACTGAGTTTGACTCTAAGTGTATGGCCTTAAGTAAGTTACCTAAACACTCCGAACTTTGTTTTCCATATTAGTAAATGGACAGATTAGTACCTTCATCTTTTTTGCAAAGCTAAATCTCCAGTAGACAAGCAAACTTATACTAGGTACTCAAAATAATTTATGCTAATTATTATTTTAAAAGAGATCATGAAAAACTGAATTAAAAATGGAGCCTCTAAAACGTTGAAAAACAGCATTCTATTTTTCTTTTTGAAATGAAATTATCTTAAATTGGAAAAATCTTCACTTGTATTCATAAAGACATTGTTTGTAGTTCATAAGATCAAAAAGAAATTTACTGTATGTAAAGTGCCAGAACAATTCAAATTACTAAGGTTCCAATACCTGCAGTTCTTACCCTATTCAGCTTGTTCATCAGATTCACCTAAGAGGGAACATTTCACAGCAGTTCAAAGTTCTGTGAACCATGAGGTAATCGAATTTCATGCAACTTCAGTTCTAACCAGTTCCAGTTCCAAGTTTAAGAAAGGGAAGAGTAATGCCAACACATTCTATAAACGATCAACATCTGAAAAAGATCAAATCAGAACCATTTACCCAGGGCTTGCTATAGACAGGAAGCAAATAAGGTATAGAGTATCTCTTGCCAGGAGATGAAAAATACAGTGGGAAATACAACAGGCAGGTTAAATATAGGTTCTGTCATGCCT
The DNA here is from genome assembly GCF_008692025.1 of Phocoena sinus. NCBI lineage: Eukaryota > Metazoa > Chordata > Mammalia > Artiodactyla > Phocoenidae > Phocoena > Phocoena sinus. The sequence continues at coordinate 88,063,319 of NC_045769.1, read as the reverse complement.
GGGGGTGTCCCATTCTCCTTGGTTACATATGGTCAAAGTAAGGGGTGGAGATAAAAAAGATGCCCAGTCTAGAACAGCAGTCCCACCAATGTTTACCCTATCTTGGGCCATCTAATATTATGACCTGCATAAGAAGAAGGCTACAGGTGTTGCAATTCATCTTGCTGCTACTGTTACCTAAAACGAGAAATGGGAACTAAGGCAAGGGAAGAAAAGGGTCTATGTGGTTTTCATTTTTCCTCCATCTTTTTCATCATTTGATTGAAAAAGTGACTATTTGAAGACAAGTGGGTCCAAGAACATAGTGTTCATATTTGCATGTTGGAAAATACACATTGTGTTTGTATTGTTTCTGTTTATCCAGTTTTTTTCTTTTTAACACAGTGATGTATCGTTAGGAAAGCTTCAGGCATGTAAGAGCAGCCTAATCTTGTAAATATTAACTTTACTGAATCACAGCTGTCCTTTAAATCAAGCCCCTAGAGACTATGAGGCAAGTGGAACTAAATTACACAAAGATCTTAAATGGTCATTTAAAATGTATCTTTGTGTAGTTTTCTATGGATCAGAGTAGTCTTTTTGTAAACTTTTTTTAAAGATCACTTTTGTAAAATGAATTCAGCTATTCTGAACTGAGTGTTAAACCAAAGCAAACTGCAGCAATATGATGTAATAGAAACTTATGTATACTAATCTCAATCTTTTACCACCTAAAACATTTGTCTTTCTTTATGACACAAATATATACACATCTATGTATTGAAGTAATACATGTTCAATGAAAAGAAAAATCAAAAGCTATGGTTTCACTCTCTGATTTAACTATTGTTATAGCCAGCTTTTTATTTTTTACCCCCATGCCTAAGTTTAATAATTGACTCAACAAATACATATTTATTGCCTACTCTGTCCAAGGCACTGTTGCTTGTCACTGGGGGTATCTCTGTAAGGATGAAATGTTTTCTGTCAATTTGGGGCTTTTTATTTAATGGGGGAGAGAGAGAAGTGAAATTTACAAAAAAATTTTTTTTTAATTTATCCTAAGTTCTATGTGAGGAAGTCATGGAAGACATATTTGAGGACATAATATTTGAACTTCGATGAATGGGAATTGATAATCAGAAGGGGCTGGGATGAGTGAGGACAATCATAGGTAAATAGCACAGCATGGTCTTATGAACTACATATTATATTATGGTCTGCATTAAAATCTTCCCATATCAGGATTCTGCTAAGCACAGGGTTCATTAGTCCATTGTATGACTCCATTATATGCCATTTACATAACCTATCTCATTTTTTGATATTTTAGATGCAGAATTAAGAAATGGTGCACTTCATTCTTATGTACAGAGCCTTAACTTATGAGATGATTTCTTTAGGATAAATTTAACTTCATAGTAATGGGCTTGTTCAATCAAAAGATATACACATTTTAAAATATTTTTTAAAAACATTGCCAAATTCACTCCTGAAAAGTTGTTTCCACTCCCACCAAAACTGTATGGGAGAATCCATTTCTCCATACTCTCAGTAGACCTCGGTATTATTCCTTCTAATTCTTGCCAATTTGATTGGCAAAAAAGTAAAAAGCATTTGACTCCCTTTATTTGCATTGAGTTTCAACATTGAAAAATATTGTGAACTAGGCAGGCAAATTAGCTGATTAGTTTTGCAGACTCTGATGTATGCTAAACCAATGAAGAGATATAACGATGAAGGACAAGGTTCTGATTTCTATTTTTACTTTGCTGTTTTTGGTTTGCTGCAGAAACATAGACTTTTTATGGAGTGGAAGACATGGATACACAAGGTTGGATTTTTGATAGCTGAAAAAGATTTGGGGAAGATCTACAAATGATGAAACTTTTACTATAAATGCCATGATATATAAAAATTACAGAATATTTTTATTATTTTATTATTATTATTTTTTAAATCTAAATTCCATACCACCTGTAGATTTTAGTAAAGAAAAGATTTTTAGGAATTCTGGTTAAAAATATAGTCTCTACTTATTCCAAATGTTGCTCATACAATACCTGTGAATGATTTCTTCAAGTGATAGTGCTTTTTTGCTTTTTTCTCTCCTAAGGAAAAACTGGTCTACTTCCTGGATTGTTCTTTCTAGTCGAAAAATTGAATTTTACAAAGAATCCAAGCAGCAGGCTCTGTCTAATATGGTGGGTAGTTCTCTGTTTCTACTATTATCATGTTTACAGAAATATTGTTGAACTAAAAGTTTGGTTTCAACAGAAATCACACTAAAGCCTCCAAGCTATCAACATCTGAAAGCAGATGGAGGAAAATGACTCAATAAACTTTTAATCAGAGGAAGGGAAAATAGAACTTAGTGTTTGTTTTATTAAGTGGTGCATTTGGAGAATAATCACAAAATGAGATGAATGGCAAGCAGCTCTCTAGTAATGGGAAGGTAACACTTTAAATTAAGGTGCCATTTATAAATGCTTTATTCTTATTTATGAAATGATCACTAAATGCAGCTACTTGCTCAAATAATGTAGTATAAAGTATGTTATAAAATGCATTAGTAATACTTAACGGATGAGACTATGGAAAGCTGTTTTAAAGAATATTATAAGGCGTAAATCGTATTAAACCATGTATGTGCATCTTTAATACATGAATTTAAGTTGTTATCTAGCATGCTATAAAGTGCTTCACACATTAATAAATAATAATAAACTGTTTATAAATGGCATCTTAATATAGGGTGTTACCAATGAGGAAACACTCTAAGTTAACAGTCATTTTTTATCTTAGTCTAACTGTGACATTCACTACATCCAGCTAACCTTTCTGAACAGTTCTATGACTCCATCTAATGGAACTAATACAATTTCGGTATCCAATAGTTATTACAAAGTGAAATTTGTAGGGCTTCTTGATTTGTACCTGGAGGAGGGCCTCATATATGCCCACAGAGATTTGACAGTGATAGTAGGAGCAATTCTGAGCTAGTTACTGGGGCAATTCAAGCTCAAAACCTTGCTGCCCGAACACCAGAGCTGTCACACGATGTTGGAGACAGTGGGCAAGCAGCATATCTGACAGCCTCCTGAGCAGGAAGGACTCTGGGCAAGAACCAACCTGCCATACCCCAATGGCCTGATAGACAGCAGGGAAAAGGGGTCTCCTGGCAGGAATTAACCACAATGAACTAATTTGTATTTGGCGGGTAATAAAACGATGGAAGGTTCTTTGCTTTCCAGCCACTAGTCTTGTTTGCTATGTAATCCTCTTTAAATAGGAAATAGAAAATCATTTGCTAGGAGATTTTTTTTTTTTTTTTAAAGCAGAAGATTTTAGTAAGAACAAAAGGTAGCATTTGGCTTGCTCCTGATAATTGCAATAGCCTTTATCCCCAAGTAGCTTGCTGATTTTGGAGTCTCGGTGCAGTCCAATCTGTAAACTAATTATGAATAAATTAAAAATATATCTCAGTCCTTTGTATTTTTAATTTAAACTGCCTCAGAAATTTGTTTTAGGGTTTTGTTTTGTTTTTATTTTTTGGCTACAGTAATGTTGAGATAATCTTTTTAAGAAAAATAAGGTACCCCTAAAGGCTAGGTAGAAAACAACTCCCATCCACCCACGGGTCCTTTGTCTTCCCTTTGAATGAGTTCTAAAGGGGAAATCAGGAAGGGAGGAAAGTCACTTGCCTTGCTGAATTTGGCTGCTGAGAAGATGCTCTTCATCCTGCTGGGTGAGAAGAATTCCGTTGGAGCAGAGTTTATGTGAATGTGCTGGGATAATGGGAGAGATTAGATTCCAAGTTAAAGCATTTGGTTTATTTTTATTTTATTATTTTAGTCTCCTCATACCAGGAGATAGTTATCAGATGCTTAATTTTGTACAGGTGGAAGAAAACTCCCCTTACTGTAGGCAAACTTTGCAAGTCAGCTCTCTAATTGCATGCCTCTAGTTCAAGCTTCAGAACTGTTGTAAATTGACAATAGATTTTACTTTTAGAGGAAATTTGTTAACCCCTTTTTTTTTTTTTTTTTTGGCAGTCCCTATTTATTACTTCTAGTCCCATTTTCAGTGCTCTTATGGTTTCTCCCAGACACTCATTGTCTTCAAAGCAAATTCTGGGCAGGAACTAACTGTGTTTTGTGGTAATAGGGGAAAGAATTGCAGATTCCTGTTTGTACTGCATGAATTGTCTTGCTAGTCAAGTTCTTGGATACATTTCTAACCAAATATTAAAGGCCTGGTGGGATAGCCCACATTTACCAATTCCAGTCTCAGAGAAATGATATGATGATTACCAGGCCTTGATGAAAGATACTGTGGTTTTATTTTGAAAGAGATTTATGCTCAAGTTTCTGAATTTCTCTTGTGCCCCCTTACACATGTCCTGGTATTACTGTTCATTGTACTTCTGGGAAAGTCTGTCCTTTTCTCCAAGGGGGTCTGTAGAAGCTGCCTAAGTGAGTGCAAAATGTGGCTTAAAAGAGTAAATGGCATTTTAATCTGTACAGGAATGATCTTTGAATGTTAATGTAGTGGTGAGACAAAGCAGCAGAGTAGCTAGGAGAAGGGCTTTGAAGTTCAACCATAGAGGGCTTTATTCTAGTTTTGCCACTTAGGAGCTGACAAACTTATTCAACTCCTTTGAGCTTCAGAATCCTCACCTGTAAAGTGGAGATAGTAATATTTGCCAAGAGAATTAGTAAGGAATAAAATTAGTTAATAAAATAAAAATATGCATAGTAGCCATAAAATAATTATTATATTATAATATACTCCATTAAAATATAAATATACTGTATTCTATAGTACATAATATAGGGTATAATATAATTATAACTTATCATTATACTATCTTAGTTTTGCACTTGAATTGATTCACACGTGTGTAGAAGAAAAGGTATATTAATTCAAGGAATACCAGAGTGTACTGTCTCCAAAAAAAGAAATATGTATCCATAGGCAGCATAAAATATTGTGTCTGAGCACTGAATAATTCTGAAAATGAAGCCATTTCTCCATTTGGGGTTCTAGATGTAATATCCTGCTTATCCATATATATTTTCCTGGGGCCCTCACCTTCCTCCATTGTCTCTTAACCTTACTGCTTTCACATTTAATACAGAATGTCACACAGTGTTATGCCTGATCCCACATTCCATGTTTGGCTATATTTCTTTCTCACTGAAATTCTTTCAGTTCATAACCAAGTCACATTTTTATCAAAAGCAGCCTCCCCCTGAAAAGAAACACAGTCACTTTGCTGGTGTGTGTAAATCAGAGATTCATAGGCTCTGGGTCCTCAGTGACCTATTCAAGGAAAAGGAGGACTGACCTATTCTGTTTTTCTTTTTTAATAAAATTAAAGAGTAAAGTACTGCCTACTACTACTGTCACTTTCTAACAGAAAGGACATTGTATAATACCCCAATCCTAAATCTAGGTGGGATAAAACCTCAGAATTAAAGACAGTCTTTACCAAGAGAGGAAACAATCTCCCTCCTACATCTACATACATTGTCTCTGTTTTGTTCACTTCACCTCAGACCAGAGAAAGTTTGGTCCAGACTAGCTGGCCCTCCTGTGAAAAGGAGCATTGGAAAACCACTGGTGTCCTTAGTTCCGGATTTTCTGGATTATAAAGGAAAGGACAGTGTTCTTATTCTGTATTCTGATTTGTAACTCACTTTAAAATTTTGAAATATTGTCACTGGAAAATAACGCAGAAACCATTTTTAGTAAAATGTATAAAACATGTATGTATATTTTAACAGTTATAATCAAACTTCTACATAACCACCACCCAGGGCAAGATGCACACCCTGCCAGCCCTCCAGAAGCCCCACCCCTGCCTATTGTCTGTCTGTCATCACAGCCTCTTCCCTTGCCACAGACTTAAATGGCATTTTAGTCATTATTTTATCACCCTTTATTATTTTCCCACCTATATCTGTAGCCCTTAAAAATATAGTATACTTTGTCTGCTTTTGAATTTATAAAATGGAATCACAGCATGTGTTTCTTTTGTTTCTTGCTTCTTTCTCTAAATATCAATATGTCCTGCTTTTTCCTTCCTTTCATTTTGTTTTAATAATTTCATATTTTTCTTCACTGTTTTAGGAGTGATACACTTGGTGTTCTGTTAGTGACTTGCCTAGAATTATAACTTATTGAAGACTAAAGCTATTCAAATATTACTTTAGAATAGTTTTAATTCACTTATCACCTTCCCAATGTATATGCTATTTCTGTCTGTATTTTAATTCTTTTTTAACACCACTAGACATTATTTATTCCCTTTTATAGAATCAATATTGATTTTTATTTGCCCAATATTTGCCATGTTCCTTGTTATTTATATATTCCTATATCTTAGACCTTCCCTCTAGGATTATTTTTTCTTCTATTTGAAGTACATTCTGAGAAATTCCTGTAGTAAGGGTCTTGTCGTGACAATCTGTCTCAGCATCTGCTTGTTTCAAATGTCTCTATTTCTCCATCATTTTGGAAATATATATTCTCTCTGGATATAGAATTTTGAGTTGGCAGTAATACTCTTTTGGCACATCAAAGATATCATTCCACTGTTTTCTGTCATCCATTATTGTATCAAGAAGTTACCTGTTAATCTAACCACTGTTCTTTGGTCCCTCATAATATTTTCTCATTACCTTTGTGTTTCCACTGTTTCACTGTGATGCATCCAGGTGTCAATATCTTTTTATTTTCCCTGCCTGGATTGTTGGGCCTCTTGAAATTGATTATAACTGTCATTAATGTATTTTACAAATTTCCAAGCTATTATCTTCTCAAATGTAGCTTCTTTTACATTTTCTCTCTTATTTTCTTCTAAGCCCCTAGTTAAACCTATGTTAAATTTTCTCACTCTATCCTCCACGTGTTTTATATTCTTCTTTCTTTCTGTCTTTCTGAACTGCATTCCAAATAACTTATCTTGATTTATCTTCTAATTTAACTCAGTCTCCCTTTGTGATAAACATTATTTTTATTTCAATTATTATACTTTTTATTTCTAGAAGTTTGTTTCTTTTTTAAATTTACTATGTCATTTGTTGTAGGTTTTTTTCCTGAATGTTAAAGACTCTCTTTTATTTTGTGAAAATTAGAAGGCATAGTTTTTTTATATTCTGTGTCTTGTGATTCTAGCATCTGAAGTCTACATCAGGCTGTTTCTACTGGTTCTCACTCATGTTGCTTTGTTTCCTTGTGTGTCTGCTTATCTTTGACTGTGTGCTAATCATTGTTATTGAAATATCATGGGAGGTTCTCTGAGGCCTGGAATAAATGTGTCCTACTCCAGAGTGTTCTGTATTTTTCTAAATTGTCTGGGGGCACTTCCAGTAATTGATTAGATCAATTTGAGTTAACAGTTTAAAATTTTTGAGTTATGTGTACATAAAAGGAGGGCTACAGCTGTGCTGCACTTTATCAGGGACAGAACTATTGTTCACTCCTTCTTCTCTTAACATTGTTCATCTACAAAGGCAGTCTTCTTTATAATCCCTTGGGATTGGAGAAAGGGAACAAGTTGAATATTGGTTCTCCTTTATCCTTTTATAATGCCCTCAGGAAAGGTGCAGTTATTTTGATTTGATATTCTGCTTTTCTCTGTGGGTTCAGATTCTCACCTCCAAAAAATATTTACCCTGGATGTTCCCACTATCTTTTCAGCCTTTCAATTCTTTTAAGGTTAATTTTAAAAAGAAATATTTTATCCAGCATTTTTTATTGTTTGCAGTGGGAGAGTTGATCCAAATAGCATAGTTTCTCATTACAATCTACCTCACTTTCATTTAAATATGCATTTGGTTAATCAAGTTAGTGCTATTTATATAAGCCTTGGTGGGAAAAGACTTCATAAGAATATGTATTGAAATCCTACAATGAACAGCTTGCTCGTTAGGGCTACATATAAGGCATAGAGATATAATCAAGATATAGTCTTTGCTTTATAGCATCTCTGCCAAAAAATAGGATGAGATGAAATAAGAAACATAGGAGAGTGTTTTTTTTGTTTTGTTTTGTTTTTTTTTTTTTTTTTTTTTTTAACATTTAAAGGAGGGACAGCTCACATCTGTGAAAGATTTGAATTAGGCCTTGAAGGATGGTTATAATTTCAATATGTGGAGATTTGTGGGCAGGGAAAATTCCAGTGGAGTAAAAAAATATGAACAATGGCATGAAACTGAAAATGGGCAAGGTCTGTGTGCTAAAAAGAGAAATGAATTTTTTAGTTCGGTTGGAAAATAGGATAAAAGAAAAGGATTGAGAAGAATGCCATGGGCTGAGATTTGCTACCAGGGGCAACTCTTTAATAAGGTGTGTCAGTATTCTCCAGACATCTTCACCCTAGAATAATCTCTCGTGGCTCTTCTTTTAACAACTACATGCTGAACAGCAGTATGACCCAGGTGTTGCTTGTCTTAAAAAGACCAGTACTATCACAGGAAAAAGGCAAGAGAGGAGATGGTTCTTCTAACTTCAACTCATTTAGTCCAAGAGCAAAAACTTTTGCCTCAAAAGCAGCTACAGTATTATTTGATTCATCTAGTGGCAGAGAAGTCCTAAGGAAACAAGAGTTGTCAGTTTGATTTATCCTCTGAGTCCTTGAATCATACCCCTTTCATTTTTCAGGTATACTTAACCTATTTCAGTACCAGCATAGTATTTCAATTGGCTCCAGCAATTCACTTGCAACTTTCCTTCTGTGTATGGGCTATAGTTTGTGATTTTAGAGCATCTGCTTGTTATGGAGTAGACCCTGGACTATGGCTATGGGATGTGGCAAATATGCACTCCTGGTTAAAAAAAACAAAATTGATGGATTGCCTCATGGGGAAGAAGCTGTGTAATTTAGAGAACCCATTCATTTATTGATTTTATGAACTATTAACAACTCCTAACAGGTGTCACACAATGTGTTGTTAAACCGTAGAGATATCCAGATGAATAATATATGATCCCTGCTGTCAAGGTGCTTATAGTCCGGTAGGGGAAACAGAATCATATGTAGGTTTATTATAATAGAACATGACTAACATGATAAAGATATATAAGAAAACATGCTGGGGAACCATAGGTTTAGCTACAGGTAGCTCTTTCCCAAGGAAATTGTTGTTGCAAGTAATGGTCAGCTTATGTATTTCTCCATTAGTTCATTCTGGAAATATCACTTAGGGTCCTTGATATTAAGCCACTGTGCTAGGTATTAGGAAAGACACAAAAAATGAAACAAACTCAGATCTTTCACTTGAGGGTCTAGAAACAAATAGAAAGCATGCCCATAAATCAAGTAATTGTAGTGAAAAGGTAGACATTGATAGTTACTCCAAAATGGCATGAACAGAGACATGGGTTAGTTTCATGGTAACTAAGAGGAGAGAGATATGGCTCCCAGCTGGAAAGGATTCTAAATATATCCATTAGAGGAAGTGACATTTGAGGAAGTTTTTGACGGCTGAATAGGATTTCATTGCAGAAATTGGGGGGAGCGGAATACACTTTACATGGAAAGAAGGGAGTAAGCAATGATAAAATGTGGGAAATTAATTCCTTAATTTATTTTCCAGATATTATCAATTGCTTGCCTTGCTCCACATACTGTGCTGGTCATTGTTCTTAAAAATGTTTCTTGGTGGTTCCCTGAGTCCTAGGGTATATATGCCCCAATCCAGACTATTTTGTGTTTCTTCTGTAAGTTGTCTGGATGCACTGCCAGTGAGGGATTGCCTCAAAAAAAGTTGAGGAACATTGTTGTAGGACAGCAAGCACTCTAACTTGGTTAGAAAGTCAGTGTGGAATCAGCTCATGAAAGACCTTGAACAGGATTGTGGGAGGAGATGATTTCTTTCTGTAGGCATTGTGGAGCCCTTTATAGTTTATACTGCATATGCTCAAATTAAGAGAGATTCAGAGTTTTCAGAGACAGTTTGGGGAGTTAAGATATATTTTTCCTACAGTTAAAAAAATGAAGGTAGGACTTGTTAAATTATCTGAAAAACCTATTCTAAAAATATATGGAAATAGATGAGAGTAATAACGCCTGTGCTCTTATTGACAAAGATAATAGCAAAACGGCTAAGTCTGTTATCATTATGGCCCCATGCATTTAGTAAATCACAGGCCATCTTCTTACTCAGAATATATATTAATATTCTCCTATGACCTGATCTTTTAGCAGCATGGTCATTGCTAAAGAAGTCCTAGTGCAAAGAAAGCAAGCAGGGTAATTCATCTAGGAAGAACTAAAAAATATGCAGTGCCCAAAACATGGGTGTATCAGCACATTAGTGAGCACCAGTAGCAACCTGGAGGTGTTTTCATGTGATTCCAGAATATATGTTCAGTGTGGTACCCTACTGAGATAAATGCATCATGCAAAGTCTGTTTCTGATTAGGAAATTTCTTGTCTCCACAGCCACCAAAAATCAGACCAAGTGGACCTTACTTCCTTTTATATTTATCTCATGGTACTCAGAAAACTTAGTGTCACTTTTGACATAAATTCAGAAGTATTATAAACATTTTAGGGACTATTTCTCCCCTCAAACTGTATAGTTCTAAAGCCAGAATGTTTGATATGGAGCCAACATGTTGATTGCGTACGTAACTGGGATTTTTGGGGCTACTTTTATGTTTTTTACTTTACGTTGTACTAATACTTCTAATCAGAGGCAAACACTGGCAAATTTTACTTCTAATGACAGAAAACTCTTTCAAGGCATTTAATAAACTATTAACTTTTTTAGACCACTCATTCAGCCATAACCTTGAAAGCAAAAAAAGAGTAATATAAAAGACTTCATTAAAATAATTTGTTTACTTTTTCTTAATATTGTTTACTTCCAGTGCAGATAATGAGCACAAGCATTAATTAAATAATGCAGTATATTTAATGTTCATTCACTGTAGCATGACTTTAATAAAAAAATGGACTTATTTATGGGAGTAAAATGATGTGATTTAGCAAAAAAAGATGAAAATAGTTTTCAATCAGCAAGCTATTCATGAATTATTGAGTAATCTGTATAAAATGAATATGGAATGATTTTATCTTTGTAAAGTGAGTGTTCAAAAAGATCATAAAAATGGAGGTGCAAACAATAGATCTACCAACCTTAGCCTAACGAAGGCATTTTAAATTCTCACAATAATAGTGCTCTGGTGAAGTCAGCATGGTTAACATTAGGGCAGGTTATTAGTACAGCCATAGATTGCACTATCATACGGTCTCAACATACATTTAAAAATTAAAAGAAAAAACAGTCCAAAACCTGGAGGATGACAGGTGGAGATCAAAGAAATAAAGGAAAAATGAATTCTAGTGTTTTATTAACACAAACTGTGTAAGGAAAAAAATGAAATCAAGTGATCGATATTAATATAAATGAAGCCATGTTCTCTGGTTATAATTTTCTCAAGATTTGGCCATTAACCACAATAAATTCTGTATCGTACATAATTTTTAATAACCACAAAAATCTATGAAATTGATAGGATGCCTTATAAATGGGTAATAGCTTACTGTCCAATAAACCTCACCTTAGGCTCTTCAGAAAAGTATTTTAATTATGAAGCTTGACTCTCTGTGGTTTATCATTTTGGTCAATGTAATACATCTGATTTAGAGCTTACATTTCTCTAAGATAAAACGGACTTTTACTCCACGGTGCATTTTTAAATTTACTGAATATATGTATTTATTCTTCCTTTAAAAGTCACTACTAAATTGAAATGCTCTGGGAAGCAGTATACCATATTAGGTAGAAATAGGGGCTTCTAAGTCACACAACCTGGGTTAGGAATCCCAGGTTCACATTTTATTTGTTGCTACAATTCTTTGATGTCTCAGCTGCAGTATGGGGTTAATAAGAGTACCTACCTCATAGAGCTGTTGTGAGATTGTGTGAGAAAATTGATGTAGCAAGCCTGACACACAGCAAAGATAATAAATATTAGTTATATTTATTATTGGTATTATTGGTATTATTATTACATGAAGCAATTGAGTATAGTGGTTAAGAGAACAGACTTTGGAATCAGAATTGGATTCAAATGCACAAACTCACTTAATGACAGTATACTTCAAAATCCTTGTCTTAGTTTTCTTAACAATAATATCAAGATTTTTCAGGTAAAGAAACACTACCTGCTGTCCAAATACAATTCAAAATGTCTTCAGAACCTCATTTCTTACTCATACCATAGGCCAAAACAGATATTCCTGGTCAGCTTTCTGCTACATTGTGCTTCTCCCATCTTTTGGTTCTGTCATCCCCTAGTGGCAGATGAAGGAAATGTTAAGAGAGCATAGGAAAATCTGCATGCTCTTTAAAAGCTGTGAGCCCAGAGGTGTCTCACATTGTTCTTGTTCACATTCCAGTGATGAGAATGGGTAATGTGGCCACAGGTTGGTGTAAAGAGGGATAGAAAAAAATGGAGCCTTTGGCTGGTGAGCTATTGGGATGGCCAAAAAGTTCTTTAGGGTTTTCCTGTAACATCTTATGGAAAAACCAAAATGAACTTTTTGGCCAACCCAATACTTTCCAATGACAACTCTAGACTCCTGAAGAGAGAGCCCTGCACACATTTCAGTGGAGAGCTATGCCTCCCTGACACAGGAGAGTAACATCAATTGTCTCAGTCCAGATTCCCTAGAAAACAAAGCCCAAATTAAGCATCCATGCTTTATTTGGGAGGCATGAGCCCAGGACACAGAGAGTGAAGTAAAAAGGAAGTGAGGCAGGAGATGATGCAAGATAGAAGAGAGGATGTGTTATCATGCTGGCTACTACTCTACAGTGAGCCTCAGAGACACAGAGAACCACTGGGCAGGTGCACCACTTGACTTGCAAAAAAGCTGCAAATAAACTGGAGAAAGCATGAAGCAGTCTGTAGGAGGAAGGGATGGAGGTAGGAGAAGGAATATATCGACCTGTTTCTTCCCATTTCTTGCGTCCTTTTGGTTAAAATTTATCACCCGGAGTATTTTCTCCCTGTATTATGTGGATCCTGGGCACACCCTTGGATGGCTATGCAGAAGGTCAGATCCTACACCCTGTAAAATAGTATTTTATCCAAATCTGGATGTGGTAGGGATCTAAAAGCCAGTCTGCACCTTGGCAACCAGGAGGGCCTTGCATTCCAAGAAGGTGTCTGGTCATCCACAGGAAGTGGGACCATATGGGCCCAAGCATCACTGGTCATCTACAGGGACAACTGAGGCAGACTGAAAGAATGAGGGTCTAAGGAGGGAATCTGAGGAGGTGCCTGAGGCATCAAAAATGTGCCCAAATTGCTCACATTGCAGAATTAAATAGTTTTTACATAGTGTAAATTTAAGGCAATATAAGCATGCAACAAACATAGATTAAATAGAAGCTATTATATTTATTCTAGCAAGATTTTGATTCAGGAATAAATGCAATAAATTCTTAAAAAGGGGAGAATACTTTCTCCTCAACAAACAAACAAACACATAACATTCTAGTGCCCCAAATCACTAACAAGGCTTTGCTTTTCTGAAAATCTGGTTTGATTTGGTCTTGTAATATACTGAGAAATTTCACTGGAGAAACAATTTCAGTTATTATTAACACCATTTATATTCATATACATAAAACCCACATCTTAACAATCAAAGTATCCTCTTCTATGTTGACAGCGGCCATACTTTAGACATTAATAAGATCAGGTATCCATTCAGCACTCTTTCCTAAATCATTTTGCCCAAATGAGAATTTATAAGTGAGTTTTATCCTCCTCCATGACTGATTTTCCAGAATCAAAACCAGTTATGTGATAAAACTTAATTCCTCTAAACAGATTTTGTGTTTCATGTTTCAGACTGATAAGGACAATCTGAGTCTATATTCTGGAATAGCAATTAATCCAAAATAAAAAATGGTAGCTAATAAACTGTTTCATAAAATCTGAGCCTTGACTTTTTTTCAACCACATCTAGTAATAAGGGTATGAGAATGAGTGGCCCAGTGATTTGTTGCCCACACACATGGCCAATCTTCATCATGGAAAATGCCATCAAGCAAAAGAGCATCTGGCCTTTGATATTTTCTTAATATACATTAAAAGCCCCCAAATATCCCATAAAGAAAAATGGGAAACTTAATCCCAAAGGTATAATCTAAGTCAGAGAAAAATATATTATGGAGAGACAACCCTGTCAGCTATTATTGAGAAATGGTAAAGATGGACTAAGAGAATAATAAAAATCAGAAGTGGACAAGACCTAAGATCAATTTTTAATGACTTCACATTTCTCCAACAAAGAGGCTTTTATGTTTTATTGTCCAGAAGCAGTAACTTTTAAATAATTCTATTTAAATATTTAAAAATCATTTATATTTTAAGTTTACCCAGAATAGATATATGTCTACTCTTAGGCTCAAGTTTATATTTAGTCAATTTTTAAAAGTACATTTTTATAATGATGTACAATGTGATACATTGGCATCACGTAGTTCAGCAGACTTTTTCATGTGTTTTATAGCTGTAGAATCAGAAATACGTTTTCTATTAAAGGATTCTTTAATTTCAGATGGAATAAAATCTTGACTGTCTTCCAAGTAAATTCTATAACTTTTCTGAACTACTTATTCCAATATTTAACAACACTTAAACACTGATAATTTTCCCTTCTAATAAAGCCTAGTCCCTAAAGTTGTTTGTCAAGCCTAGGTCTTTCTGCTTTAACTTTGTAAAAATAAACAATTGATTAGGATCATTTTTATATAGTCCTTCATTTACTTATCTTAGTTTTCTTTTCTTGAGGCTAATATTTTTATTTGCTTGACTTTTACCAAAATCACTTTAGCTTTTTCTGGCATACTTTTAAATTCACCCCAAATCTCTATTATTTGCTTCAATTTTGCCATAAGATCAGTTCCTATTAAAGGTCAGTATAAATGGGAATGTAGTGATTTTTATGTCCTAAATATTTCTCATTTTGTAAACTATAATTCTGAGCTGTATTCTTAATTTTATTAATTAATTGGAATGAATCTGGAAATTTTCTGTTGCAATTTTCCATCCAGTTCATAACTTCATTCAAAGGTTAACAAACTTCTGTTGAGTGCTTACTTTGGGCCACTTTGCTAAATTTGGGGAAAATGAAGACCGATAAGACAAACCCAGCTTGTTCTTTGATTGTATAGCTGGGGGAAAGAGACACATCAAAAAGTAGTTGCAATGTGTGAATAACAAAACAAATTGTAAACAAAAAAAAAAAATGTTTTTCAGAGTAGGGGAAATGGTAAGAAGGAAAGAGTGACTGTGCCTGCAGAGGTGAAGGAGAGCCTCGTGGAAATTATTTTGGAGTTACATCATGAAAATGAGCAGGATTGGGGCAGATGGCAGGCAAAGAGAGTGGATGAAGAGAGAAATAACTGTGTTCCAGATGAAAAGGGTACATGCATACTCACTTCCCCAAAATATAGAGTTGTGAAAGCATGTAGCATTTTGGAAACTGCCTGGCATTCAGCATTGCTGATGTATAGAAAAAAGGAGGGATGAATGGAACTGAGAAGGTGGTTGGGGGATGATGAAAAGAAGCCTGTATACTCTACTAAGGGATTTGTACATTATCTTGTAGATAACAAGTTTTCTAGGAGAAATATTGTGAGATTTGCATTTTAGGAAAAAAATTCAAAATGTGGAGAATGAATTGAAATGGTTTTTACTGAGTTCAGAGGAAATGGGAAGGAGAGAAATTCAGATGAGAGAAAATAAGAACTTAAAAGAGATTGTGATCTCGTTCTGGAATTTGGGCTTTGTACCTTTTGGTTGTGGCTATTGATGGAAAGAGGAGAACTAAGAAAGTGAAGAGAGTGAAGGAGATAAATGATTAGTCAAGACAAGCAATAGAAAAAAGGGGACACGTCTGAGAAGAAGACAGTGATTTCAAGGAGATGTCTGTGCTATATCCTAATGATAGTTAGAAAATAGAGTTTGGACACATACGAGGGAGCTGGGGACCAGAGGAATCATGGGGAGTTAACATAAATAAGTGATAGATCAGGCCACAGGCAAAATCAAAACTCACAGGAATCATGTAAACTATGAGAAATAATGAAAGCCTAGAACCATAAACCAGGGATTACTAACATTTAAGAAGTTAAGAAGTTGGTTGAGGAAGAGAAGTCAGTGAGGGGAAAAAAAAAAAAAAAACAAAGAAGGAAAAGTATAAAAGGTGAAAGAATTTGGAGAGAAAATGTCTCCTTAGCTGAAGGACAGAGGATTTAAGAAGGGCCAGCAGAATCTCATAGTACTACAGAGTTCAACCAGAATGTGGATGGGAGAGAAGAAAGCATCAGACTGTTCCTGTTGACCTTAATGGTTAAGACGAATTAGATTAACCAAGGAAGGGGATAAAAGACTGCAGTGGGTTGAGAAGGGAATAGAACAGGAGCAGAGAATGTGACTGCAGGAAACTCTGAAGAATCCTGGTAATCATGAAAGGAAATAGGTGAGATTGAGAAAATGTGAAGTTGTGGCATTGGTGCTTGCTTTCTTCTATTTTTTATTTTTTTATAATCACTTCAGTGTGATTATAGTCTAAAGGATATAATCTACTTTAGGGAAAATAAGGAATGAGATTGGATAGAATTAGGAACTATAGAGGAAAAACCTTGGGCTGAAGAAGGAGCATCTCTTACTCTGAGGCAAAACAAGACATGCCTTGTGAGTTCATGCAGTATATGGCACTGATAGGCCAGGTAATTTTGATGCTCATAGATGACACTGTCGTGCCCAGACATGGGAGTTCATTGGACAGGTGGACCAGAGTCACAGACCCAGGTCCAGAATTTTGGGAAACAGATGCAAAAGTGGGAAATGATGACACTTACAAGGAAGAAATAGAAAGTGTTAATTCTTACTTTGGGACCTGAAAAAGGCATTATGTGACCTAGCAGGAGGAAAGGATAGGTATGGAGGGGAGGCAGTATATTGTGTTGTGATAAGGACTTGGGACTTGGAGTCAGATAAAAATGAATTCGTATCTCAGCTGAGGTCCTTATTAAGTGCATGAACTTATGTAAGGCACTTAACCACTCCCTGCTTGAGTTTTCTTCACATGTCAGTTAAAGGCAATGGTATTAACTTCACAAATTTGTTGTAAGGAATAAATGAGAAGTAGATATAAAGCTTTCAGAGGGCAAGACATATAGAAATTTATTAAAGTTTCTGTTTGTTCATTTGCATTACACAGACTAACTATGAAAGAGGGAAGAATGGCGAATGTTCTAGCACCAGGGCTCTATGATCTCTCTGAATTATGAGTAAGCCATTTGGTGGGCTTGAAAAAGGTAAAGCTTTGGGAGAGAGGTACCATGAGGAAGAGTAGAAACTGACTAGGAGCACATAAAAAGTTTGCAAAGTATTCATGACATTGGTCTTGGTAATGATTTCATGGATACGTTGTGTCCTTATCACAGTAACAATAGTATTGCTAAGTAGAGTCAAAAGCCCAGCTGAAGTAGGTGGCCATTATTTGTAATGTTACTACATGAGTAGTCAAGTTATTTCTCTAGAATTGAGGAATATGAGGAAGATTGTAGAAGAAGAAAAAGTGGATGAGAGAGTGGAGTGGATCATCGAATGAGGACGGAGGGAGAGAGAGAAAGAAAGAGAGAGAGAGGCTGAATTGACTGCAGAATCAGAGGCACAGGTCTGGACATGAAAGGAAGTGAAATCAAGGACTTGAGAGGCTGGGACAACACACAAAGGTGTGCAGTTTTCAATAACCTCGAAAATCAAACATAACAAGATGGGAGTAAGGCAGATTCAGAAAATGGGATTTGTTAGGCAGAAAGCACAATGAAGATTGCTAATGTGGAGAGGAGGTAAAGCAGTGAGCTCATGAAGAATGTAAGAGACGGGTCAAAGTCACATGAATGAGCACTAGGAGGTGACTAAGTGTAATGGGCAGTGTTCGGACTGAGATAAACCCAAGCCAGGTGCCAAAGCCATCGGATTTAGCATATGACGCTGATGAGGACAGCTAGAAGCTGGCAGAACTAGATGGTAAGCACACTGGCAAAGCTTAGATTGCTTTTTACCCATAAGTCTCCTCTAGCTCTCTCTCTTTCTCTAGTCTATAGATAATTATACAGAGTCTGAGGCTAGGATACGATTCTTAAAGGAAGAGTCAAGATATAGGCCAACACAGTAGCTAACACACTCACACTTAGTATATATACAGTAAGTGTTTATTGCATGATTCTGTGAAATCCTATGTTCAATCCACATATGAGTCCATTAAACTGTTTACATTTTGCCAAATCACAAAGCAAAGACTGCTTAACCATTAGACCAGATACAAATCTTGCTTGTTGTAAAGTTAGGAATTTTAAGACGCCCAAACCTTCCTTCCAAAGCACAAATGCTAGTTGCATTTTGGTATTTTCCTTCATGCACAAATTTAGCAAATATTCATTGAACAACAACTATGTACCAGCACTGTTCCATACATTGGAAAAATAGTGGAGGAAAAGGCAAACAAGGTCCCAGCTCGGTTAGGAGGAAGGCTGTGGTGAAATTAAAATAAATAGGTAGAGAGTAATCAGGAGTCCTGGAATGCCATGATTTTATATAAGACAGTCAGAGAGAAGACCTCTGACAAGGTGACATTCAGCTGAGACATGATGGAGAAGAAGGAGTCAGCCATGTGAAGATTGGGAGGTATTCCAGGTAAACAGGTGGTGTAAAGGCCCAATGGGAAGATCAAGTTCAACAGAGAAGGACGGAAACTAGATCAATATGTCTGTACTAGTCTAGTAAGAAAAGCATATCTTTTCCCAAAATGTTTCATGTTTTAGCATGAATATGATCATAGTGTATATTCAATTTTTAAGGACTACATAGTGGTTAAAAACAGACTCTGGAGGGACTGCTAGCATTTAAATCCTGGCACCTCCTTTTCTACCTATGTTACCTTGGGAAAGGTTACCTAACCATTCTGGCATATTCTCTTACCTGTAACATGGTAATAATAATAATACCTACTGGGCTTCCATGGTAGCGCAGTGGTTAAGAATCCACCTGCCAGTGCAGGGGACATGGGTTCGAGCCCTGGTCCAGGAAGATCCCACATGCAGCGGGGCAACTAAGCCCGTGCCCCACAACTACTGAGCCTGCGCTCTAGAGCCTGTGAGCCACAATTACTGAGCCCACATGCCACAACTACTGAAGCCCATGCCCCTAGAGCCTGTGCTCCGCAACAAGAGAAGCCACTGCCATGAGAAGCCCACACACCGCAACAAAGAATAGCCCCTGCTCACCACAACTAGAGAAAGCCCACACACAGCAACAAAGACCCAACGCAGCCAAAAATAAATAAATAAATTTATTTTAAAAAATAATAATACTTCATACAGGTATTATAAGAATTAAAAGAATTGATAGCCATAAAACACATAAGAAGTGTTTGGCCCATAAAAAGTTCTTCTTATATAAAATCATATTCCATCTTTTTTTTCCTGACTACATTACGTGGGAGAGATAATCTTTTTTGTTATATATGTTTATTGGTTCTGAGTGTCCCATAATTCAATTAACTGTAGAAGCAGGTTTTCTTAATTTTTCTATGTCATAAATCACTCAACAATGAACATTATTATTGTGCCTTGAGATTTTCCACAGCCGTGATGACCTGGGTGGCAGATTATGGGAAAACAGTAAAAATATTTCAGTATCTGAAGCATCCATAAGAGTCATGCTCATCTTGATTAGTTTTTCCTGAGATTACTACCAAATAACAAAGGAAAGCTATGCTATCAATTGTCATCTTGCCAGCTGAATTTATCCTGAAGGAAAGTTATGCTTGGCCTGTATAATGTTTCCAAAAAAATTTTTATTGAGTTGCCAAAGATCAAAAAATCTCACAATTTGCTATTAAAAAACCCCATATTTCTGGCTTCTTCTGAAAAATAAGTTATTTCTTTTAAACCGATAGAACATAGTGGCTATGAGGCAACAATTGTGGACAGATTTCTTATAAAATTTTTGCCATTTTTCCATAATTTTATGCTTTAACCTAAAGTTCATACTGTTAACATTGTCTAAATATATTATAAGCTTTTTACACTAAAATTTTAAAGTATTCTATTGAAAATGGCTTGAGGAAACTGAATTTCTCTATAGGAAAACCTAGAGTAGCTCAGAACATATGAAAATAGTTGGAGTCTTTGAAATGTGGCTTAACTTTCTTTAAAAATAGTAAAAAAATCTCCCAAACAGGTAAGTTTTTGTTTAATGTTTGGAGTTCTGCAAATTTAAAGTTATGTAAGTGTGATTCACTTGAACTAAATAAAAATATGAAGAGGCAAATACAGAGGATATTCTTATTAACTGATTATTATGAATTACTGAAGTAAAAACAGCTTTTCACTAACGTACACATTGTATTGTGTGAAAGGAGGCACACACCATAATCTATTTGATCTAAATTAAATTTACTAAATACAAATACACATTATACTTATGTGTATAGACTTAAAGTCTGAAAAATGAATTTCTAAAAGGCATACAGTTGGCACTTAATATTTATTAAATTTGTTTTTTCTTTTTTTCAGCTCTATTGAGATATAATTGACAATTAATGTGTAAGTTTAAGGCATGAAATGTGGTGATTTGATATACAGATATACTGTGAAATGATTACCACACTAAGGTTAGTTAGTAACATTCATCACCTCACATAGTTACCTTTTTGTGCGTGTGTATGTGTGGTTCTAACATTTAAGATCTACTCTCTTAGCAATTTTCGAGTATACAGTAAAATGTTAACTATAGTCACCATGCTGTATATTCGATCCCCAGAACTTATTCATCTTAAAACTGAAAGTCTGTACCCTTTGACAAATATCTTCCAGTTACCCCAGTGCCTGGTAACCAGCCTGTTTCTATGAATTAGACTTTAGATTCCACATAAAAGTGAAATCATGCAGAATTTGTCTCCTGTCTAACTTACGTGTGTGTGTATATACATATATATATATATATGTATATACACACACACATAATATAAAACATTATATTATATAAAACATTTTGTTTATCCATTCATCCATTGATGGATTGATGGACACAGGTCATTTCCATGTTTTGGCTATTGTACATAATGCTGCAATGAACATGACGGTGAGGATATCTATTTGAAACTGGAAAAAAGATAAGAAAGTCTTTATACCATAAATATATAGCTGCTAAGTCAATAAAGCTTTATTTTTTCTGACATGCATCTCCAGTGTTGTATGCTTTTTATTCTTATTGCATTTTCGTTTGCAGAAAACTGGGCACAAACCAGAAAGTGTGGATTTGTGTGGGGCATATATTGAATGGGCCAAAGAAAAATCAAGCAGAAAGAATGTCTTTCAGGTGAGAATGCTACATAGATTCAAATTATTCCTATTCCTTCTAAATCTGAGCTCTCTTGGGTAATCAAAACAAGACTACCTTGTTACGATGTTTTCATGTGCATGAACTAGTTGTGTAGAGGTCATTGTGAAAAACCTGGCTTCTCTTCCTTGTTGAATTTTGGTTGTTTTGTTGTTTTTCCCTGGTGACTGCTTGCTATCTAGACACAAAATATATGTTGTGTGGTGATTAATTATATACCCGAAAGTCATTGAATTTTGCAGTGTATATGATAGCTGTTTGTGGTTCAAACCTAGAATGCTTGGCTTAAATAGATTTAATGTAGGACTTTCAGACGTAAACAAAGTAAGGTTTGCTAATTATGATAAACTATTTACATTCATTGCCATTCCTGCTTTCCAGTCATAAATTACATTTACCAGTGTAACTTGGGGGATGGAGAGAGCTGAACAGTTATAAAAGTTGGATTTTTCATATTGTATAATTTTTTGGAAAAAAATAACTGTGATTAATAATTTCAATCATGTTCCTTTGAATGGAAAGCACCAGATGAAATCCTTGAAAGAAAGGAAATGGGAAAACGTAATATTTCACATATGATATTACTGAAATCCCTTTGGCAATTAATAACTTCAGATTATGGAAGTTGATCTTTTTCTATATTTACATGACATTTAATTTACTTTTATATCTCCAAAGTAACCAATAACTTTATAGGTATATTTTAGAATTTATATCATTTAGTAGGAACTAGATTATCATAATTATTGTATCAAATGTCTTCTGAGACCATTTTAGCACTTGAAGAAAAGTCAATTCTGTTCTTAAATGTATCACTAAAATTAATGTATTCGGTCTTATAGAAGTATAGGTAGGTGACATTTCTTATCTGAACTCTCACTGGGAAGAAAAAACTGATTTTCAGTTTGTTTTTGCATTTTCCAAATGCTCAATGAGTTCTAGCCAAATAATTTGGACTTATGTTAATTAAAAAAACAAAACAAAACAACATGAAAAAACACTTTTAACATATTATGGAATAACTTATTTTTCTGATTATAGTTGAATTCTATTTAGGTATTCATTTTTATATGGTAGAGGTTTTTTTGTTTTCCTTTTTCTTTTTAACCAAAAATGAGGAAGAAAGAAAGAAAGGAAGGAAAGAAGAAAAACAAAAAAAAAGAAATAACACTAAACATACTTGCCAAGAAATAAAAGGACTAAAGCCCAAAGTGATTAGAAGGTGAACTTACAGAAACAAGAAGTAAAATTAAATTTTATTTTAAAGTGAGGAATTGTAGATCAGTGATATACTCTGTCTCCCAATCTCTTGCTTTTTTTTTTTTTTATTCTTCTATAAATAAGAAAATTTAGGGGCTATAATCCTAGCCTCTGTGACAACCTAGATAATCAGTATGGCTAGTTCTGAGCAGGGTAGGGTGAGCTAAGTGGTTTAGTTTTATTATGTATTGTGAGTTTAGCATCCTAATCATCAATGTTATAAAATAAAGACATTATAAAAAACAAAACAAAACAAAAATAAAGACATTAAAATTTGACACTGACATAATTCTTGAATAGTAGAAACCCTCGGAGTTGAACTAAGGAAGACTTTTTCAGTTCCTTCTGTTAACCTTATGAAGAGTTAAGTTAGATCACAAATGAGGATGATAATCAAATATGTATGATGTGTACAGGGCTGCGAATACGGAAGAAAATATTTAAGTATAATTTTACATAGCTGTGAATATAATATTCATAGATGTATATTTAAACCAATACATTGATAATATGTTATCATCCTAACCTTTTCGGGGTGTGACTACCTCTGTTATAATATTTTACTCATTTTTCTTATTTCTTAATGTAGGTACTTCCAAAGATATTAAAACTATTCTCACTTTTGGTAGCTTTTTGGAGGTGAAAATCTTGCCAGTTAGCTTTGTTTGTAAGATACCTGAGCAGTTCATGGGACTTTAGTTTTCTTACATCCAGTTTATCTTTTTTTGTCTTGTACCCTTTAGTTTAGAGAAACAAGAGGTGATGATAAGGATGTTGCAAATAATAAAACTAAAGAAAGTTTCAGGTTTAATTTCCTGCTTCATTCTTTTTGGGGTGAATCATGTGGTTTTCTTGTCATGCTGAAATCTTTTCATCATCTAAACATATGAGCTTAGGTAAAATTGACTAATACGTATCCATAGTGAAAGTAAGCGTTTCAAGAGGAACAATATAGATAGCTTTTATAGTTCTGTTAACAAAAAAGCATCGGGAAGGATTTGTCAGAGAGCTAGCTCTAGATGACTTGCATCAATATTTGATTAGGTACATTAGCTGGAATAACTCTCAAATGATCAGAATAAACATGATTATATCTCAAAAACATGGTATTAAGGCATTGTTGGGGTATCTGAGTGTGTGTGTTCAAGGGTTTCATTACCTACAGGATAATGAAGTATTTCTTCCTCAGTGAAAAAGACCATCACAGTTTTAGCCGATGTGCTACATCAGAAATAGCTTTAGAATACCAAGTTTGAATTAGGCATGGTGTTCAATCTCAGTCTATGAATTATAGATTACAGATAGCTAATGACTATTGAGATTTTTGGTTCAAGAAAAATCAAGGAAAAGCAAAATTAGAAATAATTTAAAATTTGAAATCTGTCTTTAAAAAGTTGATGGATGAGCAGTTATATGCCACATAATTACAATGTCTCTAGAGAAGTTGAACTTAAAATGAAGAGGAAAACAAACAAACATGTGCCTGAGATATGCTTGAAAGACTCATAAGCAAACATTTGTGACACAAAAAAATGGAAGGATTTCATTTGTTTCCTTTGTATATGTCATTTGGACATTTGAGTTCATTTTCTTTTTGCATTAAAAGTCAAATTTTCTTTATAGTCAAAGTCTTATTAAACTCTTGAGGTAGATTCAATCTTATTTGATTGGTACATAGTAACATAACTGTGCCAGCATTAACTAATTAGGTTTTGTATTCAACTATTCTCAGTAATTCAGAATGATGCTCACTGGCTGAGTTCAAGAACATCTGCCTATTTTAGAGCAGTTTTTGACATAAGTAGCTTTAATAATAAATAATATATTAAAGATATTTAGCAACTTCTATAATATATATATGTAAAGTAGACATAGACAAGTCATATGTGTTTAAAGTATAAATGTACATACATGTATGCATATATGATGTATGTGTCAATGTATATACCCACATGTAATAGCTTGACGTTAAGAAATAGAATGAATGAAAAAAAAAAAAAAAAAAATAAATAGAATGGTCCTTTCCACACACATACACTACCAACACTGAAAGACATATTGTATTTATTATAAAGGTCATACACACTCTAAGTTAAACTAGTAAATGTTCATTGCTGCTAACTTTTGTTCAATTCTACATTTAGCGTAATTGTCAAGGACCATCACAAGTTTGATGTAGCTTGAGAAAGCATTTAGCAACCGAGTAAATTGTAATGAAATGTGGTACGAGTTTTCTTAGTTAAGAGCAACCCTAGGTCTTCATCAGGGAAAGAGTGAATAAAAAGATTTATGTTCAAATCACATGTTTTAAGCATTTCTGCTAAGTGCTAGTTTGCTCTTTGGTGTTTAGCCTGAAATTTAAAGCACTGAGGATTAAAAGGATTACAACATAATCTTAAATAATCCTAAATGTCATTTACAGAGAGATACTTGTAATAACTAAATAAAACCATGTGAAAGGATGGCAGTATTGTCAGGCAGCATCTGTAACATAAGCAGTACTTCTGTCACCTTCTCTTTCCTCATGGATACGTCAGGCATTTACAAAGCTTTTCAATAGAAGTTCAGTTGAGAAAATGGTTGTAAAATAATTTATAACAATCAGTAATTTTTAAACATCTACTATCTTTTTGTTTCAAAGTTGAAGGAAAAGTTTCACTCAGGTTTCCTTCCTTCCTTTGAACATAAGGCTCTCTGAGCTAAACATTTTTGAAAGTCTGGAGAAAAGGAGTTCATGATATGGCTATCAAATAAATAGATGACACACCTCTAAAACATTCCCAGCCTCCAAGAAGCTGCCCTCTTATTAAATATATGATGGTCCCAAGCACTGTAATTAATTCCATGCCTTTTAATTTAGCACTAAAATATTCTTTACTCCTGTCATGTAAATTAGTTTTGCCTCCTCAAAGAATATACGAAGATAGAGACTATATCTCATACTGCATTTTTAAACCAGAAGACTGGAAACCTTTTAACCAATTCAGTGGTTACTGCTAAGGCTAAAATTGCATTGTTTCAGTTAAAAAAAAAAAAAAAGAGAAGAAATTCATTGTCATAAAAAAATTTTAAGAAATTATGTCCACAATATAGGCTCTATATTCCAAGATGATTTCTGGAGTGTCATCTCTAGTCACTTTTTAAAATGGGGGTTAAGAATAAGAAAAATACTATCTGTTTTCTTGGTCATTTTCATTACAACAGTATTTGATTACTCATTTGAAATAATTAAACCTTTTCTCAGAGCCAGACGGTGACTAGGCCTCAGTTTTTCTGAGTTTCCTTTCAAATAAAATTTTCAAAAAATTCCACCCATGAACATGCAGCAGGCTCATCTACAGATTACGTGATTTAAATAAGATAATTCTACTATTAATGAATTATGGTTGATTAGAAATGTATCAATTGCCTGCCTTAAAGGCAGAAAAAAATTAAATGACTCAAGAAGATGAAAGTTTATTTTTTTTCCTCTCACCACCAATTTATAACCTCAACAAAAACCATGGCCAAATTTCTTGGATTTGAGATTTTTTTTTTTTTTTTTGCATTACACGGGCTCATTTTTAACATATAAAAATATCTCAAGGAAGCCAATTCTGTCCCTAAAAGTAAATCTCGGAATAGATTTATCATTAGTTGTATTTCTTTTCTGACTTTGGATGGAGTCTTCTGACTATAATGTGTATTAAAGATATTCATGTAATATTTTCCATGGATATGCTTTACATTTAAACATAATTTGATAGCTCTTCCTGATCTGAATATGTCTTAGCTTAAAATCTTTAAGTACTACTTAAATTTATTAATGCGAAGATAATTTAATAACATCTTGGAAAATGTCATTTTAAGCCAAAAGGAAAACTACTGGTATTTTGCTTTTATCCATTTCCTTCTGTTAAAAGTGATGATTTAAAATAAATCTGAGCTTTTATCAATTTTCTCTTTCATTTTTCAATGCTTATAGTTAGACTAAATGCAAAAGGATGATTCTTCACATTCATATATGCATTAGATTTCGAGTAAAGCTGGTTTCACTTTGGAGAATTACTCACAGTATCTTAAAAGGCATGGCATTAAAAATAAACCAGAATAAGAGCAGCATTAATGTCTAATACAGTAGGTTTTTTAGTTTTTTCTTGTCCCCAATCATTTTATCTACTTATTAGATATTCATCCATCATTCAGAAGGTTCAGTGGAGAGAGCACAAGAGTCTGGGGACGTGTGTTCCAGTTTTGGCGATGTCAGTTGTAACTTTATGTAGAACCCAGGGTAGGATCCCTCCTCCAGCTTACAGTTTTTCACAGCAAAGAAATGAGAGAAGCCTTTAACTCACCTGCCTCCCATCTGTGTTAAGGTTAAAGTGAAACAGCCCTGTATTTGAAAGCAACTCCAAAGGACTGATTTTTAACATAAATAAGATGGGGTTGTATTCATCTTCTAACCACATCATCTCACAGTACTTTGAGAACAATTCCAGATGTGGATTTTGGAAGAAAATGGATAGGAGAGGTATGCCTCTGTGAAATGCAATTCAGGGTCTCTGTACTCTGTGTACTACCTTATGAACTTAACCAAGAGACTAAGATTAAATATACCATTGAAAATCTGTTCATTCATTGTCTAAGGATATATGTCCTCAAACATTACTGAAATTATTTTTAATATCCTAGTCTATAAGTAAATAGTATAATGAATGTAATATCTAATCAATACAAGTTATTTAATTAATGTCATATCCCAGTAAACACTTTAAGAAAAGCATTTTGCCCTGAAAGCCTCTACCAAGCTATTGAGAGCATCTTGCAAAAGGGAACTTAGAGACAAGTGCAGCTACTATGCCCCCAAATGAGAGACAACAACAAATGAGATATCCCCTACTTAGATATCAGGACAACACTTTTTTTCTGATTGAAGGGGAAGGGATATTATTTTGATGATTTTGGCTTCATTTTTTACCAGTGGGATTTCACAGAAGAATTTTGATGAATGGAATGGTATAATTTTTTCTAATTGGGGATTTGATTTAGGAATATTAACGTTAAGGGTGTATATAAGACTTACTGCAAAGGAGAGAGCCTGGAGGCAGGAAATAAAATTGATTGCAGAAATCTAAGGTGAGACCCAAAGAGCATGTTAGCCTGACTGATGAAAAGAGAAACAGAAACAAGTCCTTGGATGGCAAGTACACCCCTCAAATGAAGAACATGCCTGTTTGTTCAGACCATGTTACTTGGAAACCACTGTCTTTTTTCTGGTTCAACTTTTGAGAAGTAATAAAGATCTCTGTAAAAAACAGGTATAATCTCAAGTATAGAATTAAGATACTGATACCTTGGGTGTATTATCAAATAAAACAATAGCAAGCTTATGTTGCCTGGTGATTCCATGAAGCATGGAAGTCTGTGAGGATATGGTCTCATTTGCACAGCTTCTTTATTATACTGACTACCAAAGGACACAATGCTACCTCACTGTCTTCTACCTTACTGTCTTCATTTGTTTTTAAACTCTCATCAAAGCAGAATGCTACTGGATGACAGTAAAGATTGACAATAGCCATACTAGTACCTTTTAGTCCCAAATTAGCCAAGAGAACCAGGATTTTAAGGTTCCAAAATAAAATAAAATTAATCAAAATTAAAAATATAAAGAAAAAAAAGAGAAAATGTCAACTTGTCTTCCTATACTTCTAATATTTTAGCAGAAGAATGGATATGTGTTACCTAATGGGCTTATGTCACTGGTTAGCTCACTTCACATCGCTTTCTGGAATAGCTGGCTCCGTGTGCTCAAAGATAAGAGTTGTCCATTTGGAATAAATTCTGGATTTTAGTTTGACACCAGGCTAAATGCAACATGCCATTCTTCATTTATTGACATCATGATGTAAATCCTCTCCGCTTATGGAACACACTCTGTTTCTTGATGTTTTGGTAGAACTGGTGTGTTGGTCACTGAGCCATACATGGGCTAACAGTGCATTTCCCCATGTCTGCAGAACCAGAGTGAGGCTAGCTGAGTTATGTGGGGTCAAACCTGGGCCTTCATAACACCCACCTGAGCAAAAGCCACCACTGCCAATGGGGGATTTCATGGCATCAAAGTAGAATCATCAAGTGTTATGGTTTTTCCATTTGTAATTTTCCTTTTGTAAAGTACAAAAGATATTACACTGATGCTAGCAAGACAACATTCAAACCAATTTATTCCTTTTTCATATCTGTTTCAAAATTCTTATTTTATATTTTAAAGGAGAACAACGGTGTTTATTTCATGATGAATATGATTTCTTTTAATAGTAAACAGGCTTTTTCCAGAAAAAGGAACGATTTAATCCCTAAAGCTGGTACATAATAGATGGGGCAAATAAATGGTATGACATTTTATAGCTTGTCCATGAGGGTGACACAGGGTGAAATAAAATTGAGTGGTTTTGGATAATGTAGGATCACTGGCAGAGATATAGTTGATGCCATTCAGTTTTTAGAAACATAAGGTAATGAGGCTGGACCTGAAAGCAAGAGAAAAAAATATATATTCACAGCATTTATATGCCACAAGTCACTGAGCAGGGAAAAATCTGGGCAGTGGTGAGCAAAACTCTCAAACCTCAAAGCAGTGTTTAAAGCAGTATAAGAAAATAACAAAGCAAGCGTCCATAACAAAGGTATGAAATGTACACAAGAAAAAAAATAAGTTTAAAATTAAAGGAAAATGCCAGCATTCATACAGAACTGGAGAGGCCACTTGTAGAATCTATGCAACCTCTCAATATATGAGTTAAATATGTTACTAAAAATTCAGTAGAAAATAAATATTCAAGAGCAAGGCTGTAAACACTGCAGGACAGTTAAGGATTCTCGGTATTTGAAAAGGAGAGGAGGCTGTTTTTTTATCTTGACAGAATGTTGAGAAATGATCTAAGAGAAACGAAATGAAATGCCTGATGGTGGGGAAGGATCAGGAAGGAAGCTGTTAAACTCTTTTCAGATAACAGATCAGTATGAGGTGATTTGACCAAGAGAGGCACATTCACTTGGAGGCTTTAGATGAATTTCTTTTTAGTAGAGAGCTATTAGATCCTTGGCCTTCATCCCACCACTTTGCCTAACATTTTATTTCCAACACTGGGAGAAATTCTAAGTCTGACTTCCTTGGTGAACATGTGCAAACCAAAAAAAATTTACAGTGGAGAAGTTAACAAATGCTGCAAACAGCCCCAAAAGGGAAAGAAACATTGATATTGAGGATTCCCTTCCTGAGTAATATAGACCTTGATAGTTTTTAGGGATTTTTTTTAAAACTTGAATTTAAACAGTGCTTCATTTTTCACAATTCTCACACCCATGATCAAGTAGAGGAGAAGCTTCTGATATTTGAGATCTGTGATAGATTTGAAATCAATTCGTGGGAAGGGAGGTTATGAACACACTCTTTTGATGTGTAGGATGACTGATGAGGGTGGCAGGAAATTATGTGAAACCCTTCTCTTTTGACAGCTACACTGGAACATTTACAACCGCAGATGTTATTTGTCCATCAGAAAGGAAAATATTTGTTTCAAGCCACAGGCATTTTCTACCACGATATCAAAATGAAATTCAACAACAATTTAATGTTTAATGTGTAAGAAAATAAATATTTTGGGGAGGCCCAAATTCTAGAAAGCAAATAGATCCCACAAAATATAACTAGTGACATGAAAAAAATGGCTGGCCTCATTACGAACAAATCTGTCCTTTTGCTAAAGTAAGGATTGTTCTATTATTAACATAGGAAATCTTAGATGGACTGCACATAATGTCGCATTATTCATAAAAGCATTGCTGCCATCTGGTGGCTAGTTGGCATTTCAACACTGACTTTGCTGATTTGATTTGGCTGGGTGCTCTGGAGAGGTATTCAAAGGAGGTCTCTATTTATGTTGTTAAGCTTAAACCTGAAATCCCATGGCCCTAGGTGTTATTCATCTGATGGCAGTCCTTTCTCTCTGTCCTGTCATAGAATGGAGGATTCAGGGGAGGCAATGACACACTTGTGTAATTTTTGTCCTGAACATGAAAATATATTTTCCATGACTTATCTAAGGAAGTTATTCTTGGCTGTTATTGACTGATGAATTTTATCAACACTCATTTCTGTTAGAAAATAAATATGTAGTCAAATATTAGGAAGATTTATTGAATCTACAGATATACTATATTGCTTAAATAAGAATATATGTGAGATGTTGTAATCCCTCTTTTGGATCTAAGCATGAATTTTTTTTAAGTTACCACTTACTGAGCTTGATTTTGGAAATAACATAATTTACAGCGTCAAAAGAGAGAAATGTGTAGGGCCTCATAAAATTCAAGATTTCTTCCCAGTCATTCAATTGTTATATTGAAGAAATCTGATTAATTGGTAATGACTCAGAGACTTACGAAGTCATCTTTCTTCATGGATTACAAGTTAAATGACAAATATTCAGCTCATGCTGTACTTTTTATCAAAAATATAATAGTTAAAATGTAATTTAAGGAATTTTGATGGTTCTTAAGCATCAGTGAATTAACACATTCTTAATCAGAAGCAGTAGGGTTATCTTGGCAACTTCAGTGTATGTTTTGTTTCTAATAACTGTAGAATGTCTCATTGTATGTAATGAAAATCCTGATCCTTAAAGTGTATACTTATATAGATCACAAGTCTTTAAAGATTATAGGAGATAATGAGTTAAAATTACCCCAGGAGGAAAGTTGAAGTTCAGTCCTGAATTCTCAGGGATGATATTTAATAGTTAATACTCAGTTTCTACCAGCTATTTGCCTACATCTTTAAACCACCTTATAATTTAGTAAAAGTCAGATAACAAAAGGCCATTGCACTAACTTGGGAGAATCATAATATCAAATGCATATTATCTTTGCAAAAAAGTTTGTAAATGCCTGTTTTTAAAGTAAGACTGTGGGTTTTATTTTTAAATTCTTGGTTAAGATTTTCCTTCTGTGAACGCATACTTGATAATACCCTCGATAACTACCTACTTTTGCCACTTAAAATGTTTTCTCCCTCAAAATATTTAATTTGACTCATGGAAGAACATTGCTAGTTTTCCCTGGGAAGATCGCTTAATCCCCTACCCCTACCCCTGTCTCTATTTAGGAAGAGGATATGAAAAACAACAATAAAACCTTAGAAAGAAAGTAAAATCTATGATTATGCCCCAGTCTCTTTCACCTATAAGTATAAAATTTCAAGTAAATTATTCTCCTATTCAACTTGGATACAACCCTATAGTGGCTTCTAATGGCTCCGTAACAGAGAT
Organism: Phocoena sinus; assembly: GCF_008692025.1. NCBI lineage: Eukaryota > Metazoa > Chordata > Mammalia > Artiodactyla > Phocoenidae > Phocoena > Phocoena sinus. The sequence goes on along the minus strand of NC_045769.1, from coordinate 88,031,316 downwards.
GGTAGCTATGGTCAGGACGCTCCAGGCTGTAGTCATAAGTTGCTAATGTTTGTTTCAATAACATTTGCTTTTTGGCAGCTTTTACAGCTACTTAACACTAAATTCCCATTTAGCCAGGAGAATCATTCACATACTATAATGAATGATGTCACCTTAAATCCTTTAGTATGTAATTGCTGGATGTTACATTTTATAGCAGGGCATTTAATGGTGTATTTGTTTATGCTAAATTTTATGACAGTGACAGCTGTATCTCAGTGGAGGAATGATCCATTCCTTTCATAGGAAGCTAGGTTTGAATTCTCTTTAAGCAAACAGTTTTGCCATATATGCCCTCTGGTTTAGGCAGCGTTCCCCCTCAAACCAAAGTTAGAGACTAGGAATTTTGTAGCAAGTAGTTTATTTGCGAGATGTCCCAGAAAGCAAGAATTCAGAACTAGAAAGAGTGAAACAGAGGAGGAAAAGGCACTACAAGGAGCGTTATTGAGTGGGTCAAAGTGGCTAGGATGCTTGTCAGAATTTTCACCCAAGGATTAACAGAATGAAGCATTTGTTCATCAGCTTCTCATCCCTTTGGTTTAGGGTCACCTCGGATGGGATAATATCTTTAAATCTTCTTGACTTTTAGGCTGCACATGTGTGTGTATGTGTGTGTGTGTGTGTGCACCAAGAAGGCTCTTTCAGGTGTCCTCCTCCTTAGACTAGAGAATATCAGTGACAGAAAGTGAAAGATACCTGGTGCATGCTTGAGGCAAGATGAAGTCAGGACAAAGGAATGTGAAGCCCTCACAGAAATGTTTACACCAGCTACAGCTAGAGTCACAGGTAAAGCCAAGAAGATGTGAGGCAGGACACAAGAAGTATGTGATGCAATTCACTCCTTGCTATACTCAAGTTGACTTGGACCTCATGTTAACCTTAATCCATTTCTGAATATTCCAAGATGGTGGCTGGCCTCAGTTTCTTCAAAAGAGGTAGTAAAAAAGTTGTGGTGGTATAAGTTACACTCCTTTACTGCCACTGTGTCTGAGGTCATATTTGCTATTAATCATCTACTTCTTGTACGACTCATTCTAGATTTTTCTCACCCTCAGTCAGGACTGCAACTAGTCTGTTGTGTTTGCCTTATGAGGTGAATCAGACTTTCATACCTGACGGATTTGAGCCCTTAATTTTTTGACAGTGCCAGCCTCTGTTTGCTGCAGTTGACAGTTCACTGCTCTCACCAGGCACAGAAACACGAAGACACACGTCAGTGAATTCCCCGAGTTCCTGAATCATTTCTTCAACTCCCATTGTACAGAAGCAACTTCACCTTCTCCTTATAATAGGGCCAGTTATCCTCATGATTATAGCAGCTATTTTATTTGTCTGTTGGTCCACTGCTTGAGTATCCATAGTTACATACATGGTTTGGCATCTGTGCATAGTTTCCATCTTTGCTACTAGGGCCACTCCATTCATGAGTGTATTTTACAAGTTCCAAGTGGCTAAAGACAAAGGTTAGAGGACTTATTATAACTTTAAGTTCAGTGATTCCATTACTAATCCTTGCCAGAAGCAAACTTCTCCCCCATCCCAAGAACAAGAATTTTTAATCTAGCAGAGCCAAAGCTGCAAAAGTCAAAAGTATCAATGCTGCAAATGGGTTACTACAGGAGCTACTCCTGCTTCTACCTCTTGGTCCTTAGACTCATATAATCTAGCTGTTGGGGACACTGTAACATATATCAGATAATGATTCAGTATATATATTACATCTTGCAATACGACACCCTAACCAAACAGGGTCTAATCCCTAAGCTATCACCTTAACTGAGACTTTAAGAAGTCATTCCATTATTCTATTAGGTTGATTGCTACCAAATAATATGTTATTTAGTAAGAACAGTGGATCCCGGGATCCACTTTCAAAGGAAGGGCTCTGATACAGTGAATTTGCTATCAGGCACCTGGTTAGTCTCTTTTAAGGACTCAGTTGTGCTTCTGCTGCTGGAAGACTGAGCAATCAGCAGTGGTAGGAGTTATATCATCCTTGGTTAGAGGGAGCCATGGTTTGGCATCTGTGCATAGTTTCCATCTTTGCTACTAGGGCCACTCCATTCATGAGTGTATTTTACAAGTTCCAAGTGGCTAAAGACAAAGGTTAGAGGACTTCAACTGATTAAGTCATCTGGTGTACTTACTCTCTGGTAGACATTAACACATGAAGATAAAACACAATGATTTGCATGTCCTGTGCCCACTCCCATGAGTCCACTGACTCCTTTATCTCCAGCCTTCCAGACTGTTTCCTTCCAGGCCTCTGACCAAAAAGCAGAGTCATTCTCCACTTTCCAGAAATCAGTCTATATGCTTACCTCAGGCTGCCCTGCTCTCTACAGAGTGAACAAGTTAAGTTTCTTTCTTATATTTCTCCCCATGGGAATATTTCTCCTCACCACTTTCCTGCAGGCTCACCCCAGGGTCGGCCTATGGTGCAGCTGCAGTTCATATTTTTGGTGTTCACCAACATACTGAGCTGACCCATTCATGAATCAGGCTTGAGTTTTTTCATCCTTCATCAGTTGGCTTTTAGGAACTTCCATGAGGCCATAGGTGCAAGCTCAGAGAGAAGCACTACTCCAATAGTGACAGATATAATGGGGCTTTGGGCCATGTGTTCATGTAACTTACTTAGGCCCTCTGGACCTGCTTGGGCCAAATTCTAAATATAGCATTTCCATCCATGGATTGTTGTCCAATATTATTATTCAATGGATTTGACAATGCCTTGCTCATCATGGGAAGCTGAAGTCACATAGTCACTTGACGTCTTGTGATCAGGTGCTCAGTCTGTTCTAACCCAGTAATAGGCCAGGAGCTATGTTTTAGGTGGTGAGGATTTCTTTACTGAAGGAAGCAAAGTCTTCCTCCACAACCCTGGGGGTCTTCATTGTGAGGATCTTTTTATAAACTGCCACAAACTCCACAGCAGCATTATACTGTAATTCCTCATTGAATTTTCTGAGTCATATGACTGAAGAGTCAAAGAGCTTACACCATAGCCTGAGCTTGCTGCAGGCATTGCTAAGTTTTGGATAGCCAGGCTGATGTGTGAATGACATCCAGAAATACTCCTGCTGCCTAGTGTACTGACTCACCTGTCATGGAGGTCCAGGACTTGTGATAATATCACTGTTCAAGAATATCTAAGAGCAACCCAGATTCTTGATTGTAAACAAATACAAGATTATTGTTTTAAACCACTAAATTTGGGGCTAGTTTGTTACAGAGCAACAGCTAATTGATACAAGTAATATGCCTACAAAGAAAATTCAATGGCTTGATTTTTAGAAGAAAAAAATAACATATTTGAAAGTAAAATTCAGCCAGTATAAAAGGCCTTTGTAAAGGTTGTGGAAACCCAGTTCATGGTGTCAGCTTCTAATAATTAACTACCAAGCACTAGTTCCTTACAGGGTTGTAGAGAAAATGCAGGTAGTAGCATTTCATCTCATCATGTGTCTTTTCTATTACTCAGTTTGTTTATAGAAATAGCCGCCTAACAAAGTTAACTTCCAGGAAAGATGCCAGGTTACACAGAACCATACCAGAGCCTCAGAATCACTTTGGGCTTTCACCCAAAGTTTTTGCAACATTAGGTGGAGGCAACATAATTTGGCTTGAAAAGTTACAAGAGAAAAAATCACAGCAAATGCTCATGGAACAGTATGTTCAGAGTCTTCAAGATAGTATCTTTCTTGGCCTCTTAAAAATCAGAGACTATTGTATATTTATGCTATTTTTTTAAATGGTCTGGATCAACAGGACCCAGGGTCGTCACAGGTCATTGTTAGGCCAGCAACTATAGAGGTTCTAACCCAAAATTTGAGCCGTAAGACATAAGACCAGATAGAGCTACAGTTGGAAAATCTAAATATAGCTGAAAAGTTTTGGCACTTCAAGAGTTTCTGGGAGAAAGAAAAGAAATTTGATTTCTGTGCTGCTGATGGAAAAGCTTGCAAATGACCTAAGAAAATTATATTTGTCATATTTTCATTGCAAATGGTATTTTTTATTTGTTCCTAAAGGTTGAAAATGACCTTCATGTTAAAAATCATTAGTTAGGAAAAAGCATGAAGTCCATGTTGCTTTGCATTTTGGAGTTAAATATTCTACCAATTCCTTTCATTTTGAAAAATATACACATAGAGAATGCTACTATTTGTCCTCAGAATTTTCACAGGATATTTCAGGTCAGAAGGTATTTATTTGTGCAAGGTTAACATGTGATTCCCAGACCTACCTTCATCGATATAATTTTTAGTTTCTTTTTTTCTTCCTAAAATATGTAAATAAGATGGTTTAATTCATTTATTTCTTTCTGTTTTTTTTTACATAATTAAACCCAAAGATAAGCATGGTATATTCTATGTTAAAGCTGCATGATACTAAGAATACTCTGCTTTGGATTAAAAATTTATTTGAATTCCTTAATTAAATTAAATTTTCAATTTTCAAGAGTTTATTATTTCTAAATCTGTGTTAGGTTAACTTCAGGAACAAAAACTGATGAAAAACAGGGAATAAAGTTATTCAGTTACATCAAAGTCTAGGTTTTAAATAATTTTTTGGTAGTTATTTTAGAAATTGTGTGTTCAGTTACTACTTTTTCACAGTACTGAGTAGAACTCCAGAATCTTGGAAAAAGTCAGTTTTCAAAAATGTCTAATTTATGTTTAAGAAATTGAATAACACTCAACTATTTCCCATTTATTCCTATTACACCCGTTGTTTCACAGTTTATTTTAAATAATTTTTCCACTCCATATAAAATGCCATTTTGATAACACATGTTACTTTATCTTCTAAAGTCAAACAAAATTATTTTTTTTCAGTGTAACACAAATCAAATCACGGTGCAAATTTCAGTAACTGGAGAAAGTAGCTGAGCTATTTTTCAAATGCAAGCTCTAAGAAAGTTAACTAATACTTGGGTTATGTAGAGTACTTATTTGCTATTGGTGACTAAGTAGTAATTCTACTACTTTTGCTGGAACTCCAAACAGGGTGAACTCCAAACAGGTGAACAGGTAGTCAGGAGTTGTCATTGTAAGTAATTAGATTGCTTTTACCAAAGACATGATTTATATATGACATTATTTACCAAAGAAATGATGTATGTCTGTGATTACTAATTCATATTTATTATTTATTTCTTTCACTTAGCATATGAATCTGCTAAATTTACTTATTAAAGGTGAAATATTTCTGAATTTTCTACTTTGATGAGTCCAATCTGACTCAGGGGCAGAGAGATGTAAGAGGGATCACTTCTTAAGTTACTTTGTGTAGGATTTCCATTGTATCAACAAAATCCTTACACTTACTTTTCTCCCATAAACTTTGCTTAGTATTCACTCATGTTTCCAAATAAATAAAAGATCTATAATGACTTAATGAAGTAAACATTAACAGAATGATACAAAGGACCAAATGGCATCAGGGTTTTGATTTACCATACTTCAATTTATGGTCCCTGTATCATCCAGGATAGACTTTAGGAACAGATTTCTGTTGCTCAGCTCTGTACTGTCTTCATTCTGGGTCACAGGTTGAAGGAATAGCCTCTGTCTGGAACAGATATGACAAGCTACATGCTAGCCTTTAAGCTCTTGTCTGAAAGTGGCATATGTCAGGTCCGTCTTCATTTCATGGGACCAAGGAAGTCACACAGCCAGGAGACTACACACTAATCCTCCCATGTGCAGGGCCACTGCAGGGAGATGCACTGTTATAAATGGTAACTGATAATAGAGTCTACCACAATCCCTACACAACTACATATTCAACTCACTTGACATAACCTGCCCGATCTAAAGGGTTGTTGTTGTTCTTTAAATGGAGTAACATTTCATCAAGCCATTCTAGAGATAAAAAACATTTAACATAATTGATTGCATACTTGTAATTGATGGTGACATAGTGACTTATTTAAAAGAACCATTCAGCTTCTTTGATAAAGACTGTTGAGTATGAAACTAGAGTTCAAGTTATTCAACAACACATGACAACCTGCATACTAATTCATATCTATTTTAAGTTAGTTCAAAAGTGTTGAGAATATAGAAAATGTGCATCAATAATTATTTAAGTCCAAGTCAGATGCATGAATTATAGGAGCTAAAGGTCAAAGAATTCAGAGTGAAATAAATACTTTATGAGGGTGTCAAAAATGAGGTGAGGGTTGGAAAGTTCATTCAGTAATTGAACCATGTTAATAGGCTTACACCTTTTTTCAATGGTAAATGAATATACGTCTCATATTATCAAATAAGGCTGTCTTCTGGTCATAGATATTTATATACCATCTTTAAAGATATTGAATACATACATACTGTGCCTGATTTTGTTGGTCTCAGGAAATGCTTTGCTGAAAAAATAAACGTAGAGCACTTTTGTTGTTGAAATAACAGTTTTCTGGAATACAAATATTTGGCATAAGAAATCATGATTCTTTTCTATCGAGTTTTATGAATTTTATCCTTCTGAGGTGTATTCTAGAGAGATAATATTAGATGGGATGGAAGACGAAATGAGGGTGCTCAGTGTAAATTGTTCGATAGCAAAGGAACACATTTTGCTTCATAAGCCTCATTTTTAATACTATAGATTTGTTACAACAAGTAAAAACTACTTTAATTTTAGCGAAAGTACCAACTAGTGTCAGTGAAAAATGATTGCAATTCAACTTTATATATGTAGCTATCACGGCAAAGTAATTTTACAGAGTGTAGGTTTTTTGTTTTGTTTTGTTTTTGCTTGGAAGTCATTGGTTTTAAGTCCTATGTTTCGAATGTACAGCGTATTGGTATAACACAAACAAAAAGGCCCTCAAACAAAAGTCCCAGTAAACCAAGTTGCAATTAGCTTCGACTCCTGGGAAATATTCTAGCATATGTTGCTGGCACTTGAAAAATTTACACCTTATGAGGAAAGGCAAGAAAATTCTGTCAAACAATTAAACTGATTGGAATTCCCAAGAATGTGAAAAAACAAAATGAGTCCTGTGTTAGAAAAGAATGGAAAATAGTTGTGTATACGGCTGTAAACAGAAAGAGTAAAATATTTTTGTGCCTTGTGTAAATCAGTATTTTTTTTCTTTATAACAAATGTAATGCAAGTCAGGTAAAAACTTTTAGTACTGATTTATTCTTTTAAAAACTACACATTCTAGACTTGAAAATGTATTTAATTAAATAACCTCTAGAATAGCAATAGGGTGGCACATTTGGTATTAATATTTTTGGATAAATTAGATGCTTATTAAATCTTTGGATAAGTATACATTTGACAACTAAGTTGGTAAAGATAAAATATGGGTATGTTACCATCAAATAATATAGAATATACCAAGAAGAGAGCAAATAATTCAGATTAAGAGTAAAACAGAAGTTGGCATTTAAAAGATTAAACTAGGATAATATCAATTGAAAGAAAATTATCCAACAAAATGAAAAGGGAAGACCCTGCTATATGCTGCCCTTCCTAAGTAAATATACTTCAAAGAGTTGTAAGAAAAAAAATTAGAATACCTTAGGTTTTCAAGGAAATAAAATAAGCTTTCTGATTTAGAAGGCTATGTTTGGTAGATTTCTTTAAGAAAGAGAATATACTGTGGTTTACCCATTTCCTATTCTAAATATTCCTGTTCCAACATGGGTTTATTATATTCACATGCTTTCATCTATATAGAAATTATAGGAGGTGATGGATAAGTTTATGACATTGATTGGTATGATGGTTTCAATGTTTTATACTTATCTCCAAACACATCAAGTTGTATTTATTAAACACCTATAGCTTTTTGTGTCTCAAAAAGATGAAAATGAATGAATCATAACTACTTTAAAAGGATCTGTACTTAGTGAATATATAATATCCCATGCAGTTGATAAATGCAGTATTATTATTTTAAAAAAGAAATGGTAAGTTAATTAAAGTAATGCTTCTCCAGTCTCATAGCACAGGGAGATCAGCTTGGTGCTTTGTGACCAGCTAGAAGGGTGAGATGGGGGGGTGGGAGGGAGGGAGGGAGACGCAAGAGGGAAGAGATATGGGGCTATATGTATATGTATAACTGATTCACTTTGTTATAAAGCAGAACCTAACACACCATTGTAAAGCACTTATACTCCAATAAAAACGTTAAAAAAATAAAAAAAATAAAGTAATGCTTCTCAAGCTTTTCTATTAATAAATCCTAAAGAGGGAATAAAAACTCTGAAAGCTAGGGAGGAATCAGAGATAAAGATACAGACTTAGGGAACTTCAGGATTCAGATGGTGTCTAGCACATGAGGTTGCTAAACATGAGGTTTAGCACATACAGCTACTTGCCATTAAAGCTATAATTTTCATCACATATAAAAGAAGTGAGTCTCATACAGGTCGTGATCCTTACAATCAACTTGCTCATCCAATTCTTAAATTTCACTGCCACAGTGATTTTTGTTCCAATTTTTAAGAGTGTTCCTTTACAGCTGATGGTTGAGACTCTGGACCTTTGAATTAATATGTGATTAATGAGTCATTTTTTATTAATAAGGTAAAAAAATGAATTTCCATTTACCTAGTCAAATTGTGATCATTTTCTATGAAGATAAATAACAAAATAACCCAGAAGTTAAAAACTTTGGCTTAGTTAAGTATATACCTTCCAGCTGAAAAAAGTATTCCAGGTCACTTCCTATGAATTATAAATTTGGTTAAAAACTTTTTAAAAAGCCAAGCTATTTTTAAACTATTTATCATTTTTACTACTCTATTGATCATACTGAAAGTAAATCATGAGCAAAATTATTCAAAACAAAATTATTCCCATTGAATGCTATAGTGGCTGCAAGTGTGTTCAGAGTGTGTGCTAGCAGCCCTGCAGGGCTGCCTGTTATATTGATGTGTGTACAAGTCCCATTAGGTGCAAGTATCAATACCTTTTAAAACAAACGGTCGGGCTTCCCTGGTGGTGCAGTGGTTGAGAGTCCGCCTGCCGATGCAGGGGACATGGGTTCGTGCCCCGGTCCGGGAAGATTCCCCATGCCGCGGAGCAGCTAGGCCCGTGAGCCATGGCCTCTGGGTCTGCGCGTCCGGAGCCTGTGCCCCGCAACGAGAGAGGCCACAACAGTGAGAGGCCCGCGTACCACAAAAAAGAAACAAAAAAAACACTGTCCACAAAGAGGCGCAGATGTTATGTCCATAATTTACAAATATGTCTGTAGTAAAATATTAATCATCTTACATATTCTTCACCAACTACAAACCTTTATTTGATTTTCATTTTGCTCAAGATGTTACTACTCAGAAGTTTTCACCTTTGTGTAGACATTTCTGGTTTGCTTTGGATGTGATTTCCTTTACATTTATGCGTTAAAATACAATCCTTAACCACACTGAGATCAGCACCTTTTCATTTGTATTGCCCATTTCTGAAAGGATTTCAGTATTTTTAACATTTAGCTAGTGGTGATATTTATTTGTTCATAATTTATTTTGGTGTGTAGTGTAACATGACTCAAGTACTCAAACATTCAATAACATTTTGTGAATAATGTATCATTCTCTATGGTTTTATGATGCTTATATTTTTATTATATATTATTTTCTCTTTTTAATAAGTGCATTTCAGATATCAATTTAATTTCTTTGCCATTGCACCCCGTATTACTGTCATCACTATTGTAACCATATAATTTATTCTAATTACTGGCAGATCAAATCTCCTGGTCAGGTTTTCTTTTTTTAAACTATCTTTATATTGCTCTATTATCTACAGGCTGTTAGTATAATATGAAAGCAATCTAATTTTGTTCTTTGCAAGTAACCTGGTTTACCTGCCTGTTTATATCTTTATTCTCAAAAATTTTTTTTTAAATCTTATTTATTTTTCTACTAATTTACTAGTCACATTCAATATTTTAATGCATATTCAAGCTTCAGGTTATTTTTTAAAAAGTTCATGTCAGTGATGAATCACTTCACGTTGTTTTTTTTTCATCTTCAGTGCATCTAACTTTCTGTAACATTGCACCTCCCTATCTGTTTTTCATATGTATCATGTTTATCTCAAAATTTCTCCCTCGTGGTCTCTTTCCTCTATATTAGAAATGGCAGAATTTTCCCTCTCCATTGTTGATACTTGGTTTCTGTTTGGTTTTGTGTTGTTTTTTTTGCCGTGTAAATTCAGCTCTTTTCTGCCTCTAATAAATATTTCTGCCTCTAATTAATATTTTAATAAATAATTCTGATCTAATGCACAGAGTTGCCCTGCCTTGTTTTCTTACCTTTTCCAGCCATATGCACATCTCACTCTATGTAAGCCATATGCACATCTCACTCTATGTAAGCCTTTAAAAAAATCAAATCTTTTTTTTCTGGCCATATACATTCCAAGTTTTCTTTTGTTGCAACACAGGTATGTTCCTACAGGTTCTGGTTTCTATAATAAATCTTTTTTCCCCCCACAGATTTTTCTCTGTATCTTTTTTTTTTCATAAGTTAATGGTCATCTTTTTTTTAAATTCATTTTATTGAAGTATACCTGATTTACAGTGCTGTGTTAATTTCTACTGTACAGCAAAGTGATTCAGTTATACATATATATATATATGTATACCTTCTTTTTCATCATGGGTTATCACAGGATATTGAATATAGTTCCTTATGCTATACAGTAGGACCTTGTTGTTTACCTTTTCCGTATATAATAGTTTGCATCTGCTAATCCCAAACTCCCACTCCATCCCTCCCCCACACCCCTCCTCCCCCTTGGCAACCACAAGTCTGTCCTCTATGTCTGTGAGTCTGTTTCTGTTTGGTAGATAATTTCATTTGTGTCATATTTTAGATTCCACATATAAGTGATATCATATGATATTTGTCTTTCTCTGGCTTACTTCACTTAGTATGAAAATCTTGAGGCCCATCTATGTTGCTGCAAATGACATTATTTCATTCTTTTTATGACTGAGTAATATTTCATTTTATATATATATATCACATCTTTATCCATTCATCTGTCAATGGACATTTAGGCTGTTCCCATGTCTTAGCTATTGTGAATAGTGCTGCTATAAACATTGGGGTTCCTTTTTTCTTTTTGAATTATAGTTTTTTCCAGATATATGCCCAGGAATGGGATTGCTGGATCATATGGCAACTCTATTTTTAGTTTTTTAAGGAACCACCATGCTGTTTTCCATAGTGGCTGCACCAATTTACATTCCCACCAGCAGTGTAGGAGGGTTAACAGGCATCTTTTGATTCAACATTATTTGCAAAAATAGACAGCCGGTCAGCAGGCTGTAGTTTTCTGACCCTTGTCTCTTGTTCAAGAGACACTCTCTGAAAAACACAAACCAGTCAAAAAATAGGCAAGATCTGAACAGGCACTATGTAGAAGATAATGTGCCATTAGCCAGTAAGTATACAAACAGCTCAATCTCTCAAGTCACCAGTGAGTTTGTGATCAAACTCCCTCCCTGACAGCCCAGGAGGCCTTCAGGTACTTCTCCTAACAGGGCAGGAGGCCGCCATGCAAATGACACCAGTGATGAGAGCATCTTGGGGCAGCTCTCCCTACCCAGAACGAGGGGGCCTTCCCTGTCTAATCTTCACGTACATTGAGAGTATTCAGGACCCTCCTTGGAGCCCTCAGATACACGTAAAAACTGTATATCCTGCTGTTTAGGAAGTAAGGGAGGGAAGACCGCATCTGGTGAAATCACTGATACGATGCAGAAAAAATTTCCAGACCATCCTTCCTGAAGGTTAAATTCTTTCTTCACGAGAGGAGGACTGGACAATGGGATCGCAGAGCACGGGCAGAGATCTCCAAAGTTCTTTCTGCTTGGTCAGCTGTAATATGCTTCCTCTGAACATTGCTGATCTCAAACATTTTATTTATTTTTTTTAAAATAGATCTTTATTGGAGTATAATTGCTTCACAATACTGTGCTAGCTTCAGTTGTACACCATAGTGAATCAGCCATATGCATACACGTGTCCCCATATCCCCCTCCTCTTGAGCCTCCCTCCCACCCTCCCCTCTAGGTGGACACAAAGTACCGAGCTGATCTCCCTGTGCTATGCTGCTGCTTCCCACCAGCCAACTATTTTACATTCAGTATTGTATGTACATCAATGTTACTCTCACTTCACCCCAGCTTCCCCCTCCTACCCCATGTCCTCAAGTCCATTCTCTTTGTCTACGCATTTATTCCTGCCCTGCCACTAGGTTCATCAGTACCATTTTTTTTTTTTTTAGATTCCATATATATGTGATAGAATACGGTATTTGTTTTTCTCCTGACTTGCTTCACTCTGTATGACAGACTCTAGGCCCATCCACCTCACTACAAATAACTCAGTTTCGTTTCTCATTGTATATATGGGCCACATCTTCTTTATCCATTCATCTGTCGATGGACATTTAGGTTGGTTCCATGTCCTGGCTATTGTAAATAGTGCTGCAATGAATATTGTGGTACATGACTCTTTTTGAATTATGGTTTTCTCAGGGTGTATGCCCAGTACTGGGATTGCTGGGTCATATGGTAGTTCTATTTTTAGTTTTTTAAGGAACCGCCATACTGTTTTCCATAGTGGTTGTATCAATTTACATTCCCACCAAAAGTGCAGGAGGGTTCCCTTTTCACCACACCCTTTCCAGCATTTATTGTTTCTAGATTTTTTGATAAAAGCCATTCTGACCAGCGTGAGGTGATACCTCATTGTAGTATTGATTTGTATTTCTCTAATAATTAGTGATGTTGAGCATCTTTTCATGTGCCTCTTGGCCATCTGTATGTCTTCCTTGGTCAAATGTCTATTTAGGTCTTCCACCCATTTTTTAATTGGACTGTTTGGTTTTTCGATATTGAGTTCCATGAGTTGTTTGTATATTTTGGAGATTAATCCTTTGTCTGTTGTTTCATTTGCAAATATTTTCTCCCATTCTGAGGGTTGTCGTTTTGTCTTGTTTATGGTTTCCTTTGCTGTGCAAAAGCTTTTAATTAAGTCCCATTTGTTTATTTTTGTATTTATTTCCATTACTCTAGGAGGGAGCGTCAAAAAGATCTTGCTGGGTTTATGTCAAAGAGTGTTTTTCCTATGTTTTCCTCTAAGAGTTTTATAGTGTCCGGTCTTACACTTAGGTCTTTAATCTATTTGGAGTTTATTTTTGTGTATGGTGTTAGGCAGTGTTCTAATTTCATTCTTTTACATGTAGCTGTCCAGTTTTCCCAGCACCACTTATTGAAGAGGCTATCCTTTCTCTATTGTATGTTCTTGCCTCCCTTGTCATAAATTAGGTGACCATATGTGCATGGGTTTATCTCTGGGTAGTCTATCCTGTACCATTGATCTATATTTCTGTTTTTGTGCCAGTACTATACTGTCTTGATTACTGTAGCTTTGTGGTATAGTTTGAAGTCAGGGAGCCTGATTCCTCCAACTCTGTTTTTCTTTCTCAAGATTGCTTTGGTTATTCGAGGCCTTTTGTGTTTCCATACAGATTGTGAAATATTTTGTTCTAGTTGTGTGAAAAATGCCACTGGCAGTTTGATAGGGATTGTGTTGAATTTGTAGATTACTTTGGGTAGTATAGTCATTTCACAATATTGATACTTCCAATCCAAGAACATGGTATATTTCTCCATCTGTTTATGTCATCTTTGGTTTCTTTCATCTGTGTTTTATAGTCTTCTGAGTACAAGTCTTTCACCTCCTTACGCAGGTTTATTCCTAGGTATTTTATTCTTTTGTTGTGATGGTAAATGGGAGTGTTTTCCTTAATTTCTCTTTCTGATTTTTCATTGTTGCTGTATAGGAATGCCAGAGATTTCTGTGCATTAATTTTGTATCCTGCAACCTTAGTAAATTCACTGATTAGTTCTAGTAGTTTTCTGGTGGCATCTTTAGGATTTTCTATATATAGTATATGTCATCCACAAACAGTGACAGTTTTACTTCTTCTTTTCCAATTTGTATTCCTTTTATTTCTTTTTCTTCTCTGATTGCCATGGCTAGGACTTGCAAAACTATGTTGAATAAGAGTGGCAAGAGTGGACATCCCTTGTCTTGTTCCTGATCTTAGTGGAAATGCTTTCAGTTTTTCACCATTGAGTATGATGCTTGCTGTGGGTTTGTCATATATGCCTTTATTATGTTGAGGTAGGTTCCCCTCTATGCCCATTTTCTGGAGAGTGGGTGTTGAATTTTGTCAAAAGCTTTTTCTGCATCTATTGAGATGATCATATGGTTTTTATTCCTTAATTTGTTAATGTGGGGTATCACATTGATTGATTTGCATATGTTGAAGAATCCTTACATCCCTGGGATAAATCCCACTTGATCATGGTGTATGATCCTTTTAATATGTTGTTGGATTCTGTTTGTGAGTATTTCGTTCAGGATTTTTGCATCTATGTTCATCAGTGATATTGGTCTTTAATTTTCTTTTTTTGTGATACCTTTTTCTGGTTTTGGTATCAGGGTGATTGTGGCTTTGTAGAATGAATTTGGAAGTGTTTCTCCGTCTGCAAATTTTGGAACAGTTTGAAAAGGATGGGTGATAGCTCTTCTCTAAATGTTTGATAGAATTCACCTGTGAAGCCATCTGGTCCTGGACTTTTATTTGTTGGAAGATTTTTAATTACAGTTTCAACTTCATTACTTGTGATAGGTCTGTTTATATTTTCTAATTCTTCCTGACTCAGTCTTGGAAAATTGTACCTTTCCAAGAATTTTCCCATTTCTTCATGGCTGTCCATTTTATAAGCATATAGTTGTTTGTAGTAGTCTCTTATAATCCTTTGTATTTCTGCAGTGTCAGTTGTTACTTCTCCTTTTTCATTTCTAATTCTGATTTGAGTCTTCTCCCTTTTTTTCTTGATGAGTCTGGCTAAGGGTTTATCAATTTTGTTTATCTTCTCAAAGAACCAGCTTTTAGTTTTATTGATCTTTGCTATTGTTTTCTTCGTTTCCTTTCCTTCTTTGTCTCTTGTCTTTATTTTAAAGTCTATTTTACCAGATACCAGTATTGCTACTCCAGCTTTCTTTTGATTTCCATTTGCATGAAATATCTTTTTCCATCCCTTCATCTTCAGTCTGTATGTGTCCCTAGGTCTGAAGTGGGTCTCTTTTAGACAGCATATATATGGGTCTTGTTTTTGTATCCATTCAACCAGTCTGTGTCTTTTGGTTGGGGCATTTAATCCATTTACATTCAAGATTATTATCAATATGTATGTTCCTATTACCATTTTCTTAATTGTTTTGGGTTTGTTTTTGTGGGGTCTTTTCTTCTCTTGTTTTTCCCGCCTAGAGAAGTTTTTTAGCATTTGTTTGTAAAGTTGGTTTGGTGGTGCTGAATTCTCTGAGCTTTTGCTTGTCTGAAAAGCTTTTGGTTTCTCCATTGAATCTGAATGAGATCCTTGCTGGGTTGAGTAATCTTGGTTGTAGGTTTTTCTCTTTCATCACTTTAAGTATATCCTGCCACTCCCTTCTGGCCTGCAGAGTTTCTGCTGAAAACTCAGCTGATAACCTTATGGGGATTCCTTTATATGTTATTTTTTGTTTTTCCCTTGCTGCTTTTAATACTTTTTCTTTGAATTTAATTTTTGTTAGTTTGATTAATATGTGTCTTGGTGTGTTTTACCTAGGGTTTATCCTGTATGGGACTCTCTGTGCTTCCTGGACTTTGGTGACTATTTCCTTTCCCATGTTAGGGAAGTTTTTGACTATAATCTCTTCAAATACTTTCTCAGACCCTTTCTTTTTATCTTCTTCTTCTGAGCCCCTATAATTTGGATGTTGGTGCATTTAGTGTTATCCCAGAGGTCTCTGAGATTGTCTTCAATTCTTTTCATTTTTTTTTTTTTATTCTGCTCCTCGGCAGTTATTTCCACCATTCTGTCTTCCAGCTCACTTATTCTGCCTCAGTTTTTCTGCCTCAGTTATTCTGTTATTGATTCCTTCTAGTGTATTTTTAATTTCAGTTATTGTTTTGTTCATCTCTGTTTGTTCTTTAGTTCTTCTAGATCTTTGTTAAACATTTCTTGTATTTTCTCAATCCATGCCAGCATTCTATTTACGAGATTCTGAGTCATCTTTACTATCATTACACTGAATTCTTTTTCAGGTAGATTGCCTATTTCCTCTTCATTTATTTTGTCTTGTAGGTTTTTATCTTGCTCCATCACCTGTGACATATTTTTTTGCCATCTCATTTTTTTTTTTTTTTAAATGAGTGGGGCTGTGTTCCTGTCTTATTGGTTGTTTGGCCTGAGGCTTCCAACAATGGAGTTTGTAGGCTGTTGGGTAGAGCTGGGTCTTGGTGCTGAGATGAGGCCCTCCATGAGATCTCACTCCAATGAATAGTCCCTGGGGTCTGAGGTTCTCTGTTAGTCCAGTGGTTCCGACAGAGCTCCCACCGCAGGAGCTTCGGCATGAGGTGGCAAAAAAAAAAAAAAAAAAAAAAGAGAGAGCAATAACAAAGTAAAATACAAAATTAGACTAGGAAACTAACAGATATGTTAGAAAGAATATAAAAATATAGATGAATCAACAACCAGAAGATACAACAGTACCACAGTAGTAAAAAAGAGGAGGGAAAAGAGAAAAAGAAAGGAAAGAAAAAGAAAAAAAAGAAAAAAAGGGAAAAGGCCTTGACTGTGGAGGGCGGGGCCTAAGCAAGGGCAAGGGTTGGGTGGTGGGCAGGGCCTATGCTCAGGACCCACAGGGCTCGAAAAGGGCCTGGGGGCTTTGGGGGGTGGGACTTAGGCTCAAGGAACAGGAAGGGCCTAGGTTTGCCCCCACCCCTGGTTTCAGAGGCGGGGGACCTCACCTGGGAGCCCAGCAGGCTTCCTGGGCTCGAGTGGATGGGGCAAACGCTCTCAGTTCTTCTCCCGCTCCTCCCGGAGGGCCACTCCCACCTGCCTCTCCTGATCTCCCGGGCCTCCCTCCCTTGCCCCCAAGGACCCATGCAGCCTGGAGGGGGTTTTTGGAGGAGGGGTACTGGCCTGGGAGCTCAGCAGGCTCCCCGGGCTGGGTGGGCCAGGCGATCGCCCTCTGCTCCTCTCCTGCTCCTCCCAGAGGCCCCTCTCGCCTACCTCTCCTGATCTCCCCAGGCTTAGGGGTGCCGATCCTGTCAGGCTTCCACTTCTCCTCCCCCCTCTGTCCCGCCATGTCCTACTGGTTCACTTGGGGGTTCCTCCCATCTCCTTGGGCATCAGGGTCCCCCCTTTGGTATTTTTAAGCATTGCACTCTTCTAGGTTGTAGACTCTTTTTACAGAACCCAAGTTTTCATACATTTTTCTTATAGTTTTTTACAACTTCAACTCCACTTGAGTGCTGACAGACTCTCTTGCCTTAAAGTTGAGGAAACTTAGATATGTCAAACATTCTTTTCTATTATATGTTCTGCTAATTATAAGGAGATGGATTTATTCATGAGAATTTCAAAAATGTTTTTAGTTCTTCTTTTACTCGAACGTGGGCATGCATCTGTAATTCTCTGGAAGAATGAACCATTTCTTGGGTTCCTTTTAATCAGCAGTTACTGTTAATTTTGCTCATCAAGTAAAATTTCTCCTCTTCTTTTGCTGGACCCATTGCCTCCTTACAAACTGATGGTGTCAGGAGGAGGCAATGGGGTGGGAACAGGATGTGAATAGTCCTGGTCACCTCATCAAACGGCTCTCTTCCAGCAGATACAAGGCTGTGGTCACAAGTCTGCATGGGCAGTGCAGGCCAAACCATATTAGGAAAAAAGAGTTAATTGATTTTTTAATAACCATCCTTTTTTTCTTTCTGTATTATTCAGCTTAAAAAGTATAGCAGTGCATTCACTGCTAATCTCAATCCAGATGATCTGTATTCAGGGAATATTATTACCAGTCTTTGAGATCACTAGTTTATATTCTCAATTTCCAATACTGCTAGAACTCACTGGTATTTTCATGAATGTTTCAGTAGAAAAGTATTAATCATATATGTATTTAACCACCTGATCAGTCCAGATTCTGCCTTTTAATAGGCTGCACTTTTAAAATTTAAATTCGACCATATTAAATGGAATTTTTTTTCTTGTTTTTGGCAATGTGATTTTAAAGTTTGACAGTGTTGTTGATGTCGTTTTTATTTCACGTGTTCAAGTACTTTCTCTACATTTTTAGCTGTGTATTACTTCATTGTTTTCGTGTGTCTTTTTAATTGGATATTTTTAAGTTAAAGATTTGGTTAAAGAAATGATTTACATTGCTTTGTCTACATAATCACTCTATTTCTACTTGTCAACCTGTGTTATTTTCTTAAATTTCCACTTAAAATATTGCAACACTGATATCTTTGTCTTTAAGTTATTGATATCCAGAAATGAAGGTAATTAGGTTTGGATACCTTTGTTCAGTAAAACAAATGATAAAATAGGTAAAAATAAGACAATACGTCCTAATAGAATCTAATACATATTTCCTGAATAATTTGATGATGATATTCGGTAGTAATTACTAATAACTGCTTTATTTTATAGTATGTTGCCATAACTCCTGTTCTTAATAATAACATATTAAAAAGCCACTTTTTAATTAGATGAAATATATTACAAATAAAAAAATCATGACCCATATTCTTAAGCAGCATGTTGTATGACATTTTTCAAAAGATTAAATATTTTAAAATGTAGGTTAGTATTTTATTTGTGTAATTTTTTAAGATTTTATAAATCTCTCCTAATCTTACTTTTAAAATTACTATTTAATTTATTTTAACTGCTAGTCATTTCCAAATACTTCACTTCCATATTTTATTCTTATAAAATTTCATCATTAGTAATTTCCTCTCATTTATTGCTAATTTATTTCCTGGTAATTCCAAGGAGCCTAGAACAAAGTCTGGATAATAGAGTACAAATGTTTTTAAAGAATAAATATATTTTGTACTTTTTTCTAGAATTTCAACAACCCTTATAATACATGTTACTGAGAAACAACCTTTAACACAAATGAGCTTTCTGGAAAAGTATTGTTTTTTTTTTTCTATTCACTAGCTATTTTATTATGGTCACTCTTCAACCTTTAATTTCAGATTTTAAGTAAAATGTTCTGTGCATCTTCTGTTACTTTATGTCAGTTGGATAGACACTTAACATCATTAAGTACTCTGTTGGTTTGAAATAAATAAATTCTGTAACACACAACTTTGGCAACCTAGATGAAAAGTTGCCAAGGTATCTCTCTACCCCTTGTTATCTGTAACTAAGTAAGTTATCTAACTCCTGTCTGGCTTCAAAGTCCACAATGTTTAGGCATATAAAGCTGTTTTTAATAACTAGTTTGTTCCATAGAGAAAGAAAAAAGTCCAAAATACAACATTAATTTTCACTGTTGCATTAGAACTAGCTTTTCTCTGGTCTTCTCATCTGTACTTCATTAAGTCACATTATGTGGTATAATGTTGCAAGTTTTGAAAATGCAGAAAAACAGTTTCAAGAAAATTGATTCTATTTGTTCTTTCTGTTCAATAGACCTTTGATCTGAAATGTTCAATGGTGCCTGGCTGTTCCACACAAGCCTCTTTTAAACCATTGTTCGCATTGTAATAGCCTTGTTATCAGGTTGTATGAATTAATTCCATCACATTAGCAGGAGGAAGTTATACTCGCACAACACAGTCTAATAACTGTTTCATGTTACTGGCCAATTGACTGGGTAACAAGACGACGTATCACGTTTATAATTCAGTTGTTTTGCAAGGTGGTCCTAATTTCAGAATGACAATAATAATTTTTTATTTCCCCAGGACACCTTGCCTAACTGGCTTTGGGAACCTAACAATGTATAACTGAAAAATGTCACAATGAAGCGGGTCACCACTCTCAGTAGAATTCCTGAATCAAGAGAAAACACAGAAACCACCCCCCCCCCAAAAAAAAACCCTTTGGCACAATGAAACAACCACCCACAAAAAAAGAACAAAAGCAGACATCACCCACACACTAAAAGGCTGAAGGTCTGGGGGCAGACAGGTAAACTAGGAGAAATATCAGAGTTCTTCAGACAGCTACTGTCCAACTTTGGGCTGACTTCAACTGCTAGAGAAAGGGGAGGAGATCCCAGGGACACCCCCTGCCCGCGCCCCTCCAGGCTGACTTCACCATCACTGAACTATTGATGATATAATCAGCAAGGGAATGGAATAACATATAATGTTGATGTTTCCATCACAAAGGGTTGACCCTGGTGATGGTGAGATGCAGTTAGACAATTAATTTGAAAACAGTAATTTTGAAACTGTTCAAATCTACATATTAACAAAATAATTACTGGACAAGTAGATTTCATTTCTCTGCTTGATTAGGTTTGTGTATGTGAAAACAGGCCCATTTATTTATTTATTTACTTGCCTACTTACTTCAGAAGATCCAGTGAGCCACATTTTCCCTAAGCTTCCATCTCTCAACCCAAGAGAGGTGACCAAAGTCAGTTTCCTGATTCATTTGTGTAAGGCTACCTTCCAAGTCTACGCTTCTCTGATGCACAATTTCTTGGACACAGCAGTCCTCTAACAAACCAAATTGCTTGTGCCCATACTCTTTTGGTGATATGCATGACTTCTTTAAATGATTGATAGGCTCTTAACATCATTGTGTATTTGCTGAACCATTTCCCTTCCTGGCATGCCATTACATTGCCTCTCTTCCAACCCAGCTCTTGCACATCCTTTACAATAAGTTCTTCCATGAATTCTTCCAGGTCTCATAGCTAGAATGGACTTTTCCCACTTCTAAACTTTTAAAGTAAGGATGTCGTTATATGAGTTGATGTGATAATTAAATGAGATAACTTAGGCAGAATGGTTCCCACAGAAAAAGCAAAATAAACATCAGCTATATTTATGAATACCATTTACTTAGCCAACTATTACTAATTTTATTATTACCCTTTACCAAGTACTCTAGTGACGGCTCAGCACTCTGTGACTACTCCACATGTATCTTTCTACTTCTCACAGCCAACTCCCAAGTCTATAGTTTTGCTTTGGTTTCTAGTTAAAAATGAGAGAAAGGATTTACAGAAGGGTTCGTTAACTTGCCTTATTTTGTGCAGCTCTTATTGGCAAAGGTGAGGTTTAAACACAGGCAGGTTGTCTCTAATCCCTATGCGGCTAACACTTACTGAATCTTGCCTCTGAATGACAGTGTTGCTGTCTTTGTGCATATTATTATTGGTTAATCTTTTTGTTAGACACTTTGCTTACTACTTGGTCATTATATGCATGTTTTCATATGTCTATGCATTCTCTTCTAATTACATTTTACATCTTTGGAAAGCAGTGCACAGCTACCCTCCTCCCTTCCTCCCTCCCTCCCTCCCTCTCTTCCTTCCTTCCTTCCTTCCTCCTTCTTTTTTAAATTTCTTTCCATGTCTGACGTAGTAATCTTGCATAGTGATGCTCAAAGTTGTTTATTCTTCTTTTCTTGTTATAATTTGGTATTTTACTAAGACATTGGCTCAGAATTAGGCACACCTATCAAAACAAGCAAAACTCGCACAGCTGTAGAAATCCCATCACTGGAAGCTTACCACACCATCTTTTCATTCTTCTACTCACTCGGATGCCTTGTATTTCTGAGTGTTCTTCGTAGTTTTTTGGCTTATTTGTGTTGTTTTTATTGTTATTGTGGCTTGTACTTTGATAACTGGGGTTTATTGAAATACTGCCTTAGACCCTTCTGAACTTCCAGTATGCCCAGGGAACCTAAGAGTGGAAATGAATTCATTCTTAGCCGTTTGCTTTCCAAATAACAAGAAATGAAGTAGTTTATTTTTCATTTGTTGCAACACTCCTCAGTAAGAAAAAAATGGACCGTTTCATTACGTATCATTTGCTGCTTGTTTGTTCAGTGTAACTGGCAGACATAGCTTGTTTACTCTTGAAAAATGAATATGAGGTAGATAGATTCAGGAAGTCACACCAGGATTCAGAATGTACCATCCTATGCCTGAGAATTATGTATGCTCTTACCACATGGTATAGACCGTCTGTCTGGGTATTTGGACAGATAGAGCTTTTAAATCTTAAGCTACTAGCCATCTTTGGGCACCTTTCTTAGAGAACTTTCAAGCAGCAAGACAATAAGACCAAATCCATAGGCTTTGTTTATTAAATTCATAGACAAACCTTGAAATCAGCTCTATAGACCTACATGGTGCTTTGTGGACATAGCATTTATTTTTATCAACTAGGTAATCATTGGACTATTCTACTGTAGATCCAGGGTAAAATGGGCCATAATTTCTTCAAACTCTCTGCCTCTGCGTCCCAGTTTTTCTATTCCATTATCACCAGCTTTCTGTAGGTGTAGCTTCTGCCCGTTTCTTTCCCTGTCGTTTATTTAGGGGAGAGTCCATAGAACATTTCTTTCTAATCTGTGAGGAAATTTGTGAGTATGCATCTCAGGGATCTCTCAAACGTTGGGCTCATTATCTCAGTAATTTTTTACACTGGTGGATAGCAGCAAGGTCTGAGATGCCATCAGAAGTAATGACATAGAAATAATTCTGAAAACCAATGCCTTTCCAGGTTGTATTAGTGACAACTCATCTGTGTAGAAACCTGACATTTCTATCCTAAATGATACCGAAATTTTAACTCATGTAGAAAGAGAGTGCCAAGATAAAACGGTACCAGGGGTGGCTAATTCAGTAGCTCAATGACATTACCAAAGGCCATAGAGTCATTCCTTCTTCTTGTCCTGTCATCCCCTTGGTCTACTTGTCTCCTTCATGGCCACATGTTTGCTGTTGCGCTGGTCCAGATAGCCCACAAAGACCTGAACGTGTATAACAGGCAAGAGAAATGGGGACAAGAGTTGATTGACAAGGGAGGGCGGCTGACAGACCCCCCAAGCTGGGGTCTCTACCAGCAAAGAAGAAAATGACTTCTGCATAGGTAACAGTGCCTGCTAAATTAGTCTCCTGTTTTGACTCTCTCTTGGACTTTTTCTATTGTCCTTCATGTTTCCTACCTGAGGGTCTAATTACCTGGTCCAAATGCAGATTTTCCTTCCAATCCCTAAGGTGGAGTTCCACAGCACCCTCAGATAGTTCTATTCTGATACTTAAGTATGAACATTTAACTGTTTCAATAATACTAATTGACTAGTACAGCAATTTAAAAATATAAGAAATCTTCTTATTTATAGTTTAATAAAATAACCTCTAGCCTCTTGGCCCAGAAGCCACTGCTAAATTTACAATTACATTTTGAGGTATTTTCTTCTTTGTACCAGATCAATGCTGAAGACTTTTTTGGCCAAGACTACACGTAGGATGGATTAAAAAAAGGAAGATTTAATATACATTGTAGATGCTCCTTTACTCAAATAGCAGGGAATTTAGAACCCACTTATTTAAGTGCAATATGCCACCTCCTACCTAAGTCACTTAATCAGGAGACTTTAATTTCTACAATGGCTAAATTCAGATAATAATACCTGCCCCCTATCTACCTCTCTGGGAAGCTGGGCGGATTAATTAGATAAAGTATTTAAAGCCCCTCAGAAGTGTCATATGTAAAAGATGTTATTATTTCTAGGGAAGAATGAAGCAGTGTCTCTTTTATGGACAGTCCATGCTTCTAGAATTTTCCCCTCTTATTCATTCAGCTGAAGTGCCAATTTGGTGGATTTTAATTCACCATGTGAGACCCTTCTCATTCTCAAGTAGCTGCGCTTAAAGAAAAGATTTTCAAGTATTGCTTTCGATGATAGGAACCGCGTGTGATTCCTGAGTTTCTCTGAATATTTCATAGCATGGCCTTGCAAATTGGTATACATGCTGGAATCTGTTTGCATTTGTAAAAACAAGCAATGACTACATTGAAGACTGTGACCTGGGCCCTTTTTGAGGTCACACTCAATCCTGGTTTCTTCCATGAAGCGTCAGCCTATGATAGCAATCCTTACTGCTGTCCTTCCCTGAGAGCTTATATGGCCAGAAGAGCCTTCACTGCTCGGTATAGAGCTGTTTCTCAAACATAGGACATCTGACTTCAAACTGAGACGTGTTTTGAATACACCAAGTTATTCAGAGGTTATTCGGCTTTGTACAGAAGGAAAGAAATCTCATCCACCCATTTACATAGAAATGGGCCGAGTCAGATCATTTTGGACATAGAAAGAAGACAGATTGAGAGCATAATCTTTATTTATTCCCAGAGGCACTTTGTAAAATAGTTTACTTTTAAGTATCTTTTTTAAGCAGTAAGTTTTCCTATTTAGGTCACAGATCCCTACCATTTCCTTCTAGAATCCTCAGTTTTAGTTATACATTTAAATTTCTCCACTCTTTTCACCTCTAACTGCATTTTATGGAGGTTTAGCTATGCTTGACCTTGAAGGTGTTTTAGTGGACATTGAGTACCTTTGTTAACTCTTAAGTTGATGGTTTGCTAATTGAGAAATTCGTTTAGCAAGTCCTCATGTGTTCTAATGACTGCAGCTGTGGTTTGCTGTTAAAAAAATCTGTGTTCTGTTTGGGGATGTGGAAGCTCATTATCGATGCAGCCGGGCCTGTTTCCCCACAGCAGGTTTTGAAGCAAGTGAGCAACTGTGTCTACTACTGAGCTTGGGAAGTGACTTGCTGGGGACATCAGTGTTAGCTTTCCCCCAAGCACTTTAGGACAGCTTTTGACAACCTTATATCACTCTTCCTAGAAATAAATTCAACCTATCATTCTTCACAAATCAAAACAGATAACTTCCTTCAAAGCAAAAGTGTACCCATAGAACTTTATCTGAATCTTGATTTCATATGTATGGGCTCTTAAAAAAAAAAGTCTTATTTTCCTCATACTTCTAGTTCTAAAGGAAAAGGATAGAAATGAGCATTGGATTTTACTCAGTAACTACATAATTCCAAACTTGCTTAGGCAGCCAGCCTTCCTTGCCTGGCAGTTCAGTATGAGAAGCAGCAAGAGAGGACATGGTGAGATTCTATCAATAGGGGAAAAGACTATGCTCTTTTACTTTTCCAGAAGCATAGAGTAGAAAAGAAGATCAAGGGTTAGGTCATGTCTAGGTCCACTTACCACATGGAGAAACAATCGAGGGTACAAGAGAAAAAGAAACAAGAGAGAAAAAAAGAGGGGAGGGTGCTCTTAAGACTTGGTAACACCATCCATTGATCCAAGTCATGTATTGGGTGCTGACCCTTCTGATCATAAACTCCTCCCCCTCTTGGTAGAAGCTGGAAATGAGAATGGGTGGAGATGGACCTGGCATGGGAGAAGGCAGACATGTTTCTTTCCCAATGTTGCTAACATGACTGGCCCTAGCAATGTCAAAGTTATTCATCCCCAAAGAATTGTATGTCTATAGTGTCTTCTTTTGAAGCATTCACAGCCAAGAGGGATGCGAAGACTAACATAAAAAGCTAAGTTTTAAGGATTTGATTAAGGGTTTGTTGAGCGGTTTTGAGAAGGAAGAATCATGGTTTTGATATTCAAATATGTCCTTAATAACTTGCCCCATCAAAAGGTAGATATTGGCCAACTATTTATAAGAAGGAACCCACACTTCAGTTTTGATACAAAGAAATGGCAGGTATAAAAAGAGTACCCTCATTATTTGCTTAAAGATAGAATATTAGTAAGATATACTTGCAATAAAAATGTAGTAGACAGGAATTCCCTGGTAGTCCAGTGGTTAGGACTTGGCAGTTTCACTACTGGGGCCTGGGTTCAAAAGCAAAAAAAAAAGATGTAGTAGAGTTACTGTATGTTGTACTTACTATACACTAGACTCTAAGGAGTTTATTTAATTTTACTGATTTAATCCTTACAATATCTGTGAAACAATTGTTATACCCATTTTACAGATCAAGAAAAGTAAGGCTCAGAGAGTTTAGATCACTTGCCAGAGGTCATATAATTAACAAGTAGTAAAAGCCACGTTTAGAACTAGGGTGCTCCTGCTATAGGGTTCTTGATGTCGACTATTCTGCTATATATATAGTGAAGAAAATTTTAAATGTAGAAAACATTAACTACTAATTACAGATATTCAAAATACATCAAATATACACATAGGAAGAATAGTAATCAGAGACATCATTAGCCTATGTTAATGTAAAAGATCTAGAGCTGAATAAAGTCCTCTTATATAGGAAAGTCTTAAGCAGTGAGTCAAATCAAGAAGATTAGACTATAACAGCAGGAAGAACAAATATTGTTAGGATGTTTTGCAATTAAGAACATTGCTTAAAAATAGAGACATGTTTCAATGAGGTTCTTTTTTTTTATTATTATTTATTTATTTATTGGCTGCGCCAGGTCATAGTTCAGGCACGTGGGATATTTGTTGCCATCGTGCGGGATCTTTTTTAGTTGCAGCGTTCGGGACTCTTAGTTGCGGCATGTGGGATCTAGTTCCCTGACCAGGGATCAAACCTGGGCGCCTTGCATTGGGAGCGCGGAGTCTTAACCACTGAATTACCAGGGAAGTCCCTCATGAGGTTCTGAGACAGTTCATGTAGGAAGCAGAGTCAAATAGAAGTGAACTAAAGAAGAGAGAGCCCTGCAAATTGTGACTCTCCCATAGAAAACATGAGCCAACTGGAAATGGGCCTGAGAACCCATTTCTTGAACATTGTAGTGAAGCTGCAGGTTCCCTTCATGATGACAAACTATGAATGATGGTGCTTTATTATGATAATAAAATGGCCAGTAGTGCATCATGGACTAATGCATTTTATTAAAGTGTACCTGTGCTTCAAGCACAATTTTCATTAGCAGTTTATTAATGGACTCCAAAATATTCTAGTTTCTATTTTTAAAATCCTGCTATTAAGATAAAGAAGAAGAGAAAAACTTCTTACTTTATTTATTTTTTTAATGCTTTTGGTAGCTGAACCTTGTGAAAGTGTTTACCTAGCCAAAAATATTTTCAAAGTTGTTTATGAATCCAGTATTCATAAGCGTATGTAATCCTTTGACTCTCGACTAAATGAAATTGTGATAGATGGAATCCAATAGGTTACCATCTACTACATAAAAAGACTTCTTTATTTTAGTAATTCTTAGTTTTAGCAACTTTTCTTAAAGTCATCTCTTGAGTATCATGTTTCCAGTCCACTTGTACTTGTAAATAAAATTTTGGAATTCATAAGTTACATTATTTACTATGTAAATTTTTATTTCTCAAGGAAAAGTATATAGATTTGCAATATGTCCTCCTACCGACACACCTTTATTGCTTTAATAATAATGATTTTCATAATGATAAACTAATAATAGAAATACCATTTATAATGCATGCATCAGCTTGTCATATTCAACATTGTTATCAGGTAAATACTAATTCCTCACTTTACATGCCGAGAAAACTGGGATTCAGAGAGGCTATGTAACCTACCAGATTTTCACATAACTATAATGACAGAACCAAAATCTGGACCCAGATTTGTCTGTCTTCAAAGCCTGTGCTCTTTCTACCCTGCCCACTGCTTAGAAGTTTGTCCTTTCCTGGTTCCTCCTCCCTCCTTTACTTTACCTGTCATTCAGTGCTGCCTCCTGCTGATCTCCCCTGGTATTACACCATAGCCTGCCCTTCAATACATATCCAGTGACAAACAATCAGTTTCTTGTTGGGAGCAGATCATTTAGGAGTATTGATTCTAAATTTGTCATGTTTTTTCCGTGAAAGCTAAGCATAAGAGTATAAATTGCCAATCACCACAATAAAGTTGATGACTTTCTATGCCAAAGGATTGGACAATTTGTGATTTCCACCCCAGGAGTTATTTTGCTAACATTTTTCAAGGTAAAATGTTCAATCACTGTCTAAAATGATCAAATTTGCCCTGCAGCAAACTTGTAAATTTTTGCAAGGACTTGTGAAACTTCACAAGGCAAGAGATCATAATTTCACACCGTTCTGTTCTCACTGCTTTCCTCAATGTACAGTATTTAGTTTTGAAAACCGCCAAGATGAAGAAAGTAGAAATTTAAGGGACAAGTAAGAAACTCCTTCCCTATCTTGTATAAATATAACTGCTATATTTATAATAAAGATGATCAATCTGTAGCCAGAAATTAAAGAAAGGCAAAAATTCAATTCAGATACAAAGCATATCTCATTTTATTGCCCTTTGCTTTATTGCGATTCACAGATTTGGTGTGTTTTTACAAATAGAAAGGTTTGTGACTACCCTGTATCAAGCAACTCTTATCAGCACCTTTTATTTTTCCAACAGCATTTGCTCTCCTCTCACAATATTTCAAACTTTTTTCATTATTATTATATTTGTTACGGTGATCTGTGATCAGTGATCTTTGACATTTACTACTGCAAAAAGATTACTACTCACTGAAGGCTCAGATCATAATTAACATTTTTTAACAATAATGTATTTTTAAATTAAGGTATATACATTGTTTTTTAGACATAAGGCTATTGCACACCTTAATAGACTATAGTATAGTGTAAACATAACTTTCATATGCACTGGGAAACCGAAATATTTGTGTGACTCCCTTTATTGTGATATTCACTTAATTGCAGTGCTTTTGGAACCAAACCCGCAATATCTCCAAGTTATGTCCATATTTTTAAAAATGCATTTTACCAAAAAAATGGCAAAATTACATGTTTCTACTCTTATAATATCCTATTATCTATATTCACATAAAAATATTTTTGGTTTTCTGCCTGTTGTGTCCAGCACCTCTCAGCCTATGTTGCAAATCAGGGTTTCAGCAAAGGTCCTGCTTGAGCTTTGTGCTGTTGTTATGCCGAGGCACCACGACGTTTTGTTCCTCCTGGAACATATTAAACCTTTCATTATTCACCAGTAATTTATGCATACCTATCTCCATGTTGAAAAACACCAATAAATTCAAGCCAGGAAAAAAGGGGGATTTTGTCACCCTCTTCAAAACTTCCGTGAATCTATCCAGATCCTTTTTCTCTGCCTGCATGATAATTGTTGAATATTTCCCTAAGTTCAGCTCTTTCTCATTCATTCTTCTTACTGTCTAATTTCTCGTTCAAAGAAACTCATCCATTTTCATGGCTTCAGCTCTGCCTTTACTCATATGATTCCGAAATCTCTATGGCCAGTCTTTTCCTCTTGTGTCGGCACTAGCCATTTATTTCCAAATGTTCACTGGACATTTTCTACTTTGATGATTCACCCCTTCTTCCAAATAAATATGCATTCCACCCCCAAACAACCTCTCCTTACTTCCTTTTTATTTTTGAGAATAGAAACATGTTTCCAATCACCCACACTTGAAACTTTGGACCAGGGCCTCAAAATGGCAAACTTAACAGACATACAAGGGACAGGAGTTCATTTACAGCAATATAGTAGGGCCAGTGATGCTGGTTGAACTGGGAGCCCTGCCCCTTGTAACTCAGCGCCACCTAATGGTCACCATAGAGAAGGACAGGCCCAGTTTTTTCAGTCCTATTTTCAAAGGAAACATAAATGTAGATTTGTTGTGTGAAATCTATCAAATATATTTAAATGCCGGCAACTATTAAACAAGATTAAACCCTTTGGAAGCACTGGAAATATGTATATGAGCATGCCTATCCCAAGGGCTGCCTATCTGTGGACCATTTTACAGGTACTGAGCTAAAAGGCAATTAGAAAAAATATATAAATAAGTGAAAGGTAACAAGTAGATACAATACTCTTGGTTATGGTAATGGTTATAGAGCAAACAGAGGCCAGTCCAACAGAGTGGAGGCCCAAGACCTTGGGCCACTTAGCACAGTGTTCCAGAAAAATGGGCTTAATTAATTTAACCAGTGAGATAACTGACATTGAGCTAAAACCCATAAACCTGAAATAAAAAATCATATATTCTAAATCAGTGAGAAAATAATACAAGAAGCCAGGAACTACACAAGGTGATCCTGATTCTCCAAAAATAAGCCCACAGGTCATATTTCTTTCCTTCAAGGTTCTCCTAAGCATGAAAAACAAATTTCCAGCCTAAGACTGGTAGATTTCAGTGAACATGCATCCCATGTCTTTAATTCTTACTTTGTTCTTTTAATCTTTTAGAGATAATGTACATTTTGTTCTATCATAACAAAGTTATTGTAATAAACTTTTGAAAATAACTATTATAGACTTATCAAATTAGACTTTTGGAGACTGACTCAAAGATATATACTATACTGACAATATGCAGTATGCAATGACATAAATGCAGTCTTTGACAGGATCTCTTAAGACATCAGAAAGACATGTGCAGGCCTGTGAGCCACGGCCACTGAGCCTGCGCGTCCGGGAGCCTGTGCTCCACAACGGGAGAGGCCACAACAGTGAGAGGCCCAGCGTACCGCAAAAAAAAAAAAAAAAAAAAAAAAAAGACGTGTGCAGATGAAATTAAGTACATATAAATTCAACTAATAGTTTCCTTACAAAAATTAAAAATTTGATTTAATACCTCTACATTTGGGGCTTTTACTTGTAAACCCAATACTGACTGAGAAAATTAAAGAACTGTGGAAACTTAATTAATTCAATATTTTTTCAATATAGTGTAAAGGGTATTTTTTAAACATAAAAGAAATGAAAAGTATAAGCATACAAAACACCTGGTTAAGATTATACACTTAAACGCTCAAACTACCAGTGCAAAATTCATGTAAGTATAAATTAGCTGAGTGACTGAATAAATAATACCAAACTTCTATTTTGTGTGTGTGTCCTTTGGAAATAGACTATTAGCTTCAAATAACTTTTTTACCCAGATCAGGTGACAAATTGGTTTGATAAGAAATATCTTAAGAATGAGAATGGAAAATACATTATATGAAATACTGTGGTATAGGGGCTTTCGAATCTTTTCTGAGTTGTCGTTGATCTGTATGCATTTACTTTTTAAATTAGAAAACATCTAATATTTTGTGAGAAGGTACTTAATTTTTTAATTGAGAAAAATAAATTACCAAGTTAATATAGCATCAGTTTATTGTACTTCAAATTTCCAAAGCACAAGCATTTCAGAACACTGAAAGGCCTATATTTAGAGTGAAATCTACATATTCCATACAGATGGAATAAGTCTATGAATATGTGTTGGTATCATTCTTGCCAGTCCTAATAAAACTCTGTCTTTAGTGTGTTTGAACAAGACTTAAGTTATACATAAAAACTGAAACATCAAACCATTATATACCCTTTAAGTGTAGATAAAATAATTTTACATCCATACAATATTTTTAAATGTTGACTTTAGCAAAATCTTAAAAATCCCCTAAAATTTGAAATGAAAATTCATGATGCACAAAATTATGAAAGAAAAAACTGTCTTCTCTAAATATTCCATAACTTTTTTGAACAAAATCTCAGTGTTATGATTTAATCTTTCTCATTTACATTTGCCAAGTGTATCTGAGTTTACAAAGTGTTTTCACGTAGAATACAACATTTAACCTGCAGAGCGGCCTTTGTGAAAAGAGGGGTTATTATAATTTTAATGATGAGATAAGAGTCTCATAGAAGTGAATGACCATCCTCATCATCACACATCTAGAAAAAAATGGCAGAACTAAAGAGTAAAGCCCCGGTTTTCTGAATCCCAACTCAGAGCTCTCTTTCTGATAGACCGTGATCTGCTCTGACAACTTCTGATCAGATTTCTGTTTTCCTCCATTCATTTTACACCATGTAATATATGAGGGCAATGTAAGTGTAACCCTTTAAGACTTTTGAACTTCTCTTTTTTAATTGGGCCCTTGTTGTATTGCCAGCTTTGTCTGAGCATAACCGGAATGTGAAATCATGTTCATATTTGTGTGTGTATGCACGTGAGCACACACATACATATGTATACATGTAATGAATTCCTATAGAAGTAAACTTACTGCTTCCTTTTATTGTCTCTGACAGAAAGATTGCTATAGTTCTGAGAAAAGAATGTGGAGAAGAGGGGAATCTCAATAGCTATGTAGGACTCAAACACTTTAGTAAAATGGAAATAGGCAGGAAGACATTAGTTTATTGCAATGATTGTTCTTTTTAATATATAGTCAGGTGTGTAGAGCCCATTCTGCACTGTAAGTGCATAATTCTTAGGAGTCTGAAGTTCTAGAAGTGGAGTGGCATGACCATGACCGGAATTTTTGAGAATGAAACACTACAGTGAATAAATGTATAATTCTGTTACCTAAACTGGCATAAACCTACTACATATTAATGTAATTGCCTGGTCATATATTTTACATAGCTTACTTTTATCTAATGTCAATATAAAATTTGTCCAAAAATATAAATTATATTAGTCGTTAGGAGGGAAGTCTGATTTTGACTTCAATGGAAAATGCGCTTAAAAAGATATTGGAAGAGGTCAGTCTTAATCTAATTATCTGGCCGTGTGCTTACTTATGACAAGTGCTTTCTTTCTTTCTCAAAATCCACCCTGTCTTCTGCCTGGCTTCACTGTAGCCTTAAAATGGCACTTTAGGACATCAGCTTGTCACCCTGAAAGGAACTGATATCCCCGATGTGTCATTGAAAGTTTGCTTCCAGAACAAAGAGGAAAATAGGATGGGCTCTCATGGGCTAGTTTAAAGAATCATCTGAGATTTTTGCTCTGTGTGCCTCTTCAGGGAAGGCTAACCCCCCAATTTAGCTCACTTCTTGGAGTCTGCCTTCTGTGCCGAGGGAAGGATGCTTAGTGTGCCATTTCTGCAAATTGACTTTCTGATTTTTCAAACTTTTGGGAGACTGTATCAAAGTCATGATTTGAAAATTATCTCCTCAAACCTCTGGCACTCCCTAATGGTTCTGTAACACATTCACCCTTGCACACAGTGCTCTCTGCGTTGATGAGGGACACAAAGAACCAAGCCCAGTGTGAACCCACGTGGGAAAAAGTGCCACATGATTCAATAGTACATGAATCTGCCTCAGATGGTAATAAAAGGTGTCATGCGAGGCCACAGGCCATAGGGAGAGCGCCAACCATGTGTATGCACATTCAGTTAAGTCTTGTGCACATCCTGTTTCTCTTAACTGCAGACCAACCGTTTCTCCTTTGGAGTCACGTACACAATATGCAGAATGGTTATGCAGGAGAAATCCATGGCAACAGCACATACAGAGCTTGTTGATTTATTTGGAAAAATAAGTTTACCTAATTTTTTTTAATTTTTAACCTTTTAAAAGGATATATTTCTTTAGATTTACTTGATTCAAACTTGGAAAAAAAGAACAGTGCTGTACAATTTTTTTTAGCCATAGCTTATCTTGGCCTTTATGAATAGCTAAAGGCTGTTCACTCTTCCCTTTAGAAAATTGGAGGTTATTTTTCTGTGCTGTGTACATTTTCATCCACAAGAATATTTCTTCTCATTTTCCTAGATACCTTGGGACAATTATTTTTTCTCTGCAGATACCTTAAAGAACTATTTAAGACCCTATCCATTCCATCTACTCTTAGCCTTACCTGAAGGGCAAAATCCCTAAGACCTTTGACACAAATACTGATAAATACATGGAATTATTAAAGGTGCAATCTCAGCAGAAAAGGATTGCCTGCTGCCTTTATTCTCAGGGGAATACATATTTCACCCAGTAGCAAGACACCCAACCGCTGGCTACGATCAGAAATCTCTGAAATGCCCTTTAAGCTAATCATCTTTGAACATAAGTCTTTGTTGTTCAATCAGGGACCTTCTAGATGCAAGGCAAAGAAACCTTGCTTCATTTTTTTTTTTTTTCTTCACCTTGCACAAAACAGCATCAAGCCTGTCACTATACCAGTAAGGTGCAGTGATCTGTCAACATTCACCCCTGATGAAGACAGTGAGAGAAATCCGGAGCTCCAGAGAGTTCAGGAGAGAACCAAACAGAGTGTTTGCAAAAGAGCATTTTTATATGTTTTCCTGTGACAGCACTAGTTTAACAGAAAATAGTTGGAGTGTGCCAAAAAAGGGGGAAAAAAATGAAAGACAGTAGTAGTAAGTTAGGCTAGCATGACATGATGGATCTGGGCTATGACAAACCGAATTGGAAAAAAGCTTCCCTGGGGACCAACTATACCAGGTTTTGCTGAATTGTATTTCTTGATTTCTTACTGTGCAACAGTGCTTTTTACTGTTAGATTGACTAGGCTTCAGAATATTTTTAAATTGTACAAATCAAAATCCATGTAGCTTAAAAATGAAGGATGTAAAAGGTTTAGGAGTTTGATATATTGAAAGACATTCTGTATTCCCTCATGTGAGTGTTAAATATACACTTTGTCTGTTTGATGAATTTTAAATCTTTGTGGAAGGCAGTACACTTGATAACCGTTTACAGGGCTGAAAACCCTGGTTGGAAAGAAGGATACAGGCTGCAGAGATTCAAAGCTCTTCCCTCTTATCCCACCCAGATGTGCCCAGAATTACAACACGCAGCCTCTGTAGGTTCTCATTTGTTCTGAGTTGTTTATACAAAGGACAAGTAAAGAAACCTTAAATCTGGGGTCCTCTTAACAAAAGTATGATGCCTTGTTCTTATCACGTATCCTTTCAATTCATACATAGTGACTTTCACACACCCTAAGGTGAGGTCGAAAGAAAAATAAGAAGAGGGAGAAGAATTATTTCACAGCTGATAAATTTGTCAAATCTTCATATACTGCATGACATCACATGCAGTCTGATCCTTTAAATAGCCACACCTAAAAAGCTTTGAATGAATATACCTAAATGAATGGACTATATTAGCTACTCAGACAACTTTAGGTACTTGAGCTACAGAGGCATAAACCAATTTGGGTCCTGTTTTCAAGGAGTTTGCAACTGATTTAAATAATTCATGAAATGGTCAGAGTGCAAAGTGATAATGTACAAGTGACACTGAAACTCAAAGAAGATAGCAGACTATCTATTGGGCTCAGGCAAAACAACTCCATAATTTTCCCCATCAGCTGTTCACATCGAGGAGAAGGTGTTGAGAAAGTGGTTGGTTGAAAGTGAGTTTTGGTTTGAGGATTAGAATATATAGACAGAAGATCTAAGCACTGAGTAATGAGAGCTAAATGATAAGACATAGGTTCAGAAAATATTCAAGTAGGAACCACATACTGAAATGCTTATGACTGGTAAAGACAAGACATAAAATGGTATGGTTTAAGTGCTGAGGAAAATGTGACAATTATACACTGGAGTTTGCTTGTCCTATCTGAAAAACAAAAACAAAAACAGCTGCTTTTCAGCTGTAGATCATTGATGCATGCAAAAATATGAAACAAAATTGCCAAATCTTCTGCATTTTTACATGAATCTCTTGATTTTAAATATTAACAACTTATTTTTTTAAATTTACACATTATATGGATCAAATAAAATGTACCTGAGACTTGTGTTTCAGCCCATATACTTTCAGTTTGTAACCTGTATTCGTATAAAGACTCAGCTTGAATTGTGAATACACGATGTAGCAAGTCTATGAGTGTGAGAGTGTGATGGGTGAACTAATTATGACTCAAATAGTTTTAGGAGTAGATATCTGGAGTGGGTAGGACTGAAGAAATAAAAGGGATTTGGAAGTCAGGCAAACAAAGAGATTATTGGAGAGATGATTAAAGTAGCTGGGATGGTAGCAGGTGACAAGGTAGAGAAGAACAGCATCGGCCGGGTGTTGACATCAAGGAATATGAAAGATTTGTCAGAGAGAAGGAAGCACACAAGGTGTTATAAAGTTGCCAATGATATTAACAGTGAGGGAGAAGCATTACTGTTCTGTGACCTGACATTGAGCAGGTCACAGCGAACGCCCAAAGTCTAAGCAAAAAAGGTGAGAATTACTAACAAGAGCAACAAAGAAAGCCTTAGTGAATTTGACTTGATTTGATAATTTCTATCCAAAATATATCCAATCAGTTGGTTAACTGAATTCAATTTATTTGCAAAAATATACTAAAGAATACATTTTCTAAGATATTGGATTAAATATTTTGGAAGGGATACTGGGGGCAACAGTGAATATAAAGATGTATAAGACACTCTACCTGTCCTCAAGGTGTTTAAATCTATATGGAAAGCAGCAGATACACACATACACACACACACACACACACACACACACACACATCCCTATGTGTTTTACTTTGTTTTGTTAATGCTAAGTGCTATGACAGAAAGGCAAAGCATTCTTGTATAGTAGTTCAAATTCAAATGATTGTTTTGGAAGGATTGTTTGAATTGATGTTTTCTGATATCTATATATAGATATCATGTGTCAGAGCTCTCCAGAGAACCAGTGATATGTGTGTGTGTGTATGTGTATACATATCAGATACAAATACACATATATATGGAGATTTATTATGAAGAATTAGTTTCACATAATTATGAAGACTGAGAAATCCCTTGTTCTGCCATCTACAACTTGGAGACCCAGGAAAGCCTGTGGTGTATTTTAGTTCAAGTCCAAAGACCTGAGAACCAGGGAGCCAATAAATCCTAGTCCCAGAGAAGATGAGATGTCCCACCCCAATCAGTAAGGCAGGAAAATAGGGAACAATTCTCCTTCCTCTATCTTTTGTTCTACTCATGCCCTCAACAGATTAGATGATGCCCACTCACACTAGGGAGGACAATCTACTTTAGAGTCCACCCATTCCAATGCTAACCTCATTTGGAAACACTCTCACAGGTACACTTAGAAATAATGTTTAATCTGGGCACCTTTTACCGGTCAAGTTGACACAGAAAATTAAACATCACACCATGTAACAGTGTTTCTGCCTGTTCTGAAGAACTACAATGCATTATTATCTGGTGGGTTCTCTTCTGAAAATCCCAATAGCAAGCCAAAGTGGGTGCTCTGGGAGGGGTCTTCTTTTCTTGCCTCTTTTGTTAAGACCTGACTCAGGTTAGCACTCAGCAGATGTACAGTTTTAACTAGGATGAATTGAGTTGAATTCCAGTTGACTCAGTTTGAACCTTTGCCCTCCATATCTACCCATTTTATTATTGCCCTGCTTGGGTCAAAGCCCACCTCCCTTCTCTCCATCAAGGTTGGAGCTGAGACTATCACTAAAAAGCATATTCTATTGTAAAGGTCTCCAGTATCCTTAGGAGTTGTACTTGGATACTGGGAAAGATCAACTAGAAATTCATTTAGATAGATAGACACGGCATGTTTTAAAATTTCAGAATAAAAATACTTTAGAAACTGGAAAGTTTCAAAATACTTTTAGAAAGCTGTGGCTGCTTCTCAAAGAAATGTCCATTTCTCAGTGGTGCTATTTGACAGTCGTAACCAAGTGCCCCCCAATTAATAACAATGAGTACAAATAACATTTGGCTTTTCTATCCTATAAGCACATCCTATTCTTATTTTGAAATTCAGTTGCTTGGGCTTTGCAATGATTTACCAATTTCATCAGACATTTGGGGTAACTTTAGCTTCCAGCCCATAACTTAGAATATTGTAAAAGGAGAAAGTTAAGATAAACCTAATAGTTTCCATGTAAGTATTTTTGCTGTCTTTAAAGTTAAATTAGTTACTTTTTAATGCACTTTTTCAATTTATAATGCAGGAAAATGCCAATATTACTCAATTATTTTGATCCATTTACATCTTAAACTATGGAAATAATTGTTATGCCACCCCTACTATTCATTTACTCTTAGATTGGTATCCTCTTTGGTTTGGTTTTATTTATGTGTAAATATGCAGAGTTCAAAACTTGTTAGTCGCAACACTAATAATGTTATTTATATACTTCACCTTGTCCATTTAAAATGGATTGTTCTATTTATAGAGTAACAGCCTGTAAAATTGAATTTAAAAATTTAATAGAAAAGACAGTCCTTTTAAAAATTATTATGATAGAAAGATGGGTAATTTTTGTTCATAAATTACTCACAGAGCAACTTTTTAAAAAATCTTGTTTTTAGTTCCAAAACTTTAAAATAGTCTTATTGATTTTTAAAAATAATTATTTATGTAAATAATTCATAGCAGAGTTTTCAGTATTTGAAATATAAATTCTTATAATAGGAATTTTACAAGACCATTAATTTTAGCAGGGCTGGGAAACACAACTATAATTTAGGAGCTATTGTTGATTGTTTCTAGAAATAGATATTGACCCCATTAGTTTTAGTGATAACATTACTAAGCCAAGTATTAATCCAACAATACCAGAATTACTGATTTTAGTCAGCATTTTTATTCAAAACCTTCCTTTAGCACTTAAATTTCACTTAGCTTATCATACATAAATATAAGTGTAAAATTTAAATAAATTATCTTAGAATTCTCATTTTTAAAGTTATTACAAAATTAATGCCTGCAGAAGCTCCAGTGCCTAAAGTCTTTTGTTTGTTACTGTCACTTTAGTATGCATTTTGGCTCTGGTGGAAAAGATGCCACCCTCTCAGACATTGTTTCATTAATCAAGAGGGTATCCTCGGGGTCCAGAGAAGCCTCGTGGCGCAATAATCAATCCCTGAGTCATTTTGTTGTTATGAAATTCTCTCAAGGAGAGGAAGTCATCATCATCAACAATAGCAACAGCAAGAATAGCAGCTAACGTTTACTGGGTCCTCACTATGTGCCAGGTATGATTCCTTGACATGTGTCAACATATTTAGTCCTCACAGCCAATGAAATGGTTTGGAAAATGATTTTGTGAAGTTTGTTAACTGCATTTACAACTGTTAAATATTTTCACATACAGCATGTATGTCTCCATTTGTATTCTTGTTTTGAGACCCATAGATGCTAGGGCAGGGGGTGCTTAATGAAGTCTACTCACAAACAAATCTGCTGTCACCAACAAGAGTATAATTTTTGTTCATTTTGGAGAGGTTAGATTAACACTAATTTTGGAGTTTAAAACCACCTCAGTCCATCAGAGATGTCAGGCTTTGTTGACGATGCATAATTCCACAAGCACCTGATGAAAGAGACAAAGTATCTCAGAGATGGGTCTTAAGGCTGGGTGTCTGGGAGGTAACTAAAAGTGTATATGTGTTGCAAATATTAAGTGGTAAAAGAATAATGTGATGATGGGCTGTTCATATTCAAATCTGAATTTAGCTATTGTTTGGCAACAAATACTTAACCGCCGCCCCAAGAAGAGCCCAAAGAAAAACCTTCCCTTTTTTGCTTATTCAGTTTTTTAATTCTACACTTAAAAGTAGAGACAACAGCAAAATCAATGATATTTTGGGGGTTACTATATAAAACCATTTAAGTTCATTTGACGAACATTCATTAAAGCTCTGGGAACTTAACTCAATGGTAAACTGGTCTTGCTCAACTATTTACTTAAAACTCCTTTGGTGTTTGTCTTGATGATAAATGATTGTCTCCATCTAAGCCTTCTCTTCCCTTATACCTGAATC
Organism: Phocoena sinus; assembly: GCF_008692025.1. Taxonomy (NCBI): domain Eukaryota; kingdom Metazoa; phylum Chordata; class Mammalia; order Artiodactyla; family Phocoenidae; genus Phocoena; species Phocoena sinus. The sequence goes on along the minus strand of NC_045769.1, from coordinate 87,991,901 downwards.
TTAATAAGCACCTTTAAAGATCCTAAGACAGTCAGTCTTTGCTGTAACTATTGCATTTTTTGGAACCCAGAACATTTAAATGTATGGATGAGTTGAGAAGCACTTGTGAACTATTCAGTATTTTGCAATTTTAACACAAATTTCTCAGAATAGAAGCACTAAGTTAGCAGGATAATATTACCAGATGTATTTACTTGGTGCTTCTGAGACTTTGGTATTTTATGGGTTAATAATTAACTTTTGGTAGATGAATGGGCTTCTTTCCAATTTACTGATGGACAACCTGTTAGTTAGGATAACTGCTACCTGCTGTAACAAACAAACTCCACCCTAGATAATTGATCAAATAGAATAGAATGTTACTTTTCACTCTTACAAAGTCCAGCATGGGCATTGCTGATTGCAGGCAGCTTTCCTGTGGGCAGTCAATCAGGGACCCCCAGAGTCTTCCCAGAGGATGGACCCAGCATCTTTAACATGTGGCTTCTAAGGCTCTAGGTACTACATCGCTGGTTTCCAGCCAGTGGGACTCTACATTTAAACACGAGGCCTCTACTTAGAAACCAGAGGGAAATTTAATCGAATACTAAGCTAATGAGAAGGAATTTAATCATAACAAAATAATAGCCCACATTTATTAGCATTCACTATGTTTTGGGCATTGTTCTAAGCACTTTACATATGTTAGTTTAATTAATACTCCAGATGACGCTAAAGGCAATTATTCTTATTTGGCCCAGTTTACAGTTGGGAGACTGAGGCACAGGGAAGGGAGTAAATTCCCCAAAGCTATATGGTAAACATCAATTAGAATCTAAATTCAAATCTAGACAATCTAATTCTATTAGACTATCTTATCTCCCAGGAAAGATAGAAAAATACCATTTGAAAAGAAAGGGGAAAATGGGGAAGAACAGTTTCTTCCTGAAAGAAACTTCCTCTAATTAGACTTTGCTTAGGTTACACCTTAAAATTTTGTACAATTCACTCTCAGCCTGCAGACTTCTGTTCTTTTCTCCACAGGATGTTTTCTACCTTGTGCCTGTCATGTGGGTTCAGCAAAGGACTGAATTTTAAAATGACCTCTAACCTCAAGGAATTTGGATTCTGTTGAGGAGGAAAGAGATTCTAAAATAATAGAAAAGGACAGTCAATATTAAAGGACAAATAAAAGGCAGGCAATAGGATTTCCAGGAAGGGTGGGAATTTTCAAGAAAGAGTTTATGAAGGATGAAGATTTTAACTGGTCCTTAATAAATGGGCAGAATTTCATGAATAGAAAAGTACAGAAGACTTCAAAGGAGAAGGATGATGGGAACAAAGATTTGGGTGGATAAAGGCAGTATTTGTAGCAGCATGGCTGTAATAGAAGGCAATTTTGGGAATTAGTGAGAGTTATATCTTTACCCACTTTTACTTTAGAACTTATTTTTGCATATATTTTTAATTCAATGTAACCATCTGGTAAGACCTGGCACTCGATAATTTGTTGCAGTAGTAGTGTTTATCTAAGGAGCTACGTATGTAGGCACAGGAAAATGAATACTGGGTTCTGGGAACAAAGACTGGTGAGGGATTTCCAAACAAATGCCACCTTCTACTCATTTCAACAAGTGTGAGAGTTAAGGAATGTGCTTCACTGCCATTACATTTCTGGGTCCCCAGAGCTTCTTACAGAGAACCTAACCAAGACCTTGGGGTATTCAGCCTGTCCTGCTTCTAAGTACTTTTAGAGTAACTGACCATTCTTATATACCTGTGTCACTTCTCAACTCTGCTTTCTCATGCAGCGAACACTTCATTCCTCCTTCAAATCAAGGGATGAGCCCCTGGAGGACACTAAGCGAGTTCTGAATTCTCTGAGGAGCCACCTCTGACTATGACTGTTCTTCTTTGTCAATCACAGAGCACTTCCAGTGCCATCATTGCTGTTTTCAATATTATGTTGTTGCTGTAGGCAACATGAAACTGACAAGGGATGGCACGGAGAAGAGCTGAAAGGGCACTTCTGTTTTTTTGATGCATCTGACACCTGTAGTTACAAGAAAGAAAACAGCTTTCTTAAGCATATTGCTGGGTGACGTAGAAGGTGAAAGATGGTTTAGAAATAGCTTTTCAATGCAACAGCACAATAGAATCTAAACTGCTTCTGTGTACTTCCATCCTGAGGGTATCTTCCTAAGTAGAAGCAATATGGTCAGGTAGTTTCCTAGGAGTCTCTGGATAGAGTTAGGCTTCAGTGAAGACCCAGTCTAACCCTTAGAATTTAAGTATGTACTAGTAAAACTATCTTACCAGTACATACTTTTATATATCAGGCTCATTATGATGAGTGCAAGAAGCATGGTGAGAAAAGCTTATCATCAGTCTTACTCACAAGCACTGGAGGAGAAAGAAAGAGAAAATCCTCCTTGTAACCTTTTGCATGTCTCCTAAACCATGGCAAGAAAGAAAAACTATGATTGTTGAAATAGAGGTTTACATCCCAGACTAGGACAAATATTCAGCATAGAGCCTCAACATTTCATTTATATGCATTTAAGTAATAATAATAAATACCAAAAAAGTCCACAACACATAGGACTATAATTGAGGACTAATTAGGTGCCAATTTCTAGACCATATGTTTTGCAATGCAGTATCTCATCTAATTTTAGTGACAAAGGTACTATGCACAATTGTTATCTCCCCTTTACAAATGAGAAAATTAAGGCATGGAGAAATTAAGTAACTATCCAAAGTTGAGCAAGTGATGACACAGGACTTTTTATTCTTCCCCACAGGAGCCCTGCATTTTAGATAGATTTCTCTTTGCATTGTCTCACATAGAATGCATCTTATTTCTACCTTTTACTCTACCACTCCTGTACATTCTTATATAGCTTTGTAGATTACCATTTTTATTCTTAAATTATTGCACTGTGTTCACAGGTATAATTATCTCCAATTGGAGGGGAGTCTCCCATATTCCCTGGCAGATACCTGGTTATTAATTGCTTAAAAATAGATAACTAGGGCTTCCCTGGTGGTGCAGTGGTTGAGAGTCCACCTGCCGATGCAGGGGACACAGGTTCGTGCCCCGGTCTGGGAAGATCCCACGTGCTGCGGAGCGGCTGGGCCCGTGAGCCATGGCCGCTGAGCCTGCGCGTCCGAAGCCTGTGCTCCGCAACGGGAGAGGCCACAACACTGAGAGGCCCACGTACCGCAAAAAAAACAAACAAAAAAAATAGATAACTGGAGTTGATTTGTTCTCTATCACTTCTGGCTATAGATCGTACAATCCACATGTATATTATTATACAGATATTGGTACTTTAGTCTCAGCTATGAATTTCCATGTGGAAGGATTAGTAAAAAGGTAATATTAGGATTCCACCTCAAATGGATGTAATCCCTAGTTAGCATCTTAAAATACGGAAACTCCTTATTATCCCCTTAGCACACCATGGTATTGACAGAACTTTGTTTTACCTTATCATCATAACATCATCTCTGAGAATTTCCACTTGTATCATTACAAGATGATTATGACAGCTTCACTGAGCCTCATGCATGTGAATGGAAAATTAGTGCCATGAAGAAAATTTCTAATAATTATTTTCCAAGACATATTGGTACTATTCAAACTTAAACTCATTAAACTGATTTGAATCTCATTTCAGCAAATCCATACCAAGTGTTATTAAGTTATTCTCATACTACTTTTAGGTAAAGATTTAATCAGAAAATATGTTACTAAAATCCATATGCATAACCTTAATATCATCACATATGTGGCAATGGTATATGTGGATCTCAATACTTCCAAAGTAAGTCTCAAAATAATTATATAGTAAATTAAATTATCAAAATAATCAACAAGTAAATAGTACCCCAGATACTGTGCTAGTTGTTCTACATTCATTATCTTATTTAACTTGCACAACCTCCCCATGAGAATTTTGTCCCCATTTTACAGATGTGGTAATTGAATGCCAAAGATGTTAAGAGACTTGTTCAGAGTCACACATACAGTGTGTGGCAAGAACCATTTTGGGATATGCTTCAAGATTCTAAAGTTCTTACTCTTTTAACTTTCACATGTTAATTCACATTTCTAGTACTGGGTCCTCCTTCCATTGTTTTTTTAACATAAGAAAAAGAAAGCAGCTAATGATGAGTCTTATATAATAAAAAAGAAGTTCTGAGTTTTCATAAGTTCTAGTTCAAGATCTAAAAATTAATAATTTAGGAATAATTAGATTTATTTCCTCAACTTACTCATTATAAGAAATATTTGAACAAATACATATGCAGTAACTAAAATCAATATGCAAAATGCTTTATGCAAGTCTACATAGAGAGGCACAGAGAGAGTAAAATCTCACCGCTCTGAAAAATTTGGAGGGGTAGCTATATGTTCCCAGGGAGAAATCAATCTAGAAAGTCTTCTTTTTTCTCCATCCTATACAATAAAAGCCTATAGAAACCCTTGCAAAGTACTTCCTATCATACACAATTTTATTTAATAGCATTTGATAAGTTAAATATCTTAGATTATAAAGGGAAAATGATTGAATTCTGTGTAGACAAATCAGAAAGCTTATTCTTAAGGGAACAGATGTTGAGCACTTTGGGGCAGAAAATCTGGGAACTTTCTACAGGAGTGTTATTAGCTCAGTACTTACGTTAGAATAAGCCAGACCTGCTTGTGCCATTGTGGCACGTGGAAGCCCATCATTCAGTTTGGTCAATAGATTAAGCACATTGAAAGATTAAAATCAAGTAGAATGGGATCAGATGTGGCCATAGGGAGGCAAAATTAATAGGTAACACTCTATCCTATGTAACCATAAGTTTTTCACACATAGTAACACTAAATAAATTGGATATACTTCATTTTATATATGGGTTCAAATTATGTCTAAGTATTCACTTTGTTACCTGTATAATATTCTCAATGTATAAGTTGGTGTCTCCCTAACTGGTTTAACAAATAGACCCAACATGTGTAATGACTCAACCAAAACAGACAATCTGATGATGAGCTAGAACATAATTACAAACATTCTGAGTTGGGGGTTCTTGAACAGGCAGCTCTCCCCCATCTCCTGTTGGATAGGCAGTGATTCGGGGACCCTAGCCCCTTGCATCTTGTGGTTCTGCTTGCTCATGAGCCTCATTACTGTTGTCCAGAAGGAGAGAGTATAGTTAGGGCACAACAGCTGCTTAAAAGCCTTGTCCCAGAAACTGGACACATCTTATCCTCTTATAGTCCAATGACTAGCACCAATACATGGTCACAACAACTGCAGAGGAGGCTGGGAGATGGAGTACAGTTGTGTACAAGTTGGAAGAGGAGAACACAGCTTTCTCAACTGCATTGTATATTAAATTATTACAGGATCTATATCTAACAGGGAATTACCAAACCAACAAGTGTAGCAACTGCATCATTGTATTGATAGAGTTACTATGTTGATAAACACTTTAAAATATGTACTGAAAGTCTTCTAACACTTGTGCTAATGAGTCAAGCCTCAACATGAACTCTAAGACAACGCCTTTGTTTTTTTACTGTCATTTTTGTTTTCCCCAATTACTTATTTTTGGCTAAATTCTAAATGGGTGAATTTGATGAGGTAAATTTGTTTGTTTGTTTGTTTATTAGATCTTAGATCCTCAAAGGAGAGCTGTTAAATGTTTCCAAAATAATAGGTTCTGAAGATAAAATAACAAAGTCCATTTATCAGCTTTGTCAATTTATCATTTTCCTAAAGATGACAAAAGAGCACTAATTAAAAAAAAAAAGGCAACAGTCAATACATTATGAACACTATCTCCACAGGTAACTATGATGACCTTATAATGGATAAGATATACATATCAATGCTGTTATCTCCTTATAGTATCTTCATTCTTAGAGTTTGACATGTGATATTTTTAAATGCAAAATTGTTTGATAACGAAATTGCTTAATGCTAATTCAGCACCACTTGTGGGTTGAAAATAGTTACAATATTACAATAAATGTGTGAGTTGTTTATGTATACACATGTATGGATATATATACAAATGGAGATAGATAAATAGATAAGTTGATAAATATGAAGTATAAGTATGAAGTTGCTATTTCATACATACATAGATAGATAGATAGAGTGTTCTTTAAAGGTTTTAAATAGTGAATATGGTCCCACTTGGTTTATCCAATCAAGTAGTGACCAAGGTGATTATATATGAAAAATTAGGAGGTTGAGTTTCTAAAATCCAGCCATGTTTACTTTTAGGCTCAGTTACTTACTATAAGCATGACCTTGAGTGAATTTTAATCTCACTTATCTTAGTTTCTTCACCTGCTAAATAGACCTAATGACCTCTCCTACATAGGCATGTTGAAATTTTCACAAGAGATAATGAATGCCAAGTGCTTATACTGTGCATCCTTTGTGTTCCACATCCATTAGTCTCATCCTCATTCCTTTTTAGTGATTCTACATTTAAAATATCACCACCACTGCAATCAGTACCACCACCTTTGCTCTCACAAGACTTTGCTAAAGAGGACCTGTAATGCAAGTGACAATCAGATTTTACTTTTATCCCCGCAAGTTAAAATCTTGTTAAACTTTCACATTAAAAAAACCATAGCAAGGTATAAATAATACTTCTTGCTCTGACTAAAAATAATTCTGACACTTTATATTCTTTTTGAAAATTTCAGTCCAATGTGGTGTGAAATTCTGGGCTGAAAATCTGCATTTCTGGTGAAAATACTTATTTAACTTAGTGGCACAGATAATACGGAAGATGGGAAGAAATTCTGTTTTATGACAAAAGTTCCTTTGGAGAAGAAGGAGATCAGGCATTCTCCAGTACACAGATGACTCTAAAATTTCCCAGGTAGTGAAATACCAACTCTTTCCCAGGTGATAGCTGAATTAGCATGTTATAAAAGCATATGTATTCCTATCATTTTAACTCAGGAGGAATAGTTCTGCCCTTTCACATAAATGACCCTTTTATCAAAGAGAAAATTCTCAACTGAATAAATCATAAGCTTGACCACAAATAAACTCCTGTGGTTTTGTAATCTAACCGTTATTTTGTAATTTGTGAGGCTAAACAAAATGGTTTATATCCTTGAGGATAAACGTAATAAAACTGCTCCTTTCTAAATAAGTATAACATCACAAGGTAAATATGTACATTCACAGGATGGTAAAGTCACTTTCTTATTTCTGGCTTATCCATTTAACCTTTTAAAGCAGATTGAACTAAAAGTATGGTCAGTCTTACAGCAATGCTCACTGAGTTTTATGGATACTTCAGAATCATTATTTAAGTCTTGCTTTAAGCTGTATGAAGTTGCTATTTTTGTAGGTCAAAGATGGTCAAATCTTGATCCTTCTACATCTTTTAAAATGGTATTTCCAAAATCAAAATTGAGTATAATGGTGATGAAATTATAAAATCCAAATAGTTTGAACATATCAAACTTGAGACACAACCAATATATTTTTTTTAATGCTGTTTCAATTGTCAATGAACATTTAGGCAAAAACAGATCTTTAATGTGAAACTGGTAGTAGAATATCAGTGCTTTAGGGAAAACTGGTCCTTCTATACAAATGGAATTTGAGCAACTGTTGTAAACAAATTAAGGGTAATTTAAAATATATAAATATCATTCAGTGCCAAAACTATGTCAATCAAATAAATTCTAGTTGATACTATATTCTTTAAGATATTTTCTAAATAAGTGTATTGTGTATCTTATAAATAATTTATTTCATTATAAAAACAGTTTGTGGAATAGTCTTAGATTAAATTTTTAACCAAGTTTTTTTTTTCAACTTGAAAAAATATTTTTTGCAAACACCTGTTCCCCATCTCTACATTAAGAACAATTAGAACAATCTCAGTAACATTATTGGGCATACTGTGAATTTCTTATATAAAGATGTGCCGCTTTTATTCAAATTAAAATGCTACATTAAGGTAAGAAAATGCCTTGATATACTGACCAAAAATGTGAGAAAGACATAGAAAATCTTTCTAAGATTTATGGGCAAAGATTGAAGAGAATTGTGCTTACTGCAGTTCTCAGATTGGTAGAGATAGAGAGGGGCAAGTCCCTGTATGGAGGAGAGAAAACTACAGAAGTATTCAGATCATGGGGTTATTGGTTAGATCTGTGTTTAATTCTTGGCCCTGCCATTTACTAGCCATTTGATGATTGGCACATTATTTAACCTATATGTATCATCAAGTATATCATCTGATAAATAGGGCTGATAATAATACATAATTACTTATCTCAGGGTGGTTATGGGGATCAAAATAGATAATGCACGTGAATTGCCTTGGACAGTGTCTAGCACCTAGGAAATACTAAAACATATTTGTCCTCATTAGTATTATTTAGGAGAGGGCTTTTAGGGCAAGTGTGACTGATCTGGAGACAGGGAGAAGTGTGCTTGGGTAAAACAAACTCTAGGTCCTGATTCCAGGCCTCCTTGTAATTGACCCACATCTTAGGAGGAGCTTTTATTTTCCTGAGTGGGAGTAAGCCCTGAATAGTCTTTTTCTTCCCACTCTCTCCACCTGTTTTGCTAATATCTCACCAACCTGCTGATCCCTCCTTTAGTTGTCTCTTGCTATTTAGCAAAGTACCACAAACTTGGCAGCTTAAAAAACACACACTTATTATCAGAGTTTCCATAGGTCAGGATCCTGGGCACAGCCTAGCTGGGTCCTCAGGGTATTCATAAGGCTAGTATTGAGATATCTTTTTGCAGTGTCCATTGGGGCTGCAATGTCACCTGAGGCTACACTGGCAGAATTCAGTTCCTTCCTAGGTAACTCATAACATTGCTGTTTGCTTCTTCAAGAGCAGTAGGAGAATATCTTTACTGCTTCCAGTCTTTTTTTTTCAGGGGAAGGGCTGATCATCTTATAAAGGGTAGATTTGATTAGGTCAAGCCCACCCAGTATAATCAGCCTTTGATTAACTCAAATTCAATGGATTTGTGGCCTTAAATACATCTGCAAAATCCTTTCACCTTTGCCATCTGACAAAACCTAACCACAGGAGTGGTATCCCATCACATTCATAGGTCCTGCCCACATTTAAGAGTGAATTATACTGGGCGTTCATACCAGGAGGCTGGAATCTTGGGAACCATATTCGAGTTTTGCCTATCCTACCTCTAAACTATTTTAAATAAATAAAAGGCCTTTCATTTTGTGATTGTGGATGAGATTTAAATGCTAAGGCTCAAGGAAGGTAGCAATATGATATGATAAAGACGCAATTGAAGTATAGTCGGTCAACACATTCTGATCAGAATCTCCTGTTTGATGTTACAAACTGCATGAAGAGGAAAAGGATCCTGGAAGCATCTGAAGGATATTGTCAGTCTGAAAGGAGAGAAAGAAAAACTTTGCCTCTCATCCAAAGACAAATTTTCAGTACTTACTACAAATGTGTTTTGAGTCTATCCAGTTTACCTTCCAATGACTTGGGGCAGAGAGAGTGAGCATGGTGGCATCCTGATTAGGCAGCTAGTGAACAGTCAGATTTACATCACATAATTATAAATATTTTCTTGTTTTTCATGATATAGTAATTCTTATAGTATAATTAGTTCAGATTAAATGAAGCATCACTACATTTATTTATGGTTTCTTTTATTTGTTGAAATGCCTTAATCAGTTTTAGTCTTTCACAAGCATGAAAGTAGCTACACAGTTTTATAATGTTCTTGATGAAAACAGTGTAAGTCAGCACCTTTCCTCAAACAAGTACACTTAAGTAACCTTTAAGAAATGACAGTCAGTTAAAATATACACACTACTATATATAAAATAGATAACCAACCAAGGACCTACTGTATAGCACTGGGAACTATACTCAATATCTTGTAAAGACCTATTATGAAAGACAATGTAAAAAACTAACATACATATATATATATATATATATATATATATATATGTATAACTGAATCACTTTACTGTATACCTGAAACTAAAACAACATTGTAAATCAACTATTTCAATAAAAATTTAAAAATAAAAGAATAAATGAAAAAATCTTCCCCTTAAAAAAAAGACAATATGTAAACTTTGGACCATGGATAAGACTTTTTTATACTATTTTAAAATCTTCAGATGATACGATACACTATACTGTTAGGTCTGTGGTATAGCTGTGGGATAAGGGAGACTTGAGTAAGAAACAGAATGGGGATGAAGTAAGTTATCACTAAGTAGATTCAATAAAAAGTCATACCAGAAATTGAATTAAATCATACCTAAACTTCTACCTTAGAAATTTATTTCATACTCTACTAAAATTTTTCCATTTTTTTAATGCATTAAGTGGACTGACATACAAGTGAAAATAAGCAAGGACTTTGCAGTCAGATCTACAGTGGGATTCTAGTTCTGCCACTAGCTCACTGGATAGTATTAGGCAAGTTACTGACCCCGCTCCAAGCTTCCAGTTCTTCACCTGTAAAACAAGAATAATTGTATCCAGTTTGCAGGATTGAGTTAATGGTAGAAAAAAGAACACAAAAAAGTACACAACAGAGTGCCCAGCAATAGAAGAACTATGGTTAAGTATTACAGTTACAAGTCTTTATACTGCCGTTGACAGGCGAGGTTGTTTTACTTAACAATATGCTAGAAATGGCATTCCTGGAAACCTTTCATGAAATTCTAGGGAATGCAATAGATTCAAAATCATTGAGTAAATCATAGGAGAAGAAAGTGCATGTTAATTATTCAGTTTTAAAACCATTTATAATATTATTATTCTATGACACTATTTAAGTAAACTTCCAGCTTCCCTGGTGGCTCAGTGGTTGAGAGTCCGCCTGCTGATGCAGGGGACACGGGTTTGTGCCCTGGTCCAGGAAGATCCCACATGCCGCGGAGCGGCTGGGCCCGTGAGCCATGGCCGCATAGCCTGTGCGTCCGGAGCCTGTGCTCCGCAACGGGAGAGGCCACAACAGTGAGAGGCCCACGTACCGCAAAAAAAAAAAAAAAAAAAAAGAAGCGTTAAGTAAATTTTCTAGGAAAACAGAGAGTGTATCTACTTAATTAAATAATTTATTCATACTTCCTAACATCTTAAAAAAAAAGAAACTAAATCAGGGTAATGGAAAAGATAAAGAAACAGAGAACATACAAACTAGTATTTTTGCTGCTAGTGAAATTCATATCTGGCTCTGACTTTCCTGGTGGCCAGGGCAAAAAGGAAGAAAATGATACTTTTTAAGAAGTAAAAACTTTTGCTGATCTTTAATCAGCAAATATTTTCTCATACTATTCTTTAAATATGTTACAGCATTGCCAAAAGAATTTTTATTTTTGTAGTTTCTATTAAAGGTCCTTAGTAGAAAATTAAAATATAATATTAAATATGACTCAAGGAAGATTTGCTTAGCTAATGAGATCTAATAAAAGTATCCCTGTGGAATCAACCTTATTCCTTCATGTTCTATCTATATATCTTAAAATGTAATAGCAAATAGCCTATTCAAAGCAGTCAAAGCAAGTTGGAATTTTAGCCAATATATGGGAAAACACCTGCATAATGCAAATCAGCATTGTACAATTACCATTCCCAGTTGTTGACTGCTGAGAGCAGAGGTTTCAGTGTACAAAAGATTGTTCTGGAATCTCAGAGTTAAGAAAACTCAATTTAAACCCAGCCAGGCCAAGGTAAGTATAGGCAAGTCAATTTACTTACTAGGACAATTATTCACCAAACCTTAAGTGAAGGAATTGGACTAGACAAGTGCCAACTTGTTCTAGAACTATGCCCACAACAAGGCCTGACACAGAGTATGCACTCCATAAATTAAAGTTAAGAATGAATCCTGTTCCTCTGTTACAGTAATGATCTGATTTTACCAGTCTGGTGGCTAACAAAGGTTAATTGATGTAAGTACTTGGCATTTCTCAATTAAAAGAGGGCAGATGTTAGCAACAAAAACTACAGGTATATCTCAAGGTTTCTCAAACTAGGCACAATAATATTTTGGACTGGATACTTCTTTGTTGTGGGAGGTTGTCCTGTTCACTGTAGGATATTTAGCAGCATCCCTGGCTTCTGCGCACTAGGTATAAGTAGCCCTGTTCCTCAAGTCGTGGCAACTAAACTGTCTGGAGACATTTAGACCTCATTTGAGAAAAATTGGCATATATGAACAGGTGTATGCATGTGTGTGTGTGTGTGTGTGTGTGTGCAGATAGTGTTGTCTGTCAGATATTATTTACTTTTAATGTACCTTGAATATATGAGATCAATCATTTTCAATTATTAATTTTATGTACTCCAATGACATAATAAATAATTAACACAATTAGCCCAATGGTCTCTTCTTATTTTGAATATAGCATGACTGGAGTCTAAAAGAATCAAGTGTTTTCCAAAATTAAAGCTAATGTACTTCATTCCATTGCTTATGGTTCTTGATGAAATCATGCAAACACAAGCAGTCTGATGTTATTTTTTTGTTTACAGTATTACTGTGTTGTTTTGGTTAACAGAATGAAAAACAGCACTGTAATACTACAAGTAAAAATGTTTTATTCTTAGTTTGTTTCATCAATAAAAGCTGACATTTTTGCAAGAAAGATGTTATACTATTGAAATTAACTCTTAGTCAATTGTAAATAATTGTATTATATCGGTATGTTATCATGAAGATTAGAAATCATTTCCTACAGAATCATGTTTTTGCTTCCTCAGCACTGTTTCAATTGAAAGGAATTTGAATGAAGTGCATCTCATTACTAACATAAAGTAGATGGAGCTTGAATAATTTTTATATTTATTTTCCATGGATGGCTATTACATTTCTTATCCTATCTATCCAAATTTTATAAAATAAATTGTTTTAATCCATTCTTTGGAGAGGAGCAATGAATTTATTTTGCAAAAGCTCTGCATCTGAATATATTGTAATATGCATAAAGCTTTGTTAACACAGTTATTTATATAAAAAGTGTAGCTGCCTTACCTTTTATTTAATTTACATATTTTATTTACTTTCTGACAGGTTCTTCTCCTTGCATTTTTATTTACATACCAAAAATGTCTTTTCAGATAAGTCAACTAAAACTTTAATGTACTGTATAATTTAAAACTCCATAAAATGTTTTATGCATTGTATAGTTTCATATGAATTTTTAACTTGATAGTATAGAATTTTGGAAATATTTCATCAATTCCTCTACAACACCACCATATTTCTTAAATAGGATGAAATAGAGTATTGTCTTTTGTCTGAGATCATGCTTAGAAAGAATTATAAAACTTATGCTAAGTCTGTGTGCTTCAAATAGGAAAGAAATCACCAGATAGTTTAAAGGAGTGTAATTTTTTCTTAAAATATTATTATGAATCTCATAATATGGGCATCTCACATCCTTAAAGAATTTGGTTCTTTTGTTCTAAGCTATACAAAAGGTCATTATTTTTACATTTAAATGTTGGAAACAATACATTTCCCTTATGTGTTTCATCAGCTGAAACAGTGAAGTAATAATGCCAGTGTGTCAAATCAAAGTCCAGTTTTAGAAATATAAACTTAACCCTCACCCTCCCTTCTTCATATTTATCTTTTGTAAGCGTGGTTTGTGTTTGCATAACCCACCATTCATGTTCTTGTGAGCTCATGATATAAATAATTTGAAAAGTTTCATTCAGTTCCCCAAATTATTCTAGTCATTATGGATGATTCATGAGAGGATTAATCTCTTGGATGTGACATAAAACTAGAGAGGAAAGACACTACCTATCATATCATTTGCAGTTAAGAACATGCTGCATATCTTTAAGCTTTACTTAAAGTGCTTATAGTAATTGGGTGTGCATGCCTTCACTCGGTTAAAACCCAAACAGCAATATGGGAGAGTGTGGTTTGTTTTTTAAATGTGCAAGGAAGGAAAATTAGTGAAATCTGTTTAAGTCACAAAACTGCCTCATTCAGGACCCAATTCAGCAGCATGGAAAAAGTAACTCAAGTTAACTGTACTCTTAGCATATGTCTAAGCTCAGAAATTTCAATTCACTTCAGGTTCCTTTCTTTTCCCAAGGATCTGCTTGCAAAGAAAAGAGATCCAAAGATTGTAAACAGGTTCAATAGTTCAGTAGCTCTAAGCTCTCTCAAGGTTTTCAGAATAAAAATATGTCCAGTTAAAGAACAAGTTCCTCGTATTTTGGAACGGGGATACCCATACAAATTGTTTTCTATTTTATTATGGGCCTTTCCTCTTTTCCTGCTCCCTACCCACTACTGCTACCACCAGCACACACAAATACACACATGCATATGGAGTTAAAGGTATAATGTATTTTGATTTTATCCATGCAAGGAAAATTTGGGGGAAGGAGTGAAACTAAGCTAACGAAGAATAGATTTAGGTATTATACAGAGATTGTGGTTTAGTGACCTAAATTGCACCATAATCTTTTAAAGGATTACAGTATTTAGGGAGAAAAAATGATCTCTCTTTCTATAATGGCATCTCTGTATAAGAGGATATTATAGGATATGAGCTGTGTGGTAGCAGCAGATATTTTCTCTATATCTTTCAGCAATTCAAAGTAGTTCTCAGATACATCTGAGAAGTAGCACTGAAGAATTAGTCTTCATTTATAATCAAACATTCTTGAATAACATTTTCTTCCAATTTTTGTTTTAAAGGTCTAACATTTGATCGTATGTTTTCTTTAGTTAACTTTCTATATTATATGGCAATCTCTGCAGTTATTTTTTTCAACGATAAAAAAGAAAAAAAGCATGCTCAAAATGTAGAAGTTATTTTTGCAGTAACGTATGTCATGATTTTTAAACATTCAGGCCTTTAAACTTTTTTTATAGTGTATGTTCTTGCCAATCCCAGCACAGTTCTACAAAGTAAAATATTTGGCAGTGAATTCATATTAACAGATGGAACAAGAAATTAACACGTTTTTGCTTCGCTAATTCACAGTTCTTTTAATACGCTAATTCTAAATCACCTGTTCTGACTTTGACAGGCTACAGACACCTGTTTGGGGTAATATTCCACAGCTAATTATTACATGAGAAATTCAGTTTCCAACAAAAGGGTTTCTGTGTGAAATTGTCATAGTTAAAAAATTAGTAATACCCAATATATACAAGTATATTTCTGATGTCTTAAATACAGTTAATCTACTACTTATCTTTAACTAAAGGATGGTGTATGAAAACTAGAGACTGTCCTCTTAGTGTTTGAATTCTGTCTATCACACTTTACACCATGGTTGCACTGATCAAGTCAGGATGTTCTTCCTAGTAGCAGTGATTTACTGTAATACTGTATTTTAAATGGCAGGAAAAGAGTATAGAATTTTCAAGTGGCTGGAAAAATTCCTAACTGTATGTTAAAAATGACTCAGGAGAGTTAAAAAAAATACTGACAAATGAAAGAGAAAAAAAGAAAAACTTAGCCTGGGTGGTATAGTATATGGAAGACAGACAATAAATAAATAGGAAGTTCACTGAATTACAGTTTGAAGTATGACTGACTCTCATGAAGCACCCAGAGGACCATTGACTGTTTGTCAAAGAAAAGCAAGGTAACGATGCCAGGAATTTTATGGATATAAAGTCAAGTGCCTCCCACCTCTTGTATCTCAACCTCTTAATGGACAAACTACTTCTGTTTTCCACTAAACCTTGATTTTCTTTATTTCTCATACTGTTCTTCATTGTTCCAACAGGGTCATTTCCCTTCTCTCACCTCAGATGATATCCTTTCACAGTAACTCTTTTCATTTCAATTTCCTACAAAACCCTGCTACAGGGGAATGTGGATGCAAAGAATGTGTATGTGTGGCAGGGTAGGTTGGTGGATCAAGAAGCAAAAATCAGAAATGTAAGGTTTTTTCAATGTTTGTAACATAACGACAGATGCTGAGGTAGAGTCTATCTTTAGGTTTGCCAAAGGTTCCATTTTGTGTGTCTGTTTTTTGATTCTCTCTAATTGCTGTTCAGCTTTGTATATGGCTTTGCTAATGTGTCTTCCTTAGCCACATTTGGGAAATGGAGAACTTGTTTCTTTAATTAACCTTTATATCCTAGTACCGTGAGAGCAGAGTTCACCAAGCAGGCGCTCTTGGAACTTTTAAGGTTCATGTGGTTATACTCTGATTTTGAAAAGGTATTGTATAAAGCATATTTTTTAAATGCAATTTTATTTTGCAAGACTCCAGGTGGATGAGGAGAAAGCTCGCTTTTTACATTTAGCCTCCTTATAATTTTGTTGTTTTTCTCCCAATTGCTACTCTAGAAAGCACATGGTCTTTCTCTAAAATCATGCTTTATGACATTGCTATTTGCAGAAATTTAACTGGCAGCCCACCCCAGGAAGATAAAATCCTGTTTCATCCAAGTTTGGTTCCCCTCCTACACCCACACCTGAAACCGTATTTCTGCCAGAGCCTACATTCTGCTAAGGAGGAAACCAATCTTTTATAATACTTTAACATACGTGAATTTTATTTTATTTTTAATTAAAAAATTACATTTCTCATCCAAAAAATGCTAGATGACATTTTAAGCTAGAAAAGAGTTTCCAAATAACTCACCTTTACAATTAACTCTTATCAGAACTAGACAGTTATTTCACTGCACAGAGCATAAGCAAATGGCTGTGATGTACCTTCGAAGTGGAAAGGCCTCCATCACTACTCAAGCTCTTGGCAAAGTTCAGAAGCACATTATCCTACAGGGAGTTGGTCACGTCTCAAAGTTTGGAAGAGAGTTACTGGTACAGAATTGGAATAAAATCAGTTTTTTTTTTCAGCTAATAAGATGCCTCAAGAATAAACCAAACTTCCTGGTCTTTAAGAGAGGGGAAAAAAGATTCTCAGAAGCTTCTCTATAAATCTCTTAAGTTTCCCTGAAAATAGTTACAGAAATACATTGCTACCTCTAAAACAACTTGAATGAATTAGATCTAGATTTTAATGCAAAATATTCAACATTGGGGCTTCCCTGGTGGCACAGTGGTTGAGAGTCCGCCTGCTGATGCAGGGGACACGGGTTTGTGCCCCGGTCCGGGAAGATCCCACATGCCGCGGAGCAGCTAGGCCCGTGAGCCATGGCTGCTGAGCCTGCGCATCCGGAGCCTGTGCTCCGCAACAGGAGAGGCCACAACAGTGAGAGGCCCGCGTACCACAAAAAAAAATTCAACATTTAACATTTAAAGGATAATAACCTTGAAAAATGTGTTTGGGATTTAGATTCAATGTGAAATTCTTAAGAAAATTGTTCAAGGTGATGAATGACATTGCAATGCAGTTCCATTCATCTGTCCTTAGTTAAAACACTTTGACAAGTCAATTAATATGAAAAACTGATATCTCTGATATGTCCTACTTTAACATACATGTGCAATGGGTAAAATAACTATGTCATTTTGCCATGGACTAATACATATGTATATAATTTTATTTGTATGCATGTATATATTTGTATACACACACATACACACATGTACATACACCTACATTTTAGGGAGCTTGTTTAATCCTTCAGAGAGGATTGCAGATTAGAACAGATTAAAGAGTTATTACAGCAACAATTATATTTCACTTAATCACTTTTCTAAGCAAGTAAATGTTCAACATATCAGATACTTAAAGGGAAAACTTTAAGTAACTAACAGATGCCATTAATTTATAGTCACCATTTATGTCCTTATACATATTTTAAATAGTTGCTTATATATATATATATATATGTATATATATATACACACACACACACACACATATCTCAAGGTATTATATTTACTATCTTATTTATAGAATATATTTTAGAAAGAGGTAACCTTCATTTAAAATTTAATTATATTAATATAATTCATCCTAAGTCATTCTATTATGTCATCTATCTTAGAAGCATGATATTATTATTATAACAATAGCTTGTCATTTACTGAGCACCTAATGAGCACCAAATACTCTCCATAAATTATTGCTAATCCTAGGCTTATTGTTCCATTTCACAGAATAGGTAGCTGGAATCTAAAGAGGTTAATAACTTCTCCTCTAGTCTCAGAGCAGTGGCCAAAATAAAATCCCAACCTGGAACTCTGTAATTGCAAACCCATTTTTTTTCTCACCACTTGATACTGGTGATCAACATTTGAGTATCTAGATATGTAGAGTTCAGGTTTAGCAGCAACTGTCATCAAAAACCAAAAAGGTACACAGACTGTGATAGAATCAAATGAACTGTCTAAATAAGAACTTAAAACTAATCTGCATAAAATAACCAAATGAGCAAATCACTTTGCCTTAGTAATCTGCAGGGATGTTTATTTATTCCTGGAAATATTGAAGTCTACCAGATCATGATGTCAACTATCTTATATTTTAAAAATTCAGTTTCCATGCTGTTTACAAACTATTCACTGACATTGCCTCTGCCTTCAAGGAGTATACAATTTAGTAAATTACAAAGTTCATAACTTGATTTTTTTAGCTTTACAATGCTGCTTTATATCTCTGTAAAATAATATATTTTTATCAGCAAATTTTCTTTAGATGTGTTGTCACTTTAAAGGGTTTTCTTTTAATTTTTATTCTAAAATATATTTGGCAAATATGCTGGCCTGTTTAATTATGACCCATGAATAGATTGTAATATTCCTGTGTCAAAGACCACATAAGTCTTATTTTCTAGACTTTATCACAGTCATAGGTATTATAGTGAAAGTTTAATAACTCAGTGTTAAATGATTAAATGGATGGATGGATGGAAAATGTATTCATGTAAATTCTGGCAGATAATTGTATGGCAGTGAAAGTGAGGAGAAAAAGAATACACACATAGAAACACACATAGTTGTAATCCAGATGAGAAAAACTGAAGAGCTGAATGACTTCATTTAGCAAACCTTTATTGAATATCATGCACTGAGTTAAACATGAAGATATGATGTTGATGGAAATTAATAGTAGCTAGCCACATGGAGTTTGCTTGCCAATGGGAAAGGTACAAAAATACATTAATAAATGAACATAGTCAATAAGATAATTGCTTAATCTGATTATTGCTATAAAGGTAAAATATGCATGATGACACAAACTCACTCAGGGGATCTCTTTAGAAAGCAGAGACAGGGAAAACTCAGAGGAAGACTTTTGAGTTGGGATTAAGCAATGTGAAAGAGGAGGAAAAGAGCAGTCTCCTGAGAGTAGGTGGAAAATTCCTGATTGTTAGCAATGAGGACCAAGAGAAGGGAGTCATGCATCCTTTAACAGAGTCAGTAGCTGCTCATCATGACACACTCTTTGTCTTCCTTACTTAAATATACATGTGGCTCCGAAACACAGCTAAACATAAGAATTTCTGGGGTAATTTTAAAAAATCTAGATACCAGGACACTTACTGTATTGTCAAGTGGTAGGACACACTTTCTGTATATTATAAAAGCTTCCCAGGTGCTTCTGTACAGGATAGAAAACAACAGCAGCAACACTACGCTCATCTTGTGGTTTCTACTAACTACAAACCACGGTTACAGAATAATACTAACAAACATTATAGAAATAAACACCAAAAAAGGACCACTGAAATCTATTCTGTTCAATACTTGTAACCCAGAAAATGACCACAGTCATGTTATACATACCTGCATCACCTTAATCCCCTAAGAAATAAATATATATTAAACATTTGTTTGTATGTATCAAGTAATTTTCAACTCAAATTGACCCAAATAGGGTATGATTTAATGAAAATTCTAACCAATAGCCTTTCTTCCTAATTTAGTTAGTCAATCAATTAACCAATAAATCCATTCACCAATCATCTGATAAATGTGGTCCTCAAACAGGCAGCATTGGGGTGTTCCAGAACTTGTTACAAACACAGAATTCTAGGCCACCCCACACCTAATCAATCAGAGTCTATATTCTGACAAGTTTCTCAGGTGATTTGAATGCACAATAAAATTTGGGAGCTTCTTGAACACTAGTTGTATGCCCAATCCCAAAATATGTGCTAGAGTACACAGAGGCAATACAAGTTTACCAGGAGTTAACTTTTTCCAGCAGAATCTAACTAGTTGAAACTGGGAAGAAAATACCAGTTTTTGGCAACATTGATTTGAATATGCATTTGAGTCAAATTCCTAAGTAAGTTACTGACCCTGATCCATGACATGAGATTCTCTGATCAGTTCTGTTTCTAAATATGTAAACTCGCTGTACATATAATACAATCAGTCCATCAACCTTCAATATACAGTCCAAATTCCACCATTATTTTCAGTCTAGATTATAGTAAATCACTTCCCGATTGTGTCCCTGCTTCCTATATTCCTATTATAGTGTATTTTCCAATAAGTTGTTAAACTCAGTGACTTTTTAAAGACCTTGGGTTTATTGTTCTCCTCCCAAATTGATCTTACATAATTACAGCATATATACTTCCCGTGTCTGCTCATATGGTAACACCTCAAATAAAATTTTCCTGAACACTTCAGTTAAACTAGACTCCTCATCTCTCTCTTTCTCTCAATCTCTCTCTGTCTCTGTCTCTGGCTTTGTCTCTCTCTCTCTCTCCCTCCCCCACCCCTGACTCTATCTTACATTTTTCTTTATTGTCCTTATAACTCTCTGTAAGCACATTATATCATATTATTATATCATATTATCAACTAGTGTCTTCACACCAAAGTACAAGATCCAGAAGGCAGGGACTTTGTCTTTCTCTTCCACCAGTGCCTGGTAGAGTACCATATAAATAACAGAGGCTGAAGAAATAATTCTTGAGTGAATGTTGAATGAAATTAGCATTCGAGGATGTCCACAGTGTGTGAGGCTATATAATTATCAGAAATACTTATTGAGCACCTAATATTTGTCACTGTGGTAGACTCTAGAGAATGGCATGCAAAAATATATACCTTCTGAAGACATAATGCAATTGAGTAATGAATGAAAATAGGGAGGCCTGTAGTACACAAAATAAGTGTTTCATGAGTTAAAAGGTAAGCTCAGTGGCGGAATGTGGAAGAAAGAAGACCATTTTGATAAGCAGGTAATATGGTGATGGCATTTTCAGAAGCATAAATGGCAAGCTTTAGAGTTAAGATATGTATGGAATATTATTCATGAAACTGTGAAAGTACCTGTGGAACCCACAGTTAGTTACAAAGATAACCAGTGACCAGCTAATGGTGGCTTTATCTCTGAAAGTAAGGAATTTGTACTTTATTCTATAGACAGGTTTTTTGAGAAAATAGTCATGTGTTCAGAATGATGGTTTTGGAATATTCATGCAAAGGCAGTGTGCAGGATGAACTGGATTGGGAAGAGGCTGTACAGAGATATGGTTGGCTAAGAGATTCCCAATTGTACATGGAAAGTAGCCTAGGTTAAGAGGTGACATTGTTAATACAATGTATTAAATGAGCTAATAATACATAAATGTTAGAAGAGCACATAGCAAGGAAAAATACTACATGAGCAATTGCTATCATCTTGTTCATCACTATTATGGCACATAAAAACACCAAAGAACATTCGCACAATAGGAGCTATGAGGGTACTAATATAAGCTGTGTAGAAAAAAATTCTTCCAGAGATAAGGATATTATCATTTTCTAGTGATTTAAGACTCAAATCATTGGGCTACATTTTAGTGCAGCAGTTCTTACCATTACAAATCTTAAAAAAGGAATTTATTCTCATCTTCTCAGAAAAAACCATAGCCTTGCTTCTTTCAAATAGTCAACGCAAGAGACAAGAGTTTTTCCTCGATTCCAAAGTGCCTTTTATTTGTTTGCCAAATAGGAAACCCCTCATACACACAAATCTTTTGTATTTCATTGTTTCCACTTTCTAAACAACAGTTTTCTTAACCAAGAATGAGAATATTAAAATTGACCTGAAAGATTGTGATGAGGGTGTGAATGACAAAGTATAAGTTAAGACTCAGTCTTCATGCCGGAGTGGGACCTTAATATAAATATCTGTTGTCCTTTCTTTCCCACCAGAATCAAGTAGAGTGCCTTGACAATGTTAATGCTCAATAGTTGCTTATCAAATCAGTGAGTGTTGCTTAATTTGCGCTTACTAAGCACTTCACTTTTAAATCATTGACCAATACACTTTCAAATGTTCATGTTCAGAAAACCTGCATAGAAATATCTTTTAGTGTTGAACCTCAGCTGTAAACTTGACTTTTCTCTCAGTCTCTTCTAATCCACAACTTTCTCTTTCTTTATATGTGTATCGTTACCTGTTCTCCCCACAGTATGTATCCTAATACTATATCTCATATCCTGGCCCAATATTTGTTTATTTGCCATGATATATTTTTGATACTTTTAGATTGATTTCTCTTATTTCCATTTTTGTCCCTTTCACTCCCTTCTTGTGTTTCCCAGTGTATTTTTTTAATTAGGTCCCATTTTGTTTTAAAATTATATTTTAAAAATATATTTATAAAAATATAAATTCCTGTCCCCCTATTCTGTGTATCCTAAACCATTACTCTCTTCTATATATACTTCTTTCCTCCCTCTTTTTTTATTTATTTATTTATTTATTTATTTATTTATTTATGGCTCTGTTGGGTCTTCGTTTCTGTGCGTGGGCTTTCTCTAGTTGCAGTGAGCGGGGGCCACTCTTCATTGGCCCGCAGTGCGTGGACATCTCACTGTCGCGGCCTCTCTTGTTGCGGAGCACAAGCTCCAGATGCGCAGGCTCAGTAGTTGTGGCTCACAGGCCTAGTTGGTCTGCGGCATGTGGGATCTTCCCAGATCAGGGCTCGAACCCGTGTCCCCTGCATTGGCAGGCAGACTCTCAACCACTGAGCCACCAGGGAAGCCCTTTCCTCCCTCTTTTATGAAACTTTTTCCCAGTCTGGAAACTTATTTCCATCTCTTTGCACATTTTGTCTGTTGCCCAAGGTATTATATTCCTAATTGGATTAGAAAACTCATCCTTATAGGACCTTTTATGTGTTCTGTGCACTCACGGCTTTCTGTAAACAAAAATAATAAATAACAGGTCGGTAGCTAAATATATAACCCACTGGGAATCAATTATTTCAAAGAGGAAGGAAAAGGCTATGTCAGAAACACTTTACATAGGTTATACTGAGTTCAGTAGAAAAGTAAATGGTGTTCAGCTGTCACTTTTAATAGACTAAATCCTGCTATTGATTAGCCAATAAAAAGTAAACATTTTAAACTTATCTCAATTTTTTTTCAGAAATGTATTATAATAAATGTTATTATAAATGTGTGTTTTTATAGCACCAAACATGAAATCTCTCTTCTGTCTCATCTTTACCCCTTCTTAGTAGATAGAGAGACAGATGGACCCAGTGAAGGATAATTAAAACTGTGTGGGCAATAACCAAAACTTAGATGTTTCTAATATAAAATACAAAACCTGGTTAGGATTCTTTAACTTTAGCAATTCCCTCTTCCCATATACTACCTCCTACCAGAAAAAAGGAGGGGCCAGGATGCTGGTGGACTGGAGCTGGCTGCAGAACTGACCATGTACAGCTCTTCCCAACTCTGCATTCTGAGATATCACTTTGTTAGCTTGAAATGGGCAGTGGGAGTATTCCCACTAGGAAAATCAGTGAATGCTACAAATAAAGACTTTTCCCCAGAGCCTCCGATATACGTTTTTTTTTGACCCCGCCACTCCACTTGTGGGATCTTAGTTCCCCGACCAGAGATTGAACCCATGCCCTCAGCAGTGAAAGCACGGAGTCCTAACCACTGGAACGCCAGGGAATCCCCTATGATAAACATATACTAGCACAGCACTGGGGAAGGGCCTGAAAATCTGTAGCAAAGATATGCTGGAAGTCACTTGACTTCCAGCATGGAAGGTAATCCCTGAGAGGGAGCAATAGGAAGTAAGGAAGACCGTAGAATCTGACTGGGCTGAGCGGAAGCAGGGGATTCAGAGATGAATCAACAAGATGCTATTCTGGGAGAAAATATCAGAGCAAAGAGTTAAAGGGGAGACTAGGCAAGGAAAACTGGGGACTATCTCTGAGCAAAAAAAAAAGAGTTGTGCATACTTTGTATTGGACAGTTGCAGTCTTTTGGGGGGAATGGGGAGTTGTGCACTTAAGTGAATGGAATGAGACTTTAAACAGAAAGGGATTTCTGAAGTCATAATACAACAGAGGAAGCAAACTCCTGACAAGTAACAGATTTACCTGGTGAGAGGAGCTTGCTGTATGTGGGTGCAGCACCAGCTCCCATATAAGACCTTTGCACGGAGCTCAATAGCCTCCACTCCCTGTAGGAGGAAGCCACAGCCAGAAACTTGGATTGACAATGGATAGCCTGGGTTGCTGGATGCCTCGCTTGGCTCTGGGGGTCCCATTACCATTTTCCTAGAGAAGGACAAAGTCTCAGAAGGAAGATCTTGTGTACTTAGATAAGAGGGAAAAAAGCCTCGAAGCATCCAAACCAGGATGCTGAGGTTTATGCAAAATGTATAAATGCATGTTTAGTTTAAGTGCCTCAGTCCAACATTAATTCATGGGAAGTATAGATACGGCCCTTTAGGTTGCAAGTGACAAAAACTCAACTCAAACTTGTGTAAGCAAAGAAGGAATGGACTGCTTTGTCCCTCTCCTCTTTTGTTGTCTGTGGGTTTTTATTTCTAAATAGATTTTCTCTTATAGAGGTTTCACACTGATGTGCACCTCAGCACACAGGCAATTAGCATAGGAGAGATTGCCTGTTTCCCCTAACTTCTGGCATAAAAGTCCTGAGAAGACTTCTCAATGGCCTGGCTGTGTCATGATGTGCCTTTCCCTGAACCACTAACTATAGGCAGAGAAATGAAATTTTCTGCTGACCTGGGCTCGGTGCCCATATATGGAAAAGGGCTCAGCTCCCATGGGCTGAGAGGGGGAAGGGTATTTTCCCCAAAGGAAGAGGTGTAGATTGGACATAGAGAGACATGCACTATAGTTGTCTTCTTATTAGGGTTACAGTGAACTTACTGGTATCTTCTAAAAGTACGTAGAAGCTTAATCACTCTATTTAGGACATTGTTTCTTTTCTAGCTAAGATTTATATGCTCATTTTCAATTTCCCTAAACTCTACACCTTCTAAAATTTTGTTCTCCTGCATGTGTGCACTGCACTTTATTTCTACCGTGTTATTGGTCTAATCCCAAAAGGCTGCTCAACCCTCTGTGCCATGCCCCCCCTCCTTTTGGCTTCCAGATCTGTACCAGGGTTGGGCTCTCTCTGATGGTTGGTCTCCTATGCTATTTTTTTTTTTTTCTGTCAGACTGAGTGAGGCACTTAGGAGAGGCTATGTTGCTTCAGCCAAGAAAATCCATTGTTCAAGTGACAAGGGACTGCTTTATTAGCAGAGAGAAGCTAATAAATTAACTACCTAAGATATTATTTTCATTCATAAATTTGATCAATCAAAGATGAGGTTATGTGCTCTGTAACTCTCCATAGCCCACTCTTGTAACTTGTAAAATGAATAGTGCAGAATTGATGGAATAGTGATTTAATCTAAAAATGCAGTTATGAACTTCCTACTAAACAACACAATAATACAATAATATGATAGTAATATTATTACTATTATTGAATAATAGTAAATAATTACAAAAGTAAATATTTTCATTTAGAATTTTGAAGATCAAAAATGTTTTGCAACTTTCCCATTTTAAACTTAAAGTTACCTAATGGGAAAAACGGAAGGTCAGTATTACTATGGACAGAATAACCCAAGGCCTAAACTAATTATTGCTGTCACTGAATTTTTTCTTTACTTTCTGTCTGTGCTTCCCAATGCTTGTATGTGGTACTGGAATAGAGGAGAAGGAGGAATTCATTTGTGAAATGTTTGTTCTGATAACTGGAAGAATGGCTAAGGAGAGGGTTTTATGTCATTATAAGTAAACAACATATTTCCATTCGCAATTATATGAATTTAATTCCTTATCTTTTAATGTTTATACCTGTAGTTATTAGTCAACTTAATCTCTCTTAGACTAATGGAAATCAGTTGACTTTGGAAATAATATATTTTTTTTTTTTTTTTAATTTATTTTATTTATTTTTACTTTTTTGGTTGCACTGGGTCTTTGTTGCAGCGCACGGGCTTTCTCCAGTTGCAGCAAGCGGGGGCCACTCCCCGCTGCGGTGCGCGGGCCTCCCATTGAGGCGGCCTCTGCTGCGGAGCACGGGCTCTAGGCGCGCGGGCTCAGTAGTTGTGGCTCACAGGCCCAACTGCTCCGCGGCATGTGGCATCCTCCCAGACCAGGGCTCGAACCCGTGTCCCCCTCACCGGCAGGCGGACTCCCAACCACTGCGCCACCAGGGAAGCCCTGGAAATAATATTTGCTGCCATACGAGTAAAGGATGGTACCCACCTGCTCTTCCCCTGACTGTGCCTCCTAGTTTGCCTGGGACTCTCCTGGTTGATGCTTGTTTTTTCAGTATATTTTTAATTGTGCCTCCTTGCATGCTATAGAAGTATTTTAGTTCAAAGAATGTAGATAGGCTAAGTTTGTGTTACACATGAGAATTATTTTTGCTTTGAAATGACAGGCTGTTCACCAGAAACATTGGAATTGGTTAATGAAGGGGTCATAAAAACAGCTTTCTTCAGAAATCTTTAACATTGATGAAGTTAGATATGTGCATCACCCTGAGACAGCTAAGGAAAAGTCTATGAATGTAGGAATTGACTAGTATTTGATGATGGCTCTTGCTCAGCATGCAAACCTGCAAACATCTTAGAAAGGAATGAAATGTCCATGAGTGTGAGAAAATCTATATTAAGATTGGAAATCAGTCTTATCTCAGAAATGAGTCACTGTTTTCATTCTGTTTTATTATAATTTTATAGTTTAAAAAATTCAGGATCGGCAGATGATGCATCATAGATCAATAAATTTCAAGTCTTAGGATTTCCTTAAAAGGTTTTATAATTTCCTTTGGAAAGACTGTATGAAGAGATACAAGCATGGAGGAGAGGCCAAGGCCATGTGCTATGTCATCACATGCACCTGGGGTTCAAATCACAGCTCTACCGCTTATTAGTTTGGTCTGTGGTTCTTTGCTTTTAAATTGCATTATTAACACCATGTATGCAAAAACACACCCACACATAAAATTACAGGGAGAACACAGATTAGCATTTGATCACTGCTTTCCTTAGTTATAACATCTACTAACGCTAATATTTGTCTTGTATTTTGTTTTCCTAGCATCTTTTTTTCTTTCTTGGAATTATAACACAACCTGCATGGACTGGAAAAATAGTCTGTGGCTTTCTTTCAGTGTTTACATACTTAATTCCAGAGGTGAATTACCTGCTAAAATGATTTATGTTTGTCCTTGATGGACTGCCACCAATGTAGAAAGTCTGAGGTACTCTTCATGGCAGAAATACTACTTTGTAACCTAATACTTATTTGTTTTGCTTTTTAATGAGGAAATGCAGGGAGAGTAAAACTGTTAGTTCAGGTTTAAACATTCACTTGTGCTTTCTTTTCTGTACTGTACAAGCTTAGCTGAGAAAAACCTATACATTTTGGTTTCGAAACGATAATCTTACATTCAGTATGTGTGCTGGTCCATTGTGTAAAAATGAATTTTTAAGCAATTTAGCATTTCATCAAAGTAACAGGGCACTTGATTTTCATTCATCCATATGAAAACAATTAGAAAAAAGTGCCACTTATCTTAAATAGTATTTGTCAGATTTTCTTCATCAAACTTGGTAAATACAGATCTCTTGACATTTTGATGAATTTTCATCACTCTGTGGTAAACCTAAGTGACTAGGCTGTGGCCCGTGAACAGCTTTTGTTTCTATGTGACATTAAAATGTATTTTTTTTAAAAAACATGATTATAATGAATATTCAAAATTAGATTCATTCTCCAGCATGTGCACAATAGGTTAGAAGTCGTGACTGAAGAACACTTACTAGTCAATCTCAAGGCTTTATTATTTCTTATGAATCTCATCTTTTCACATTGTTCAGAGATATGACTATCAAAGAGGAAAGCCAGCTAAATATATACCAGTTTCAGTTTACCTAGACAACTTTGAAAATTCATTTCACATGTAGTTAAGTGAAAAGTTGGTGTATCTCCCTAACTGTATATTGTCTCGACTCAAAATTTCTTGGACCGTATGTTCAAGACAGCTTGAAACAGACATTATAAATGAAGAATAATCAGTTACAATAGTTCAGAGCATTTTCTTCAAATACTCTTCAATTTCTGGTTCCAGCAGAATTTTATTTACTCAAATATAAATCTTTTTTTTTAATACTCTAGAGCCTCATCCTCAACAAAACACCTCATTTTAGTACAATTGTTTTTATATCCTGTCACAGGGTGATGATGATAAATGGAAAATGATTAAGTATATTGTTTGTCAGATTTCTTCTTTCACAATTCAATAAATATTCCCAGAGTCCTCCCATGTCACCTTACTTACATGATTATGAAGTAGAAGATATGTTTGAAATCCAAGGTTGAAATCTAGTTTTTTATTTTGGTGGTTCTTCTTTACCAAAAATATATAATATGAATTAAAACTTTGGATGCTTACAAGCCAAGTTAATCACTTAGAGACATTAAATCCTTTATTTGGAGACCTTGAGCTGTGTATACTTACATAAGAAAAAAGCACTTTGAGTTTCTAATTCAGTGGGAGGCATAGCTGTAATACAGTGCTTTCTTTCATTTTAGACACGCTTTTAATATTTAAATCACTGGTTTCCAAATACAGTGCACTTATTCAATAAAATTTATTACATCTACTGTTACTTAAACATCAAAAACAATCACTAACAAGAATGGTGACAAATGAAAAAGAAAACAAAAGCAAATCCCTTTCCTAAATATCATCCATACTGACCTTCATGTTTCCTGAAATTTCCACCTTTTTTTTTTTTTTTTACTTTCATGGTATTAAATTATAAAAGTTGTCAGTCAAAAAGCTAATTTTATTATTTATTTGTTTATTTCTAACTTCCTTGTTTCAGAATGGTCTTGAAGTTGCTTATACATTTATTATATCAAATACAGTAAGGCAATAAATCAGAGATATTTAACTAATGAGAGAACATCACTGGGGAACTTATGACATGAGTGGCCTACATTTTTTTGGCACTTTACAGTTTTTAAAGTCCTTTTCTCTTTTAATATTTTTTGTTTCTGTATTCTTTCTGTGATCCTATGAGTAAGCAATCCAGATATTTGATTTTCTCTTCTCTAACACCTATGAAGTAAGCATTTTTACTTCCATTTTTATAAGTGAGGGAAATGGAAGTTCAGAGAGTTCAAATACCTTACCTAAAGCCACACAGCTATGCATTGACAGACTAGAATTCAAACTCTTATCTGCCTGGCTTTACACTACACTGTTAAGAAAGAATGTTAAACAGCTGTATAAACTGAACCTCTCTTCTCTGTCTGTTCACCCAGACCTTTCTTATCTTTTAGAATCCAGCCTAAATCTCTTCTTTAGTGGGGCTTTTCTCAACAGTTAGAGCTCATTTCAAATGAGCTCTAATCAATTTCCTGAGTTATTGTACATGCCATTCATTTTGACTTTTAATCATAGATTATTTTCCAATATTATTCATGAGTGTATGCATTCCTGACTTCTCTCCCCTATAGTATTTAAATGAAAGCAACTTATCAATGTGTTTTGTACAATTATTTGCTCTAAGTTTGCCCATGATTGCTGAATAATACAAACTTGTCCTCACCAATGTTTAAGGAGTAGCTTTACCATGCTCAGTAAGGTATGATAGGCAGATTCAAAGAGGGCCCCATGATCTTTGCCACTGATATTACACCCATGATAGGTTACATTATAGGGCAAAGATGATGATGTCACTACCTCGATTTGGTTATGTTTTATGGTAATGGTGAACAGATTGTGCAGATATAATTAAGGTCTTGAAGCAGTTGACTTTAAATTAATCAAAAGGAGATTATCCTGGGTGGACCTCATTTAATGAGGTGAGCCCTCTAAAAGAGGTTTTACATGTCAGTGATAATCTCCAACTAGCCTTGCAGAAGTACACAGCCATGCGGTGAATTGTGTATGGGGAGGAGCCGTCTCTAGGAGCTAGGGGCCTTAGCCCAACAGCCATAAGAAAGTGAATTCTGCCAACCACAACATGAGCTTGAAAGAGGACTCCTTAGCCTCAGAAGAGATAGCAACCCCATCTGACACCTAGATTAGAACCTGTGCAGTCCTGAAGAGATGACTCAGCCAGCTTGTGTCTGAACTCCTGACCCATGGGAACTGTGAAATAAGAAATGTATATTGTTTTGAACTGCTAAGTTGGTGCCAGTTTGTTACAGTGTCATAGAAAATAAACATATTTTTACTAAAATAAGTACTAATACTAATACATAAAGTAATGTCTCGTATACTATAAAACTTGTCAACTATATATGTTATGTATATCCACATGTATATCTTACACTGATTATTTATTTACACATGCACACAACACATGCCTAATTTAGCAGCAGCATCTCTATCTTAAAGTTTTAATGACAGAACTTTCACCAAAGTTGTGGAACCACTCTACAAAATTATGAGAGAACATATTTTAAAGGAAACTGCTTGGTGTTTAAGAATGATTCCAGGAGGAAAAAAAAGAAAGTTGACATTAAACTTTGAAGTTGAGTGTCTATTTGTCAACAGTAGAAGAGAAGAGTTTAAGTAAAATTTGGCCTACAAGATCTATAAAGTATAAATAATGTAATACAATGTTAATATTTCAGTGCCCCTGCCTAAGAGATTTTTATAGATATATTTTTCTTCTATGCTACCATTTCCCATCAAATTTTAGCATATAAATAAATTTGCATAATAGAAATAAACTCTCAAGAAGCACTGTATAAGACAAATATATGACATATCCATGGTCATATGTGTGTTAAATTTATGAGTATTTCATAAGTAGCCATGTATGATTCCTAAGTCTCTATCACTTTAGTTGAATAAAGTTTCTTTTTCAGGATCTTGGTGATATTGTATGAGGGCAAAGAAACCTAGTGATTCAGGCCTTCAGAGTTTTGAAGTAGCATATGCACAAAATTGCTACACTGTGTATGCAATTTCAACATATCACTCAAATAGAATTATGATTTTTTTCTAATTTCACTTTGTCCTCAAGGTTTCATTTCTCCATCAGTGATATATTGGAAAACTCCTCTAGGCAATAAATAAACACAGGATGAGTTGTAATTTTCTATTTCTAAAGTAATATGTTTGGTAACTGTCAATGTCCCCAGATCAATTTGGATGTCCATAAAGAAAGTATTTATTTTGCACATTAAAGATAAGTAGCCTAAGTTGTATACATACTCTTTTAAGTTTTTTTATGAGGATGTTCAAGTAACTATTGCTAACCTATGTCACTTTCTCCCTAAAAATATCATTTCTTTGGTTTGAGTTGAATTTGATGTCCTCATTCTGTCCTTAATTAGATATGGATCTTTGAGTTTATCATTTATTTCTGCTCAATAAGGACAGAAATTATATCTGTAGGAGAGGCTGCTAGGAGGATCAGATGTATATGAAGTTTTGCTAACTATGAACCCAGTCATAAGCCAGAGTTGTTTGTCTTTTACATGATTCCAGTACATAACAAACATTTTTCCCCTGAGAATTACATGTTAGCAATATGTTTTTTCATTATGTTCTATTTTTTTTTTAATGCAGAAGGCTTTTAAAAAATATTTTATTTATTTATTTATTTATTTGGCTGTGCCGGGTCTTAGTTGCAGTACGCAGGATCTCCATTATGGCAAGCGGGATCTACTTCCCTGGCCAGGGATAGAACCCGGGCCCCCTGCATTGGGAGTGTGGAATCTTAACCACTGGACACTCGGGGAAGTCCCCATTATGTTCTATTTTTGTAACTATTGTGCACTGATTACCTTTAAGATCCCTTGGTAAAAGCTCCTCCCCTCCCGCCCCCACCCCCCTTTTCTTCCCAACCTTCCTCTTTTGTAAAAGGAACCATACCTTCTTGAGGCCACTAGGGTACCATGGGCCTATTTATCTCTTTTCTGGAACTTAACTATAAATATCTCTTTGCGTGTCTCCTCTGCTAGACTATCAACTCCTCAGAACAGGAGCAGTGTCTTGTGCGTTATTTGTTTTGTCAAAATCAAGCAGAGTGCATAATGCATAGTAATCACTTAATAAAATGGTTTTGATTTTTCCTTTAATAAAATAATATATGAAAAAATGAAGAAATAGTGAAAGTCTAAGCAAGGATTACATAGACTAGTCACCCTTCAGTCATCAAGCTAAACTTTCTGAGGAATACTGTTGATACTAAAACAACAACAACAAATACCCTTAAGAAGTACATGAGGAAAGAGCTTGAAATGTGTAGCCACTTTAGAAAGGCTAAGACCATCTTTTGGAGTAAAAAGGGAGATGACTGGGTATCTTGACAGTAGAGGAAGGGTTAATATCATTTCTTAAATCTAACCTCAAGTTTAAATTGTGATTCTAATGTTAATCATTATATGACATAAGCTTCACATCTCGTAAATTCAGTCAGCCTGTTTCCATTATCGAGAGCCATGTTAAATACAGAACAGTTTCACAAAGCATACATTTCTAGAAAGTCCTTTCTGTACTTTTTCCAAATTATGTTTCTTGTCGTACAAGCTACCTTTCATGAGCTGTCTGCCACGAAGCCCTAAGAATAATAATGCAGATGTTTGAGTCAATAAATGGTCCACTTCTCTTTCAGACAACCTAGTGTATAAATAGAAAATACCCCTCCCCTTCCTTTACATATACCATGCGTAGATCACAATATCAATTCAAACAAAGAAATGGATGTTCTAGGAACTGGGCGTACAAATACATTATTTCTTCTCTTTGAAATGAGTGAAGGAAAGGGAACTAATAATAATGTGACATTGTTGTCTACTCACTAACGACAGCCTGGAATAAATAAAAAAGTCTTCCTTTGGTTGTCCTGATGGTGAGATATAACTGCCTTTCATAATGCTAGAGGTACAGATGTCCTCATATTTTAAAAATGTTTGATAAGATCCTTATCTGTCATATATTTCAGTTGAGGCATTTTATGCTTTGTATTGTATCTAATAGGCCTATTCACAAATGAAGAGTATATGAGGGAAAAGATGAACATCACTTCATAACAAGACATTGCGATAAACTCTCCTAAATTATGAAAGCTTCCAAATGCATATGGCCTTTTTATTCATGGCTTTTTCTATTCACATAACAAAGTGCTTCAAGTGGCTTTGATGACATACTTATGAATTCATAAAAGTGTTTTTCATAATGTGCTCACCTTTGGTGCTGAGAGGTTATGCAGATTGCTTTTATTTGCTTGGCTGGAAAAGAGGAGCTAAGAGTGTGTTGCAGATACATCACACTTTAGAACAATTTCTTACATTGTCTGTAGCTACTTTTCACAAACTTGCCGGAACTCTCTACCCAAACTTCAGGCAATGATAAGAATAAATGTCAAATATTATTAGTTCTGGAGTATAACTACTAATTTTGGTTTCGACTGCACAGTACACAGACAAACCTTGGAACGTTTCCAGTTATCTTCACGATCATTTAGTCCTTAAAACCCTGAACAGACATTTAAAATGAAAAAAAGAAAAAAGTACACCATCGTATTGAGGCGGCAGATGCAAGTTAGCATTATCAGAAGATGAATACTTGCAGCCTTCACTGGCAACCTGATCAGATATATTCTGTATAATTAAATAAGGGAGCAGTTTAAAAAATAAAATTATAACATCTTGGGCAATGCTTTGTAAAGAATGGAGTAAGCAGCAGAGGGGACAGCAAAAAGAGTCCAAATGTGATTAGCAGTTGCTCTTCATGAGAAATTTTCTCCACCTCTAATTTGACTTTTCTGAAAAGCTTTAATGAACACTTTCCTCAGTGATACTGTTTGTTGTTTTAAATATCATCATGTAATCTTTGCGGTGTTATTACTGTATGAAGATGACACACTGACGAACTTTGTAAAATACCAAGTGGCTCTTGGCAGGACGTGTCTATACTAACTCATTTCAGCCCGTCGTGTCCCTGTTACCGAGCTCTTTTGCACAAATGTTAAGGTTATCACAATTCCAGAAAGAAACTGGACTTTATGAAGCCTTGCTTTCTGAAGAAAAGGACTTGGAAGAAAGCAGGAAATATTAGTACATCGAGCAAAGTGAAAGACAAGGTAGTTTAACTTGTTAGTTTGTTTACTGATCTCAAAAGTAAATATACTGCAGCTGAAAGTGTTCCATTTTTATCCGCCTGCTGCAGTAATGGTTGTGTTACTTCAGGGGTTCTACTTCAATAATTGATCAGGGTTTGTATAGCACCGGCTAAGAGCAAAAATAAGAGTGTTGCTTTGAACAAACTGCGGCAATGTTATAGCATTAGGCACAGAAACAAGATTCAGGAAATATAGAAGAAACAGGAAAAAGATGGATACGTTGGGTGGTAAATACTGCTTCGGGCTAGAAAGTAATGAGAATTTTTCCGTAGAGAGTTTTGACCTGCTATTCAAAAATTGTTTCTTGTCTTAATAAATCCTAAAAGTGTAATTTACTTGCAAAAGGGAAAGAACAAAGGCACCAAAATTCTTTTGATAACAACACTTGTTAAGGTTGATAAGTTGGGTTTCAAATGTGTGAAGAAAAATGTGTGACAGTTTGTGTTAAGGTGACAACCTAAGTGTTCAGATACTTCCATCTTTTGTTACTTATCAAGCAGTAGCCAGGTTGTAGCTTCCACTTGTACATTTGCAGCATAGACCATACCGAAGTAATATCAGTTGAATTCATGGAGAAAATATACTCGTATTTTTTGGTAACTTGACAACCACAGATCTCTATAATTTTTCTTAAGGTGGTAAGACTTTTTTCTTTGGTTTTAATTTGTTTTGCATTACAAATAAGGAAACACCAGTCCTTTCAGAAAATAATTTTTTTCTGAACATAGAGTTTTCCAAAGATGATAGTTACATAGTTTCTGCTTTTTCTGAATTGAATCTCACATAACTCACAGGGGTCTCAACTGTTAGATGCCAACTACTGCATACATACGTGTCCATTCAGCAAAAATTTGAGTTTGTCTTATAAGCTATTTATGAATTTTTAGTTTAGCCTTCTTTTTTTAAATAATTTTCTTTCTTTGTTTTTTTTGGGGGGCTGCGTTGGGTCTTTATTGCTGCGCACGGGCTTTCTCTAGTTGTGGCGAGCAGGGTCTACTCTTCATTGAGGTGTGAGGGCTTCTCATTGCAGTGGCTTCTCTTGTTGCAGAGCACGGGCTCTAGGCATGTGGGTTTCAGTAGCTGTGGTATGTGGGCTCAGTAGTTGTGGTGCACAGGCTTAGTTGCTCCACGGCATGTGGGATCTTCCTGGACCAGGGCTTGAACCCGTGTCCCCTGCATTGGTAGGCGGATTCTTAACCACTGCGCCACCAGGGAAGTCCCTAGTTTAGCCTTCTGGATTGTGTGTGTGTGTGTATAGGTCTGTGTGTGCACACACATGAAAATCAACTTGAAGATGAGGAAGCATGAGGTGGTGAATTCTAAGTTTAACTTACGATTCATGCTCTTAAAATAACTACTGTAACCTGCTGATCTGGTGTGGTAATAGTGATAAGATGTGAAGCAAGATTACCAAATTTTAATAACAGTGTAGGAAAGACACTATGCTGTTAATAATAATGTGACTTATTCCATTATGAAACACATTGCCAAGGAGTGATTATCTATTTTATGCCTAATAACCATGGAGAAAAAAAATTAAAGTTATATATTTCATACCAAAGAATAAGCAAAAAAGGATCTAAAATTATTTGTTCTCAATTATATAGACCCTTCATGGTAAAAATGATGTACCAAATAATTGCTTCAGTTCTCTACTTTGCATGTACATGTACCACTGTAATTAAAAGGCATGCACTGGGTTGAGAATGTGAAGATCAAGTTTAGCTTTTTCCACACTGAGTACCTAAAATGTCCGTAGAGCTCCACAAGCAAATGAGTTTGGATATGTTGAGCTAAATAAAGATAAATAGGCTTTTTTTACTGAAGAATTTCTCAGGGCTTTAAGGATTCTAGTGTACACTACAAACCTCCATGCAGGGCCAGGAATGCAGTGTTCCCAAGCAGATCTCATGATGAACATTTTTGTTCAGAACCTCAAGGGACTGGTGAGTCTTGGAACATACTTTGAGAAATACTGATCTTGACCTATACCAGCACCAACCCTGATTCGCTGTGCAGTGAGAAAATCACTTTCCTTGTTCTTCAACTTTCTAAATTAAAAAAAGTCCACAGAATTCTCTGTATATTTCACAAGAATTGAGAACCCTCTTGATAATTGTTGTCATAATAAAATATTGTTTAAAATAAAAATGACAAAATGGTTAGATGCCGAATCAGAGCAGTTGACTGGACTCTCTAACCAGTTAAACGGTATATGTGGGCAGTAGGCACCGTGCATGCATGATTTTGTTTGGGATTCAGCTAATTTCTCTGTGGTACACACTTTGGGGAATCTCACAATGAGTTGAAACCATAAATATTAAAGGTTTAAATGCCAAGGAACTGTTCAAAATGATTGGAACGTTTCTTCTACTCATTCAGGGTACATTTAGTATGTCAAGCAGTAACCTAGGAAGTAGGAACAGAGCTGAGAAATGCAGAATCTGTATTTAAGGAGATACCTAGGCAGGGAAGACAGACCCAAAAGTAAACAAGAACCATACTTGTTATCAAACAATGTGTTAAGGCCTATGGTGAGGTGGAAACCATAGAGTCCTATGGGTGCATGTGGTAGGGGTTTGGGTAAATTATCCAGACTGGGAAAAGCAAATGGTAATATTTGAGCTAGTTCATGAAGCAGTTGAACAAATTATTCAGGCAGAGAAAATACATTCCAAAAAGACAGGATGGCAAGTACACAGGCATAGGAAAAATTATGATATGTTTCATGATTCATATATAAAGCTCAAGGGGAGGGGAGGGAAGCAGGAATGGTAAGTGAAAATAATGATAGAGTTTTTAAATGTTATGCCATAGACTTGGATGTTTTCCTCTGGGTATTAGAGGAACCACTAAAGGACCTACGTTTATGAGGGGAAAGATAGATGATAGGGACAGCCACGAATAGATGATGATATCTGTGCTTTCTGACATGTATGAATGTATGAGAGCATGACTTAGATTGGGAATAGAGTTTGGATAGTTGAAAAATTATGTAACCTAACAAAGTTTACCCAGGACAGCTTGCCCTTGTTATGATATTTAAAAATAAAATAATTGATCATTATATGATTGTATCCTATAATACTGATTTTCAAATTATTTCTATCCTCTCAATCCTTCACTCATGCATTGTACAATAAAGAAAATGCAGTAAAAAAAATACCAAGAGAGGATGGCTTTGTTTGGTTGGTGGGGGCATTGGTATAGGAGGCCCCAGGGAACAACCCAAGTAGGCCCCTGGGAATTTAGAATAAAACTGTGGAACACAGTGAGGCAGAGTTTTAAAAGTACTCTTTTTTTAATATAAATTTTATTTATTTTTTGGCTGCGTTGGGTCTTTGTTGCTGCAGGCAGGCTTTCTCTAGTTGTGGCAAGTGGGGGCTACTCTTCGTCGCGGCGCTCATGCTTCTCATTGTGGTGGCTTCTCTTGTTGTGGAGCACAGGCTCTAGGCACGTAGGCTTCAGTAGTTGTGGCGTGCGGGCTCAGTAGTTGTGACTCGCGGGCTCTAAAGCTCAGGTTCACTAGTTGTGGCGCATGGCCTTAGTTGCTCTGTGGCATGTGGGATCTTCCCGGACCAGGGATCAAAACCGTGTCCCCTGCATTGGCAGGCAGATTCGTAACCACTGTGACACCAGGGAAGTCCCAAAAGTATTCTTCTAAGTATTAGAAAATAACATGTGTGACATTCTAACAGCTTATTTTGTATTTAAAGAAGACTTTTTGCTTTCTCTTTGAAATTCTTTTAAAATTTTGGTTTTCTTTCTTCATTGCACAATATTTATTGAGAACTTAATACTGGCCCTAGGCTGGATGCTGGAAAAATGGTGGTGAACCTAGAAAACATCCCTACGACCGAGACAAGTAAATCATTCACTAAGTATCTATGAAGCTGCCACTCAGCAAAATGTTATGGGAGAGACCTCCAGAGCACCATTCAGGACTGTGCAAGTGTTGATCTGGTGAGCAAGGCCAGAGGAGGCTCCCTGATGGGCTGAAGGTGGAGCTCCGTGGAGTAGGAGAGGCTGGAAGTGAACCTCAGGCTGAGCTAAGTGTGTGCAGAAGTGCTGTGAAACAGTGAGCATGGCACATTTGTGAGGCTGTCTGCAGGCCAGTCTGGCTATGGGGGCGGGAGGAGGTGTTGGGAGTGAAGGGGGGACAGGATAGGAAGCTGGGGAGGTGAGAGGAAGGCGTCAGACTTCGGAAGGTTTTGTAGGCTGAGTTAAAGATTTGATATTTATCCGTAGAGCAATGGGAAGGCATTAAATAAATCAAAGCAATGTAGCAAAATGTTTCTCAAGGCTGCGTGTGGCATTGCTTCTGTAGGCTCTAGGTGGCGAATATGTCAAATTTTGCATTACATTAAGGATTCGGGGATTTTGCCTTAGTAGGTTTCTGACTGCCATTGACCTAAGAGTCAGGGATTTTTAGGAATGTAACCTAATGTAAATAACCCCTTCTGGAGTTCTCTCTTAGGCTTTCATACTTGAGGATCACAGGATTTATTTTCAAAATAACTCCAGGTCAACTAAATTTAGCAATGACTGGCAAAATATCAAAAATTTAAAAAAAGAATGGAAGGTGTTCTGCTTATAAGATAGCAAAATTCTACCCAAACACTCGAAGCTAGAATGCCACTGACCTATGATAATTAACTTGAAGAGGAAAACACAACATTAAATTAATTGCTCAGCTGGAAATTATTTAGTAATTCTCTGAGTTTTAAGTCCCAAGGGTTTACTTCTTGATATAATATTGTTAGACAACTTAAAATCATCTTAAAACGTACATTTTGGGGCTTCCCTGGTGGCGCAGTGGTTGAGAGTCTGCCTGCCAATGCAGGGGACACGGGTTCATGCCCCGGTCTGGGAAGATCCCACATGCCGCGGAGCGGCTGGGCCCGTGAGCCATGGCCGCTGAGCCTGCGTGTCCAGAGCCTGTGCTCCACAACGGGAGAGGCCACAACAGTGAGAGGCCCGCGTACCGCAAAAAAAAAAAAAAAAAAAAGTACATTTTGGAAGGCATTACTTTCCTTCACTTTTAGTTTGCAAGTGTTCATTTATGTGTCTAATAATAAACATTTCTTGATGGCTCCATATCTTGAGTGTAAACACTAAATCTGAGCATTTTAAATAATATATCTCATTGTACCCTCACAATTACCTACATAAAGTAGGGGCATTTTTACTCTTATGAGTAAAAATTTTTTTTTTTATTTTATGTCACAATTACCTACATAAAGTAGGGGCATTTTACTCTTATGTCCTTTACGACAGGAAACAGGCTTTAGAAGGGATAGCTACCTAAGGATGTACCAGCTGGTAAGCGGTTGAGTGGAGGTTTGAACCCAGGAAGTCCAATAGAGAACCCATTGATTAATTGCTGCAGTGTCCTGCCTCAAAACTCAATAAAAATAAAGAGTTGTACATTTTGTAGTATTCAATAAATTTCTGACATGTGGAGAAAAGTACTATCAGTTCGTGGTTAATGTGGATGGGATTCAGTGGCCCTTTGTATTTTAAGGAAGATAATTGACAAGGAGAAAAACAACATAAATCAGCGATTAGAATTTATTAATGCAAGACTCTGACATTGAAATACTGTCAACAAAAGACATCCATAATCTCTCCAACCAGTAGAATTGGGACCTGTATTTGGTTGCTTGACAGGAAGTAGGAGGTGAAAAGAAGACTGTAGAATTATCTAGTGACAGACTGGTAAGTAATGGGAGTAGAGAGAGCTTCGGAGTAACGATTTTATATATTCCATTTCAGTGGCTTCTTGCTAACCTACTTGACTCCTTTGAGGCAAATAAACCAAATGAAAACCTCACTTTAGGGCGTGACTTTGACTCAGGTTTCCATCAAGGAAAAGAAAGTACACAAAGCTGTGCAGGCACATAATGAAGTCAGGCTGCCGGGTTCAAATTCTGCTTCAGGACTCACTTGCTGAGTGACCCTTTAGAACCTGTTCAACCTCTCTAAATCTCAGTTGGTTCACCTATAAAATTAGAATAATAGTACTTCCCTCACTGCACTGGTGATGAAAACCCTAGATTTACGGATCTTCAAAGTCTGTATTCCTTTCCCTGTGCTAGATGATAGAAAACAAGACAGATCATAACAGGGAATGAATATGAGGTGTGTGCTCTGGGTTGGGGTGAGCTATCCATTTTTTCATAAATATTGACTGATTGAATGGACATTATATGCCCGACTAGCTTCTATTGGATATGCACCAGTGTCATGCAGACTTCTAATTCCTAAAGTAGGAGAGGGCTGTTGCTGTTGTCACTGTTGTTGCTGAGTAGGAGTGTAGTGTGAAGTAAAGAGATGACTGAACTAGGACTAGTGACTTCAGGCGCAGGCCCAGCCTTCCCAGGTGGGTGCCCTTGATCAAGTCTCTTTATTCGTGGGCCCTT
Organism: Phocoena sinus; assembly: GCF_008692025.1. Lineage (NCBI taxonomy): Eukaryota > Metazoa > Chordata > Mammalia > Artiodactyla > Phocoenidae > Phocoena > Phocoena sinus. The sequence goes on along the minus strand of NC_045769.1, from coordinate 87,951,152 downwards.
CATGTCTAAAGGAAAGAACTGGGTGAAATATTGGACCAGATATTGCTCACAAATTTATGGTTGGATTCACAAAATTTTTAATAGTCAGATACAGGAGTTAAGCAAAGAGATGTAATGGGATAGCAACGATGAACTACATAAAGAGTAGGCGATACTGCTTATTGGTGACATCAAGCAAACCTACCAGATGTCAGAGGGCTGTGGCTGGGAAGACAGAGTGGATTATGTTCCTGAGAATCGTGAATTCCCAGAAAGAAACCTCGAATTATTCCATTAGGCAACAGGGCCACTAAAGAAAGGCAGTTCCAGAGTATATCAGTCATGTCATCAAACCGGAAACTCAGATCTGGAAGCTTTCTATTCAAATTATCTAGATTCCTTCTTGCGTTTCTTTGGTATCTATGGTCTATCTACTAAGGCTCTTTCGCTAAAATTCTCAAGTTATACGTATGATCACATAAAATACCGTAATATACTTTAAAATGTAACTGGCAATAGTATTCAGCAGCATCATTGTAATTTGAATTTGGATCGTTTTAGCTACCTTGTGTCTCACTGTATGAAACTCTCTATGTAGAGAGTATTTTGGTTTTCTCACACACCACTTTCATAGGGCCCATAAATCAACAGGGATTTTCTTTCAGTTGAATCATTTTTCCTTTCTGAGTTCTAAATGCCTCAGAGTCACATACCCAAAGTTAGTTCTTTCCTTCTCTTTGAAAACTACAATCAGTATGTTTAAAACACACAGCTCTCAAATACAGAAACAATACACGTGTAGCAGAGACAAAAAAGTATGAGCATTCAATACCTTGCATCCAAAAAAGAAGAGCATTTTTTTATTGGGGCAGATACCTACCAGGTTGGGCTTTCTACACTTGTAATTTGCTGATTGGAATACGGGTAAAGCTGCAGAATGAAAGAGAACCAAGACAGATTGGAAACCATTCAGGGTGAAAGTGACCAAGGATAAACCAGGCAAAGGAAGAAGAGAGAGGCTTAAAAAAAAGAAGGGTGGGCAAATGCTGAGTTTTAAGTGAGAGTTTTGAGAAGTTTTGTTGGAGAGAGTTGGTTGATTTTGAGGTATACTCCACTGTGTGAGATATTGGACTAGAACTGGGAAAAGATTTTTAAGATTTTTGTGTCTTCCTAATGTATATTCTATTTGTTGTCTACTGAGAATTAAAATGTTTTCCCCCAAATTTTTACTAGTGGACATGTTTCTCTTTTTATAAGTTTAAAAGAAATCAATATTTTTATGGGGAAAGGAGCATACTGGGATGGAGCAGTACGCAGCAGCATTGTTCACGTTGATTATAAACCACATATCTGGCAACCTCTAAGGTGGAGAACTCATGGTAGCAGAGGTTCCCAGGATGTTTACTCTCATTTCTCTGATGAAAGTCCATGCTGGTGGGAATGATTTGCTACTCAGACCATAAAAGTCTAGTTCAAGTGGCCATAGTTGAGAGTGGGAAGCATAATGAAGAAGAGAATTATTGAAAAAATATTTTCCTTTTCCTGTTTTCTTGACATTTGACTTGACAGTGATAAAAAAAATGGTAAAAGAAAAACTACAAATACAAAAAGCATAGAAACCGATCTAATAAGAAATACTGAAATTTTTAAACAATGTGAATTAACTAACGTAAGACAGCTTTATGTTTTCATACTTTGAGGGACATCTATTCTTTCATTGGACTTAATTCTGTCCATTGACAATTTGTTTTCCATAATATGTAGGAAAAACCTCTCTTCTCTGTGAACACTTGCGGGTCCTGCCTTTGCAGTTCTGTCATTTTGTCCTTTATTGTATTAATTTACCTCTCTGGCTTCCCTTTTTCTGGGGAATTCATTAGAGGAGGAACTAAGTCATATTTTTCTTTCATCTTCATTATCTTAGAAAAACCCCTGTATAGTAGCTACTTATTAAATGCCTGAAGAATAATTTTTGAATACACTATTACATTTGAATTGAGATCTTTACATTATTCTCTACTGTTACAAAAATATAAGGAAATATTTCATCTACATGACAATTTTACAGATAAAACTAACAGACTCTTCAGAAGTCTCTGACAAGGGCAGCCAATACATGAGACTCTAGTATAAATAACTCTCAGAAACACGCTGACTAATATATTTTGGGATATTATTTTGAAATAATATATAATCAATCTGTTTAGTTCCACCCTCAGATCCCTCATGTTCTCCTGTTTTCCTTCTTTGTTGTGGCCATGCTTGGTCTGGAGCAACAAGTGCATGTGTTGCACTTGTTGGAACACAAGGAATGGAGCATAAAGTCCCTGTACATCAGATTCTGTCTCACCAGAGTCATTCTATTTTCCCTTGCATGTAAGCTTCTAAAATTTCTCACTCTGCGTATACTCTGTGTTAATGCTAAATAACGACATATAGAATGTCTCTCCCAGATTTCCAACCAAAAGGATAATAATTATTGTTTCTCCCTTCCGCTTATTTACTAAATTCAGTGTATACAAATTGCCCTGACTAGTGTAACAAGAAGCAGTATTAAATTTACACAAAATTTAGAATTTAACAAAATCATGGTTCTTCTTAATTCTTGACCATCCTACTTCTTAAGTATCTTAAAATGTAAGTTGCTTCCAGTTTGGTGACATGAAAAATTACATTGTTTTGAACTTTAGGAAATAGTTTTAATCATTAAAATAAATACAAATCCTATTTCATATTTGACCTATCCAAAAGCTTTCACACTGCACATGTATTGTGGCATAATTGGAGACAACTCTGAATTTATGTTTCCAAATGCCACAGGACTTACTGTGAGCTATATGTTCATTTAAGAGCAGAATTTTAGCCATTGTACATAACGACATCATAGACGATTGTGATGATTTGGATATTTGTGAAAATTGCAAGCTATATCCCACATATCAATAGATGCTTTCTGGGCCTTTCATCGAAATCATGGGTATTGCTAGTGTTTTGTGGGAAAAAATGTGCTCACATATGGCAAGTTTGTATGTCCAAGAAATGCAGGACAGGACAGACTTCAGAAGGAAATAATACTCAGTTAGCAGTATAATATTTCATAAGGAAAAGAAGTGCCTGGAACTGGAAAGATGATTTATTTTTCATGCTATTAATAAAGCCTTAATAAAGGGATTTTTAATGTGAATATGCCATGATCATTCTCTCCTGTATGGCAATAGAGTAATATGCCTACTTAGAGGGTATTCTTCCAGACATGATGATTCTTCAGTGTTATTGTGTAAGTAATTGCATTTTAAAGGCTATAAGCCTCACAAGGTCTGTGTCTCTCACTAAAGTTCCAAGAGGCAGAAATAAATCATAGCATTCCACCCATCGCTCTGACAACCTTTAAGTTTGCATAGAATTATTTCTTCCTAAGTCCCAGACTCCATGTATTCACTTATTCCTGTGTGCCAAAAACTATGCTGAGTTCTAGATGAGGCAAAAAGGTGAAAAAACCTCTGAAGAATAAGTTTGAAAACTATTGGGTAAGATGCATTGTAAATAAATGATTGCTAAGTATCTTTACTCAAAATTTCTTGATGGTGAGTCCTTCCCTGGCCACAACTATCAACATTAATCACCCCCTCTAATACCACACGTCTTCTTTCCTTTAATCTTAGAACTCAACACTATCTAACCAAAAAAGTATGTAATATAATATTATATAATACATGATATAAAAATTGTCTCACATTTTTCTGTGATTGACTTGAAAGTAAATTCTGTGAGATTAGAAATTTTATCTGTTTTGTTCAGTGATATGTCCTCAGTACCTAGTACATAATGGAAGCTTGATAAGTTGTTGCTGAGTGAATGAAGATGGTAGTATGATTGGTAGCATAGCATACTTCTTTCTACAGTGATAAGGAAGCACAAATGGGAAGCCTGCATACAGAGAAAAAATTTTATATAGGGACAAATGATATTTCATCTGGGTTTTGATGGATGAGAAGGAGTTCACCTTGCAGGCAAGGAACTGTGCAGAGAGGCTAATTCAGGTAGATTGAACAGTACCTATGAAGCATGGAGATGTGTGTTGACAAAGAGCTGTCAATTCTGGGATAGAGTATAAGTCAACAAGTGTTGAGGGGAATTTAGCAGGAACTAGCATGATCAGGAAAGGTCAGAGAAGATTGGTGAAAGAGGAGCAGAAAACAGAGATTGGACAATTAAGAATCTTACATACCAGGGTCAGAAGTTTGAATTTCATTCTTAAGGCCATGAGTAATCTTTGAAGGATTTTCTGCAGAGATAGATCAGATTTGTCCTTGAAAGACCATTCTGGTGGCAGTGTGGTGAATGGATGGGTACTCAATATTTGTTGAGTTAATGAAGGATTTCTAAACATTACTATAGACCTTACAATTTGGTAATTCTTCAAACTTCACTATATATATTGACAGATTGAGAGGATAAATATCTTGGAATGATGGAGCAGTTCTATTGAGGAAGACAAGATTGCACCCAATTTTTCAGAATGTTAAAAATGGAGAACTTTCCCTAAGCCTCTCACCGGTTTCATAACTAATCCTGTCATTACACTAATCTTGGTTACTCCTATCAATGATCTCTTTTCTCTGAAAATCTTCAACTGTCTTAAACAGAAGCTTTCTACTTTAGAGACAAAATCAACTTTTTGACTTTTTCCTGTCTGCCAAAATTGATTTGCTACAAATCAAGTTTAGTTATGTACTTCTTATTCATTATGGAAAGTAGTTAATGCAAATTTAAAAATCAACGCTCCCTACCACAGATAAAAACAAACTTACGTAAAAAACAGATTGCTGGGCTTCCCTGGTGGCGCAGTGGGTGGGAGTCCGCCTGCCGATGCAGGGGACACGGGTTCGTGCCCCGGTCCGGGAAGATCCCACATGCCGCGGAGCGGCCGGGCTCGTGAGCCATGGCTGCTGAGCCTGCGCGTCTGGAGCCTGTGCTCCGCAACGGGAGGAGCCACAGCGGTGAGAGGCCCGCGTACCGCAAAAAAAAAAAAAAAAAAAAAGAAAAAAAACAGATTGCCAGGCAGGCTTTGAGAAGTCTCTGATGTACACACATTCAGAACGATTACTCATTCCGAATTGCTTTCAATAACATACCTCTCACTCTCTCACCTACCCCAGTACTGTGGGAATTGCATCTTAAATGAAAAATCATTTTTTTTCAGATGGTTGTTTGAAAGCAGTTAGCATCTTTAACCTTGCCTGGAAAAGTAGATACCAAAGTAGATACCTAGAAAAGTAATATAGGTAATTTGGTATTCCTTCTTTCAAAGCCTAATATGGTTGATATCTTTATCAAAAACTGAAATTACAGGTAGTCTCACAATTGCTATTTGTGTCTAAATGTCAACAAGTTTTTTAGGTTGTATATATTGGCTTAATTAAAGAAGTCTTTTTAGCTAAGCTTTCAATTCTGAAATTATTTGAAAAGTTTAGGTATAGTTAATATTAAGGAAGTGCTAAGCTAATTTTTCTTAAAATCTCTCTGTCTGGACTGTATAAAACAGAATTAGCACCATATGAAAGTATTCATTTGTCATTAATGAAATGGTATTTTGTCTAAAACTTGACATAAAGTGATTACAAATTTATACCAGGCCAGTAAGTTCTGACTGTCCTAAGGAAAAGTTGAGAATATCATGCACACCATGGCTCGTGAAGGACATTGAGTGAGTCACATTTATCCATTCATCTTACACATGTGTTACTGAGTGTCTCATAGGTGTCAGGCAGATAGGAATGAAGATCCATAAGACCCCTTCTATTAAGGAACTCACACTTCAGTAAAAAGGGGGGAGAAAGATAATGAACAAATAAAGAAGTAAGTGATAAGAAATATCAAGTAGTTGTAAGGCTTTGATGAAAATAAAACTAAGGAAGAAGGCTGCAAGGCTATTCTGCCATGCAGGGCTATTAAGTGATCAGAAAAGTCTTGTCTTTAAGTAGATCCCTGATTTTCTCAGAAAGCCTGTCTTACTTCAGCCATGTGTAATTCAACAACAGCCATGAATCACCCCAAGCAGCTCAGTGCTCTGGGTTAATCATTTACCATACTTTTTACCCTACCATGATGACATTTGAAAGTTACCTGGCTTTATTAGCAAATACATTTATTTTCAATCTGATTTTCTATTAATGGATTTAAACTACCTCAAAAAATGCAAATTATGCTTTCAATAGTTAAAATTATCTTATGGGCTTGGAGCATATAAAATCCGAGAGAAGAACTACAATTAGCCTAAGCCAGTATCAGTTCAAGCTTCCCCCACATGATTTTACTAATACCCTTCAAATTCTGACTTCTACCGTTCCAGCCATATGTCTCTTTAAGCAGATCCACTCTGTGGTGCCGAAGTGTGTCAAGGACAGTGCTAGGTTACCAAAAACATTTTTTTATGTGCAACTTTTTATAATATTCTAAAGCACTCTTCCACCTGAACCCCACCCCACCCCTAAAATATAATTTTAATAACACACATTAAAATGTCATGCTGATAATAAACCCAGAGATATATGACAGGGAATCTGTCTGCATTTTTTTTAACGCCTTTTGGCACTAACATAATGGCGTAAGCACATGGACTCACACACATTGCCTAATGTCTTTTCTTTCTTTCTTTTTTGCAGGTTTTGGGTACAAAAGTAGTGCAAAAATTTATAGTGATGTTATTCAGTGCATAAATGTCAATTTAAGAAAGAGCTAGGAGGGTAGGAATATAAATTTGTTTGAGAGATGTACTAAGAGAGTAGAATTGTATGTGTATGGGATGTTGCTTTTTAGTTTCTGATCGCAGTTTTATAATCATATTATCCTATGTTGCTGCTGGGGAAAGCAACAAACAGTGGCTTCTGCCAATCTCGGTGAACAGAGATCTCTGAAAATTGCACCTGTTCATTATTATGTGAGAAAGCCTTCTGTGGGCAGAGAGGAGGAATTCAGTTTTATTCTCAGACTGTTGCCTAATTCTTATAGCTTGTGCATATTTTTTGAGTGGTGATTGTACAATCTGCTACACATTTTGGGATAAAAACATTATTGAAATTGAGCATACTAACTTTAACCAAGCTGCATTTTTTGTGAATCGGGTTGTAAAGTTGATTGCCACAATACAGCCATGTCCTGGAAAAATTAGCATACATACACACACTCACCAAGCCCCCCACACACATGCACACATTGATGCACACACATACTCTCTCACAAACACACCAGGGAGGACATAATTTAACACTTGGAAGCTCATTACTCTTCTAAAATAAAGAGTTAATTTTTTTTTCCCCTACTGCTCTTCCCATCTTTGAAACACCATGAGTCACGGTGTTTCCCATTTAACAAACACCACAGATTCTTTATTGTCTGTGAGGCTCCCATGTACTGCAGTAAATTTGAATTGGATATGTTATGTCCCAATTGACAGTAGTGATTAAGCCAAAATAAGTGCATTCTCCTTTAAATGTTAGCTGCATCATCAAGTAACATCCTCTACATTATGCTATACTCAAACAAGTCGGTCTGCACAGACCAACATGTTGATGGATATACAGCAGATCAAAAAGAGGAGAGTCATTTTTTGAAGTGCTCGCTATCTGTCTGAGATGATAGGCTTCTGCATTTGTACCTCTTTGCAAAAGAGACCACATTATTTTGTCAGTTTGTTTCAATTTGAGAGGTGTTGAAATTGGTATTCATTTTTTGATATAACCCTTAAATTGTACAATTTACGAAGACTGACTGAAAGAGATAAATTAAATGGGTAGAAATATTTTCAAATCAAAGACCAACTGACATATATAAAAATGATGTATGTTTCCTACATGGTCCACAGGGAGAATTCTGTAGGCTTGCTATGATCTCTACAATTTGCTTCAGGGCAAACTAGATTCTGGGATATTCTATTATCCCTTTGGTCTGTTTATCATGGAAACTGATGTACAAATTGAGAGTTCTTTTTGGTCTCTTTCTTTGTATATGGTTGGAACTGGTAAGAATTCACTTATCTCATGTCCTCACCTTCGGTAAAGTGCTACAGAAGAGTTCAGTGACCAGTAATCAATTATTATTGAGAAGCAATCAATTGCTAATTTCCATAATTATGCACATCTAAACACTATGAACAAGAAAGAGAAACAAAGCTGCACTCCAAGCATTGCCTTGTTAGCAGTATTTTGTTAACACAGGCTCTAAAAAAAGCTGCCGCAGCTGGTACCACAAATGTGTTTCCAGTATTCAGGCCATCAACGTGATTCGTCGCTAAATGTATAGAATCAGCTTCTTGCTAAAAACTACAATTACAGGTGATATACAGATTGAAATCACAGGGCTGGTTTGTCGAAGAAAATTGTCCTAATGATGGGTTTTCGGATGGGGAATGCAGCTCTTTTCTTTCTCTGTGATGGGTTGTGAAGGCAGCTGCACCTGCCTCTATGCTGTATTCTGCCGCACTTAATGATATCTGATGATATCATTAGGCAAAGTGTTCATAAACAGATGTTGAGCCTGTGCCTAAATGCTGTCAGATGAGCGGTTGCTGGCCTGAAACAGTATTATTTATATAGAACATTTACGTTTGTTATGTTAATAACCCCACTATTAGCTCTCTGGATGTTACGTTAGGAATGTAAATGTAGTTAATATGAATAACAACCTCTTTACTCTTTGTGCTGCAGTTGAGTATAACTTTTAGGCTTTGGGAGAGAAACAAAGATACCCCCACCAAGTCCTTTTGACTTATTTTTTTGGGGGCACCATTCGAAATTTTGATCAAAAGATAAATGGTAAGAATTCGTAGGACAGATGTTAAATATTAGGATTTGATTTTCCTAACATAATTTCAGGAGATTCTGATATCTATGGGTGTTCTTCTGTGAGCCCAGTCCATGACCTTAATGTACGTAGAGTGGTCATCATGGACACCAAATTGACAAGTATCCATTTCAACTGGAAAGTCCCAAACAAACTGTTGGATATGGACCCATTTTGTTCCAGCTCTTTTTCTGACACTACCACATTCCATGCAACACATTGGGACACTAAAGTCATGTGTCATAATAATTTTTTTCACATTTGTGTTAGTGATTTAGGCTTTACCTTGATGTCATAGTTGCAGTGCCTAAAAATGTCACATGACAGTTATTGTCTCTGTGTGTATTTAAGCCAAAACTGAATTTTATACCTCATAGTTAATTCATGCGGAGTAAGTTATGTAAATTCTGACAGTCATCAAATGTGCAATATTTTTCTGAAATACTATTCTACTGTGATAGCCACATTATTTTTTGAAAGCGCCTTTGTCATTTTTTATGACATTTTAACTCTTCCAGGAGTTTTCAATACTGAAAAATTGTACTCGCCTATTTTTAAGATCAGAAAAACTGTTATTTGGAATGTTTAATGAAGAAAAGAACAAACAGTGTTAAACAGGTTTAACATATAACCATAATTAGAGGTTAGAGTGATTTTTGACATGTCATTCTCATCTCAATTATGAAATCATTCATATTACTAAAACTGATAAAGATGTCCTTGTATGTTTGTTTCAGACTATAGGTGTGAACAATGTACTAGAGATATGTGTTTACATATGTAACTTCTTTCATTTCATCTTATTTCTAAGGATAATCTGAATTATCTGTGATTTTAAGTAATCGTAATGGAATCTCAAGGATGGCTTTTTTTTTTTAATTTATTTATTTATTGATTTATGGCTGTGTTGGGTCTTCGTTTCTGTGCGAGGGCTTTCTCTAGTTGCGGCAAGTGGGGGCCACTCCTCATCGCGGTGCGCGGGCCTCTCACTATTGCGGCCTCTCTTGCTGCAGAGCATAGGCTCCAGACGCGCAGGCTCAGTAATTGTGGCTCACGGAGCTAGTTGCTCCACGGCATGTGGGATCTTCCCAGACCAGGGCTTGAACCCATGTCCCCTGGCATTGGCAGGCAGATTCTCAACCACTGCGCCACCAGGGAAGCCCAAGGATGGCATTTTTTTTCTACGCTTCTACTACCTGTCATTTCAATTCTGATCTTCTGGGAAATGCAAGAAACTCCAGATTTTTTTGATATGGAGATTTACTAACATCTTCCAAATAAGGCAATGGGAAAAAGTAAATCAAATCAGAGGATATACTACTGTTCCATACAAATTGCTTCCTGACTATGATGTTTACATGGATAGTGTTTTTAATTGTAACTTCTCCTAAAATTGGAACCCTTAAAACATCATTTCTTAAAACGTAGCTTCAGGTAGTAAAACTATCAAAACTTTGCTTGTAAGAGAAATTTGGGTACTGGAAGGAATGAACTAACTCTCAACATATTCTGAACAGCACATCCAAATATAAAATGTCAGAGGACTCTGAGGACCTGTTGAGTTATTTAGACTTTTCAGCATGTCCAGTATGCCTTTTATAAGGGGAAATCGAAGGAAGGGAGTGGGGAGCTTCAACCACCATGGCTTTGTACTTTGATTTGCTTGATACTGCCTGAAATTGTTCAGAAGAAACTTGAGGATTGCCTTTGTATTTGCTCATCCAGTCAACACTTTGGAAAGCTAACCCATGAAAATATTCATTCTGAACTCCTCAGAAATTTAGATCGATTTGAGTGAGAGGATAAAGGAACTGCTGAAAGCATCAACTATTGTCGAAACAAGATCAATTCATCAAAGTCTATTTAAGAGGTATGGAAGTCCACCACCCTCTCCAAGAAGTCTTCATTTCCTGTCTTCTCTTCAGTAGCAGTAATTCTGACCAGTTCCTTAGGATGAATGCATGTGTGTGGCATATATTAATTTCTCTTCATTCTTAAAGATGGAAATGATGCAATCATCTGGCTTGTAATTTTCCAAAATGTTTTAGTTTGTTAGGTTGAAATGAGGTGATGGTCACTTTGAAGATGAAAATATCTGCTGAGGCCAATTGGTGCATTCTACTTTTTAAAACATTTCTGCTTACCTAAAGAACTAGATTTTTATATAAATCTCTTGATGAATAATAAATATTATTTTATTGGTCTGATGACATAATTATCCTAATGTGCAAAGATCATTGCTTTTCTATGTCCTATGTCTTATAAAAGAACTCCAGAGTTCAAGAGTAAGGCAATAAGTACATCAGGAATCAAGCAATGTGTATTCTAGTGTTGGCTTAACAAATGCATAGCAAGTGTATGATTGCATACAAATGTTTAGCAAATGCATTACCTTTCTAGGCCTCAATTTATCTGCTGTAATATATTTATGGCTTCTTATTCTTCTGCTTCTTGGAAAGATACCTGTATACATGATAAAATATTAAGATTTGTAGAACTATAATGTATGAGTCCAATTTTAACTGAAACTTAAAAAACCTAGTGGCAGTATTGTTTTATTAAAATATGGCCAAAATATGGCCTTTTGAGGAAATACATTAAAATAAATACTTATTAGAGAAAATCTCCTTGTGATGACAGCAATAATAATCTTGTCATTAGTTTTGTTAGCTTTTTGTTATGATTTTTGTAAATTTTTCTTTAGATCCCCAAAATAGAGAGGAGATATGCAAAAATATTTTTTACCGACATGAATAATACATATTTATTTATTGTCAGAATATTCCCCCTTTAGTGAACCCCACTTAAAATGAATCTGTTCATATTTATAATTAGCTTAATTTTCAACATATTTTTATAAAACATATCCTGATTCACTGATATGGCATTTTATGTCTCCTGTGTGTGTTCTCACTGGAACAACTAGGGACTTTTATCAGTTGCCTGAGTTTCAGCATCTGTAATATTTAGGACATCTCATGTAGAATTTCTTTAATGAATATAAAAAAAAAGTTTGCCCTTTAAAAGTAAAGCTGTATCTTCAGAGATGGGTCATAACTGGTTTTATATCAAAGACAAGTTAGAATCACTTAGGAGATAGTAATCAATATTTTATCATTTCTTTTTTTAATTTATGAAACTATATTTTTTGTTATTAGATGGACCTCAAGGAGCAAATAGGAAATATAAAACATTTAGTTACTTGTCCCTGCTCTTTTTATGTATCTTACTGGGCTTTCTTAAAATATTCATTATGTGATAGTACATGCGTAGAGGCTATTTGAAAGTATGTGGCTTATATTGTGCCCAGAAGGTCATCAGGGTCTCTGTGAGAGGAAATTTGGAGACATCAGGTTACTCATGCCATAGTTATTAAAGTTAACAGTTTAAGAATAGATTAAGTATGCAGAGACTGCTTTTGCTAGTAAAAGGTAAGAAGTATGTGTGTTGATGTGAATTCTTACTTGTTACTTAGCATTTATAAAAACTATTGGTCTATTCCTGCAGTTTGGTGTTGGTGCCTCAGTATACAGTGGCCATAAGCAATCAATTAATAAGAAAAATATTTTAAAGGATCTTTATGATACGTTTCTGATAAGACATATCCTTCCACTGGGTGCTTTAATATCATCAGGGAATTGTCCAACAAATAACTGGTACCTCAGAGCTGCTTTTCACCTTGAAAGGAGGGGAAAGAAGAGAGGGGGGGAAGGTAGAAGGAGAAAGCAAGACTACTGAATTTCTGGATACCAAATTCTTCCCTCATTAAGCAAAATGCTTAAATTGACAAAATATGTTTGCCATGATGAACAGAACTTGCTTCAGGTGGTCAGAATAAACAGTTACTTGGGTCCATTTCTTCTGCAAGAAAAGGTTTTGTAACCTGGGAAGATACGTGATGTGATGACTGTGATGGTGGCCCAGATTTGAGCACTTGCCGTTACTTTTGATTAAGAAACAGACTTGTGGTGGGAAGGTTAATATCAGAAGATTCCCCATTTTTTCAGTTCTGTCTGAATCAATAAGATTGAACTAATTGCTAATTGGCGTTTAGAAAATGAACTACTTTGGTACCTTGGAGCTTCGCTGTAATATGGCGTGGAATTAGGACTATGGTATTTTTATCTTAGATAACAGAGAATGGTATTTATTCCTAGAAGTAACATAGAGTCTCATTATAATATTTTTATCTATAATATGGCCAAATATATGGACAATCAGAAGTTCATTATTTATAGCATACATTTATTCAAAAGATGTGGGTTTCCTAGAATTCATTACCTTAAACAGAACTGTTAGGTCCTGACATCACTCATCAAGAATTAAGACAAAGCTTCACCCTAAATAACCCTATTTGTCCTCACCTTCCAACCATCATTACAACAATTCTTTGTGTTTTTGATTCATGTTGTGTTGTAGAATTTCAAATTTTTTTTCTCCATTGCCTTTGACATAGAATATCCTAACATATTTGGTGATTTTAAGGTTCTTTTGGTATATTTTCCAAAGAAATTTATAGTTTGGGAAACATTTATACAGAAAGCTTTCTTTATGAACTACCACCAACTTCTCAAGAAGTTACTGCTAGAAAATTACATTTTTAGGATTCATTTAATATACCTTTAATAGACTTGCCTTTTCTTACCTTCTAGAGTCATTGAAATAAAATAATGATTTTTAAAATGTGGTTATCTTCAAAGTACTTAAGTATTTGGGGTTAATTTCAATCATCTATGATTAGCTTTTTTTTTTTTTTTTCGGTACGCGGGCCTCTCACTGTTGTGGCCTCTCCCGTTGCGGAGCACAGGCTCCGGACACGCAGGCTCAGCAGCCATGGCTCACGGGCCCAGCCTCTCCGCGGCATGTGGGATCTTCCTGGACCGGGGCACGAATCCGTGTCCCCTGCGTCGGCAGGCAGACTCTCAACCACTGCACCACCAGGGAAGCCCGGATTATTTTTTTTTGAGTAGTGTTTTCTAAAATGTGGCTCGTGGTCTTCCTGATACTCTATAGAAAAATCCATAGCCAAATAAGTCTGAGAAAATTTGGGCACACCATTACCCTCATAGAGAATCATAATACATATTAACGTTAAAAAAGAATAAAAGAAGTCCTGCATAAAAATATTTATTTGCCTAACTCAGCATTTTAAAAATTTATAAAAAAAAAAAAAAAAAAAAAATTTATATAATTATGGAATCCCTCTTTCTCTTTGTATATACTGCAGACTTGCTGTTCAACCCAATTCCCTTCAAAAAGCATTGTTTCAATAACCATTTCTCATGAAAGGGGTAGGTAGATCACTTACTTATAAATAATCTGAATCATCTTGAAAATTCTAATTTTTTCCACATTCTCTGAACCTGCTAATTGACTATCTAAAACATGTTACCCAGTTGGTTATAAACCTTTCTTAAGGAGTGGACAATCTCTGAAAGTTTCATTACCTCAATATTAACATCAAAACCATTATGTTCAAATTTTACTTTAATAAATACTATGAATTTTCAAGTTTAGTATTTCTCGTACTATTAAAATGACACATAACATTGAATCAGAACAAAACTTTATGAAATAATTTAAAGAAACATTGTTTTTTAAAAAAGGAATAGCTATGCTCATGCATTTAAAAAAATTAGAAGGTGAATGAACAAGAAATGATTGACATTAAGGCAAGGCCAAGATGAAGTTGGACCCTTAAGAGAAACTTGTTGAGATCTAGAGAGTTTCACTGCTTTTTCAGCAAACTTGGAAAGTGCAACAGTGTATTGGTACACCATCAGATAAACATCCTACTGGTCTCCACACCCTGGATTTAGGCTAAATTTATGGTGTAAAGGTGGTTTTGCATTTATAAAAATCTTTCTATTTTTTGAGAATCTCAGAGTGTTTACTCATTCAGTTATATAAATGAATAACCTGAGTAGGAATTCTATGACATGGGAGAGATATACAGAAATACTGCCCATGAGTCTTCAATTTAAACCAATGATCAAAAGCTTCTTTCCATTTCCAAGCATCTAAAGTTATAAAATGGGTGCAACCTAATTTCGTTATTTCCTTTTATTTGTTGATTGATTACAAAACTAAGGAAATAAAACTTAGAAACTGTTTCAAAAAGCACTGAACTTATTCTGAAGTATCTTAGTAATTGATTCTTGTTGCTAAATAAATATTTCCTTGGAACGTCAGTCATTCTTTTTCTTTTTTTTAATTGTAAAATACGCTTTAAAAAATTGTTAGAGATCCTGTTTTGTTTAAATTAGGAAACTAAAAAACAAGGTAAATTTGGACAGAGCACAAATTTGAATCTGTAGCAGAAGAAACACATGTATTCTTAGCCCCAAGGTAAATGATGGAAATGGACAGATATCAAAAGAAAAATATTGAGTCTGTTTATGATTGACTAGTGAGGAATTTGTTTTGTTTTCCTAAAGATGAAGATTTTAGTTAGTGGCTCCTAGAAGTTGGGTCTGAGGTTGCATGTGAAAGTAAAGCAGAGAGACTTAGAAAACAAATTGATGACCCCCTTTTTCAGCAGGCAGCTATTTCGATCATACGGAAAGAATAATGCACTTCAGAACCAATGTATCTGGAAAGGAAGAGCATTCTACTGTGTCACTTAAATGTATTATAGAGATTAGAACAATATTAATCCCCCTAGTATACTTAAAATGATATTAAGTGCCCAAATAGCAAAAGTTCAAATACCTGGAGCTAATGTGAACTTTGAGCTCAATTCAAGAATGTCAATAACCAAATCATCATTGAAGTCTGGAGCCCCAAAGACGTAATGATGGAGCAAGCATTTAAGGCTCTAAAATGATATTCTTCACAGTGTGATTTCATCTGCTTTGTTATTATTTTTCTTAAAATAAGAACCCTCCATTTGCATTGGCTTCTGTAAAATATAAACTACTTCCTGATGAATGAATTCCTAATGGGAATGAAAATTATCCCACATTCATAGATTAAAACAAGAAATTCCTGTCATCTCCAAGTGTCTTCACACTTACATTAAAAAAAATGGTGAGCTGTGAGGTTCAGTACAGGAGGCAGAGTTTGGAAACTGCAGCTCCTCCTTCCAAAGAACTGTGCTTACCTCAGAGTGAAAATGTAGGAATCTGTGACACAATGATAGTGGCAGCATTTGTGTAAGCAAGTGTCTCATTGAAAGCAAAGAAGCATGTTGCTTGAAAGGATCCCTTAGAACCTTGAAATAGAAGTATGGCTGCCTAAGAACACACTCATACACAGAGTAGTATTTCAGCTCTGCTGGCTTAGGTAGCGAACAAAATGTGGTTCAAATGGCTTAACAATCCTAGAAACGGAAGGCACCAGTTTAATGAGGTCTCTTCGGCTTGAAATTAAAGTAGGAGTTTTACAGAGAACAGTATTCAATAACAAAATATTAAATGATAAACACAGATTGCTTAAAATCAGACGGGCCATTTTAAGAAAAGCATTTTAGCTCATCATGATATGTAGCACCTTATTTAAATTAGGAGGTGTTAATTCGTAGCTTGAATAATATATTAATATAATATGTAAAGTGAATGGCATTGTTAATCACAGTCGCGCCTGGAACGACTTTGCTTCTGTGCACTGAATGTTAATTTTGCAAAACATTAATTTCAAAGATTTTGCAGCAGTGCTTTTGTAATTAAATATTAATGTCACATGTTATTGCAGTAGCATGTTTATGAAAGCCGGCAACACTTCAAGTCAACTCATTTGTTTTTATATTTATTCTTGTACATCTGCAATCCCTTCCATTTCACAATTTCAAAGTGAAGGCCATTTTGAATAGTCAATATGTGAACATTTTTCATTGTAAGCGTTTTTTAACATCCAACAGGGTAAATATTTAATGTTGTGTTTTTAGCTGGTATAATTTTTCAGAAAATTGGCTATAACTTTTAACAACTCAAAGGTACCTAAACTGTCTCCAGTTTTGGCGTAAGTGATCTGAAAATAAAGTAGCAATAAATGTGATGAAGCTGTGTAAAAATATTTAGGAATTAGAAGGCTTTATATGAAAGTTTGAAATTAGAACTGCAATTCTGTGCATGGGATATCTCAGCGGTTACTTATTTTCATGTATTTTCATTATGACACTGTATTATCTCAAGAAAATTTAAAGGATGGAACTGACTTTCAGTTAAGTTTGCTCAAGTTGCATAATGAGACAAAGAATAGAAAAATATCAGTTTGCAATGATGTGTATCACCCTTAATATGTGTTTTGAAGTTATACATTTCCTTTAAAAGAGAACCATTTTGTTTTATGCTCACCAGTTTACTCCAAGTATACACAATATATATTTCATTATCTTGGTTTACCCATGACTATTTTGGCTAAATTGCTGCATCTAGTGATCTTGCCCATGATACTTCCAATCTGCTAATTACATTTAGCCTAAAAATTAAGTCACTTCCATTTTTGAATCTTGACAAGAAGTAACATTAAAGGAATTATAATTTAAAGCTATTATTTTAGCCATCTAGTAAAGTCATCTTTTAGAATCAAATCCCTTAGATAAATGTTTTTGAATTATGGAATGAGTTCCCCATACTACAAAGAAAAAAACAAAAAACAAAAACAAAAAAAAACAACCAGGAAAAATCAAGATACATTATGTTTGGTTATGGGCACATTTAACAGTTAAAAATTATATCTGCACCTGATGTTGCATGTTAACAGCTAATGCCATTTGACAGTGATGAAATTAAAGGATGAAGAAGAGATACAAACTACATTTTACAAGCATGATGGGTCTCCAACAATGCCATTTAAATATTATTTGTCACTATTTAAAATGAACCTTTCCCCTTTAAGCTATGCCATTACGCTCATTTGTCCTGTCACTGCTGACAGGCTATATGACTCACACACAAAAATGGTCATTAGGTACTGCATCTTCATCTTATTTAAAAAAAAAAAAAAAGAAAGAAAGAAAGAAAGAAAGCATTCTGATGCCTCTAAAAGCCTGTAATTATTTTCATCCAAAGAGATAGTGTTGCTCGGAAGGTAATTTAATAACCTTTTGCATGTACCTGGGGAATGCCTCTCCAGGGGACCAAGGTGCCGACATGCCATTCTGTCGTCAAAACATGACCTTTAATGGTTGCTTGGAGAGAAGTTAGCATGGAATGTTGTACACAGTGCAATGCTAATTCTGCTTTCTAATATATGCAAAATTTAGTTCTTGAGCAATGATCTTTGTAAGATGAATTAACACAGGTACTGCTCCAGGAAACAAAAGAAATTGCCATGTGAAAGCCTCCTTCCACCCATGATCTTTTATACTTCAGTTTGAAGTAGCTAACAACTTGCACAATCTGTATAAAAAATAGTGTGAAACACTCCAGAAGTCGTTTGCTTCTTTTCCCCCTTTAAGTTTGTTGATGAATTCTATTCTATATACTATGGAAATGTAAAACAGGATTAAAGGGATTTCTTTGATAAGTTTATTTCCCAAAATAAGGCACCGGCCCCCAACTCTGTGAAAAAGAAAAAGAAAGGCTTACCTTTAATATACCCTCTCTTTTATAACACCATCTATGTGGCTCACTGAAATTACTAATGCAGTTACTGAGTTAATTAAAAAAAGAAATCCTTCATGGATTTTCCTGTTAAAATATGATATTTTGAACACTTGCATATACAATAAGATGCACAGGCTGTTTTCTGTGACAACCAGGTTCAGAAACTCCTTATTTTGGTAGTCTGATATTAGATCCCGCCTTAGTTAGAAATGCTTGGATTTCAACTCCTACCCCTGACACGCCATCCGTCAATTTATTAGCACGCTGGTGCAGTAAGCCACTGAACAGGCTATATCAATTCGTTTAGTTTTTTTCTTTAAAATGTCTGTAATCCTCAGCTCTGCTCTCTCAACCGATCAGCATTAAAGATTTATGTTGCACTTTTTTTCATTGCCACACCTGAATATGGATTACTTAAATGGGCTGTAAATAATTCATATCTGGGAATAAGTTTCCATTACTGACCAATGTTGTAATTTAATATACTGTATTATGGGTTATACAATTTTAGATTGTTTTCTGTGTGCATTCAGCAGTCAGGCAGACAACAGTTTAAGTTAAAAGGGTGAGATGTTTGTTCAGCTTATTTTCATGTTCACTCTGTGTGCTCAAATCAGCAACAAGGCTAAAGGAAGCAGAAGGCTACTTTCAATTGCATGTTTTTTCTGCTATTTATGAAAATCTTTTAAAAAGACAAAAAAACACTTGACCTGAAACAAAGTACAAAAATGTGTAATAGCATATTATTGATAAAACTCAAGAAAGAAATAAAATGTGTTAATGTAGGTGGCTAGAAATCTCTTAATTCTTGAGAATTGAAAAATAATCTTGATTCTTGAGCACAAAGGTTAACTTCCCTGTTCAATGCTTGATTATTCTATGCATAAAATGCCCATGATAAAATTATAATTTATTTGACAGTTAAGTTTGAATGAGGCTACTGGATCAAATACTCAAAGTGTTAAAGTATAAGCTATCTTTAAAACATAAGCAAGTGTTTACTCTTAAAAGAGCTTTAAACAATTTAAGATTAAGTTGAGTATAGTAAAAATTAATAATAGATTAATACATGAAAATCTGTGAAGACACATAAGATAATGATTTAAAAAGGAATAATTTAAAAAGATGAATTAAAAAGTCGAATCAGAAAAGAAGGCCAGCATAAACTAGGGAAAAACATGCTGTGAATAAAGTCTGTTAGATCTTGAAATAGGAGAACTGCTAAATAATGCATAGTTTTATTTTTCTATAATTTGCATAAACCTTAAGAGAGTATTTATTTGTGTAAAACTTGATATATCGAGTAAGGAGAATGAAAAAATGGCATTCATTTTGTTTTCATTTTGGTATTTAGGAAAAATATTCTGTTACATATGGACTACTTAGACCTAATCATCTGACTGAATGTGATGTGTGTCTTGAGCCAGGTTGGAAAGGGGCTGGCTGGAGAACAGTGCCCTGGTCTTGCTGCAGGCGATGCAGGTTGGCCCGTACTCTGCTGGGGAGCAGATGGTGAGCCAATGCTTGTAGTCACACTTACCTTCCTTGCTAAATCCATAATCCCTCACTGGACACGGAGCCAAGGCAGGCTTTGGAGGCAGAAAGGAGGTTACAATCTGGACTTGGGTAGTGACTGCCAGAACTGAGAAAACAGCTCAGAAATTTCAAATGCTTAACAAGTTATCTGTCTTGTCCCTAAGCCAGTGCAGCATTTTTAAAAGTAATTAAGACATGATTGAAAATGTGTATGCCATCTAAATACAAAAATCTTTAAAAATCATCAAAACCAATAATGAAAAGCCACATTTAATATGACATTATGCAAAAATACATTTAAAATGAATTATATTTTTGAGATTGAGAGGAAATATACATAGTAAAAAAAAAAACAGGAAAGAGGGAAGCATTTTTTTATAGGAAAAAGCATTTTTTTCTTTACAAACCTGGACCTTATAGAAGAAAAATATTTCATACATGCCTATAAATATGCGGCATGTATGAAATATTTACCTTCTATAAGGAAATGCATAGCTATGCAACATCTATATCTATACTAACATATGCTCTTCTCTATAAGTTATTCTTTCAGAATATTAAATGATTATAGTTAATTTTTTCTATATATAATGATACTTATTCATGTAAATATATTTTTTATATGTGTGAATGGAGTTCATCATCAACACAGACATTAAAACTTAGAAAGACAAAATAAAAATATTGAGTGGGTAGCCAAATTCTAATCATTTATAATAAAAGGGATAGTAAGTGCCATCTGTTAAATGTAAAAAAAAAATGATAAAATGCATATATATCTAGTACATTGAAACCATAGCATAGTTCATATGAAACAAAATATATATAAGATATCAACATATTTTAAGATATCAACATATTTTATTAGGGTGGGATTGACTTAAACATGTACTACTTATATAATAATTATATAAGAATAAGCAAAATCTGATTATTTTTGGTGTAATAACACCAATATATATTTTTAACATCTTTATTGGAGTATAATTGCTTTACAATGGTGTGTTAGTTTCTGCTTTATAACAAAGTGAATCAGTTATACATATACATATGTTCCCATATCTCTTCCCTCTTGCGTCTCCCTCCCTCCCACCCTTCCTATCCCACCCCTCTAGGTGGTCACAAAGCACTGAGCTGATCTCCCTGTGCTATGCGGCTGCTTCCCACTAGCTATCTATTTTATGTTTGGTAGTGTATATATGTCCATGCCACTCTCTCAGTTTGTCACAGCTTACCCTTACCCCTCCCCAAATCCTCAAGTCCATTCTCTAGTAGGTCTGTGTCTTTATTCCCGTCTTACCCCTAGGTTCTTCATGACATTTTTTTTTCTTAGATTCCAGATATATGTGTTAGCATGCGGTGTTTGTTTTTCTCTTTCTGACCTACTTCACTCTGTATGACAGACTCTAGGTTCGTCCACCTCAGTACAAATATCTCAATTTCATTTCTTTTTATGGTTGAGTAATATTCCATTGTATATATGTGCCCCATATTCTTTATCCATTTATCTGATGATGGACACTTAGGTTGCCTCCATGTCCTGGCTATTGTAAATAGAGCTGCAATGAACATTTTGGTACAGGACTCTTTTTGAATTATGGTTTTCTCAGGGTATAGGCCCAGTAGTGGGATTGCTGGGTCATATGGTAGTTCTATTTGTAGTTTTTTAAGGAACCTCCATACTGTTTCCATAGTAGCTGTATCAATTTATATTCCCACCAGCAGTGCAAGAGGGTTCCCTTTTCTCCACACCCTCTCCAGTATTTATTGTTTGCAGATTTTCTGATGATGGCCATTCTGATGGGTGTGAGGTGATACCTCAATGTAATTTTGATTTGCATTTCTCTAATGATTAGTGATGTTGAGCACTCTTTCATGTGTTTGTTGTCAATCTGTATATCTTCTTTGGAGAAATGTCTATTTAGGTCTTCTGCCCATTTTTGGATTGGGTTGTTTTTTTGTTATTGAGCTGCATGAGCTGCTTGTAAATCTTAGAGATTAATCCTTCGTCAGTTGCTTCATTTGCAAATATTTTCTCCCATTCTGAGAGTTGTCTTTTGGTCTTGTTTATGGTTTCCTTTGCTGTGCAAAAGCTTTGAAGTTTCATTAGGTCCCATTTGTTTATTTTTGTTTTTATTTCCATTTCTCTAGGAGGTGGGTCAAAAAGGATCTTGCTGGGATTTATGTCATAGAGTGTTCTGCCTATGTTCTCCTCTAAGAGTTTGATAGTGTCTGGCCTTACATTTAGGTCTTTAATCCATTTTGAGTTTATTTTTGTGTATGGTGTTAGGGAGTGTTCTAATCTCATACTTCTACATGTAGCTGTCCAGTTTTCCCAGCACCACTTATTGAAGAGGCTGTCTTTTCTCCATTGTATATTCTTGCCTCACCACCAATATTTTTTTTTAAATATGTAGTCTACTTAGTGGGTGTAACAAAATTCCTCAGTTTTCTCCACTGGATTTTCATTGGCTCTCATTTTCTTAGGCAGTCCTTCTCCTTGCAAATCATTCTTATGCATACTTGCATTGAAGTTCATTCATTTGAGCAAATTTCTTATAGCTTCATTAGTCCATTGTATTACCTACATTTCCCATTGGTAGCTGATAAAATGGTACAAATACTTTACTCATATATGAATAACTTGAGCTCTCCACTTTGGGACCATCATCAACTCCTTTCATTAATTTCTTTTGCTCCCCTTTTCATTGCCTCTCTTGTGGAAAGTGTTTAGCATTCTTATCTATACTTAGTAAATGTCTTAATTCTTCTCTTTGTGAATCTTTTTCAGAATTCATTTCTTGACAATGCCCTCCATCCCTCAATATGTCCTTTCCTAATAATGCTGTTTTCTTCAAGAAAATAGATATAAAACAGTAAACAAAGAAAAATGTAGAAGCACCTTTCTTTGTCTCACCTTAGAATTTAAGAAATTTGCCTTGATATGTAATATGTGCAGGTCAGTATTTACAAAAGGAGATGTAAGAGCAAAAATATTCAATAGTAATAGCTTTTATAAATATTATATGTAGTCTTTATCCCCATAAAAATATGCATGTTATTTTTAACTTTTATCTTAGTCTACATTGGAAAACTAAATTCCAAAATATAATGATATTTATGACAAACAAATTTTTCATGATTTTGATAGAAAAGTTTTACTATAAAATGGCATCATAGAATAGTTCACTTCACCCTCAAACCTAAAATGAAGACATATCTTATGATATTTACATTCACCTATTTTTTTTTGGAGGGAGGGATAATTTCATAGACTTTCAAACAGACCTGAAGAGTTGGATTTAATATGATTTCTGCTATCAGATAAGAACAGAAAGAAACAAAACATTAAAGTTCGCTTTCAACAATACAAGTTTTCTATAAAATCACATTTCTGTTAATATCAAAGATTAATCTAGAACATTGTAGACAACAACAGTTTAAAAACTAGCAAAACAACAAAAGATGTAAGATAATTTACTAAGAGGTAAAGGCAATGCAAAGAAGTAAAAGACATAGTCTCTCCCTTCAAGAGTTTTAAACAAAGATATTGGACTTGAAAACAGGAGACCTGGGTTTGCATTACAGCTCTGCCACTTGCACACTACAGAAATATAAGTACCTACATTTCTGGATCTCAGTTTCCTCATCCATACAATTATAGCATTTGCCTAATGATTTCTAGCATGTTGACTACCTATAAAACATTTTATGACTATGTGAAGCTGGAGAGACAAACTGAAGAGGTAAATAAGGAAGAGTTAAGTACCAGTGATAACACAGTAAAGATGATGTCTCTGGGAAGAAAATACATGATTAATGACCAAGTAAGTGGTTCAGGCTATGCTTTAAGCCAGTTAACAGGAAAAGTATTTATATGGGTTCCTAATGTTTTATATTTAAAATTTTTCATTGCATAATTTTTGATATATAATTTGAAACACATTTTGGCCAGATTAAATTGAGATGTTAACAATGGAAAATGTTTCAAATATAGACCTCCAAGCAAAATTTTGTAACATGCTCCATGTCTCAGGACAATGCCACAAGAAATTCCATTGCCATGTACCATGCATGAGTCCCACATTTTTGGGAACTCTAAGGTCCCAGAATTGCAGAGAGATGAGCTATATCCGTAGACACCAAGGAGAAAATGAGTAGCAAAAGTGAGCTACACAAGCAAAAAATGTACTGCAGATTGAATTAGAAATCCAATTTATCAAAATCCAGAGGCGGCTTCTAAACTCTAGCTGAATCTTCAGCATTTTGATATGTCACCTGTTAAACTGCAGAGAGACATATGCCAATTCTTATGTGGTATACAGAGCCTCCAAATAACTATTATATTATCCATCATCATTATCACAAACACTATTATGAGAGAC
This sequence comes from Phocoena sinus, assembly GCF_008692025.1. NCBI lineage: Eukaryota > Metazoa > Chordata > Mammalia > Artiodactyla > Phocoenidae > Phocoena > Phocoena sinus. The sequence continues at coordinate 87,926,863 of NC_045769.1, read as the reverse complement.
CTGTTTATTTCCTTAAAAGGGAATAGTATTCTTATGGAAAATGACCGATTATAGAATTGGAAATGGCTACGTTGTAAGAATTTGCACCTCTTGGATGAAGCATAAAGCACACATCTTGATTTTAATGGTCATGGAAGATTCTGTGTTGACATCTGTCTGGAATTATTTACCAGTTCTTGCTGACCAAATTCTAAATTAAGGGGCTCCACTTACTGGCTCAAACTTACGCGCTATCTTAATTATGAATAGTGTCCACCTTTACTATTTATGATCTATTATAAGATATGTGAACTTTGATGGACTTAGGTAAGATTTTTTTTTTTAATTCTACTTCCTCTTCTTTTGTTCAGGTACTCATCTTTTCTTGATAGAATTTCTACCACAAGTCCCTAAACAATATTCACAGCAGCCTTCTTTACTCACTTTAAGCCATACTCCTGGGGCTGGCTGCCAGAGAAATCATTCTAAAATTCAAATTGGTTTCCTAGTTGTCCACTTTTTATAATTCCTCCATGACTCCCCATAACCTTTAGAAAAAAAACATTCAAAATCTTTACTATAACTTTCAAAGCTCTCCACAATCTGGCCCCTGCTTATGTTGTTAGCCTCAGGTCTCATGCTGCATCTAAGCTCTGTGGATCCTGGAAACATACCTACAGGTATCAGACTCTGCACTCCCTCCTTTTGTTGGCTTTTCAGAAACTATTCTGTTTACCAGGAATGCTCTATATGTAGCCACATCTCCTAATTTTTCTTCCATCAAACTCATACCTTCCCTGTAGATGACCTGTCCTCCAAAAGACCATTCCTAATTGCTCTTCTCAAAATCTTGGTGGACATGTCCTTCTTTTGTGCTCTCATAATACCCCGAACTATCACAATTATACACTGAGGGAAGTTGTCTGTTTGTTTCTCTGCTTACCCAATTAAGTTCAGTAATTAGGTTATATTCCTCTTTGTACTTCCAAGGCCTAGGCAATTGTGTGGCAAAAAGCAGTATTTGTCACAGTTGACCTCTCTGTCTTGAAATATCTTCTCTTCGTTTATTTGGCATCATACTCTCAAGGGACAACCTTTTGTCTTAGTTTTCTGCTCTCCTCCTCACCATTTCTTACTTGTGCAGTGACTCAGGATGCAGTCTTTGATCCCTTTAATATCTGCAATTGTCTAGTTGGTTTTATTCAGGATCATGGTTTGAAATTATTCTCTCCATGCCACATGCACTCAAATCTCTACATCTAGCCTTGACCACAGCTCTCCAGACTTGTACATCCAGCTGCCTCCTTGATGTCTCCATTTGGATGTTTAATGTGTATCCTAAACCATCCAAACAAAACAAGAATACTTGTTTTCTTCATCAAAATCTGTTCTCTCTTGGAATGTCCCATCGTTATAAACAAACCACTCCAACCACTTAGTTGTTCATGGTAAAAATCTAGGATTCATTCTTGTTTCCTATTTAAACCCAACCCAGTGAAATCATCATTATGACCTCTTGGCCCTACATCAAAGCAACCTGGATACATCTGCCTTTTTGTATCTCCATTAAACCACCCTGGTCAAAGTCACCGTCATCATTCTCTGAATACTGTAATAATCTTTTAGTTGGTTATGTCAACCATGTCAATGAAATTATGTCAATGAAATCACACCATTTATCTGTTCAAAGCTTTACAATAATGTTCATTCTATTTAGAATAAAATGTTGATATCTCATTTTGGCTTAATGCACCTGCACGGTTCAACCCCTTCCAAATGCACTGGTCCTATCTCATCACATACCCCTCTTTCTACTTTTGCTTCAGCCATACTGTTCTTCTTTTACTTTCTTGGACATGTTAACTCAGTTTTGCCCTATAGGTTATGCCCCTGTTGTTTCCTCTATCTAGAAGATTCTTGCTCTTTATCTTCATATAGTTTTCTTCTCTGTCATTCAAATTTCACCTGCTTGCCAAGGCTTTTTCTAACTGCCATTTCTAAAAGTAGCCACTTAGTCATTTGCTATCACATTGCACTATTTTAGCACTCTGCAAAGCACCTGTCGTTATTGTATGTTTCTGTTTGTTAATCAATATTTTGTATATCTTCTTTAAACTCATCAAAATTCTAACTTCATCAGAGCATAGAACTTGCCTATCTTCTTCATTGCAATGTCTCCAGCACCTAGAACTGGATATCAAACAGTAGAAACTTAATGAATACATGTTAGACAAATGAATAGCGATCCCAAAGAAAATCCAGTTTGAATGAGTGAAACTTAGAACATCATGAATTTGAGGGTTGCTACTAATATATGAGGAATAGAAGTTACCATGTTTTGTTTCAAATTTTAAAGAGACTGGTGGTATCAATGAGCAAGCATTAAAAAAATAGATTGCTAGCGTAGTTAAGGACCTTACAGAGTATTTGTTGTCCTCCTAAGAAGTGCTGACAAACCCAAATCTTCTGTTCCAACTACTTTTTTCCAGAGGAAAAAATGCCAGAGAATTAGAAGTCAGAGAGGAAACAATAACATAAATGACAAAAAATTCAGCTGTCCATTACATACGCTAACGAACTTCTGAATAATGTTCTCTCTAATCTCAGAAATCGTAATGAGCAGTTCCTAGTGAACATGAGCCTATGATAAGATTACTTGGTTTATTTTAGACACAGATCCACCTTAAACTTCATGTTTTCCTTCCCTGAACTTTCACTTGGAAATTACTTTATTCTTCCACAGAAGGGGTTTAGGTCAAAACCTTGCCATTTCACCATTTATTTATTCAGGAAATATTTATTAAGAACTTTTTATGAAACTTGAAGTATAATAAAAGATGTAAAACATGAGTATAATGTTTATCATATGGGCAGAGCAATTGTATAGAGGGTGTTATAAGTACCAAATAAATGCTAAGAAACTTGAGAAGAGGGAGGAATTATGCCCTAATGATGGATCAGTAAGTATCATGTATTGTAATATCAAGAAAGCTGGGATTTGAAGTATGCCCAGAAATTTACCGTGTGCATAGAGCAGCAGCAGAAGAAGGAGGGGGAGGAGGAGGAGGGGGGAAAGGGGGAAAGAAAGTAAGGAAGGAAGAGAGGGAGAAAGGAAGGGAAGAGAAGGAGAAAGGAAGGAATAGAGGGAGAAGGCATTTTGAGAAGAAAGAGCAATTTGAGCAAGGTATAAAAAAGGATTATCATGGGGTATGTGCAGTATGTTAAATTAGTAGTTTCATTCCAATGAGGCACTGAGGGGCAAGGAGGGGAGTAGGAAGTAAGGATAGGAAGGTATTCTTTGGGCCTTCTGTCACTCTTATTCTTTCTGTATATACCAGCAAGAAATTGATAGAGCCTGGATTATGAAGATAAACTTTCCTAGAATGTATCTTGGCTCCTCATTTAAGACTTCAAGGATCTTGGGTGAGTTTTGCAAACACCTCTAGTTCTAAGTTGCCTTATATATAAAGTGGGAATAACCATGCTCACCTTTCAAAGAATTTATCCGTGGAGTCACAATCACAACTATTTTTTGGCTTAAATAGACAGATGTTCTAAGGATCAATGACAGAATCTGTAAAACATCAGGAACACACTAGGCACTTAATAGCTGTTAGCTCCCTTACCACAACCTTGTGTGGATTTCCTGATTCCTTCTGGAAAATTCCTTATTCCACATTTCCATGGGTTTTTCTTTTACCCATCTTTCAATATTCTGAAATATTTTTTGAATGACCGAATGAATGAAAGGCTGATTGTCACAAATCTGTCTTTCTTTTAAATTCCCTAGGCATTTTATCTGAGCCTCTTTTATGGTGGGTTTCACTCTCTACCTTGATTACAGCAGCACAAATTTTGCCCTTATTTTGTGTTAAGTTCCAATTCTTATTGTGTATCCTCACAGCATCTAATGCAGTATTTTTCAAGCAATAGATCCTGTATATATACATGTTGAATCAGTTTTTCTGAATAGTTCTTTTCTTATGTAAAACTACTGAAAAATCATTTAGATTGTGGAAAATCTATACAATTATGTCTAGAACTTTACCTAATAAAGTATATATTTTGCTAAGTCAACTAGATAGTACAGTAAAAAGATATGAATGTTCTTAATTTCTAGTTAACAAATTTATATCATTCAAACTACCTGAAATCTATTGCCTTTTTATAACTATTAGAGAATATACATGAAAAATTTCATACATATATAAAAATTGGATCTCAGAAATTTCATATACATATGAAATTTAGATCTCAGTTCAGTTTCTATTACACCCACATAATAGAAATCAAGATCACAAATCCATTATAACAATAATTTTCATATCTAATAAATGTTTCAAAGGAAAAATAATCTCTACCTTAAGGTCCAAGTTATAGTGTTGATAATAAAACATCAAAAATTATGCATTTCAGGATCATGTTGTTTTTTTCCTTGTGAATCTTCTTTAGCAAATATGATTAATGGTTATTAGAATAATGCTATAAAAGTGAAATCTTTATATTTTAGTTTATCATTTGAAGTTTTTTCAAATAGACTTATAGAAATTCAAACTTAAAACAAATTTTAAATCTTTATTGAAAAACACCAACTGAAAAAATTCTTGTCAGATAATTATTTATTCTTTCTGAAAATTAAAATAAAATACATAAAGCATGACCAAGATATTTCTCTGTCTTCAGCAACTTCTTTTAACTCTATCTGCAGTCCTAGTGTTTACTGGATTTCTCTTAAAGATATTTTTTAAAGTGTTATTTATGTTCTTCACATAATAGGCAAGTTCATGGTACTCGTAATCAACTCCAAACATGCTTATTGTAACCAAGATGCAGTATTAATATTGTTTAGTTATACCTTTTGTTTTCAAATAGAATGAAACGTTGAAGAAAAAAAAAAAACCACTTCAATTGATTAGACATTCCATAGCAATCTTAATTTCCTTTAACATTTCTTTTCTATCTCATAGGAAATGTATGTCTGTGTTTGCCACGTTAGCCTCTCCACTGTTCGTGGACACTGAGGCAGAAAAAAAAATTAATTTTGTTTTATCAGCTCCTCTACCTTTGCTGTCAATAAGTTATCTCTTCTATCTCTTCCAGGGTCTGACCTCTTGCCCTTCCTACAGTTGAAAAATATCATTGTATTTATCTTTATCATCGTCACAATTTTACTTTTATTTGCCACCTTTCCTTTCTTATCATGTTGTACTCCCTTCACTGCATATTCCTCTTCTTTATTCCTGATTATTTTTGCATTTTCTTGTTCATACTAATTGGCTCTATTTTTATTTCCAGTATATTTATTGCTAAATGGCATTCATTGCCTTTGGGCATATATTAATTTATCTTTCAGGACTTTCCATTTGCTCCCTATGTCTTTTCTTTATATATTTCTTCTTACAACCTCCATTTCACTTTACTTTTCTCGTATGTGTTGGTGTATTATTTTTATTGTTGCTTTTTTAATATGCCTTCATATCTCTAATTCATGCTTCATATTATTAGGAAGGTTTATAAAATAAAACACTATGTTTTTCACAAACAGCAATAATTTGGATCATCTTAAAATAGTTTTGGGTTCACTGTACTGCAATTTGTCAGCCACCTTTTTTACAGCCATATTATAGGATTTAACTAAATAAATAATTAGAAGCTAATTTTGCAAATTAAAAGGAATATATATATATATGTATATATATACTGACCTGAGGTCAGAGAAGGGGAGTTTATTGAAAGGTGAACAAAACAATGTAAAACTTATGATTTATTTAAAGAGAGATATGTTTAGACCTTTTGAGGTATTTAACTGATAAAGTTACATATGTATATATATAATATATAATTAATCTTCATACTTCTCTATGCTTTTATGCACATAATAAGGTAATACGGTAACATTTAAATCCAGATACACCTTCTCTAGGAAGACCCTTGAAAAGCAGAATATCTAATGAGGCAAGTAAAAATGTACCAAATAAATTACAGCGCCATGTGATAAATATTGTAAGATTAAATAGAATTATACTTGGCCTGTGATGGAAGCAAAGCGATACAAAGAGTGTCTTAGAAGACTCCCTGGAGTAAATGATGTCTCAGCTGAGTATCAAAGAATCACACATGCCTTGCCACCTGGAGATGAGGGGAAGGGAGTCTTTAGAGAACATATTCCACGCTGTAACTGAAAGATGAGCTTCAGTAGAAAGAATGGCAGGAAATGAAGTGAAAACTAAGCATATGTTTACTAAAAGTTTTTGGAATTTTCCTGTAGTTCAGTGGGAGGCATTGGACATTTTAAGCAGAGAAGAGGCATGATCAGATTTGATTTTAGAGTGAAAATTCTAGTACAGATGAAGAAACTGTGGGCTTGGAGGCACCAAGACCACTTTGGATAGTAAAATAATAACATTGATGAAAGAGAATGAGGCCCCAAAGTAAAGCAGAAACTGAAAGGAATAGTCAGAAAATACATGAGTCAGTTAAAAGGTTCAGTCAAGAGAACATGGGAACACCTGGGCACAGGTGCAGGCAAAAGTAAGGGAGACAACATTTTTCTGTAGAATTGAGGACCATCCACCTAATTTAAATTAGAAAAATAAAGCTTTGAACTGTCTGTCCATTAAGTCCAATTTCATCCAGACAGATTCTTCAATTTCCATTGACTATTTAGTTCACTGCTACCTCTTGACAGTAGTTAATGAATTACGATTAACAATTGATTGAATTAAAATATGGTCAACCAGGAAAATAAAAATAGCTAAATATTGGATTAATACTTTATTGCATAAATGGTGACACAACCAGACTTCCTAACACTCAGCAAGGGAGACCCCCCCAAAAAACAATAAAAAGCATTGCACATACATTCATGCAAAATGAACACTGATACTAGTAAATTCTAAAAATGGCAGAATTTGGTTCTAAATCAAATGCAATTTCCACATTTGCATACTATGTTAGAAAGCATCTTATAACTATGTTCATAGTATATTGTTCAGTTCATTTCCATAATCTAATTCAGTGATACTTATGCTCTTCAAATAGTATTCACTGATCATATTTTATCTCTTCTTTTTCCTAAACTGTGGCTCTGTGAACTATAGACCACATCAGAGTAAGATTGTAAATATCATAAATATTATGCCAATTTCCTTAAAATGGCAAATTATGTAACATTTATTTTCTGCTTTTTCTTAGAAGAACCAAAAGCCGATAGACCTTTGAGCTTAAAAGTGGATTTTAATATCTTTTCAATACATAGCATAAATTTTTAAAATCCTTTAATTTGTTAAAAAAATAATCATTTTGACAAGGTAATCATGTAATATAGACCTATTGATTTTAAACAGACTTCAGTTTGGTCAACTTTCTCATCCAAACTTGCAAAATTTCCAATATAATTGCTAGTTGAATTTGTAGTAAGTAAGGCAGGTATTTGTTCCAAAGATATAATCCACTATTTATTCATGCTGTGTTAATTTATCATCAGTAAAATGATGATTGTGATATACTGAGACCATATTAGGAGCAAAGTACTCTACCAGGCACTTCACAAAGTATGTGTGATATACTATGTAATATTTCTATGTAATACAACAGTCTTTCAGAGAGCGCACGCTTATTATTATTGTCATTTGTACTATTGTTGTTACATTTTATTTCTTTATTTCCCAGAAATTGAATGTAAGGGAGGTTATGTAATTTGCCCAATATTTATCTGCTTGTAATGTAAATCCTGGATTGGAGTCCACATCAGTCTTTTTCTAAAGTCCATGCTTATTTCCTCTGGATTATCCTGTCATATTGTGACATTAGCACTCTCATTTGCGAAGCAGTAATAGATAACTAGGGAGCGGGCCTTAAACAAAACATCTCTTATTTGGTGCAAAAGAACTACATTATTTTATGCACCAAAAAGATGAACTATATGAACCCCAAGAAATAATAACACAAGTGTCGAACAACAAATAGGACTTGTGCAAAGATATCAATTTCCCCCAGTTATGTTTAACCTATGTTTTTTCTTTAATATCAAATCTTAAAAAAGAGAATTTCATAAATTAATTACTTAAGACTCAAATATTTATACCTTGTTTTTTTACTTCTTCAGCCCACTTCAAAAAGCCTGTTGTATCAAAAGCCATACTGACTAATTGTAAATACTTGCAGCTGTTTTAATTATTTGACTTAGCTCTGATGTCTTATGGAATATCCTAAGAAATTTAGTGTGACATACAATTATTTATGAAGAAATCACATAATTAGCAGACAGCATCTTATATGTCATTTCTAAGATTATTTGATTATATTTACTTAGCCATAGTTGGAATTCTTAACTCTGACAAGTATCTGCAAACTGGGCCTTGAGTCTGTTCTAGTTATGTCCACATTTCAGAGTTACCCACAGTGACTTCAGGTTTCTTTCCCCAGTGATTCCTTTCATTTATTCTTTTATCTTCTATGGCATCATGTAAACCCATGTGAAAAGTTTAAAGTTTAGCTTTTTCATGTTTCAAAAGATTATGCAAGTTAAGAAGGCTTGTCTCCTTAATCATTACTTTTTTCCTCCTTTGAATGTCTTGGCCCAAAGTGCCTATCAGGATATTTGCATAATGTACCTAATTTGGGAGAACAGGTCGTTGCTGGGGACGGGGGAGTGGTTTTCATTTGTTGTCTGGTGGTTGTAGAGGTGGTGGTGGTGTTTGGCACTATAGAAACCCGTGCTAGGTCTGCTTTTGACAAAGAATGCTTTTGAATGTAGAAAGTAATTCAGATATCATAGATCCGATAGATTCTGAAAGACGTGTCACAGTAAGGATCAGTTGGTGAGGATCTCTTATCCAACAGTGAAGAAAGAGTTCTGCATATTATTCAGTGATCTCTAGAGTATCTGTGTGAGATTCCAAGCTTGCATATTCTCTTTCCCTCTCTGTCTCTGTTCCTTCACACACACACACACACAGACACACACACACACACACACACACACACACACAAATACAAGAGAAATTGCTACATTCAGAATAGATACAGATTCCTTTTGGTTTGGTTTGTAGCAATTCAGGCACTGAGCCAAGTATTATATTCTTCTTTGGTTTTGGTTTTATCAAGCTAGCTTAAAACCAGTACAAGGATCAGTGTAGTCTCAATCTTAATTTTGGAATCCTGACTGTTAGGTCTATGAAAGGTAGGGCTTCAAACCACTGTTTTGAGAAATTTCTCCTTGATGGAAACATTTTATTATCCTGATGATCCACTCTTAAGCAATCATTTATCTGTGCTACCAGTGCTGAAGACATCAATGAAAGCTTTCAATTTGTGTATCCCATTACTATGAATGTGTTCAGAAATGACTTAATGGTTTATTCTTTAACTCAAACAGTTTATTTTATTTCTTTGATTTTCATAAAAATGTCATTAGTCTCTCAAAAATAAAAACCAAGTATTCTGTTTCACTAATACCACCACAGCTTTTAGCTAACTCATATATGTGTATGTGTGTATAAATTCAAACTTCAAAAATTATTTGTAGATAAATTAAGATGAAAGAAAGAAATAATGAAGACACCACATTACCTTGGGTTTTTGGGTAAATTCTTATATAAACTTCAGATTATACATTCCAAATGGACTTGGAAATTTTTTAATTGTTGTAAAAGTTAGAAGGTTATTTCTTTACTATTTTTGTTACATAATTTTATTAAAAATTTGATGAGTGACAGGAATACTTGCCTCAGAAAAAATCGCACGTGAGCAGTTTCAAAGTACGGAATTTTTGAAGATCATTCATGGGGTTCCTTAGAGTCTTTGATTCCAGTGTTATATCAGTCAACACTTATTAAACTCCTACCATATTAAACAATTTTTAAGAGACTCCAAAATGTGTGATGCACAAAAACAAATGACACGTTCTCAGGATTAAATAAAGGCTATGCTATTGAGGAAGATTCACACATGAGAGAACAATTATATTAAATAGATAAGATAGGACTGATAGATAAAAATAGCACATACACGGTATTTGCTGTATGCCAGACAATTTTATTATTCCTTTTATATATTTACTCATCTCATTCGACAGTTTTATTATTCCTTTTATATATTTACTCGTCTCATCCTCAGGACCTTATTAGTTAGGTACTGCTATTTTATCTGCTTTATAGATGAGGAAATTGAGGCACAGAATGGTGATGAAACTTGCCTAAGATAACACAAGTACTGAGAGGGCAAACCAGGATTCAAAACTAGGTAGTGTGTTTCAAGAATCCATGCTCTTAGCCACTACATTTGCCGTCTCTCATAAAAATATAACAGAATTATTAGAGCGACGTGGGATGACAAGATGAAAGAGCAATCAGTTTTGTTGATAGTCTAGGAAAAGTCTCAGAGAAGCACATCAAATTTGAGTTGAGCATTGAAGGAGTAGAAGATATATAGCAGGTAGTTTTGGGTGATTTCTCCTTAAATAAAAATATGATTCACCATGCTTAGTTTCATATTAACAAAGTTCCTTGTTTTCTAATGAAAAAGTAAAACATAATAATAATTGAATTACTCATGAACAAGATATCCCAGATAGATGAAACATTCTTTGGACCTAGCAAAGCTGCAAATCCATTTTACTAAGGTTAAACTGTTATTAGAATCATGGTTAGCTCTTAAAAATAGGTGCATAACAACAAATCCCAAATGTTGTATATCTATGAGGTAAAATTATCCTGTTAATCACATCTAGCTGGATTTGTAATTTTGTTACTTCTCAAACAATTGGCAAAGGGCACTGCAAATTAAGTTGTTGAAAGCCATTATAATGGATGAAATAAAAGCCAGTAGGTAAGAAAGAACATATTTCCTAAAAGGGAACATATTGCTTATTTCTTACTTTTAAAAAATAGGATATAAAAATATTGTAAGTGGATTATGGGATGTTGTTACTGGAATGTGCCTCTTTCACATAGCGCCACTATTTGCCATCATTAGTATATCCCTACTGTTGCCAACCTCCCACCCCACTTCTTCCCCACTGTGCTCCACCCTGCCTGACTCTCTACAATGATGATTCGCTCTTTGATTCGTCTTTGGGCTGCAATGGTAGCTTTCACATGCCCCAACTGGAGAGTCTGCCCTGTGGCCACAATGGCTACTCATTGAAAGAGTTGTTTTCCCGAAGCAGACTAATGACTTCTCTAGGACAAGTACAATGGCTTTTTCCATTTGCGTAATCTCAGAATTTAACACTGTTAATAACGTGTGCCAAAACGATCAATAAAAGGAAGAGAAAAATGAATAGGCGAAGGCCATCACAGCTTCACTACAAGAAAGAATCACTAGAGGGATCTAAATTTGTAAAGTAAAGCAATGAACAAACAACAGGTTGGACAGAAAGGAAACTGGGCTAGATGTTTTGATTAGGATGTGGACCTTAAAATGTATTCTAAGTTAATTTTCTGATAAGACAGGTAGTGATATATGACATAATTTATATTTTTTTAAAAACCAAATGCTATTTTAGCTTAAAGGCAAACATTCAGAATGGTTACACTAAAATGTGTGTTACTACTAATAATTGTATTATTTACATGATGCTAGAATCAGAACTCTCTACCTACTGGTCTTTGGAAATGTCATTGGCTTCTCTCCCTCTCTTCACCTCCCATCCTGCCATTTCTCCCTAGGGCCCTACTAAGTATAAGTTTCCCAAATTCTTTTTTGTGACTTTGAGTGGTCTGAAAGTAAGTAATCTGATTGGTGATGAAAATTCAGAACAACATAGCCCAAATACCCTGGGAATCAGAGTTCTGCCAAGCACTTGTGAACTAAGAAAAATATACTCTCTTGCACATGTGGAATGTTGTGGAGGAAACCCTGCAGCTCACTGGGTGTTAGAACAACAGTGCAAGAGTGTCCAGTGGTGACACGCATAAAGACATGACCTCCCTGGGAGCTCCAGTGATTTAGAAATGAAATCTTAGACTGCTCTGTGAAAGTTGAAGATGCTGTTTTTTTAGCAAAGCGTGGAAATTGTATAGGTTTAAGGTAAAGACAGCAAACTCACCGATAACACTGCCATGGTTAAGTGTTCCTACTGAAAACTTCTATCAACACTCGGGCTCTAAAGAGTTCATTCTGGAAGCCAAGAACAGTGAAATGCCAACTAAGAACCCAACTTCTCCAAACATTCATTAAATGGATTTTATTTTTCTTGTTGATGGTTGCTTGGAGCGAGGAGTGCCTTAGCAAAGAGCAAACCCTGCTCTAAAGAAAATGTGTTGACAAATAACAACAGAACAAGTTCACATTTTTAAATGCATTATGCAAAGAGAAAAACAAACAAACACATATCTACTATGGTCTACAGTGCGTATGCATTCATTCTCATCTCTAATATCTTCAACGTCTACATTTTCCATTCGGTACAATGAGAACTGATTTTTAGAATGGTGACTGGGTACAGTAAGTTTCTTACATTACAGATACATTCCATTGTGCAACCCTTCAGAATGCTAAAAGTAGAGAGAGGAACTAAAACATTTTAAAGATAAATTTAAATTATAAGACAGAAAGTAGAGAACTTTTCATTAAGTGAGCTAATCAGGAAAATCAATTAACCAAAATTCCTCATTGCCAGAACACTCCATATAAATTTGTAAATTTCGATTTTACTTAACTTGGATTGTTTGTAGCCTGTCGATGATGTTTCCTGAAGTGTTCAAGTCTATCAATCATCACTGATAGAATTCACTCATTGACACGTACTCTGTCTGGCAGGGGTGAGGTATGTGTGGGGAACAAAACTTCTAAAATCATGATCATGACCATGAGGAGGGCTTTCTAGGCTATGGGCTAAGGGGATTTATTTTGATTAACTTCAGGTGTCTATATGGTAAGCCTTAGAAAACATAGAATAAAATTCAGGACTTAATATGTGGCATGGAGGCTGACACTAAGCATTAGAAAATCTGATCTTCACTAGATTGCTTTTAAAGGGTATTCCATAGGATATCTATCACTAATATTGTAATATTTTAACATTCTAATTTAATTTAATAAAAATTAGAACTTCCCATTTTCTTCTAGCTACAACTTTCTCACTTTATATTTCTTTTTGAGCTTATAAGAAAGATAAAACTGATCTAAGTGCCAATTGAATATTTTGAAATGTTGAATATTTAATTTGATCAAACATACTTGCCCACTCTTCAAAAGCATTCTTTCTTTGCTTTTTAGATTACACATATATGCATAAAGGTCAGATTGTCAACCCCCAATACTGTGTTTTATATTGTTGGTAGTGGTAAATATTTTCTTGTAATCTCTTTTAAATATTTTGCTCTGGAAGTAATAAACTGAAGAATATCAATCCATTTGCCTGGAATTAAAATGAAGCTATACTCCCTTATTGAGGAAGTACAAGCTTTGGATTCTGTTTACAAATGGTATATATGGACTACTTTCCCCAACATCTAATAAAATTTTCAAAGACAGAATAATTTTAATAAACCATGTCTCAAAACATTTGGGTAAAATTATAATCCTATAAAGAGTAAATACATTTTTTAATGTATAGTCAATATTTACCTAATGAAGTTATATACAATACAATAGAACTTTAATGTAGGAAGAAATGTCAGTGATCATTTATTCTAGTTTCTTGTTCCAATTAACATATTTTTAAAAAAAACCTCCTAGAATATTGAGGAACAAAGGATTTTTAGCACATTTTCAGTAATTTTACTTTCATGATTAAGAAAAATATTATTTCATAATGTGATTACTTTAGAAAAATTGGAGAAAAAATACAATTAACTATTTCCAAAGTATTTATTATTAAATATATTACAAAATAGAGTATGTATTTCCTTTCTACATTTATTTTTCTTTACGTACATATTTTTATTTTATAAATTGGGATCCTATAGATAATTTTGTTTTCTGATTTTCTTTTATTAAATTTAGAGTGGGAAAGTTCCAAGTCACTAAATATTTTTTGAAAAGTAATTTAATGGCTACATAGTTTTATGATAATTAACATTACTAATGCCATGTAAAAGAGGTTTGAATTGGAATTCTTTCTATTAAGGTTAAAGCAATAAATTAGAAAGGTGTTAGTAGTAAAAAAAAAATATTATAGAACATATGAATTTGCTTTAGAACTTTTCCATTCATGATTTTAGGACACTGACATTTCAGTCTTCTGAGAGAAGATTTTCTTGAAGACTGCTTCCTTGAATGATGCTCATAAATAGCCTTTTTAATACATAGTCTAAATCTCTCCCTGGTACCTTTCCCTTTACAACAAACGTACCAAAATATTATCTTCAGTTAAACATTAATAATTAATTTAATATACTTAATATGTCATAATACTTAATAAGTAGATAATTCTAGCTTTAGAAATAGCCTTTGGAGAGAAATGCAGAAAGGAAAACAAGCAAACAAACATTATGCTTACTGAGATTTATTAAAGTGTTGAAGTTTACCCTGAAATTTGGATTTGTATGTGTGGCTTTGGGGTTTCAACTCAGCAAAGCAGGTGATCTGATAATAGTAACTAACATGATTAGCATATGTGAAAATGAGATCATAAAGCACAATTTCTAAGATCTTTTAGAAATAACTTGTGGGTGATTGGAAGTTCAAAGCCATTCTTGAGCCTGGAGATACTAAACAGTTTATTAAACAGATATTAAGGTATTTCTAAAATTTTAAGAAATTAAGATATTTTTCTATAAATCTGGTCTGGTATTAAGGCTGATATTATCCATGTTACCTCTTGGCATATTGAGGTCAATTCTCAGTTATCTATCCAACATGACACAGTGAATCAAACTCATTATCCTTCCTATTCTGAACTCCTTCATTGATAACAGGGATAGTTTATAAAAGAGCCATAGTCACCCTTAGCACCTTAGAGAAAAGGATATAATCAAAATCAGTGAAAACCTCAGATACTCAAAAGTATCATTTTAGCTAGCTTTTTCAACATCTTCCTATACACCATCCTCTAGCAGTTCTGCTAAAACATTGATTGATGTGTTTTATCTTCTTCACTCTCCATTGCCACCCTCTAGCAGAGATTCTAGGGAGGGAAGAAATGCCCTAGAGACAGGTTGTTTGAGGGAAATGGAAAAGTCAAGGACTTGAATTATATCCACAGACTGGATAATCAATCGCGGAAGTATTGAAAGTTGACTGTACAGGAGAAGTACACTAGATAAACTATAAAGGGTAACTGTTTGTAATTTGGAGAATTAAAAATATTGAAGAGAATAGGCACACTATTTGGTGGTACATGTAATGAATCTTGGAACCATGAAGTTGTTGATTTATTTATTTATTTATTTTTAATGAAATGGAAATTCAAAAATTACCAAGTTAGGGTACCTTCAATGAATTGTCTCGGAAGTTTAAATTTCCAAATATGTGTAGATTAAAAGCAAAGAAGATTGTGTTATATGCATACAGGTCTTCTAGGTACATACTAAAGGATAAATTGAAGCGAGGGTTGAGAACTCAGTCTGTGTACAACGCCACAAGTAAATTATCCTCCAAGCATACAGCTTGCCTGTTGGTGCTGATCATTGCTACAGTTGAATTCATAGTGAAATGATCCACACTGACCATTAAAAAAGCCATTTCCAGACATTTCAGTTCAATGCGGCAGTTTACAAAATTATCTTTTTAGTTTCCTCAAAACCCATCTGAATTTCCTAGTTTGGATCTTCATTGCTTTTGTCTTCTGCAAAGACAATATTGTCAACTTTAGAGAGGGGTGAGCAACCAAAAATTGTTATGAAAATTCTATTGAAAATCAAGTTTAAATGACAAGACTTGCCTCTTTGTAATAAATACATGCACTTCAAAATGCTTTAGTAGGAAAAAAGAATGGCCTTTTTTATTTTTTTTCAAAGAAGTGAAGATACAATACAGATAGATTTTAAAGAGGGTTCTTATTCCACATCCATTAAACAGATATTTTTCGTGCCAGGAACTGGATGCTCATTTGCAATTCTCAAAATATGTAGTGGAATAGAACAAGAAGAACAAAATTGCCCATTTTCGTAAATACCTACTTTATGCACATTACACTAGGCACTTTGCAAAGAAAAGGGTAAAGGAAGGAATGAGGATAAATACATCAGACCTCTGGTTATAGTCTTTGAGCAGATCTAATCTAATTGGAGACTTGAATATGCATGTGAGCGTAGGCAAAACAGATTAAGTAGATTAATAAGGAGTACTAATATATTATAATGATATGTTAGTACTCTGCTTCTTATTAGTCTCCTACTTAATCTACTCTGTTTAAAGTAACAATGTAGTATAGTGGAAAGAATGTTACTTTGTGTTTTCCATTCCTGTCTCTATTGCAAACATTTGGGCTGACTATGGGCCAATCACTTAATAACAAGGATAATACTTACCATTGATTTGATTGCTTGGGTGCTTAACATACATTGTTTCATTCAGTCCTCATATCTACCCTATGATGTCTATATCACTCACAATACAAGTGACTATAAGTCTAGTTTGTCAGAAATAGCCCTGCTTTATCCCCACTGTCCCAGCATACTTATCATCAGTGTCCCCCTTTCCCCTTCAAGAGTGTCCCTGTTTGGATGATATATTAAATTGCCCCCATGTAATGAGAAATTTGATCGTCACAATCGAACAAGTAGTGGAGCCAGATTTGATCCAAGGCTGTTGATAGCCAAAGCCCATATACATAACTCTCTGTGTTCCCTCTGGTTAAATAGTTCCACTCGTTCTTTGTGTATAAATAAAATTAAGCCATTAAAGTAAATGATCTCCAGGATTCCTTCCATGGCCAAACTCTAAAATGCTAACTACAAAGAGACAAAATATGTGGGCTCATTATACTGGGATTCAGACTTTACACCAGGGTTAGCAAACAGAATTGAGAAACAGTGAAGGAAAGAAGGGGAAAGAGAATGGAAGATTTAACACATTGCCTGGTTCAGAATATAAGTGTAGTTCTGAATGATTAAAAAGCTAGCCTCTCTTACTAATTGCGCATGGCAAACAGATGACCCTTGACATAAATTAGGGGGAGCTGTATCTTTTCATATCTTTCTATTAAGAGCATGGAATGATGTGTTATCTTGGTCCTTATATTTTTAAAGTACATGCATTATTGTTTTAGGTAGTTCTTTCACTTAAGTCCAATTCTAGTTTATAATATTATGAGATCTTCATTGAAATTCTTTATTTCACAGAATACGATATTGCCTACAAAGAATTGTTTGGCATTCTCCCCAGATAATTATATTTTCCTGGGAAAAGTTGATGCATTCCTGACAGCTTTGACTTCTCATATTCCCTTCTTTATTCTCATCTTATTGGATGCTTGCCATCAATACTAAATTGTCTTAATCCCAATTTTTCCACCTATTGCTGATTTTGCAGTTGGCACTGATTCTTATGCCCCTTGAAAGGTACTTGTGTGGCAAAAGATTGAAAAAAAATTGGCAGTTGCTGTCAGGGTTAATGTAGAAAAATAAATCTCTTATATTGCCAGTTTGGATTTACTTTTCATTTTTAATGGCCCCAACAGATGTTGGAGGAATCCTCTACTTCCTGCACTCTTCCATTTTTACAGCTGGTACTGCTTGACTGGTTCTTGACTTTGGGGGAGCAGTTCCTGGGTGTTTACACAGTGATTTACAGACACCCGCTCACTACAGACTCTGACCAACCTCTAGCTTTCTTTCACCATTTTCCCTGAAACTGACTGATATCACCATTACTCAGTTTCTCACCAGGTTTCCCCATCTCAGTGTTTCCTAGCAATTGCTTCTTTCCCCATTGTGCCACATTTTGAAATGTTTGGACTGTTAGGTAAAAGGCATAAAGAGGAAAAAGTACAAGTAAGAGGAGACTTTTCAACTTAACAAATGAGGCATTCCATCTTTTTTGGTACCCTCTTTGGTATCTTTTCCTCATTTTTTACAAAAGTGCTTCTGACAATTTGCATTTGGATAGTTCACTCCTTTAGGACTTTCCCCTCTCCTTTCCTTTTCTTTTTCTATAATTTTCTTTTCTGAAATATTAGCCTCAGTGGCACTAGTTTCACCAACTGTATTCATTTGCTAGGGCTGCCGTTACAACGTACCACAAAACTGATGGCTTAAAACAACAGCAACTTAATGTCTCACAGTTCTGGGGGCTAGAAGTCTGAAATCATGGTGTCATCAGGACCATGGTCACTGTGAAACCTGAAGGAATCCTTCTTTGCCTCTGGTGGATTGCTAGCAATCTTTGACATTTCTTGACTCCTAGTGGCATAACTCAAATCTCTGCCTTCATTGTCACCTGACATTCTCCCTGTGTTTCTTTACATAGTCTTCCCTCTATGTGTTTGTCTCTGTGTCTAAATTTCTCCTTTTTATAAGGACACCAGTCATATTGGATCAGGACCCACCCTCATGACCTCATTTTAACTTGATTATCTCTGTAAAGACCCTATTTTTAAATAAGGTCATGTTCTGAGGTACTGGGGTTACGACGTCAACATATCTTATTGGGGGGACCTGATTCAACTCACAGCACCAACTAAGAACAGAATTCCCCCCCATTCTTGCTTCCAAAGGAAATGTTGACAGCTTTTAGCAATTGGTAGGATCCTGCAAGGCTGAAAGTGCCGTTCAGGGCTACTCTCTTGTCTATGACTTCTTTGCACTGTTCCCTTGCTCTCTTGGTTTGAGGGTTTCCATGGAAAAGGCAGAATCAGATACAAAACACTGATGAAAAAGCATTGCATAATCTTTCCATTCTTTTAATAATCTTTATAAGTAGCCCTTTTATGTAGTATATAAAGTTTGTTTGGTAATCATCCTGACTTGAGAAAAGAAAAGCTAAGCTACACAGCATCGTGGGAAAGAAAATTATCAAGTATCAGTAACACCAGCCATGGTTTTATTTTCCTTCACAAATTTTATTACTTAGATATGTATCAAGATTGCTGAGGATTCCAAAGAAGCTTATCAACCCACAGTTTTAATGCCTTGTTCCAGTAATCAATGAAACCATTTTAAATACTTTTGAATTATGCTAGGGAGAGAAAAAGGACAGAACACATTTAAAATATATAAAGCCATTTCAAACCCAAACTACTGGAGTATTTGCCTAAAAATCCTTCGAAATTTTCTTCTGATGATAAATAATTTGTGACTGTCATTGTGGCCTCTATTAACTTTTTAATTTTCTTCTGGAAAATTGAAGAAAATAAAATATTTTACTCAAGCAGGTATCTTGGCTCATTTAAATAACAGTAATGTGGCAATGCTTTTCTTTGAATGTATCTTTAATTAAAATTATGGATAGCTATCAATGAATAAAGTATTCTTGAGGTTAGTAATAAAATTAAAATATTTAATGTCAAAAAAGAATTATATTTGCAAATTCCCTATTGCTAATAATACAGCTATAACCCTATAGCAGATCCAAACCTGCTCTCTTGGAAGTGCTTTTTAAAAAGTAATTATGACAAACATGGAAAGTATAGAAAATAATTTGTCACATATTCCATATTCAGCCAAATTCTTGCAGTTCTCAAGCAATTCTCCACTGTGTTCATTTGATTAAAAAAAAAAAAAGTTGATTCAGGAAACTGTAGAGAAAAAAAGTAGTTAAGCCAGTTGTTCAGGCAAAACCAGTAATTATGTGTCTAAATTATTTTGCCTCCTAATTCATTTGCTTTGACATCACACAGACCTAGTCTTATTCACATATGGTAGCTGGTGCAAGACCACCGGGGTATTATGCAGTGAGTTACTAAACAAGTTACATTGAGCAAATCTGATGAAATCAGGATTCTAGGGGCAGGACTTACGAGACTGTGTCTTGGAGTGAATGATGAAATTTTTACAGCAGCATTAAAGAAAGGGAAAGGTATTGATTGGAGTGGAAACTAAAATTGACAGCCACCTGCATGCTCTTCTGGGGCCACCCTGTAAAGTCCTTGTCATCCTCATGAGGCAGAGAAAAGTCATCATTAGGCTTCCTGGGGTAATTCAACCTTGCAGATGACTATGCTTTCACTTGGAAATAGTTTCACAGTATGTAAGTGAAAAATACAAATTTTATTTTAGAATTTTATTTTAAAATTTTCAGAACATTTAAACACACGGGTTTTGATTTATTTTTTCTGTTCGTTGATTTTTCATGGAGTTGATGGAGATAAAAAGATCAGCTTGGCAGCTTGCTGGCATGGAGCTGGAGTGTTTAGGGTTTGTTTTGCCTCTTTGCAAGATTGGTCCACAAGAACTTTAAAAGGAGAAAAAGACGATGCAAATTAAGTACGTTAGAAACGTATGTCCCATCTGTTTTTATTTCATTTTTAGAATAAGGTTTTCATACCTTCTTTTATTTTTATATTCTATGATACCACACTATAATGTTGGCCACCTCAGAGACAAACTAAATTAGCTATCCTGACCATATGGAAAGGAAAAGCTTTACCAGCTAAAGAAACAAATTTAACTCAGGCAAAAAGGCCTATGTGTTTTAGAGTTTTAAAAAAAATACTGTTAAGTGCATAGTAGGGGAATGTAACCCACCTGCATAAGTAAAATTTGAAAAAAAGTTTGGGTATTCCAAAATAGCTTTCTCTTTTCCTGGCGTCATTCAGGAATCACCCATATTTGAAGCATATTTCTGTTTATTTGTATCTGGATTTATTTGTAAGTAAACGTAATCAAAGGCATGAAGGCCCCTTGAAAGGCCATCCACTCCTTCTTTCTGCCTCCAAGTTTAATTAAATCTAACCTGCCTAAGTATACCTTATCCAACTATGAAGAAAAGCTTCAAAACTCTCCAGAGAACAAAACTTTTCCCCTACTGTCTATTCTTTGGAAAATTGAAGAAGGCGTGCCTTTATAGAAAAAGAGATTTTATTTCATTCTACAAATGCCCATAGTGTAAAACATTTGATAGAAGCCCTAGGCTACCATTTTATTTACCTGGAGAGAAGCTTCTCATAAATTCACTATGTTAAATTGATGGATGCTTCAGAAATCTCTCAATTTTAGGTTTTTATATAGACCACAGTGAAGGAATGGAACTCACAGAGGTCAAGCATGTGTTTTCTAACCACACAGAGCAGAGGAGTGTCAGCCTGATCCAGGAAGACTTCATATTGACATGTGCAGTTATTTACAGTGATTGAGAACATCAGGTTTTATGCACAACCCATGAAGACAAGATAAATAGATTGGTAGAGAAGCTTCGTCTAAAAGAGGGTCAACTGAAGTGTTTGCTGTCACCTGACTGTAACTCTCGGCACGACCAAGCTAGGGCCACTCGACTTCTAGAGAACTGAAGTTAAAATTCACTTTCTTTCATCAAAATAATAGCTAAACTTATAAGTGAAGGCATATGTTTTGAGAGTTTTTCTGTAGACATTGGAATGACTTTTTTTCTGGACATTCCTACCAGCAGGCATTTCACCAAATGCACACTGATTACTAAAATTACCTGAATGTATTCAAGATGTGTCTCAGT
Organism: Phocoena sinus; assembly: GCF_008692025.1. Classification (NCBI taxonomy): domain Eukaryota; kingdom Metazoa; phylum Chordata; class Mammalia; order Artiodactyla; family Phocoenidae; genus Phocoena; species Phocoena sinus. Next base: position 87,905,365 of record NC_045769.1, on the reverse strand, counting down.
ATTTTTTCAGTACTAAAGGGGGTGGAATTACAGTAATAGTTCCCTTTCTCAAATCATGGGCTAGTCAGTGTAACCATTAGCTAGCCTGCAAGATAACTTTCCAACTCAGACACTAAACTAGTACAAGATTTCTGAAGTGCCCTGTAGTTGTCCTAAAGTTAATAATTTGCACCAGACGAAATGGACTAATCAAGCAAAAGTAATTTTGGTTTAGAAAATGTGAAGTCTACATATTGATCTAGCTATTTTGGGTTTTCCAATTAATACTTGTATTAATGTTGATATCAGAAGAGACAGATAAGCAACAGAAAAAGGGCCATCTCAGGCCCAGCATTGATCTTTGACAGTGGAACATAGTGTTAATGCTCTGAGCTACATAAATAAATACTTCCTCTCTTTTGTTTCCTGGGACTTCTATTAAGAAGTCATACTCAACTACTCATACTCAACTAGTATTGTCTAGTTTATGGCCAAGCATAAAAAAAAATAAATGGTTTCCTTGAAACATCCATGATGTAATTCACATTATCAATGAAGAGAGGAAATTCAGATGAATTCCGCTTGAGGTATATTACAACCTGAAACCACTCAGCCCCCAACATATTGTTGATAGATCATCTGAGTATTGTCAGGTGGGATATTACTAAGCAGACAAAAAATGGCCATGGGTTTTTCCAAAGAAGAGGATTGTTAAAAACCTATATAGGCTGAATGTGTTAGGTGTATCACTCTGATCTAGAAAAATGACTTATGGGGCTTCCCTGGTGGCGCAGTGGTTGAGAGTCCGCCTGCCAATGCAGGGGATACAGGTTCGTGCCCCGGTCTGGGAAGATCCCACATGCCGCGGAGCGGCTGGGCGCGTGAGCCATGGCCGCTGAGCCTGCGCGTCCGGAGCCTGTGCTCCGCAACGGGAAAGGCCACAACAGTGAGAGGCCTGCGTACCGAAAAAAAAAAAAAGACTTATGTATCAAAAAAGTTTTTCTTTGTTTTAACTTAGAGCTTGTTTTGCAGTTAAGGAATGAAGTTTTTGCAAAGCCCACTGAAAGGAAAAAAAAAAGAAAGTACAACTTTTCCTGGATTAAAAGGAGGGGGGCGGAAATCAATGCTTACTGAAGACAGTTGTTCAAGAAGTTCTCTTATAAATACACAGTAAAACTGGTCGTCAGGTAACATGAAAGGAAAATATGTGGAAGGAATAGACAGGGTCCTTTGTATATTTATTTTTTTCCATGTGTCCAAAAAAGACTATCAGAAAAAAAATTCTGGAAAGATGTTTTGTGTAGGCATTTATTTTTGTTCAAAATGGCCAAGTTGGCTTTTAATTTTGCATAGAGAGTATCTGTTTCAGAGCACAAGTCCATACAAAACAGCCTATTTTGCCATATAATGTTTCATTGAAAATAGTTTAAAAACGTTAATCAATAGGAAAAAACATGATGAAAAGGAGTAACATAGGAACTATACATTTTTATAATAGTGGAATTTTTCCAGTTTAACTAAGGGAATTTAGGAATATCAATTAATGTTGAATGAATGTGATTTTTACGTAAATGTTCTTCACACACACTAACAGTGGGCAACAGTTTTGAACAATTAAACAGAATTCAAGAGTCCTAACTCTGGGTTTTCTTTCCCATTTTTCACTAGATCTTATTTTTGGTGAGTGAATACTTAAAAGAGACTAATGATTACATGGCAATAATATTGATAATGTAATATTACCTTACATTATTGATAATTATACCAATTACTGACACCCACTATGAGCCAGGTCTTATTCTCTGCTATTTATACATTTATTAATCCACGGAATTCATAAAATAACTTGACATTTTATTATCATTGACATTTTACAGATGAAGACGCTGACACACAGAACTTGCCTGAGCTCATAAAGCTGGTACACTGCTAATCACCATGTGTGAACCATGCACTGTGCTGGGCCATGGGGATAAAAAAGAATAAAATGCAGTACTGAATCTTTCCAAAATAGGGGAAACAAACAAACAAACAAAAAACCCTACTAATTCTTATTATAAAAAGTGGGAAAAAATTGTTGAGTTCTTAACTGCCACGCCATTCCCTTGCCTCTACCCTTACCATGGGCTGTGAGAATATACATACACAAATACACACACAATGATAAATACATATTCATAAGATATTTTAAACAGTCTCACTTAAGTGCCTCAAGATTAGCTAACATTTTTCCTATTCTTTCTGAAATGTACTGATGTCAACACCATGCTAAATGCTCACAGGTAATATGCCACTTTTGGTATGCCTGTACTATTTTGTGCCTAACAGTTGAGTAGGGTGCTTTTGGAGAATACTTTTCATTTTTTTCCAAAACGATTTACATCAGTTTTATGTATAGAAATTCATAACTTAATTCAATATTATGTGAAATGATGACATAAAAATGTTCAAAGAAAGGAAGCTATTGTTTTTATGAAACCAAAGATGAATGCTTTGGAAAGACTTGATAAGTTAATTGTTAAAAGAAATTGTTCCAAATCAGGTATAGACAAGACAACTGCAAAAAGCTGACAAAAATTCCGGAAAGATTCTGAACTTAGCTTATTTTGCATGTATCACTGAATTTGCACTCTACATCAAAGAAACAAAAAATTGACATTCTATGTGTATTACAGACAGGTTTATGGAAGAGAGCATGAAACCCAAACTTTGACACTCAAACGAAGAAAAACTTTGACCCTATATAAAATATATATTTGTTTTAAATTTAATTAATTAGTTTAGGTAGGTATAGTATATAATTCTATAATAGTTCCTCACTTAACTTTTTAAATTACTCATTAAGTATTGGGCCAGATTGCTTCAGATAAGAATATTTCTATGATTACTAGATCTAAATTCTTTACTTTTTCTGTTAATTTGTAATTTAATGTATGTTATATTCAATGTAGAGTAAGAACAATCAGATTTTTCACAAAAGCCTCTGCCATTTAGAGAACTTTTTTAAAGGTTTAATTTGATTACGTTATAATGAAATTAAGGCATCTGTATGGATACTGTTAAACCTCTAGTTTATTTTATGACATGCCAAATGAAGAATTTACCTTTCTAAAGAAAAATTGGTAAACTAGTAGTTTAGAGGGCTTCAGGCTAGGTAGTCCTATAAAAGTATCTAAGTAGACTGAGATATTTTCCCATATGCCTCACTAGTTTCAGTTTTTAAAAAGAACATCTTGAAATATGTATTTTCCTGCTTTTTTAAAAAACTAAGGCATTACTTATTTTTGCAAACTGTGTTCAGTATGTTTTTGAAACACAAACAAGATTTTGTATCTGGTGCATTTACTAATAAGCCCAGGTCTGCACCAGATGGGCAGGTGAAAATGTGATTATGAGGTGTGTGGAGATAGTTCCATTTCTAGGATACATGACTCTCCAGATTATTTGTGCGTCTGTTATGTTTATCAATTCACTTTACGATTATCCTTAGGTGTACTTAAAGAGGCAATCTTACACCACGAAAGGTCTCTAGAAGAGGAAACGTTCCTTCTTTTAACACAATTAAAATAAATGATTCTCCTTGTTTCATAACAATCAAATAAATAGAAAGATGTCAGCGTTTTTCCCTGGCAGGTTTAGAAGTATGTTGCTGAAATATTGGATAGTGCACGTGGAACATGACTAAAGTGAGCTTGCTCTTTAGTAGATAGATGCAAATTGAGTCATAGGGTATACTTTGCTGCATCATGGCTTTGGGAATAACACATAGGGCAGACAAAGCCAAACCCCGTCCAGGTGGTTGAACTCCCCACATATTCATTTGGACTGAAACTTTCAAATGTCAGGTGCCTGGAGAGCTCATTTAATGAAAGGGTTATCTCTGCCAACCAGTCAGTAGTTGATTTTTTTTCACCAGAAGTTGTGAAATATTATTTATGTATGTAGTAGACAGGTGCTTCCTGCCGTTGTTGTTTACTTGTGGGTTTGGGCAAATTTCGTCTTTTCCAAAAAGCAAGTTTTCCATAAAAGCAACTTTGCAACAGCCTTGCTCCTTTTGTTTGGTACCCCAGGCAAAGAGCTTTTCATGGCACTGAAATCATTCTCATTTAAAAATGGGAGCTCAGATGAACCAGTTCTTTATTGAAAATACAAAAAAAAAAAAAAAGGCAGTAAGGTATCCTTGGTTAACTTTTTAGTTATTTAAAAGTAGCTTGTTGAAGATTGAATATTTCTATGTTTCACTAGAGCCTTTAAATATAAAAGAGATATGAGACTATATCTGACACCATCAGGCATATTATATTAAAATTTATGAACAACTTCATCAAAAACCACTTTCCCTCTCCTGCATAGAGACAGATTTGTTCTGACATAAACGTTACATGGCTGGTTGCAGCCTCAGATTAATGCGAAGACCCTGGCGATTCCTTTTAGACGTTATTTTATGAAATAATACCTGTCAGCTGCTGCCTGATCCTAGAAAAGGGGGCAGGTTTTCCAGGTCATCTTGCCATCTGTCAGCTAAAGCTCATCTGTCCCTCCACATTACCACCTGATCTGTGCTAACAGGCCTCACAGGGAGGCCTGCTTCATTGGCCCAGTGGGAACCTGGGAAAGAGACTGTGTGAGGACATCACCTGTGATGCTGAGATTTAATTATCACTGAAGTGATGAAGATGTGCAGGCAGATTGCAATGCTTTTGAATAAATTCATGGAGCGGGATGTGCTGTGCCCCTCTCCCTGCTTCCCCCTCCCTTCACTTCCCCCACTTTACCCCCGACCCTCAGCCTGGTGTGCTCACCGGTTCCAGCAGAAGCTTTCAGATTCACCCTTAGATACTTGGAAGTACACCCTTGAAAAACACACACACTCTCTAGCACAGGCACATGGGCACAAACACGCAAACACTACTAAATATGACCGCTGAAGTATCAACCTGAAATGAAAGAACAAACCATGTAGTTGGGAGAAAATTTGCCTCAGCTTTTTACAGCAAACCTGATTATTTTCTGCCAAAGTTCCTTGTTATCAAATTTTAAAGCCGTATTGATTGTTGCTGACTTGAAAATCAGATTTCATTGTGGTGCCGGGCTTTTACCTACGGTTTTACTCAGTCTGTGGTAACACCAGCACAGAGTTACCCGGGGTCTCCTGTGGAGACTTAATGTGAGGGTTCACAGTGGAGGGGGGAGTGTGGTAGAATACAAAGGGTAAAGAAGGCCATACAAAGCCCCCCGACACCCTGGGACGGTAGACTCCCTCATGATTTCTGAATCAATACCCTGCACAAAAGTTATTACAGGTCCAGGCCTTTTTGCCTTCAAAGCTGCTTAGGCCATATGTGGCATTAATTCCCTCCTGTACAAAAATGTAGTTGATAATCACCTGGCTGAGGAAAGGATTTAGGGCTAGAACAGAAGATTTCCTCACAGATTACGGAATAAAACCTAGTTTCTTGGGATAAATCGGGATAATTGTAGTGAAATACGTTACCCCCGTGGATTCATGCCCATGTGATACCTTTGTTAGACATCACCAAAGAGAAACATTTATGCCATTATGTGCGGTAAGATCTGATTTCCACCCTGTTCTAAGACATGCTATGCTGCACAATACACATATTTATTTTCTTGGTTTGGGGAGCCTGCCTTCAGTCCAGAGGCCAGGTATTAAGCAAGCACTTAACTCAATTGACTCCTAATTATAAAGTTACAAAAGAAAATGATATGCTACTACTAGGCCTCTTTCTTGTCACCTTGTGAGCACAGGCATGGCCCTGAACTGCACTTGACCACATGGCTGTCAGAGGCTACAGAATTTCCTTCCCAACATACACCTCTCCCTGAGAAGGAAGATTTGGAACAGCCAAAGAAGACCCAAGGGTTTTTTCCAGCCCAACAGCAGACTGAAATTGTATATTATCCTTTTCTTTTTTAAGGGAAATCGTGAGCAAACATTGCCTTAATTCACATTTCAAAAATAATTACTACAGATTCAAGACATTTATCATGTTGTCATTGGAACCTGGGAAAGGTTATTCTCGTGGTACTTCAGGTCACAAACAGGAACGTATTATTAGAAACTAACACACAGGCTATCCAAGAGATTCCTGGGGGAAAAATAGAGGTCCATCGGCTTCGAAAAAAGGTGGCAGGAATGAATTAGGTAACAGGGGCCCAGAGAAACTTATCAGGCTCTGAGTGGGTCAGTTTCCAAAGTAACTCCTATCCGTTACATTATGTAGCTCTTGTGAGAACATGCTGGGAAAGTACCAAGAGTCACTATTATATTTTTCCAAATACTACTTTTATTCTCTGAAATGGTATGGCTTTTTATGAAGCTGCCATTTTCCAATAACTCCAAAGAAAATGTAAACATGAATAAACATATAATATAAATATAGAAATTTTAAAACAGAAATATTATTCTCCCAAGTCTTTTGACAGTGGGCCCACATCTTTAACCTTTTTCTATTTTCAAAAATATATTGAAATCATGTTTTCTGGAAGAATTATTTGTATATTTTGTCCACAGATGTAGTATTGATCAATTTAAAAACGTTAAACATTCTATTCAGTGTTAAATTCTGCCTAGATTATGTGAACATGCATTTAGAAATGCGACTTCAAGTGAGTATATCCCCACAATATGTACCCTTTAGCGCACAGTAACACTGGCACATACACTCTACTTATAAAAGACAAATGAGATTGGGTTTGGATCGCTTTGGATGAGTGTGGTTGTTTCAGCAGCTTGAAGTGATGCTATGAAATCAGCAAGTGAGGTAGATGGATGAGGTTTGAAAGAAGCATAAATAGAAAACAACGAACATGCTGAGAGGTTTTTGTTGTTTCGGCTTTTGGGGCATTTAGGAAAAATTCTGTACAACATATATGGCTCCTTGTTATGATTTTGACCTCTGGATGTCTGATTAGCTTTCAACAAAAGTCATTGTCATTTGAGTATTGTTCAGTAATCAATAAGAAAATGTCATATTCTTAAACTAACTCAATGTAGACGCATATCCCAAGATAAAAATCTTGACAAAAAAATGTTCTAGAAGGCCCATAGTCAAGCTTAAAAATATAGGGAATTTGTCAATATATTCATCACATATGTATGAAAATATATAAGATGAATAAGAAAAAAAATGATTTTTCTCCACATATATCTTAGCTTTTTTCTCCTTTTTTTACAAAACAAATTACAATGTGTACTTACTTCCAGAAAGATTATTTAAAATATCTTTCATTGTAAAGATCTCTGTTTCTGTTTTCAGTTTTGGATTTGTTAATTAAAAAACCGATTGAACCTAGATATCCCAAAAGATCTAGACAGCCAAAGTTAGCCTTCTTTATGCTTTGCCTAGATTGTAAGATTTAGAATTATGTAAATTTTATAATCTAGGAACTGATATTTTCGATGTGGCAATATGTGCACCAAGAGCTAGGACTTGTATCACCAATAGTAATTTATCCATTAGGCAGACATCATTATTAATATTACTAAGAATAATGCACCCTATCCATAACTTATCTTCTGAAAAAGACACTTCAGATAATTTATGAGAAAACTGGCATTATTACTTAATTGGTACTTAAGAAATGCAAAGTGAAATTAGGGGGTAGACCATTAAAAGAGGCGTCTTTCACAGGACTGTTTTTCTAGTTGGAATGTAATTGAAACAGAAAGAAATACTTAAATTGTTGTTACTGTAAAGCCAGTCTGTCTCTAGGGAAGGCAATCCATTGAATATGTCCATGGAACAAGCATTACTTCTCAGTACCCTTTGTCAGCATTGGCCTCCTTATGTGCCAGAGGACAGGACACTCCAGGATCACGTCCAGCTTGCTTCTGTGGTTTAGGACACAGCAAAAATTTACAAGAATTTTTCTAAAAACTCCACCCTTTTCTAAAATAAGGGTTTAATTGTTGATGAATATGCACAGTGATCACTAAATAAGCACACAGAACATACTATGACAACTTAATTAGAGCTTTTCAAATAGACTTCTTTGCTCATCCAATATGACAAACACTTAACAACTTCCCTACAACTTTAAGCTACAACCTCATTATCATTCTGTATAAACTAATAGACTCTTAGGCATCAACATAGCCATAAATATACTAGTTTGTGAAGAATATGGAAATGTCCAGGGTGACTCAAGAGCTAGTGACGGCCAAGACTAGAACACAAGTGATTCTCTTCCTTGTTGGCAAGTTAGAAAAAATAATTAAAACTGTAAAACACAAATCCTACACTAAACTTGTGAGCACATGGAAACGTAATGAAAACCATGGCCAGAATGCCTGCTCACAGTGCAAGGGTGCTTCTCCAGGGGCCCAGACTAAACATTATAGATATGTTACACACTCTGTGCAACTTTAGCTTCACTTTTAATAGTGAGAGTGATAAATGGAATGTCTTCCAATCTCCCATATCCCAACTGATAACCTTTGATGACTGGTACTGTCTTCTACCTACTGAAAACAGTAGAAATGAAAATATGAAAGGAAACTCCCAGAAAATGGCATGTTTCAGGAGTAGGCATCTTTTCATCTTAGTTAAGGACTTCTGAAGTACAAAGAATCATCCAATATACTTCAATAGGACTATTGTTTACCACTTTGAAATGATTGTTATTATACTTAGAACTAAAGAGATGAGTAAAGTCTCAGAACATGGTAAAATGTATTTTCTAACAAAAAGAAATGAGGCAACTTAATGATCAGCAGAAGTTTTTCCTTGCTACACATAGGCAGAACACTCTATGACATAAATCACAGCAAGATCCTTTCTGACCCACCTCCTAGAGTAATGGAAATAAAAACAAAAATAAACAAATGGGACCTAATGAAACTTCAAAGCTTTTGCACAGCAAAGGAAACCATAAACAAGACCAAAAGACAACCCTCAGAATGGGAGAAAATATTTGCAAATGAAGCAACTGACAAAGGATTGATCTCCAAAATTTACAAGCAGCTCATGCAGCTCAATAACAAAAAAACAAACAACCCAATCCAAAAATGGGCAGAAAACCTAAATAGACATTTCTCCAAAGAAGGTATACAGACTGCCAACAAACACATGAAAGAATGCTCAACATCATTAATCATTAGAGAAATGCAAATCAAAACTACAATAAGATATCATCTCACACCAGTCAGAATGGCCATCATCAAAAAATCTAGAAACAATAAATGCTGGAGAGGGTGTGGAGAAAAGGGAACACTCTTGCACTGCTGGTGGGAATGTGAATTGATTCAGCCACTATGGAGAACAGTATGGACGTTCCTCAAAAAACTAAAAATAGAACTACCATATGACCCAGCAATCCCACTACTGGGCGTATACCCTGAGAAAACCAAAATTCAAAAAGAGTCATGTACCAAAATGTTCATTGCAGCTCTATTTACAGTGGCCGGGAGATGGAAACAACCTAAGTGCCCATCATCGGATGAATGGATAAAGAAGATGTGGCACATATATACAATGGAATATTACTCAACCATAAAAAGAAACGAAATTGAGTTATTTGTAGTGAGGTGGATGGACCTAGAGTCTGTCATACAGAGTGAAGTAAGTCAGAAAGAGAAAAACAAATACCGTATGCTAACACATATATATGGAATCTAAGAAAAAAAAGGTCATGCATTTCCTAGGGGTAAGACGGGAATAAAGACACAGAAATACTAAAGCATGGACTTGAGGATATGGGGAGGGGGAAGAGTAAGCTGTGACAAAGTAAGAGAGTGGCATGGACATATATACATACCAAACATAAAATAGGTAGCTAGTGGGAAGCAGCCGCATAGCACAGGGAGATCAGCTAGGTGGTTTGTGACCACCTAGAGGGGTGGGATAGGGAGGGTGGGAGGGAGGGAGATGCAAGAGGGAAGACATATGGGAACATATGTATATGTACAACTGATTCACTTTGTTATAAAGCAGAAACTAACACACCATTGTAAAGCAATTATACCCCAATAAAGATGTTAAAAAAAAAAAAGATTATGACTCCATTCTTTATTGTATCTTCAAGCAAAAATTAGTGTGAAAATGGTCAAAAATTACCATTCATGGAGGATAGGGCAAAGAAGGAAGGGAGGAATTGAGGGTAAGAGAGAAAGATTATTATACCTTGCCTGAAAGACACTGTATATCTGGATCACCTACCACCACAGTGTAACAAGAAAACCACACATGAATAGTAAAAGCTCAAAGCACCTGGAGTATATAATGTGAAGAATACAATAATTTTTAAAGTGCCTAGTTGTTAACATTAAATGAGCTTGAAATTTATTGAGGAACAGTCATTATTGTACAAGAATATCAAAGAGAGATTAAATCAGACTACAGAAAGAAAAGGCCAATAAAGAGATGGCATTTCAGCTGGACCTTCAAGAATTTAGTAAATATTCAATAGGCAAGGAGTTTAAGGGGATTGCAAGTGAGAATGAGGGACCACTCAGTCAATAATTTTTGAGCCACTCTTACAATCTAACATTGACCTAGAACAAAGAATTCACTAGTGAACAAAACATAGTCTATGTCCTCATGATGTTTATAGTCTAAATGGAAAGATATAAAGCAAATATTTAAATATTCACACACATGCAGAGTGCAGTTCAAGAAAAGTACAAAGTACAACGAGAGCACACCGGTAGTTATCTCCAGAAGATCTCCTTCCTATGTAAAAAGTAAAAGACATTATTAGTGTTAAAGACTATTTTTAGCTGTATCTAGTCTAACATGTCAAGAAAGACTCTCCTGGGGAAGAGATCTTTAAATTAGGAGCAGGAGAATGAGTGAGCATACACAGGTGAAAAGAGAGGCTAAGAGAATTACACACACAAGGAGCATCTTGTTCAAAGATGCTATGATAAGAGAGAGCATGGCATGTTTGAAGAACCAAAACGTTCTGGAAAGAACGCAATGAGAAAGAGCATGGAAAGGCATAAAACCATGGGGTAGGCAGAAACAGATAATGCAAGTCCCCCCCTTTTTTTTTTGGCAGTTTTTTGTAGTGATTTTATTACTTTTGTTCAGTCTTGCTAGTTTTTAGTCTCTTGTATAAATATCCCAAAATTGATAGTGAATTATTTTCTTTTCCAAATGATGTCACTTCTCAAAGAGTATGGAAATTCTTCTAAGGACAGTAAATTAATGCCAGTGTTTTGAACTATGTCAATATCTAGAAGCACATGCTTTCAAATGACACCAAGAGACTGGGGGGAAAGGGGTCTAGTGTTCCAGTACTCCAGTGGCTTGTTAGAGACTCCTATTCCTGCATTTATAAAACTCATTTATAAAACTTGTATGCAAGTTTAGCATACAACTATGCTAAACATGTTTCACTTTTATCTGAGAGCAATGAGATGCCACTGGTGGTTTTAGGAAGCAGAAACAAGGTAACTTTGTCCTGGAGTACAAGGCACATAGTGGGGCATGGAGGAGGATGAGTGCTAATCAGAATCTGAACCAGAACACAGAAATTCCAGGGAGCGCTAGCACTTCATTCCTATTGTATTCACTGATGGTGTAAAACTAGTCTTCACCACTTCACCAGAGATGCTGTCAGCTTCTGTGTACATTTTACTTCCCTAAAATTTCATCATAAATCAAAGATGCTTTACTAAAGGTCTCATTCAAAAGGAGGTGAAATAATGCTGCATATTAATATTCTGATTTGCTGAGTCCGTTTTATTCAGCTGTGTTTAAGGGCAACAGAAATAACCCAAACATTTATATTGTCATTGCCACTGTGCTTCCATAAAATTCTTTCATTTAAACAGATTAAAAAACATTATCAGAAATATCACCAGATGTTCATGAACCAAATCATAGGATCTTCTCTGCGCCGTGACTGCATTTTCAGTAATATACCAAGGAATGTAGACTGATGGCTAACGTGAATCAGGAACACGGCATCACCTGCTATGGGTTTTCACAAGAGTGAGGCCCCCATTCAAGTGGTCCCTAGTGACTAGAGTAACATATAATTTAATGATGCTATGACAGACCATGTAAAGGATCTGATTCAATCAAAGGAGCCTATTGTTTCTTAGAGTGAGCTCCATGTAAATATTCTAAAGAAAAAGTGATTCAAATTATTTTCTTTTTAATCAAAGATGGTGTTTTCAGCTTTCTGAATGATTTCATGAGCCTTTCCTAAGGAAATAAAAATATCCGAGAGCACAACCCATCTGTTGAGATTAGTTGTCACTCTGCTAGATGTACATCAAAGCCTAAATGGTTACAGCACATTCAGTCAAGAAGATGAAGCATTCCAATACCCAATATCCCAAGAACACCCTGAACTGCAGTACCAATTGTGATTATAGTAGTTTCTCTCTTGGATATAGTTCTTTGAAGTTTGTAATGAATATTTATATGAATTATCTCATGATTTCTCACATTTAACAATAGACACAAGGAGATGTAGTATGACTTCATGACATACCCAAAGTTAGAGATGGAGGAGGTGGGAGAATTACTGAAATATTCTTGACATTTCCTTAGATTGAGTTCTTGTCATCCATGTTATTTTCTCACTTTCCAATGCTGCAAAGAGTAAAAAGCCAAGGAAACTACTTTTTGCTAGCTCAAGTACAACCTGTAGATGGAGGAAAGTAGATACAGTCTCTTGGCAAGAGACTATGGCTAGGGGTCAAAGACAAAAGCCCTAAACATAGTATGGACAATTATTCCATCACAGTGAATGAAGTATATTCACTGATTTATCAGTACATTACTGATTTATGCAGAAAATAATAATAAATAATGATAAATAAGAATGATGATAAAGATAAATATGAACAATAACAATAAATAAGAGTGATGTATATTTTCAACTTTAGTTTTATATAATGAATGTGTGAATAGTGTTTAGGTTTCTGGTCATTTTTCATGGGTGGTACATTTTTAATATAGTTTTTAATTGCTTATTTAAATTTGCTGAATTCCACAGATTCTCAACAGAAGATAAAGTTGGCATACTAGAGATACTTCTATGAAAGTAACTAATATCTTAAAGATACAGGAATCATAACTTTACTGATAATTAGCTAAAAATAAAGAAAAAATACAGTATAATCCTAGAACATTTTACTCATGGACTTTTCAGTTTTTGCTTATTTTTTTTTCATGGATAGTAAGTTGTAACAAAATTAAGAATGCTACAAATTCTAACACTTTAAGTAAAACTGGGGTCTACAATGCATTATACCTGGTGTGGTGCTGGATGCCACTATGGTCATGAATTTCCACTAATTAGAAATTTCCCTAACATGTAAGTCTATCTCACCATGCTTCATCTTCATTTGGAATGTTTAGAGTATTCCTCTGAAATTATTTGGAATGTGTACAGATAGATTCATACCTTCAATAAATTGATTATAAAAATCTCAAAAAAGAAAAAAAAGGAAAGCAATAAATTATTTTTCTGAGTAGCTCAATGAAGGTTAGAAGCTGAGTGTAGACCATCATCATTAACTCCTTTCAACTTTGAAATGTCTGCTTTCTGCCTTGAGTAGTAATTTCTCAAATAATCTGCCTTTAAAAAGGTTCAAATTGTATGGGAAGTCCCACATGTATGAGTCATCTTTATTATATCCTTCCATATTGGAGACATAAGAGCAAGAATAAGATTTCATACTTCTCAGCCTGAGCAGTTAGACTCCAGCAAGAGATGCTGGTTAGGTTGATACTGTTTTATAATTTACACAAAGTTAATGTTCCCTTCAGTGATGGGTTAAAAGTCATTCACCAAAACTCTAAGAGAAGTGGACTTTCCTGGAATTTTACTGCCTCTACCGTTGCTTAAACTAAGCAGCCTAGCCGGGGTTTAGGAAGCTTTCAGTTCTGAGCTTTTGTAGTTGCTAACTCGGCTTGTCGTAAATGCATCCAACCTGCAGCGTTGTTGATTTTCTCCAGAAAATACTGAGGCACACTCGGTTTATAGGCACAGATGACTGGGTTAAGGGCTTCCTCCAAGCATAATGCCATATATGATTGAATGTAAACGACCAACTCTGATCATCACCCACACAGTGGAATGGAAATAGAGTTGCTGAATGATCCTGAATTTTCTGGTTCATAAACAAATAGAAAATAACAAGCCTAATGTATTGAGTTTTATGTGCAGTTTGGCCACGAGACAAACTTTTTTCCCCTTGCAATGTTTAATGAGAAGCATCCCTCTCGTTGCTCTTCCAATTTAGATTTAAACTTCCCTATCTCAGATAATCAATTGCTTATAATACATGGAAAAATCCTTAATTTTTTTGAAATGGTTTCTGGCATCTAATTACACAGAATTTTTGACCTGGCTAGACAGATAATGTTAACACAGCTTCAATACTAAACAAGTCTGAACATGTGTGCTCTTGACTTTTATTAAACTCCTACTGAAGAAACAGATTAATTGGAGGCTGATTCACTGGTGAACAGGCGTTAAAGACAGAAGGACCTTCTCACATTTTGTTCTGTTATCCAGGCTTATGCCATCTCAGGTTGGCAAGGAGATCCCAACTGTAGTGTTTTGAAATATAACTGAAAGAAATTGTAGAATACCAGGTGCAAAAAAAAATAAATAAAAATGCAAACCACTTATAAAATGTTGATCTGATTTCTTCCTTTTTCTCTTGCCAAATGGCCACCTGACACTTAATGGACTCAGGTACTGCCCAGACAGCATTTCATATAAGAATATTATGTGGAAATTGATTATGGAGGCTAGCAGCTATCATAATTATTCCTTACACCATTATTACTTTTTTCTTCCTTTTAGAAAAATTTTTTGGAAGAACATGGGTACAAGCTGTGAGGAAACCATTTCAGATAGCCTCAAAGAACATTGAGGTGAAAGAAACTGCCCTTCTTGGCAGCTTTGCTTCTATCTATAAAAGCTGGAATTTTATCCCCTGATGTTTCCTTTGCTGTTTAATGGTTTATATCCTGTAAGATAAGGCATAAATAAATAAATAAATAAAGACACTAGGAACTAAGTTGCTGGTGAACTGGAGAAAGGCCCTGTAATGTATTTGCAGATGTAATGTATTATAGTTTACAGGGCTTTCCCATGTATTATCTCATTCATAATATCTCTGTGAAATACGTGTCACCAGATTTTTTACAGCTGGGAAAATCGCCTATTAAAAAAGTTAAGAGACTTCCTAAGTAACTCATGGAGTAAGTTGGGCAATAATGACTCCAGCCCAAACCTTTTGACCCCAGGTCTGCTTGGGGCTTTCTTAGGAATGTGCCCCCTGGAAAGTCCCTGAATACTTCTGGGTCTAAATCTTTTCCTCTGTCAAAAAAGGACATTGGTGGAAAGATGATCTTTAAGTCTCCTTCCAGTTTCAAAATGTGATCTTGAGATTTGATTATAAAACTCTAGAATCATAGAAATAAGCAACAAATTTCAAGAAATAGTCAACAAATATCTGGTACAACTTGACTCTAGGAAGGTGTGACCTGTGCAGACCCTCGAGGTCACCTGGAGCACACCCTCAGGTCTAGTTCACACCACAAGGAGGTTCTGTTAACTGTTTCTTTTTGACAAAGTTCCATTAGCATCATCAGTTTCCTCTGTGTAAATACTTCTGTGCAAGCCAGGAACATAAATGTGGGGATGAGTGTAAGGGTTTCAGTGTTATATGTTTAAAGTCCCAACTGTTAGAAATTAAACATTACTATGGAAATTTGGAAAGATTACATTTCATCACATTTCAGGGAGTTTAAGGTTCAGCAAAAGGAAAGAAGTAGTCAATTGGTTGAAAGTGAAGGATGGGAAGTTAAGATAGTGGCTCTCCATAAGGAGCTTGCTCCTCACATTCTATTTGTAAATAAATTTTTATTTACATTTATTTCACAGAGGCCAAAGCAATGATTAGTTATTTACTTGTTTGTTTATCTATACCCTGTGTCCTTTCCACCAAAGTTTTGAGACAGCCCATAACACTACTTTTAAATATTTGATTAAATGCCCTAAAACTCCTGAATATTAGCTATCACATTAAAAAATTCAAGTGCCATGCACATCATTATATTAATTCACTTCAAGCTAAGGTGGACATCCATGCAGTTGAAATGAAACCACAGTAGATACAGGAATAATAAAATACAAAGTGAAACACTTACCTTCAGTGAATATTTAAAAAATATTATGATGGATTATACTTTTTATTTTTAATGTATGGACTGATTGCTCAGCTCTTATTTAGGTTCTGTCCTGGATAACAAATAGTTAACATGAAATACAGTAGAACTGTGGGACGTTTTCTAGTCTCAATTACTAATAGAAGAGTGTAGTAGAATTTTCTATGTGTGTTGTGCAACAGCTGATTGGAGACTTTCTGATTTTTTACTACATTTCAATTTCAATGTAGAATGAAAGTCCAAGAACTGAGTGAACTTTTTCATATCTAAACATGCAAGCCTGGTAAAACCGTTCCGCTTGCTAAAATATGTTATAAATATCGAGATTAGTTTCTTCTAAAATTACCAGTGCCAGGTGCATTCCATTTCTTATGTCATATAATATTCTGTTACCAGTGTTCACAGTTTTAAAGAAGGTTTAAAGAATGTATAGACAAAAGAAAAATGAGTAAAGACATTTAAATGTGACAACTGTATCTACACAACCTACATGGTAAGTGCTGAAGAGTAGGATTATTTTTTTAGTGTTGTCTTTGTTTTGCTTAGGTGGAATAACATGATGGGGATATGTATGTATAGTTCTGAATTAGCTATTGTCTCCATCATAAATAAGTATAACAGTTTGATTATATAAATCAGTTGCAAAACCAATGTTACTATATTTTGTTTGTTGTACTTCCCATGCATAAAATCTCAGCACTCAAGATGTCCCCATAAAATCCTTCACTAAACCTTTGTTTTAAAGTATTTGAAAGGACATCATTCCATGTGGGAATATTACGTACAGCCACTGATTCAACAGTAACTGAGAACTTATGTACAAAACATTCTTTACATATTGACAAATATTTCTAAAAAATGAATTGGTATTTTTTGTTGTTGAGTGTTTCATGAATGACCTTTACCTCTGTAGACATATGCAGTTTTCAGTTTTTTGGGTGAGACTTTCAAAATATTTTTTTAGAGTGTTCAATGTTAGCAGTGACATTTTTACAGTGATTTCAGAGCCTTGTAGTTTAGAATATTCTATTTGCTTTATTTCTAATTACTTATACCACCCTCGTTTTAAATACTGTGCAGATGTAATTGACAGTGATGATACACAATATGTATTAAATGAGCTTTTCTCTATCAGTGATGTGTGTCATGCAAGATTCCATTGCAATATTTACAGTTAAACTAAACTTTTTAGAAGGAGCAAAATTGCATTTGTTTTGCAGATTTGCTCATCATTAAATGTGAAACATTTCACATTTGTCTTTTTGAGTAATTGGCTTTTTAAAATGATAAGGTGCTCTGAACACTTGTTATGTGGATAGGTCTGACGTTGTATCCCAGAAATCCATATGCCATACAGACAGAACAGAAGAAAGATATTCACAAGCATGTCACAGATTGGACTAAAGCAAGCCAAAAACCCAAGTGCCATGGCATTAACAATAGCACCAGATTTACTGTCACGATCACAATCTGTGCTGCATCACAGACAGAAGGAGAACTTTTGATAGGTAACACCTCAGTGTTTTTTTTTTGTTTTTTTGGCAAATTATCATTTATCATTATATTTTTGCCTGCTGTATAATATTATTATAACGATATAAAAAATACAGGATAAGTTTACTAGTCCCCAACAAAAAGACAAACTTATTTGCCAGGCTAGGTAGGATTAGAGGCAGGGCAGGGGGAAGAAGGGAGAGAGAAAGAGGCAGATATTCTGTTGTTTTATTACAGACAAAACTGAAGTTGGAAAAATAGAAAACAGCTAAGGTACTAGTGAGGATTTTAGCTTCTTCAAATTCGCAAAAGGAAATGGCTTATTAATGACAGGGAAAACAAAAGAATTACTCCTCTTGAGAACTTGAAAACTCTGATGTTTCCAAAATATGTGGTTTCCCAGGATAAAAACTCACAGCTAATTTTATTTTCCAAATTGGAAGGGGGTTGGGTGGGGATATTTTGAGATGTGAAATTGTCCAATCCTTTCTGTTCTGTGCATATCTCCCCATGATGCAGATATGAAGCGACCACAATTCACAGGATGCCCCAATAGGTACTAAAAAAATGATTTACAAAATCACAGCTTGCAGCACAATCTCATGTTGGGCTGATTGAAGGAAAAACTCTAGAAACACTGCACAGAGCTTCCTAGCATCAAATAGAGACACATCAGTCAATTGCTTTTCTTAATTGAGGGACACTTTGGGACCTCACTGAAAAGAATGTTTCCACCTTTTAGCTGTCTACTTGGCTAGAAGACATTCTGGAGAACGGCCTCAATGAGAATTTTGTTTTCTTACAGAAGAATGTATCCTAAAGTTATCTAGTTTTGTTAATATAATTAAAAATATTAAAGCTAGCTTCTCAAAGATATAAAAGGAATCTTAAGGAAAACTTGAAAGGATTAATTAGCAAAATGCTAAGCTGTTCACGTATAGCTATGTAGACACAAAAGGATATTAATCTGTAAATTAATTTGAAATTGAGTTGGCTGAAATTGAGAAATGTCTTTAAAGTATATATGATTTATTTTAAAGTAAATAAACATGTTTCCATCCTTTTCAAGCCACGATTTTCACGAAAATTAGAATAAATTTTTGTATTCCTTAGCCTTG
The DNA here is from genome assembly GCF_008692025.1 of Phocoena sinus. Taxonomy (NCBI): domain Eukaryota; kingdom Metazoa; phylum Chordata; class Mammalia; order Artiodactyla; family Phocoenidae; genus Phocoena; species Phocoena sinus. Next base: position 87,886,608 of record NC_045769.1, on the reverse strand, counting down.
AGACCAGTGAGCATTTGGTTTCTAGTCTTGTGTCAGTTTGTAGACCTGGGCACAGTATTTTCTCTCAACATTCCACTTGCCAATGTCAGTCTTCCTTAAAGCCTTGAGGATTATTTACTGTTGTCCACATCCAGTTCACATGCCTCACTTTCGCGGGACTTAATATATGTCTTCTAATTTTCAAACTCTGTCAACTCAATTTTTACCTTATTAATCATTACCCCAGAGATAGACTAAGTATTGTGAGGGTTACAAAGAAGCACAAAATAGTTACTGCTTTCAAAAAAGATATGTTGTTACTAGGGAGCAAACAAGAAGAAAACCACCCAAGATAAAATACAACAAACTGCTGAAATTGCTTTTAAAAATGTATAATACATAATAGTGGTGAAGTTATGCTCAGAAATCAAAGAAATCTATGAGTGAGATACCTAGAGAGACCAGAGAAGGAAAACTTCAGTTTTACGAGCTATTAGGGGAAGAGACAGAGAAAGAGATGCAATTTTTATCAAGATTTATAAAACAAATTGTTCTACAAATCACTCATTTGCTTTCATTGTTGCGTTTCTACTATAAGTATATAAAGACAATATGAATGAGACAAACTTTTCGCCAGAGACATAGAACAACCATTCATACAAGGTATATGAGAGCAACACAGGAAACATCCTGAGAGTGATACTGGTATATGAAGGTTGTAAGAAAAGGAAAAGACAGTGGGAGCCTTATTACTCAAAGCTTATTCAGGTGACAGTATATTGAATATTTTCCAATTTAAGTAGAGAATTCTTGTAATGTTAATTCTTTAAGGTTTTGGAGTTGGTGAGATATATGATATAAAGAGGGCATTGAAAGGAAGGGGTCCAGAGGTGGCATGTCAGGAGCGAATAGAGTGTGGAATAGACTGACAATTCTGAACATTCAAGGATGAAGGAGACATTATAAATGATCGTCTACTGGGGACAAAGGAGATGCAAGAAATAAAAGTAATAGAGTTGTAGAACAAGAATTGATGAAGTGGATGATGGTGTGCACTGGTAGAATTGTGAACATCTGGAAGGTAAAACATTTTAAGGAAAAAATTCTTATTGAAGAAGCAAAATTTGATAGAGGCCCTATGACATATGTAGAATGAGTGAATGTGTTAACAAAAAGATATGGAAATCAAATTATAGACTAAAAATTTTGATGGGTGTCTCTTAAGTTAATCCCATAGAAAAATTTATATTATTTTCAGGAACATGTTTGTCTCCTAAAGCATGGTATACTTGTAATTTTCAAAAAAGTATCTGCTACTGCATATATGGTTTCCATTAGTTTTGCATTAGTTTATTAATATTTCATTTAAATTGTCTTTGTTCAGTGTAAATAAGATGTAAACTCTAAAGTCATGATTTATGTATTCAAAAGTCAGCAAACACGTATGAGTTCCTACCATGTGGGCACAAGCTAGGGATAGTTCTTAGAGAGCCTCTAGCACAAAGCAACCAAATAAGATGTTACCCTTTGGGCAACAGGGTTAATGAAAATTGGTGAAATGAATTGAGTTTATAAAATTTGAAAAGGTAAATTAGGGGACTCATGGTTATGCTCTTAAAATAAATTAAAAATTTATTATTATTTGGGTTGTGTTAAGAACTTATGCCTATGTTCTCACATCTTAAGTTTTTAGTTCTTTAGTTCTCTCAAGTTCTTAAGAGACCAGTTCTGTCTCTTAGAGACCACTTGAAGTTTCTCTAAGATTACCTGAGATGAAACTCATGTTACAAAATGTACAACTTCTACTTCAAAACAATGCATAGTTTAGATTTTACTCTCATTGCAGTGACTACAAACTATGAAGATAATTTCTGGGAAGCCAAGGTAAATTTTAGAAAAACAGAAATATTTCTAGTTAAATAATTTGATATACAAACATGTCCTTTCAATGAATTTTATACCAATTTAATGTGTGATGGGAGAACACATTTTAGGAAGTGTGTTTAGTAAGTTTGATGGTATAAGGTAAACTTCCCTATAACAAAACAAATAAATGAGTGCCCATGAGCAAGTTCTCTTTGATTTTTGTTTGTTTTGCATTGGGGTCTTCATCAAATTTTGTTTATCATTTTGTGTTTTTTATTTCTGCCATTATGGGAATTAGTTACTCTTGCAATTATCCTTATAAATGTAATACTTGCTTCATTAACTTAAACAGCATTGACTTCCGTTATGAAAAATGAGAAATGTGTACACTTATACTTCTTCCCACTTTGTCATAGTCGATAGATTTTTAGTTATATTTTTATATTTTCAGGTTTACAATATTTATATTTTTCTGTCATCCTAATTTTCAGAGAGTTTTAGCTTAATTAAGGATTTTATCTCATTTTATACAACAACTTCCTCAAAAATATTTTTTTAGCTTTTGATATTTGGTTGCTTTTGGTTGTTTGGAGCCAAATATATTATGAAACTCATATTGCCCAAGGAAGTCTTCTGGTGCCTTTGTATGTGAACATAAACTTGACTGGGTACAAAGTACTTGATTAACACTTTCATTTTACCAAGACCTTTAGGCTTTCTCCACTATTTTCTGTATATAAACCTTGATATGGAGAAGTCTAAAGCAATCCTGTTTTTGCTCTAATAAGTGACTTCATGTTTATGAAGGTCTATAGGACTTTTTTCTTTATCCATAAAGTCTGATAATTTAGCAAAGATATCTCTTAGTATTTAAATTCTATAGCAAAATTCTCTAGAACACAGTCATCTTATCCACATAAATTCAGATTTCTCTCTATGTTACTGAGATTTTTGTTTGTCACATATTTGGATATTTTGTTTTATTTTATTAAAATGTTCTTTTTTGGGGTTCACCAATGATGAGGATATGACATCTCCTATGTTGTGTTCTCATATTTAGTCTTCTACAAATGAATGTACCTCAGTTAATAAATTTTCTGATTATTTAGTATTTTTCTCACATCCTCACAGGTTTTATAATATAAGGTTCATATTTAAAATTTTGTTATTCTAGTTTTAATGTCCTTTTTAATCCAAATATTTTCAAGAGAGTATTTTCTATTTGCTCATATGTTATAACGGAGAGTATTTTCTATTTGTTTATATGTTATTACTTTCAAGGAAAGATATTCTTTTCAGCTATTCTGTTTGCTTTTAATTTCTAATTATACGACATCATGGTTTAGAGGTATGGCTATTAAAGTTTAAAAATAGAACTACCATATGGTTCAGCAGTCCCACTTCTGTGTATATTTATGAAAGTAATGAAATCACTATTTGCAGAGATATCTGCACTCACATGTTCATTGCAGCATTATTCACAATAGGCAAGACAGGGAAACTAACTCTCCATCAGTGGATGAATGGTTAAAGAAAATGTGATATATCTATATAGATATAATGGAATATTATTCAGCCAGAAAAATATTCATGTCATTTGTGACAACGTGTATGAACCTTGAGGGAATTTCGGTAAATGAAATAAGACAGAGAAAGAGAAATACATTACAATCTTACTCATATGCACAATCTAAAAAAGTCAAACTTGTAGGCTCAGAGAGTAGACTGGTGGTTTCCAGAGCTCAGGGGTGGGGGAAATAGATGTTAGTCAAAGGGTGCAAACTTTTAGTTAGATGATAAATAAGCTCTGGGGATGTAATGTACAGCATGGTGACTATAGTTAACAGTAATGTACTGATACTGGAAAAAGTTGTTGAGATAGTAAATCTTAAATATTCTCACCAGACACAAAAAATGATAACTATGTGGAATGATGGATACGTTAACTCACCTTGTGGTAATCATTTCCCCATATATATATATATATATATATATATATACACATCAAAACATCATGTTGTACACCGTAAACTTACACAACGTTATTTGTCAGTTCTGCTCAATGTTATGTGGCAGCCTGGATGGGAGGGGAGTCTGGGGGAGAATGGATACATGTATATGTATGGCTGAGTCGCTTTGCTGTGCACCTGAAACTATCACAACATTGTTAATCAACTATAGTCCAATATAAGATAAAAAGTTAAAGAAAAATCTCAATAAAGCTAGGTGAAAAAAAATCTGGAGAAGAGGCCAGGAGTACACATTTAAAAAAAAAGAAAGAAAGAAAAGAAAGTGCCACACGTGCCACACACTTTTTGGTAATATTAATATGAACTTGCATTCTTATTTCCAACCTCATTGTTCCCTTAGTTTTGTATCTTGTAAATTGTCTATTGATATATTTCTGTTTTAAAAACTCAAACTAATAACCTCCATTCATTAATAGGAAAAGATAACCCATTCATATTTTTTCAGGTTAGTAAGGTATTTGATATTTCTGTGATTTTTATGTTATTATTTTTGGTGTTGGCTTTTGAGGGTTTGTTCGTTTTACCTGCAGGTTATTTCTTTTTTTTTTTTTTTTTTTTTTTTTTTTAATTTTATTTATTTATTTACTTTTGGCTGTGTTGGGTCTTCGTTTCTGTGCGAGGGCTTTCTCTAGTTGTGGCAAGCAGGGGCCGCTCTTCATCACGGTGCGCGGGCCTCTCACTGTTGCGGCCTCTCTTGTTGCGGAGCACAGGCTCCAGACGCGCAGGCTCAGTAGTTGTGGCTCACGGGCCTAGTTGCTCCACGGCATGTGGGATCTTCCCAGACCGGGGCACGAACCCGTGTCCCCTGCATTAGCAGGCAGATTCTCAACCACTGCGCCACCAGGGAAGCCCAGGTTATTTCTTTTTCTTCAATTTGTTTTATCTCTAGAAAATTAAATTACTCTTTTTTGTTTATTTTTATCCATTTGGTGGAGTCAAGACCCTTAACATGCTTTTTCTCTCCCTACTGGAAAAGAACAAAAACCAAAAAAACAAAACCCTGGTATATTCTTCATATAGATATTGGTTTTTGTTGCTTTGATGGGAATATGCCAGGAAAGCAGAATTAATGCTTGTATTCAGTCTACCATCTTTATTAAATCTATCAAATATTCTCTCCAATAACTTTGATCTCGTCGTTCTTTTTTCATTCATGTGTTTTCCTTCAGTATATCATTATACCTGTTCTACTTTTTGCTACTTTACTGTGGTTTAATTTCTCTAATAATTCTCACTGTAACACTCAATTCTTTTTATAAACCCTAAAAATTCTTACTTTATATTTTTGCTTGCTCATCTTTTCTTTGACCATGTATGTTTATTCTTGTGTTATTCTTTCAATAGGTGCACGGTCCCATATCTTTTCCCTGAAGGTGTAGAATATTATGTGTGACATTTTCTCCTATTTCCTGGAATAGTTTTTCTTCTGATGTGGGTTTTTACTATGACTTCTGTTTATTTTTTATCTTTTTCCCCCCACTCTTTTCTGAGGAGGTGAGAACAAGAGTTGCAGTGTCTGTGCACTAGTTCCATATGGCATGCTCTCTGCTTATTAATCTTCTTGGTATGGAAATTATTGCATTTAAAGCCGAAGTATTTAATCTGAAGAAAGCTGCACATTTCTTCCTGGGCAATCTCTCTCTTTCTCTTTCATTTTTAATCCACATGCTGACTTTTTGCCCTTTCTTCTTTCTGTGTTCCTATTTCTTCCTTATGGAGAACTCTGGACAAGACTGGTAAAGTCTCTTCCAGCTTTAGGCTACATGTATCAGTTTGTGGCTATTTTTGAGAACATATTATTATGTTTTAGGAATTATTTAATTCCATCTAAAAGATGAGATTGGGTAAAGGATTGTCCAATACCTAATTTGCTAGAACACTTCTCCCCTCAATTATGCTAATAGTCCTCAAATCTTTTTTGCCAAAGATAATTTTGAATACAGTAAAAACTCTGCAGACAATACATAGGCTTTTTCAATACATCAATATAACGTGTGTATTTAAGTGTCTCCATTGTGTAGATTGCTGGAAAGAAAAAGAAATGGCCTCTTTAAATACAGACGGTATTTGCACTATTTGAATAGAATTTTGTATACAGGTATAAAAAAATCATATGTTAATTTTTATACGTTTGAAAACAGAAGACTTGATTACTGTAATAATGAAATAATGTTTCAGCCCTACAGAAAAAACATTTTTCATGCTGTTTGGGGAGGAAGAGTGGTGGCTTGAATCAGTCATCATTGTGAGATTTTTGTTTTAGTTGGGACTGTGGATAAAGGAGGAAGATACGTTTTTTCCTTTAAATCTTGGTTTGAAATATGTATTACATAAATATAAGATATTCTGATAATGACATTGTTTGATTATGAGGATTTGATACAAAAGACACTTGTCTCTGACACTTTCATTTTTTCAGAATAAAATATTACTTGCTTATAAAAACCATTCAGGTGCCACCAACTTCTAGAAATTGCTTACTGTAAAGCGACTTCAGCTTCAGAGAATAGCTAACCTATGTAAAGCATGTTCTTTGAAGGTACAAGTCTAACACGTTGACACATATATCACACCCCCACACCTACCAATAGAAAAACAACAACAACAACAACCTCATTAAATTTAATGAGGCAAATGGTGCTACTTTTGATGGGACACTAATGAGAGAATCTTTTTTTCTTAACCAAATAGAGTCTTATTAATTTATGTCAGAAACAGAAGTGGAGACACAGTCATATTAGAAGTGTTAATTCCACAAGGGAATATCTCCAGTGGTCCTTTAACTGGGCTTAACCACTTATTTAATCAAACTTACTGAGCTTCATTTTAGTGTTCCATGATTTAAGATCATTGCTGTATCACAGTATGTTTCTCAAAGACAAGAAATATATTTGTTCACCTGTATATCCCCTATTACAGAGAATGGTACTTCAGACATTACAAAGGCACCCTTTCTTCTTTTCTAGATCAAGAAATTCACTTTATTTTACTTTTATAGGTTTCAAATATAGAAAATAAATGAAACTGAGATACTGATTTTTTCAAATCCAACCAAAAATCATCCTGAAACTACTATTGCCATGCATATTTTTAGAAAGTAGTGTATAAAGTCTGAAAATCCATAGAATTTAAATGCATTATAGAAACTTGCCATTTAAATTAAAAGTCATGGTGAATTCTCTTAAAATGGAATATTCTTTGTAACATGAAAATTTTCTACTTTATTATTTGTTTTGGTAAGTCTGAAGACACATTTGCTATTTCATCAATTACAGAATGGACACATGCACATACACAAAAATTCGTCTTTGGGACTAATGTAAAAATGTATTCATTGATCAATAGCAGTCTACATGATTGTCTATTATAATATGTCCTCTTCTATGTCAGCATTTTCTGATGTTCTGAATAGGTTACTAGTATTCTATCCTGGAGAGGGAAAACATGTGAAATGTGTGATTGAAGATTCAAAGAAGATTCAGTCTTCTTTGTGCCAGTTATGGTGTGTGTGTGTGTGTGTGTGTGTGTGTGTATATATATATATATATATATATATATATATATATATGTATGTATATGCCAAACATTAGGATGGGTACTGCTCTACAGCAGTTAACAAACAGAAAAATATTCCACTCTCGTGGAGTTAGCATTCTAGTTTGATGAGGCTAGAAATAGGCAAAACATTAAGATAAAACAAAATATATAGTATATTGATGTTGCTATGGCAACTAGAAAATTAAGGCAGAGAGAATAATTTAGAAATTTAAATAGCATGGCCAGAGAATGCCATAGTAAAGTGATTATGTGAGTCAAGTCTGAAGGAAGTAAGGGTTAATTAAGATTAGGGTTAGGTTCTGTTGATGACTGATTTATATGATCATGATAGCTTCAGTCACAGTGATAATGAAAAGGAGAATATAGTAGGAAAGGCTATATTAATTGAAAACCTTTTAAAATGTATATTTTAAAGACCATGTCATAATTCATATTTTAAGAACCACAGCCTTTAATTCTGTATTTATTAAAATTAAAAGATAAGTATCTAGGACAATTATTAACTAGCTGTGTGAAGATGATAAATTAATCAATTTATTTTCTACCAAAAACAAACGAAAAAAGCCACCAAGACTTCACATCACTGTATATGGACATTGTCTCCCTATTATAGTTATCACATTGATTACTTTATCTGTTTATCTCCCATTATCCTATGAATTTATTGAATATAAAGATACAGTTTTATTGAATATATTGAACTTACTGAATTCATCTTTTCTTTGCACAAAGGCAGAGCAATGCATGGCACTCACTCATTATAATTGTTGAATACATTGATTGATCAAATATTTATTGAGATACTATTTTAAAAACTGGAGATACACTGGTGACTAAGAAGAAAAATTTTCTGGAATCATGGAGTTTACATGTTAGTAAAAAGTAGTCAATAATCGAGTAAGTAAAAATATATAGTATGCCAATTAAAATATATCATGAGAAAAATAAAGTGGGAAAAGGGGATAGAGGGTGATAGAGAGTAATAGGGTGTACTGTTTTGGGAAGGGTGATTAAGGAAGACTTCTGTGAGGTAGTGATATCATAGCAGAACCAGGAGTGAAGGGCAGCATCTGAATAAAGAGCATTCTGGGAAGAGGGAATGAAAAGTCCAAAGGCTCAGTAGCAACAGCTAGAAAGCTAATGCAGCTGAATCAGAGTAGGAGGTGAAATGTGGGAGGAGAGACGGTCAACATGATAGATGATGCTCAGATCACATAAACCTTGGAGACAGTGACAGAGTTTCAGCTTCAGTCATTAGGGTATTTTAAGCAGAGAAGTGATATGATCCTATTAGCAGTTTTTTGTTAATTACTCTGTCAGCTGTGTAATGAAATTGAGTGTAGAGGGTTAAGACTGGAAGCAATGAGGCCACTTAGGAGGCTCTTGTCCTATAGGTAAGAGGTAGCTCCTGTTTTGGTCTAGAGTGACCAGAGGTGATTAGAGATGAAATAGAAATGGGTTAAATATGATAGTACAAAGGGAAATTCTTTGAAAACAACTTGTTGAACTTTTCAACACATGGTTTTAAGTAACTGTAATGATATTAAAAAGTGGTAGTATTTGAATTTTATCACTGACATGTTTGGTAAAAATTCCAGGGCTTCCCTGGTGGCACAGTGGTTGAGAGTCCGCCTGCCAATGCAGGGAACGTGGGTTCGTGCCCCGGTCTGGGAAGATCCCACGTGCTGCGGAACGGCTGGGCCCGTGAGCCGTGGCCACTGAGTCTGCGCATCCGGAGCCTGTGCTCCGCAGCGGGAGAGGCCACAACAGTGAGAGGCCCGCGTACCGCAAAAAAAAAAAAAAAAAAAAAAAAATTCCAGATACTGAAACAAAATATTAACTGGAATTTACTTCAAGGAATGGCTAATGTGGATGAATACTATCTTTTCATAAGTTTTTTATGGGCTTATGGGAATTCATTTTACCTAATAATATTAACTGGTGATTTATTACTGCTCCTTTAAATTCACATTGCTTTTTTTTCTGGGTGCTTCTGAGAATTTTCTCTTTCTCTTTAGATTGCAGCTGTATAATTATGATATAGTAAGGGTGATTTTCTTTACATTTATCCTGCTCAGGGTTTGTAGTGATTCTTGGATCTGTGGCTTGATGTAGTTAAGCAGCTTTGGAAAATTCTCAGTCATTCTCAGTCATCTCAGGCTTTATTTATGTGTTCATTTATTTATTTAAGTATAGTTTACTTGCAATAGTATATTAGTCTCAGGTGTACAACATAGTGATTCAATATTTGTATAGGTTATACTCCATTTAAAGTTATTATAACATATTAGCTATATTCCCTATGCTGTATAATATATCCTTGTATCTTATTTATTTTATACATAGTATTTTATACCCCTTTATCTCTTACTCCTATGTTGCCCCTCTCCCTTCCCTCTTCCCAGTGGTAACCACTACTTGGTTCTCCATAACTGTGGGTCTGTTTCTGTTTTGTTATATTCATTTGTTTGTTTTATCTTTTAGATTCCACATATGTGATAACATACAGTATTTGTCCTCCTCTGTCTGACTTATTTCACTAAGCATAATACCCTCCAGGTCCATCCATGTTGTTGCAAATGGCAAAATTTTATTCTTTTTGACTCATTGTCTTTAAATATAGCTTCTTCCTATTCAATTTCTCCTCTCTTTTTGGATTCCAAGTATATATCTCTAGGACCTTATGTCTTTTTTTTATGATCTTTTCAGTATTTCCCATTATTTTGCTTTCTGTGCTTCAGTGTGCATATTTTATTCTGACTTAATATCAATTCATTTTTCTCTGTATATTTTATCTGCTGGTAATCTATCTTAATTTCTTATTTTTATATCTTAATATATCTTAATTATGTTTTCAGTTCTAAAATTCATATCATTCTATTGATCATTTCCAGGTTTCTGCTAAGACTTTTAGTTTGTAAATTATTTTTGAATATATTATATAATGTCATAGAACTGGATTATCTAAATTTATTGTAGGTCTATTTTCATCACTTTTTCTATTTGTTGTAAATCATTTATCTATAGCAAACCTGCTTTTTAAATCAGGCGCAGGACATTGTTTTGAAAAATTGTAGAGATAATTTAAGCATCTAGATGATGCCATTTTCTTTCACAGGGAATTTATTTTTTATTTATGGCAGGAGCTTTAGGCTAGGAGATCACCTTAATCCAAGCAGGGATTAAATTAACTCAATATTGGCTTTCTACATTTGTGAAGGCTGGTAGATTCCAAGTTCATTTTAATGCTTAAGGCACAATCCTTCAGGGTCCCGATTGAAAGCCTCAGGTCCTTTCCATCCTGGTAGAACTTAAACTCTACTTTTGTTCCTCAAGCCCTGTGAGACTACCATAAACTCTGATGAGCTTCTCAACCTATCACCCATAGCTTTAATTGGAGAATGTCTGAGGGGAAGAAGCAAGATTCTGAGCTCACTTCTCTGGGCTTCTATTCTTTTCAAGATCTTAGTTTATAAGTTTTCTGTGCCTTGTTGGGTCTTCTATGTCTTCAAAGAGAAGTGTTATTTGTGTGTGTGTGTCTGGTTCTCTGGTAAATGTTGATCTGAAGCCAGTCAGCCTTTGTCTGAAACTTGTTTAATGAAAAAAAAATAATGGTAGAATACAAAGCAGTTTTTTTAGGGGAATATTTATTATCCTAATGCATATATTTAGAAATAAAAATAAAAGTAAATAATAAAACAAAATTTAAAAAGATTAAAGTTATAAAAAACCAAAATAACCCCAAAGAAAATGTAATTTAGAACTTAATTAAGATTAAAAACAAAAAATAATGATGGAATAAACCACAAATAAAACATACTTTATCAATAAAACTAAAAGCTGATCCCTTAAAAAGACACAACAATAAATTTGAACAATAAAAGACAATTATAAGCAAAAAAGAGAAAAGACATTATGTTAGAAATAAGAAAATGACTACAAATGAGAAGTGATTTACAAGAAAATTTCCATAAAACTTGGTTAATACTCTGAAAACCTGGATGAAATGGATTATTTTTTAGGAAAATTTAAACCTACAAGCTTAACCCAAGAGATGGAAAAGCTGAATAGAAAAATTATCCTAGAAACATTTTTAGAAGTAATAAAATATCTACATCTGAAAAGGCATCAGGAACAAACACTTTTTATAGATGCATTTCACCAAAACTTCACAGATCAAGCAATCCCCATGTTACATAAACTTTTTCACATAGAAATATGGAAAGCGTCCCAATTTATGAGACTGGCATAACCTGAAAATAAAATCAAACAGGCAGAGCTCCAAAAAAGAAACTAACTGAAGGACAATCATAATGATGAATAAGATACTAAGACCTCTAAATATAATATCTATATATAATATTAGCAAACAAATCTTCGTAACCAAATGAAACACTTACCCCAAGAGTGAATATCTCCAACATGAGGAATTCTGTTTTTGTACATTCTTACTGTAACTTACTAAAAAGAAAAAACTATGTAATATCTCCAATATTAAAAAAATCCTTTTGATAAAATTCAGTACCTGCCTAAAAAAATGGTGTGCCAGCAATAGAAATAAATTTCTTTGGCAAAAAAACAAGACTGACATATATGAACATATAAAATTAAAACCTCTGTGGGAATAAAGATACTATGAGTAAAGTAAAAAAAAATATGACATAAAAAATATTTTTGCAAGGACAAATATAGAGAGAACACCTCTAAATGAATAAGAAATAAAGAAACATGCCAACAGATAGCTGAGAAGAAAAACTGTAAAAAAAAAAAAAAAGCAATTAATTAAAAATTTTTAATAAGCTTATGGAAAACAATGTTTAACTTCACCGAGCATCAGAGAATTGCAGCCTTCAATGGGATACCATTTTCACTCATCAGATTGATAAATATTTAAAAGATTGATAATGTTTAGTTTTGAAAGAATGTTGGGAAAAGCATTCTCATTCACTGTTGGTGTAATTGCAATTTTAGAGAAGAAATGGGCAGAATTTATTAAAATTAAATGTGTAGGGCTTCCCTGGTGGCGCAGTGGTTGAGAGTCCGCCTGCCGATGCAGGGGACGCGGGTTCGTGCCCCGGTCCGGGAGGATCCCACGTGCCGCGGAGCGGCTGGGCCCGTGAGCCGTGGCTGCTGGGCCTGTGCGTCTGGAGCCTGTGCTCCGCAACAGGAGAGGCCACAACGGTGATAGGCCCGCATACTGCAAAAAAAAAAAAAAAATTACATGTCTATTACTTTTGATCCTGCTCTTCCACTTTTAAGAATCTATCAAACATTTACACGTACATAATTGGTATATGTACAAGGGGTTGGTTGTAACCTTGGCTTTTTGTAATAGAGAATAATTTTATTAAATATCCCTTTATAGGAAGGTATTAAATAAATTCAGGTACACTGGGAAAGGTGTATGGGAAAACTAGGCAGTGGTTAGAAAGAATGGTATGCTAATGTGGGAATCACTCTTTATCTGTTCGTATCAGGAAAAGAAATGGCAGGAATGGCTAGAGTGAGAGAAGAATTTGGCCCGAGAGGGAACATTTCAATGTTGTTTAGGGGAGTAGCAGAGCAGACTGAGAAGGAGTCAAAGAATTAGAAGAAAGCCAGGAAAAGAGATTATTCATGATAGAGGGTTAACTTGCTTATAGCTTCTGAGATATCAAATATGAGGGAGATAAAAAAATATATGAGGGAGATAATTGTAATGGGGTCAAAAATCACTTTCTATAAAGCAAATATTCTTTAAAAGAATATTATACTCAATAATTTAATTCTTAATTCATTTTGATCCAGATCCCCCATTTCCTTGGTGGGGTTGTGGGTTGTTAATTAAAACAAAGCAACAAAAACAAAAGTACTTACACTTGACAATTTCAGTCAACTTAGTCTTCTGAGATATAACGTCTTCCTTAGTCTGCCCTCCCAGGTCTCCTTCCCAAGATGGTATCTGGGTAAAATGAGAAGTTTACTGGCCTCACGGCAAATGGCAAATAAGAGAACGGTCTCTAAATTCATTGTTTTTCATATATTCGTTCAATAAATACTTATTGAGTATCTATTATGTGCCAAGCTTTATTCGAGATCCTGGGGACACTGCAGTGAATAAAGAGGCAAAAATCCCTGCCCTCATGGAGTTTACATCCTAAGGAGAGGCCTTTCTGGTCTCCACTTTGTGGTTGGTCTAGTCTGTGCCCTGCTGTTCTCTGTCCTCTGCTCTTCCGTTACACCTGCCTGGTTTTTGTTCTTACCTGTTTATTTGCTTTGTTTTGTGGCTGGCGTCAAGCTGCCCCACCCCCCAATTTTGTGATTTTTACTGTTTGCTTCAACTCTGAGATCCCTTCTTTCTTCAGCCTCTTTGTCCTGGCCTCAGGATGGAGATTTTAGCACATCTGTGTCTGCCCTCAGGGACACAGGGATACAAGGGGTCTCTTCAAAGCTGTGTATAAACTGTGAGGATGAGGTGTTGCTCCTGGGCTGGTCACGAACACTGCTCCTGCCCTGCAGCCCTGCCTGCCACTTCTCCCCCAAGCCCCAGCCACCACACGCTGGAAACCTATCCCCAGACAAGGGTTTTCCCTCCACATATCTGCCCCCCTCTAACCCATCTATAGACGGCGGTCCAAACACACTCATTCCCTTCTCAGGAGCCCCGAAGTCAAATTCACCCTAATTGTGATTCTGCAAAGTCTCCATAGTTGAGGCGTTCCTTTTATTGTTTGCTTGTTTGAAACTGCTGTTGTGGTGACACTGCCTTTGAAAATTTTAGGATAAGTGGTAGTGGAGGAGTGTGGTACCTGAGTAAGCAAAAGAAATAGAGACTGGGACTCCAGAGTCTTCAGTCAGGTGTCTTTATAACTTCTTATACAGGAATTGATTCCTGCAGCCCACAGGGTTATGATCATTAATTCTGTCATATTCTTCAGTTGCAGTTTAGAAATTATCAGTCCACAGTCCTCCTACAGGGGACACACGGTTTTGAGGGCATTAGCTCACTGTGGCCCCCTTTGCCTGGCAAAGCAATAAAGCTATTCTCTTCTACTTCACACCTCCCTCCCCCTGCCAAAAAAATCCTCATACATGTGGATTGTGGAGGTACTCCACACATGTTTATGCATATATGTAAATAGATATGCAAAGTTTCCCCTTTTCCTCCCCATTTATTTGAAGTGAACTTGCCCTCTTTCACAAAATAGGCTAGGAACATTTAGGGGAGGGGAGATAGGGTAGTGGTTACAAAGATATCTTGTTCTTTACTTGTTTGTACATATCATGGGTAATTGTATTAATAGTTAAGACTCTTTGCCAGGCACTTTGTCATGGGATTTTCATGGATTACACTTAATTGTCACCACAGTCCTATGAAGTAGCTCCTCTTTTTATCCCCATTTTAAAGGTGAGACTGAAGCACAGTGTGGTGAAGTGACATGGGCAGGACTCAAGCCTGTGTGAGGCAAGCCTAGATCTGCCCAGAGTGGTATCTGTAAAGCTCACGTGTTTGAAGTTGAGCTATACTGTCTCAAGCTATCTTTCATGTCCCGCACATTTGTACTCAAAATTATAGGCTCTCATTTTGTTAGATATTATGAAGATGTGAAAGAAATTAAAGCCATACTCTAAGTTTTTGAAAACGGAATATGATATATCCAAATGATGAAATACTACACAATTACCAAAAGGTTGCATCTGAAGAATTTACAGTAACTTGGGAAATCGATTTTTGGAAAATGGTAAAGATGTGGGTCTAAAATTAGATGAATGTTTTTGCAGCTGCTGATGTGGAGGGGTTTTAACTGCCTTGATCAAGAAAAGGAAACTCAGACCACTAGAAATAGTACATTTTGGGTATCAGTAATTCTATTTTTTATTATCATAAAATGAGCATGGATTAGATTACTCTAGTAGCACCTGTTAGCTTACAGTCATTTATAGGGACAGTGTCCTGTGGGAAATGCTTACACAAGCCAGATGATAAGAACCAGGGGAATGAATGTTCTGGGCTTCTTGGGGTCATTACCACAAAGATCGCTGACCTTGTGCTAAACACTGCTGTAGAAAAAGCACTCCCCATCTATTTATTCTGAGCCTCTTCTTTCTTTGGAGTCATAGTTATGTTTGCCCTCAAGTTTCTCTCTATTCTTCTATCAAAATTCTTTTCAAATACCGAGAACTGAGTGTGTTTATATGAGTAAAACAAAAAGTCTGTTAAGAGATACAAACAAAATCTTAATATAGATATACTTTGTTTCTGAGGAGGAAGTCTTACCATTTGCAAATTTTTCATTTTGCAAATTAATATACAACCCTATCAAAATCCCAATGGGAGATTCTGTGGCAAGAAAAAATTTTTTTAAATTTGTTTAAAAGGTTTAGAGTCAAGATGGTTCCAAGAAAATCATAAAAGGAATAACAGAGGGGAAACATGCCATGTGAAGTACAGGAAAAAATCTAAAATAAGAATAATTAGAGGTTGAAATAGCATGAATCCAGAGAGAAGTCACACAACTGTGTAGACAGCCCACAAAAAGACCATGGCATCTATACAATAACAGGAGAATTGCAAACCAATAGGGAGAGGAAAGATTAATCAATAAATGGTGCTAGATAATACATTATTTGGAATAAAGTTTTAATAGTAGATTCTCATATACCCATAAAACAAATCTAAGAGGAATTAAGTATACACAAGTTTTACAAAATCATAAAAAATAGTGGAAAATATATGAGTCAAAAATCTGACATCTGGATGAGTGATTTCTAAGAATTGAAATATTAATTAGAAAAATCACCAAGGAACAATATACAACTTTTATAATGTAAAATTAAAACTTACACTTTTATATGTAAATAATTTAATTAGAAGTACCATTCAAAATAAATTAGGGAGAGTATTTGTAGCAATTATGGCCAAGCTTTAACAAACTTTAATTCAAGTTCTCTTTCAAATAAATCTTTAAAGTCCTATAATTGAAAAATGTAAAAGGATAATAGCAACAAATTTTTAAGAAGCGACTACTGATAAGAGAAATGCAAACTTAACAAAAAATATATTTTTGTATTTACAAAATTTGCTAACCATACAATAATAAGATAAAGTATGAATTGAAATGGTCCCACTTCTAAATTTTAGTGAGATAATACAACTTAGAATAATGTTTCTAGAAAGTAATTAGGAATGTATTTCAGCAGCCTTCCAAAATTATATTATTTGATGTAGCAAATCTCTCTCTAGGAGTCTCTTCTAAGAAAAACAAACCAGAAATTAAAAAAAAAAAAACATGTTTATGCAACACGGCCTCATTTGTCATGACAAAAAATGGAAACAGCTAAATTATGGAAAAACAGGAAAACTTAAATATATTATGATAAATCTCTATGACAGAGTGCTATGACGTCATTAAACCGATGCTCTCAAAGAATGTCATAGAAAAACCCTTATAATGTTAAAAAATTAAGATATAATACTGTATATTTAATTCAACCTATTCTATATACATATTATATATATATATATATGCATTAAAAAATCTGAAAAGAAATACATAAGTATTAAGAGGGCTGTCTTTGAGCAGTGTGATTAGAGGTGGGTTTTAATTTTCATTTTACTTATTTCTGATTTTGCTTGTTTTTAAAGTGTTTTTATGCTATATTTATAATCATAAATCATTTGTTTTAATATATTTTCTCAGGAAAGGTAATATACTGATATCTGAACAATTATATAAAAAGATAATCTCTCCATTTAATTGTTTAAAAAGCTTCATCTAAAGTAATAACCTGATCATTAATTTTTATTAATGATCATTTATCATTATTCCAATCCTGATACAGCAGGTTTAGGGAATTTGTCATCCAAAGAGGCTTCTTCTTAACACTCCTGGAATCACACTACATGGCAATTGACAATACTGCCAATACAAGTTTTAAGGTCAGGTCAGCATATGGATACTGAAGTCTCATGTATGGGGCATGCAGTTCATCAACTTATAAGGAGATTGCCAAACTTTCTCAAATGTAGTGGCAGTTTAAAAATATAGTCATGATAATGAGTTACATAGAAGAAAGTTTGCTCAGTTTTTGAGCTTGAGAATTTTGGAAAAGAATGTCATGGGGAGAGAATGGAACACAGAAAAAGGAAAAGTGTGGTCTCAGAGCAGCAATCACTTGGAGTTACAGTCTTGTTAGAGATGGCATAGAACAATCAGTATACCTGGGGGAAGATTTACTGGCTATCTGAGATATAACCAGCTCCATTTTGTCAGCCTTCTGCTGTCGTATTGTCTGGCTTACATTACAAGAACACTCGGAGCCTAAGTCTCTGGTAATTTTGGTGCATAAAGGATGAGTACGTTTCACTACATTTAGTTATCATAGTGGCAAGTGTTCTCTGAAAACCTTGATGTAGTCCGAGCCTCTGCCAAAATTTACCAAAAAGTCCTTGGAGTTTGCTTTCAAATCTTACCATCGTGGGCCCTTTGAGAGCATTGACTTTCTGTGATTTTCCTCAAGATAGCATATCAGGTATCTGCCTGACATCATGGGAGCATAAGGGCATCTGTTGATGGCAAGGAGAAGACCATGGAGTCATATTATCTGATAATGTTTATTCCACATCTGTGATTTGTGTCCTACAAGGCTCTTGGGGCTTAAACCACATGTGCTGTATTTGCATTAATGGAACTTGAGAAGGAGAGTCCATAACACTATTAAAATGTTTAGCTTTCACTCTCCCATCACACAGACACATGCTAATAACTACTCCCAGACCTCGTATCATGGTGCTGCAGGATGAACGTGGAGTGCGCTCATTGTTTCAATACAAGGGCCTTAAAAACAAATAGCTACCATCTCTGCCTCTGATAGCTTGCCAGGCTTTTAACTTCTTTGGTTTTTCCCTCTTCAGATCATGGTGAGGTATCTCAAATGTATTCCAAACAGCGCATTACCGTCAAGTCTTTGTTTCTTCTTTTATGAAGAAACTAGTGCTTTAAGGTATATTTAGAAAAGACAGGGTTTAAGCCAAATTCCAAAGAGCCACATCCTAATTCTACTTTCAAAAGGCAGGAAATGATTTATCAGAGCAGAATCCCCCCTGCAGGGTTATTGATCAACCAGGCCTAATTGTCAAAAATGTGACAAATATTCTGGAGTCTTTCTGTAGGGTTAAATATCCAACTGTTAAATTATATTTGGAAACATTTTGAAGCATCTTATAAACCAGAAGAAAGAGAGAGAAAGCCAAGAAGCAGGACTTGAAGACTGGATTCTTCATTACTCCCTAAGCCAGTGTTTTTCAAATAGCATTCAAGACCCTTTAGTGGATCACGAAATCAATTTAGTGAGTTGGGACTATATTTTTTAATGAAATCAGTTAAAGAAAGAATAGGGCAGAATAAAAATATCAGACTACATTACATATAGTAAGGGTAACTATTATCTTATGAAACTTCTGTTTCAATTATATAAGCTGTGCATATATTCACAAACATATACACAAACATATGTACACAGTATATATATTGAATATTATATACAGAAAATGGATGGCTAGATAGATAGATAGGTAGAATTGTGTGTGTGCATCTAAGAAAGAGAAAAAGAGAGAGAGTGAGTGAAGGAAGAGGTACCAGTTACCAATGTAAAATATTTATCTTACCATGGATCATGGCCAGAAAAGTTTGAAAGCCATGACCAGACTATACCTCCTGGGCAGTGGCTTCTTTTAACTTTGGAATAAAATCTCCCCCTCAATGCCTCCCTCATCAGCTTTCAGATAAATTCACAAGCTACGTATAAATGTAAATCTCAAACATTTTTAGAAAACTTAGTGGATGAAACTCAGTAAGATGTGGATCTAATGCCATGAGCCATTCATCAAGAGTAGCAAATTACAAGCCAGATAGATACTGGTTCCAATGATGGGAAAGTGTTCTTAATGTCCCACTCCTCAGGATCCTAGAAAATGATAAATCTCACAATAGTTCTTAGTGAGCCACAAAAATTGAGGGAGGAACTCACTGTATTGATGATAATTACTTATAATATCATTCAGGGATAGGGACTATTTCTTAGGTTTAGGAGTAATCTGGTTGATGGCAATAGAACCATCTTGATGAAGCCAGCAAAAAACTATAGTTGAGACAGGTGCTAGGGAAAAGTTTGAGATGATAATATTGGAAGGAAGTGTGTCTGCTGGACATAATACAGAACCAAAAACTAAGATAACAGAATACAGTCCAAGCTGTTAGGGTCAGAGTGTGAGTTCCAACTTGAAATAACAAGAATATTTAAAAGGCCAATTGGATAATCAATGAATACCCGGAAATGGCTCATTTTTGGGTACTCATATGACCATCTGCCTTGGATGCAAGTAAGGATTATTGTTTGATTACACGTCTAGTAATTTAGGTGGATGAGACAGATGGAAGGTGGAGTTAAGGAAGGGGGTGGGCAGTGAGGATCAAGGAGATGCTCAGCAGAGCCCCAGTTCCTGAAAGGGATTACTAGCAAAAAGCACTCCTGCCACCTGAGAGGATCTGGTGCACAATGTAAGCCATCAGAATAGGGAATCAGAAGCCAAGAAACAAGATAAGGGTAAAGCTACAGAACTGAGTTTCAGCAAAGACAGGATATTGAGAACTGGGTGCATTCTAAACTATCAGGGTCTGAGATCATGTCAAGCC
The DNA here is from genome assembly GCF_008692025.1 of Phocoena sinus. Classification (NCBI taxonomy): domain Eukaryota; kingdom Metazoa; phylum Chordata; class Mammalia; order Artiodactyla; family Phocoenidae; genus Phocoena; species Phocoena sinus. The sequence goes on along the minus strand of NC_045769.1, from coordinate 87,866,501 downwards.
ACCTAGGAGTGAGCTCAAGGTCTGAATTCAATGCCAAGCATCTCAAAAGCCTAGCGTCTAAAATCACAGGCAGAGAAACAGACTAATTGAGCTCTTTGGAAAGGAGGGACAAAAGACTGAAAACCAACAAGAGCCTTGGAAAGTCCAGGAGACCATGGAAGAGGCGCTGTACACCTTTCAGAAGAGCTACATTGTCACAAACGTAGAAGGCAGTGCCATGCTAATAGGGAAGTTGCAATACAGATCCAGCTTTAAGATGCCCCCACTCCTCTGACACTATGGTATGGCTCTACTGATATATCTGCTCAGGAATCTAGTGCTGTTTTCCTCTTGCCTAACATATCAAATCAAACTTACATTTTCTAAATTTTAAGGCCTTTTGTTACCTGAATATCACAACTCTACAGTAGTAACCTAACTCAACTGAGCCATCATTCATTCCATAACCGTTCTGAGGGCCCATGGTGCTCGGCTGTGTGCTCGGGACACATGGTCTTTGTCATCAGTGAGTTTAAAGTGTAGCAAGGGTGGAACAAGAAATTAGATACTTACAGTAGTGAGATGAACTCAATGGTGGAGTAAATACAGGCTACTGAAGGGACACTTCCGTTTTGACCTCCATAGGTTAGAAGAGCCTTTCCTAAATAGGTGATGTCAGAGTAGTTTCCTGAATAAAGAGGAGGAGTTTGCAAAAATCCAAGAGACAATCAATGACTCAGTCAATCAAATAATAACAACCACAGTAGTTTCAAGGACTTACTATGTGACAGATACTATGCTAAATTATTTTCCTGAATTATATTTTATATACTCTGCACACTGGTCCTGTGAGGTAAGTATTATTATTTTCCTCAGCTTATAGGTGACAATATGGAAACACAAAGATTCTACTATAAGTAACTTCCTCAAAGTTATGCAGTTAACATATAGAGGACTTGAAGAGAAAGGTTAGAGACAGAAAGAGAAATCATGAAGTGCTTGGTAATCCATATTAAAGAATTTGGGTTTTATCTTGAGGACAGTATGGATCCAGTCAGTGACTCTTAAATGACAGGTGACCGACATGGGTTTGGATGGATCATCTGTCTATAGTCTGGAGTGGCAGGCGCCAACACAGAGTAACTTCCAAACCATGTGTGGAACTCGGTAAACAAAGAGATTCCTAATCCCTACTCCAAGGGTCTGATCCTTAGGTCCCTGTGAACATGAGAATCAATACTTCTTATAAAGACCTTGAAGGACAATTCTGATATCAGCCAAATTAGGAATTCGCTAATGAGTAGATGTAGAGATTGGATTGTAGCAACACAAATCAGCAGTAGGGAGATCAGACAGGGAATAACAGTGGCTTGAATTAAAATAGATATCAAGAAAGATGTCTGAAATAGAGATAGTAATTAAGGATTCATTAGTTTATAATTCTGATTTAAACAAATAACAAAGTGGGTAATGTCATTCAGGAGTATGTCCCTAATTGAGAAGAATCATGGCTTATGAGAGGATGCTGATAAACACCTCCATTTAAAGGATGAGTGAAGGGAGAATAGCCCACAAAGAGGACTTAGGAATAGACTCTTAATGTCCTCTAGAGATGCCATCTTCTATCCTGCCTCTAAGCCGTTACACATTCTGCTCCTGTCACCTGTGTTATTCTCTTCCCCCTCCTTTTATTTTACTAAATCTCATCTGTCCTTGTGAGGACCTTCTCCAACATTCTTCCCTGAAATGCAAGTTTACCCTTAGAGAAACTTTGGTTTGTTCCTTAAAAGTTAGTACATATGTCCCATCTTGGATCATGATTAATTACTGCTTTCTAGTTGTTTTTCCGTGTCACCCTAGATTATAAGCTTGTTAAGAGCAAGGGTCACTGTTAACTTTTTTTTGGAATACCCCATCATTCCTAGAATTGAACGCTAATAGGTGTTCACTAGGCATCTAACGATCAGTGGTTGCTGAATGGCTCTCCAGTGTTGTATGTGATGAATAGTGATCTGTATGTCCCAATATACACAAAGTACATGGACCTGTTGTCCTGGTGCAATTACTAGTAGTGCTTCTTTTGCCTTCAAAATCGTCACAGTTTAGGCAATAAATTATATGGTCACTCTACTGATAATGCAATCAATATATTTTTTTAAAAATCTAGCATTTTAAAATGGTGCTATTTCTAACATAAATATAGTTTTGTTTTGGAAATTAAGGAGTGTTAAAGTTTTTCTGCACACATGAAGCATAAGTAATGTGTCATTCCAGATGTCAGATGTCCCCATTTCTGGCCTGTTTTTCAGTTGACAGATGTCATTGTCTATTATAAAGTCATGAGTGGTTTATTTTTTAAAAAGTGACATCAAATGATATATCTACTATTGTATTATATACACATTATGCCACTAAATTATAGTTTTAGAAATGTCAGATACTTCTACTTGTTTGTTTAAAGAGAACACTTTTGAATAAACAGTGATTTTCTCCCAAAAGCAGAATTATCACTTTTGCTCATTTTCAGGGAAAGTTTCATCATTTTCAACTTATTTAAACCTATAATTCATGGGGAAAGAAAAATTTCTTCTCATTCATGAACTTCCTAATTACACATATGCTTAGTCTGTTATCCTTAGTGAATAATGATGCTGTTTTATAAAGGCCAAAATCTAGATTGTCAAGCTCTTGGTTAAAATCAATTTCAAAATTTTCAGAAATGAAAAGTAAGGTTTTGCTATAGTATTAACTTTACTTCTTGGATTAGGAAGTTTCGATTCCATACAATAAAAATTCACTAGTTGATCCCCAAATCCTCACTGAGTATTTGTTATTCTGCCCAGACCATGTAGTGTGACATCAGAGAAGGAAATAGATACCCTTCGTTCTTGTGATCTACACATTCTCCCAGAGTAATTCTCAGTTCCCTCATTTCCCAGGTTGAAGTGGCATTAATTCTGTGAGAATAGTTCATCTGTGCCTGGGTAATCGGTGTTTACTAGAACAGCACAGAGGCGCTCTGTTTATGTCTGACAAAGTAGTTATAAATCACATTTCTTCAGATCATAAATACACATTTATCTTTAGAATATATCACCAACTGAGTCATTCTGATGTAAATATTGCACCTCTTAAATATAATGATGATAATCGAGGCTGTGAATCTACAGATTTGTGCAAGTGCTCCCTTTTCGATAACTGAAAATATTTAAATCGCAGAAGTTTTAACATCCTATGAGAAGTGGCAGACAGAGTGGGACCTACCAAAGTTGCAACTATTTTCTCTGAGTTATGAATAAGGCAGTCTCACTGGCTTCTGCAAGGAAATCACAGTACGTTTTCTAAGTTGGTAGGCTTTTGTTGTGCTGGGAGCAGCGGCCCGGAAATGACTGACTCAGAGGGAGTCCTCAGCTCCTTCCCTTCTTTTAGTTCTGGCATCACATAGAAAGGGCTCTATGGCAAACCGTTATAAACAAAACAAAGTGAGCAACAGTCTGCAAATTTTCTCATTCAGTCAAAAGACCTGTGGGAACCATCCAGCTTTCTCAGACTGGTAAAGAGTCCATCTTTAGAGAGGTCCCCAAGATGATGGAGAATCAACATTGTGATGGCATTGCCATCTCTCTCTTGTTGGCATCCTTGTCTGGAAACTGTCTCAGTTGGCTGTAATTTTACTTGAAGATTAAAGCACAGATTTTTATATGTATCTTCTGTTCTCTGAATGTAAAAAATATAAAATACACCTACATTCATTTCTCACTGGTAGTCTTGTAATTCAGCAGATTTCTGTTTTTCATTGAAACCTGGAGTTGAATTATCTTGAGCCGGAAGGCATTCAAGGTGCTGTTTTTTGCTCAGCTATATTTTTCTATAAGCACCTAATTGTTTCCAAAAGTGATGTACAGTATGCAAAAACCTGAATCTACTGCAAAATAAGTCTGTACAGCACTCACGTTAACAGGTGTTCTCATTAATGTAAGTAGACATGGAACAATTCTTGAATGTTTTATAAATACTCATAATCATGGCCCAATATGTTACAATAGCATAAAGATACATACTTCAACATCTTTCATCCTTGTTGTGCAATCTCAGCACTTATTAACAGAAGACATGTGTGAGTAATAAACTAGGGGCAACAATACCTATTTCTACTTAAGTCACTGTATCTTAAATTAACTAATACTTCTAAATAAAAAGTTTGCTTGTTTATTAATGTTGATAATGCTTGACTGAACATAATGGCTGCACCATTGATGGACCAGCAATGAGCACTTTTGCATCACTGAGGTTCTCTAAAGGCTTGACCCATTAACCTTGGGATTAACTCTCGAAAATCTTCAACTGTATCCAGTTTTGAGTATTGTCAGCTCTCAATTAGAAAGATCCACACATAGGGCGAGATTCTTGAATGATCTAGTATAGATTACCCCTGCAAAACACATGCTTTGGAATATAATCAAGAACATTCTATTCTAGCAATATGCATTGAAATACAGGCCCACTCTTGGTGCTTCCTGAGTCCCTCCACGTTTAATCCTATTGTCTGAAGTCTAGGGCTTATTGACTGATGGGAAAACATAGTTTCAGATTGTTGTTCCCAGTCTTCAAAATGGATTGCCTACTCTACTCTGATAAAAAGTGTTATCAGGGGGCTTCCCTGGTGGCGCAGTGGTTGAGAGTCCGCCTGCCGATGCAGGGGACACGGGTTCGTGCCCCGGTCCGGGAAGATCCCACATGCCGCGGAGTGGGTGGGTCCGTGAGCCATGGCCGCTGAGCCTGCGCGTCCGGAGCCCGTGCTCCGTGACCGGAGGGGCCACAGCAGTGAGAGGCCTGCGTACCGCCAAAAAAAAAAAACAAGTGTTATTAGTAGATATCCAAATAAACTACTTACGTTGCCTGACAGTACACAATGGTATTTTGACTTTCAAAATTCTATTACAATGGAGGATGAGTTAAATACTGTATACTATGGCATATCAAACAATAGGATGTAATGCATTCACTGAAACGTATAAGGTAGATATAGCTTACCTATATATTATTTACTTAGTGCCCCTTAGGTGTGGGTTATGCAGCCATATACTGGATAGACAATTGCCCTTGGCTTCAGAGTAATTATAGTGTAGTGGGGGGAATAGAGAAATCAATAGGGAACTGCAATGGAGACCAGTACAGCCTATGATGAAATAGAAGCAGGGTATCACAGAAGCACTTAGGAGGAACATCTATTTCAGAGAACGCTTTCCTGAAAAGCTGACATCTAAATTGATTTGAATAATATCATAGAGGAAGGCACAAGGTTCTGCACAAGGGAAACAACCTACTCTGAGGGAAGAAATAAGAATTAGTATGGGACAGCTGGACAAAAAAGAAAAAAAGAAAAAAATCAATATGGCTGGATTGTAGAGGTGCAGAGGAAAATGTGGAACAGGGGGGCTGCAGAGCAGGTAGGTGGCAGAGCACACAGGGTCTGGCAGCTTGAATTAAAGGTTTTATTTGCACTGCAGTGTACAGCTGTGGGGAATCTCAGAATGATATCAAGCAGAGGAATGGGATGATCAGATCCAAATTTCAGAAAGATCACTATGGCTACAATATGGAGCATGGATTGGAAGGGAAAACATAGATGAGATGGTGGGGAGACAAAAAGATATTGTCATTAAATCCATGTGGAAGATGATGGTAGTATACATAGTTAAATACATTAAAATTCCATAACAGTATACATGACTTTTCGTTAAAATATAAACACATATAATGTTTATCCATGAATCAAAAAAACTGAACAATAGCAATTTGGTGTACCTTGGGAAAAGGGAAATTTTGTGTTTGTTATACTTTTATATTTGGTAAGAAACTTTAAATTGGGCATTTCTTAAGTAAACACAGAAATAGTGACAACCATTCCAATTTGAAAATAGTGGGGACAGCAGATTCCCAAATGTCATGTGACTAAATGAGTAATTTTGCACAGTGAACATAGCTCAAGCTAGAAGCCGATCTGTGGTTGGCAGGGATTGACTGGTGGGTACCAGCGAACACGAGCCCTGGGATGATGAGTTTACCTAGAGGCAGTTGCTCCCCCCAAATTTAAAAATTAACGTTAACAGCAATAAAACTCTAAGCTGATATCTTTATACACCAACTGCTTTGATTAGTCACTTTTTCAGTCGTTTTTCGTATGAGCACCACGGGCAAAAGTTTTGGTGTAGCTGACTGCAAACGTGTAGAAACTGCTAAACTATCTACTAATTACTTGGATGGTATTCTTTGATGAATATTGAGAAGACTGTTTCTCAGTAGTTAAAATATTTTACTACAGGTAAAAGAATGAACATGAGTTTTTTTTTTTCTTTGTTTGGGTTTGGGTATTTCATTCATAAACAGAAAGGTAGAGTGGGCAAGTGATTCAGGGTGTGAATGTTCACTACGGGACCAGTTTTATTACGCAGAACAAATCTGTGTTGTAGGAATGCAGGGACCAAATTATTTGAGTGTCAAAGGTACAGTTCAATTTCAGTTAAAAAACACTGTTTCTGGGAGGGAGGGAGACGCAAGAGGGAAGACATATGGGAACATATGTATATGTATAGCTGATTCACTTTGTTATAAAGCAGAAACTAACACACCATTGTAAAGCAATTGTACCCCAATAAAGATGTTTAAAAAAAAAACAAAAAAACAAAAAAAAAACACTGTTTCTTGAAAGTTTGACCTTAAACCTTGGATTTCAGAACACACTTAAAATCTGTCCTGTATATTGCCCAACATTTGTTTACTTTCCATTAAATAAGAAATTGCTTACATGAGCAGGTTATTTTGATATGATGACACCACTGAGGGTTCCAGTAAATGTACATGCAAATCAATCAACCCCAAACACATTGAAAACATATCCAATAAACCTCTCGAAACTAATGAACTCACGTTTGTTAACACAAAGGGAGTTGTGGATACACAGGATCCTTTGGTGGCCAGGCTCATTTAGTAGCGTGTGGATTTTAGAACATTTCTCAGAGTCAGAAGAAACAGGGTAATTATAACATAAGGTTCAACATCTTTAGATATGTAGAACATTTTCCGTTGCTTAAAACAAATATTCCCTAAGAAAGTATAAAACATTTTTCTGACTTGCAAAGTTTTTGCAGTCTATCATTTAAATTACTTAAATAAAGGGAGCTTTACTGGTCCCCAAAGCTGAGAATATAACACCCTCCATGCATATTAGCTTGATCTTCTTGACAGACCAGAAAAGTGTTTGTGTGTGCCAATTAAAACGAAAATGGATCCCTAGTGGCTTGTTCCTCACCCGACTTCTGAAGACTGCTATCATTGTTTGCTAGGATAAGGCTGCTATCCAAAGTAAACAAACTTTTCAAAACTTTCATGACAGATGGGGGTTACAAATGCATTTTAATAAGAGAGTTGCCAAAGCAACTTTTTTTTTCTAATCAGCATATATTTACTTAACATCTAGCAACATTGGGAACACAAGGCAGATACTTTCTCACAAAATGTTTTAACAAGTAACATTTTTGGAAAGGCAAATTGAAGACCTTTTACTTCTAACTGATATTTTACCCTCAGTTTTATGTTAACTTTGCTCGACATGTTAAGAAAAATGTTAGGAGTTACTCAAACCAGATTGTAATTTGAGACAGACATGCAGCTTGATAATGTAATTTCTTTGGTGGTCATAAACACCTTTGAGACCAAGTAATTTAACTATTAGTATAACCATGACAACGTCCATATCAAATGTGGAGTGTGATGCAAGATGAAAAAAAAATGTTAATCTGAGGGTTTTTTTCAAAGCATTATTGCTTCAATTTTAGGTCTTGACATCTCACTATGATGTGGCCAAGATATATATTTTTATGCTATTAGAATTAAATAAAGATACAACCAAAATTAATAAAAAAAAATTTATTTTCACTTCAAATGAATTTGCTATACTTTGACATAACTTTTTATATCTACTTAATTTAAACATAATGGTTTCATCAAGAAGTCCAAAGTGTCTCCAAATATAGTAGCAATTAAATTCCATTCCTCTTAAATGGGTAATCTGCTTACTTATAGAATCACTGTAGCCACACGATTTAACATTTTTCAAGGCTCTTTGGATATCTGGCATATTTTATTACACATTTCCTATATACAGTTTCAACTTTATTAAGATGGAATAAACCCTCCTTAGGCTCATCGTCAGAGTTTGATCCTAAGCAAAATGTGAAAGATACTTAGTTCAAACATAGGATTGTTTTAGTTCTTTCTAGAATCTCAGAGAGTTTTTTGGGTGCTCCAATTCTGTTTTAGATTTTTTTTTTTTTCGTAGCAGGATAGTAGCTGTTTTTGAGGGGGAAAAAAAAAGAAAACATCTGAGAAACAATATTGGTTATCTTTTAAAATTGTGCTATCTTTAGCATAACAGTAAAGAAACAAGCAACTTTTGTCTAAGATCTATATTCCAAATTTCACAACTGAAACCAAATCATCATGGTCCTTTTCCCATATGCAGAGTCCTTGACTGTATACAACTGTTTGCTAAGAACTAGTGAACTAGAAATCAAGATCTTTGTAATCTCTTAATTCTGTCATTTAAAGTGATGCCAATTTGATAGAATGGCATTCTCATTTTCCTCATTTGCTTCATTTTCTTCATTTGCAAAATTACTTTATGATAGTGGAAGAAAGCTGCATTTGAAGAATGTTTAATATGTGCTTTGAGATCATTAAAGCTGTTATCATTTTGCATACCAAGTGGTAGTATTCATATCCTTAATATACTAAAGTTCTGATAAAGTCAACCTTTAAAGAATAACATATCATGACCAATAGTTTATATATAATTCCATGATACAAATGTGTCTGCAGTAATTACTCCCTCCTCTGAAATCTTGACATGAGCATTGTCTGTGCCACTCACATTGGGACTTAGTATAAGCCATTTTCTATTGTTATTTATCCTTATACTCATGTGTCCTATTTATCCAAACAGATTGTGAGCTCTTGAGGGTGAGAGTTGTGTATTCTTAGCTTCTAACAATGCGCCTTGCACTTAATAGATGTTTAATCAGTCCTTATTGATGATTAGGGAGATGTTCGGTGAGAAATACATCTTCTCATTCTCCTGAACTAAAATTATGTGTGGGGTTTATTCTGCAGTAGGTAAGTTGTTACTATCAAACAGGGGAACACATGTCACTTGTTAACTCTAGCACCTTTGATAGTCTCCCAACATTCATTTGAGGTCAACTGGAATGGAAGTAGCCAACAATATTTAACCATCAAATATGTTTTACTGATGAGGTATCTATAATGTAAAGTTGTTCATTGATCATTATCACATACATTTGGTTATTATTTATAAAAGACTGAAAAATAACTAAAGTAATATGTCTATAATGTTTCCTCTATGGAGCTATGAATAGTTTTAATTTGTTTTTTCATTATCTTTAGTTTTTCTAAATTCTCCACAGTAAATTTTTTTTTTTTTTTTTTTTTTATTTATTTATTTATGGCTGTGTTGGGTCTTCGTTTCTGTGCGTGGGCCTTCTCCAGTTGCGGCGAGTGGGGGCTGCTCTTCATCGCGGTGCGCGGGCCTCTCACTGTCGCGGCCTCTCTTGTCGCGGAGCACAAGCTCCAGACGCGCAGGCTCAGTAGTTGTGGCTCACGGGCCCGGTCGCTCCGCGGCATGTGGGATCCTCCCAGACCAGGGCTCGAACCCGTGTCCCCTGCATTGGCAGGCAGACTCTCAACCACTGCGCCACCAGGGAAGCCCTCCACAGTAAATTTAATGTCTTACAATCAGGAAAAAAAAAAGTGATGTTCTGAAAATTTTTTGTTTCTATTCTGGTAAACCAAAGTATGGAAAATGTTAATAATATAAATACCATCCTACATATTAATTTCTCATTTAAATGAACATCCAACAGGGGAAAGACTAACCGCCAGAATGCATTTTGACAAGAGCAGTACTTAATTGACAATATTGAAAAGGGCAATACTTAAACATAAACCCTACTCATTAAAAGTCCTTTAAGCAGCTTTAAATTAGCATAACTGTACTCCATTTGTTAATTAAAGGTTAGAAAACAAATTTCTTCTCTCCTTGTCTCTAATCAGTGAAGTTTGGAGTTGGGATGTACCTGCTTTCATCTTCAGAGGAGCCCTAACAAGGACACAGACTAAGTTATGTCCCTAGCCCAGGGAAACTATTGCAGAATTAACACCAGAGTCTTGAGGAATGTGTCTGTTCTGAGTGTTGCCCAGTGGATATGCTTATGTAATTTCTTAGGCATACACTTATTACCAGCAAGAATTCAGGTGGTCATTATTTAGCGAGAAAAAGTTTCAGGCAAATTTCCTGACAGGTATTTAAATATATCTATTCTTGACAACACCAGAAAATTTCATTGAGACAGCTTTGGTGCCAGGATATATCCCTTCAAAATACAACTTAGTGGAGATAAGGGATTTCAAGAGGTATTTGTCTAAAGTAGTCTTTGAAGCAAAGTGTAGACCAACAGCTCTTGCCTAAACCCATCTTTTCTGTAAGTTCTTCCTTCATCTACCTTATTCCAGCATCTGTCAGTTAGACAAAGCATGATACAGAAAGAATACATTAGCCTGGCTTAATATCAAATATTTTATGTCTGTTATCAGTTCTATATCACTCTATAGTGTCATCAGGAGATAATCAAACATTTAGTCAAAGCTAACATTTACTGATATCTTTTTTTTTAAGAGTGTTGAAAATTTGCTTGTTCAAAGTGCAAGTATGATTCAGCAAACCATTTATCAGAAAACCTAAAGAGGTAATGTTAAAAAAGTGGATTGAGAAACCTGAATTAAATGTGTTTTACCAGCCAAAGACTTTGAAACTGCTTTCCTGTGAGTGATTGGAATGGAGCAGAACAGTCAATTACTGACTGTAATTAAGAAGTGGATGCATTTAAACTGTAGAGAGCAGTAGCAGACTTCTCCAGACTGCCTAGTAACTTGAAAGATTAGTGGGAAGACCAAGGAAAGGATGTAAACTGTATCTTTCTGATAGTATGTTTTGAATGAATTGCATTCACATAGTTCTCTGATCCAGCTTCTCAAAATGAATTCATAAATCACTGATTATGTACAATTAATGCAGTAATATATTTGGACAAAGAAACTTTTAAAGTACATTTTGCTCTTGGTTGTGTTAGGAGTAAAGATCCCCTTTGCATTGCATAGCATGCACCAAAAATGCAAATGCACTGCTGAAGTACTTACATTTTATCACTGTTTGAATTTACTAGACTGAAAACTGAACCATACTGGCTCTTTCCTAAACCCTCAGAATATGTTTGTTTCTGGTACTTTGAAAATGTTCCTTTTTATAATTTTAATAATGGTTTATTTATAATGGCAGAGAAATAGGTTGTACACTGCATTTGGGCTAATTGATATTTCTTTGTGTATGTTAACAAATTGTTACATTATATAATACATTCTTAATCAAAATATTTACCTTCAGATTAGGATGAAGGTAGAGGTCAAGGCCATTACTAGTTTTCTTGCGTTAGTTAGAAGTGACCTTATATTTTTAGATGACTATTTCTGTGGCAGCACTTTATAAAGTAAATATTTGGAACTTTATGTAAGTAAAGACCATTGTAAGTGTGTTCAGATAATTAAGCAAACATCAGCTTAACTGTCTTTTACTAGATACATAAAACAGAGGACTATTTGGAGGCTATTTTGAGCCATCCCGAATCTTGCACGCAATTTTACTTTAAAAAAAAGAGTGATAGGGCTTCCCTGGTGGCGCAGTGGTTGAGAGTCCACCTGCCGAAGCAGGGGATACGGGTTCGTGCCCCGGTCCGGGAAGATCCCACGTGCCGCTGAGCGGCTGTGCCCGTGGGCCATGGCGCTGAGCCTGCGCGTCTGGAGCCTGTGCTCCGCAACGGGAGAGGCCACAGCAGTGAGAGGCCCACGTACCGAAAAAAAAATAAAGAGTGATAGGCCCTGGTAATCTGTCAAATGCTAGTGTGGATAATTAAATTCCTCTTATTTTCTAATCTTTCACTTCTCATAATTTGAATGTACTTTGAATAGTTCCTTTTCTTACAATTGTAAAAAGTTGGAATCCAACTCACTCAAGAATGGTTGCATTGCAGCACTGAGTAATGTTGCATCTCTAAATAGTTTTTTCTAAAAATCAATGCAAATGAATATATATGTATGTGTGTAATCAAAGATTGCTTTAAAACTCCAGGATTATTGTCATTAAATGTTGCCATAAGAATCACTGAAACCTTCAGAGTGAGCTATTTGGGGTAATAATTGTCACTTTAATGATAGAATTACAGAGACATTTTGTAGCATGATTTGTGATTTTCTGAACTTGTGCCACATTTCAGCATTTACCTCCTATTTAGAGGAAGTAAGGCTGAGAAGAGGTGACTAGCTCCTGACTGAGTATTTTGAAATGTCAGTCCTCTAAACCTCTGAAGCTTTGCTGGATGTGTGACAGTAGTTGGGAAATGTTCATCTTCCTGTTGAAACAAAAAGTCAACAATACAAAGGGAAAATCTTCACAGTTCAGATTGATAGCTTAATAGGAAGAGCGTGTCCACACCCACTCTAATCAAATTCTTGTCTAAGTAGTCCTTTATGTGTGAAATCAAGAGCATTGCTCTGTTTTCTGTAGGGCCACATTCTTCTCTCACAATTCCAGGGAGAAAAAGATTCCCTGCAATGAAAAACGTATAGTTGCATGCTAAATATTGCCAGCTACTTAACAGCCCTAAGAGTCTGGAACAGGAATGTTCATTTGATAAGTACTCTCCATGAGAGGTTCAAATATGTAAATGAACTTTTATTCTAATGTACTCCCTTTGTGGGGAAATTGGTCCTTTATTGCTTTCCTATAGGTCTTTATGATAGGAAAGTAGAAATAGCCAAATGTTATTCGTTAGAATGACCTTTCAGAAAAGTCTGCATTAGTCTCTTTGGTAAATAATCTGTTTTAGTGCCCTCCATAAAAGGAAATCAAATATAGAGATACTCTTTGATTTGAAAGAGACAAACAGGAAAGAGCCAAAAGTGCAGAATGAATTCTGACACACCCGGGTGCATTTTTCTGAGGTTCTGACTTAAGTGGATACTGTCTGCATTATTCTGAACTTCCTGGCTTGCTTTCTCCATGAGTTGGAGTAATTCAGCTTTAGGCCTACTCTGAGTTAATTGTTCTATTATTAAAACAATAATATATTGGTTATGACATGAAAAAATCATTTATAGAGAGCAGTTCAAAATGATCCTAGCCTCCCAGTTTCCAGAAAGACAATTACTGGAATACAAGAAAATATCTGAGTATATTAAAGTGTGTTTTTTAAAAAAGTATATATTTTTTAATGTAAGAGATCTATTTTTTTTTATATGGTTTGCTTACCTCTCTTTTTTTTTTTTTTTTTTTTTTTATATCACAACAGTATCAGGAAATGAGTTCCTTCTGCAGTCAGATATTGACTTCATCATATTGGATTGGTTCAATGCTATCAAAAATGCAATTGACAGATTGGTATGTATTTGTTTTAACTGTTACCTTTATTAATTAGAATGTAGTCATTTAAATCTATTGCTAAGGCATAAGCACACATGCATTTAAGTAGATCCTATGAATTGAGAGTTAGTAAGTTATTTTAAGTTTAAATAGTCCACGAAAACCATTTTCAGTAGAGAGGATTTGTGGAACTAAATGTCATTTGATTTCTCTCTTTCAAAAACACAGTGCATTCATTTTTTTTCTGAAATAACACAGACATTCATTCACTGAAGGCTGTAAAAAGCACACAAGAACTTAATAACTACTGAATTTTTACATTTTCAGTTTATGCAATCTATAATACATATTCTTAAAAATAAATATCAATGTATTTAAGCCCATACTCACTGTTACAATACCAGTAAACAATAACCCTTTGTATTGATTTTCATTGTTCTTCCAGCTAAGCTAGATTGTTCTTCTCATGAAAATTACGTATCTAGAACTTCATGAAATTACCCTAAATTCACACATTTAGAGTATGTTCTTAAAAGAGTCAAATTATTTAAAACTACTCATTTTATACTGTTTCTCGACCAAACATCTTACTTTAGGACACTAATATTTGCAAAATCTTGAGAAGAAAATATTCTTGAGCGCTTTTAATAATGTATACAAAAACTACAACATTTTTGTGTAATTTTACTGTGATTTAATCACACACTTCCATTATATAACTTTGGGATCAAAACTTTAAAAAATAAAATAACAAATTGACTTTTCCCCATCATCAATATAGTTCCCTTATCCAGGCACACATGAGTACCCATGCACACACACACACACACAGATTGCTGTTGTCATTAAGAGTGGACTCTGGAGTCAAACTTCCTGCATTCGAAAGTTTGAATCCAGGTTCTATCATTTACTAGCTGTGTGGCCTTAGGCAAATTACTTATCTCTTTTGGCTTCAGTCTCCTTGTCTGGAAAATAAGGATAATAATAATAATACCTACCTCATAGGATTACTGTGATGATTGAGTTAATGCATGGAGTGCTTGGGGTACGCACAGCATTTAGTAAGTTTTATATATATATATATATATATATATATATATATATATGTATATGTGTGTGTGTGTGTATATATATATGTATAATTATTAAATTTGAAAATTGAGCTTAGCTTAGGGGCCCTATTCCAAAATAATTATCTTATTTCAAACTTCTCTTTAACAGCAAAATAGATCACAGAACTATTCAGTGCATTTTTTCTTCCTTGTAAAATTATCCCATCTAATTGTCATTTCCAGCCAAAGGATCCAAGTAGTCCTTCAAGAAACCTGGAATTATTTAAAATTCAGAGATCCTCCAGTACTGAACTACTAAGTCACTATGATAGTGATATAAAAGAACAGAAACCAGAGAACAGGAAATCTTTAAGTAAGTATTTTCTTTTGACTTGCTCATTTTAACTCCGTTTAAATGCAGTGCTTATGAAATATAAATGCATTGAAATGAGATTTGAGCCAAACTCATACTACTCATGGAAGATTCGTAGCCATTTTCTGGCCAGGGATTCATGCACTGGAGGGCAGTCTGGGCGCTTTGCATGCGTCATTGTTGGTAATGCCTTTTGAAAAAATAATTGTTCCAAGGTCATGGTCTCTGCTTACAGCAAACCTCTGAATCTCTGAGTAATAACCATGGCGTTCAGATTGGTGATTGATTTTGAGAGTGGGAAATGTCAAGTATCTCCAAACCTTGGTAAGCTGACTATTTGATTTCCATACATTAAAAGATATATGAGTGACCAGCATAGTTGGCTCAACATAAACCAACAGACTATGCAACTTTGTACACTTTTAGACCACCAGAAAGATTTAGAAATATGGAATGTGGATTAGATGTCCTCCAAGGTCACATCTATTTCTAATATTCTAAAAGAAATGAATTTGAAATGAAAAGGACCAGTCTGTCCACTTATATAGTGACCTTGAGCATATCTCTTAACCTTCTTCACTCTGATTATTCCTCAATAAAGGGAGTTATGAAAAAGTGTCGTGCATATCTCACAGAGTTGACATGAGTCTCAGCTTCCTAAAAGAACAAGTAGATATCTCTGGAATTAGAGAAAAACAATTTCCCAAAGTCTTGTAAATTATAATACCTTTCTTGCATCATCTGTCTACCTACACTGAATCTTCTGACTCACCATTTTTTCTGCAATTTCCCTCTGACCGAAGATCAGTGTAGTTATATCCTAGCTTTTTGAACTTAAGGAGAACTCAGTAAGTAGAGAAAGGCTGATTATGGAATATCTCCTTATCTACATATGTATATGAGTAAATATGCTAGATGACCATATGTGTAGATACACATATTTGTGTGCATTAGAGAATATTATACATATTTATACATAAATGTACATGTACATTCACCCACATGACAAGAAAGAGGGAAACTATTTATATGTGATACTATATCTTCCAAATCTAAATTATTAGGAACCCAAATCTAGAAACAGCATGACAACTATGAGTAAGAGCACCCTTTCAAAACTGTCATTATTCAAAGAACCATACCATAGTTTCAACAACTGTTAGGTACATATTTAGGTAGCAGTTGTGTTAACTTAGAGCTTAAAATTATCAATGTTAATGTCTTGGACTGTATGGTGCTTTCCAAATTATTTGTGGAAGATAAACAATGCCATTTTTAAAAGTTTTCCATATGATGGTACAGTTTGAAGTTATCTCATTTGAAGATTTCTCTTGAATTCCTGGTCAGTCATTGTCCCTCTTGACTTCATATGGGATCAGACATAAGATTTTAGAATTAGAATTCAACTGTGAGTACATAATTAATGTTAACTACGTAAACATTTGTAGTGGATATAAAAGGATGCATGAGGCAATGAGCAGTAGCTCTGGAATCTCAGATATAATTTGCTGGTTTGGAGGAGACCTTGGCACATTTCTGAAGCCTAAAGCTCAGGAGAAAATAAAGGTTTATAAAAGTGTGTGTGAGAAACATTGAGGTAAATGGATTTTGTATTCAGCAATAGTCACTTGAAATGTTTTCAGACCATACTGGGGAAAAAAATTCCTACAGGTAGAATACCAGCCGCTTCTCTTTAGAATTTATTTTTAACTGGGAAAGACAGTTATTTGTCTACTTTGGGCTTAAATTCGATCCTGTCTAAAGACAAGGAAAGAGACATATGATTCATTCTATTCATTTCAAAATGTATTTAACTGTATAATGACCTCATATTCACCTTTTTCTATGCAGTTAAAAAGTAATGATAGCTAGCAAATACTGAGTACTTACTATTCAGGCATTGTTCTAAGTGCTTGTCTTATATTGATTTACTTAATCCTTCTACTAACCCAATGACATAGGTACCATTATTAACCCTATTTTATCGATGAGGAAACTGAGGCACAGAAAATTAAAGCAGCTTGTACAAAAAACAAGTTATGGAGACAAGTTTCAAACCCAAGCAAACCGATATTAGAGTCTGTGCTTTTAACCATCACACTATAGTGAAGTGAACAAATAAAAGGTAAACTTAGTTTATATCAACCTTGGCCTTGGGTGGAAATATTACATTAAAGATGAGATCCATATAAATCAATAAACTTAAATAGGGACCCAAAAACATATTAGCAAAAGAATTAAAACCAGATGTTGCCTTTGGACTTTGATTTCACTGTTAAACTAAAAGGGTCATTTAATCTTTACTGCTAGCCCTAATTTTAGAAAATGCTTCGTTACTGTATTTTGGTGGATATTTATAGTTGTAAGCCTTTTTTAGGACTAGTATATTTTTTGCAACGTAGGATACAGTTAGTATCCATCTAATACTTTGAATGAAGTTCATTCGGTATTTACATATTCATTTTCATTTGAAAGGCATAATGATTGACCCACCCACACAATATCAAATTAGCTACGCATTTAAAATAGTGATTGGCATATTTTATATTTGATGCTTTTTAAAATATTTTTTCAAGTAGGAAATACGCTCTGTGAAACCCCTCTGATCTCAGTCCCAGATTTGAGCACCCAAACTTAGGTTTTTAAAGCATGCATTCGGTTTTATGTCACCCTCTTGAGATTAAATAATTATGTGGAGTTAGATAGTCACAGTGTCTCCTTCCTTATTAGCAGTCTAAGAACAAACTTTATTGTCAGTTTGCTGCCTTTGGCTTACTGTGCCCTTGATGTTCCCACGAGTTTTGTCGCCAAGATTGTAGACAGATAAAGCCAGAATTACTTTTTTTAAAGGCATGTGAACATCATTAGCAGCTAACAGGTGGTCATTTCATTGTCCAGTTTCTCTGTACAACATGGGAAAAAAAATATGTACTTTCAGTGAGTGAATCAGAAAGTTAAGTGCTTAAATATACTTTCCTTTTTAAAATATGATTCTAACCTGCCAACACTATTAAGTACTAATCAGATATTTTAAGATATCAGTTGAGTCTAACAGACAAGAAGCCAGAAAATTCAATGTAAGGGCCAAATCACTGTGGGAAATTCAGGACACCAGCATGGGATGAGAGTGGGAGAGCAGCTCTCCAGGGAGGGCTGTTATGGAAAGTGGAGAGTCAGTCAAAGAAAATGCTAACATATTTTTCCGAGGAAAGAGAAGTGTCTTCCACTGATGGCAAAGAGGAAAAGCTCAAATATAAATCCAAGAAACCTTGGAGAGCTTTCTGAACTTTTCTGAGCTTTACTTTCTAGATCTATAAAAATGGATCTAATACTGTCCTTGCAGGATCAAGGTGAGAATGTGAAATTAGATATGTAAATACTTAGCTCACAGCAGGCACTCAATAAGTAGGAGCTCTTATTATTACCCTCTATGTCCCCAAGCAGATGGCACCAAACTAGGGCATGAGCCAAGGGTGGTGTCTGATAGAAGACTGGAGCAAGGCATATATACTTGACATCTTCTCTCTGAGTGTAGAGGAAATAGGGGAAAGGAGCCAGAACTGGATATGGGAGTTATGGCTGCAAAAATCTAAATATGAGCAGCTGGTCTTTTCCCTGGCGACTCCCTAGGTGACAATGGCAGCCAGGGCATTCTTGGGAGCAGCACACCAGGAACTAACACAAGGGAGCCAAGAAATACTCTTGATTCATTTATGCCCAGAAGAGCAGTTCATTAAGAAATTCCAGTTGATGGAAAGGATTCAGCATCTGGCCATTTCACCATTGCTTTAGCCATACCTCTAGTTTATTCCCTCATTCATGTATTTATTATTTTTCATTAATAGATATATCTGAAGCCACACCACTAAAATTCCTGGCTCCACACATCTGTACTTTAAACTTTTAAAAATTATTTTTGTATTTAGATTATGCTGTAGGAGTAGTATATCTCATACTAATCAATTGCTAAGCTGTAAATCCATGTATGGAAATCTTGAATAAGTTTATACAAAATTGATACTTAGCATTACAAATAAGCACCCCAAAATGAACATAAGGTAGAAGAATAAAATCAAAAGTAATAGAACCGAAAGGAAATGGGTTTCCTATTAACTGTCTTTTGATGAAAGCATCATAAAAACCAAATGTATTCTGGGTGAAATCCTAAAAGTATTTTAGATATGGATTTCCTAATTCCACAGCTCCTTAGTGATGTATGTAACAAGAACATATGTACAAGGCTACAGGAATAAAGATAAGAATGGAAAAATTGGATTGAGATATTTATACAGTGCAGAAAATGAAAATGCTTGTGAAACTTTAGTGATATTTTTGTTTAAAAATTTGCCTGCAAAATAATAATGGTCATGCCAAGTGAAAACAAGTGTGATAGAGAAGACAGCTAATTTTTGTGCTAATCTAAATAATTATAATACTGGCCATCCACAACTGTATGTAGACTAACTTCTCAAAATCCAATTGTAAACTGATGGCTTAGACCTCAACACATTTTCATAAGGAAACCATGTACTAGCCCCAAAAGCACACTTGAATCTTATGCAATCATTTTGAATGTTGTTTCTAGGGAACAGTTCATTCTGAGTTTGTTGCACCTCTGTCCTAGGAGCTCTGCCTTCCCAGTAGCATTGCTTTCCATCTGGTTTCCCTTTTTCTCCTCCCCCCACCCTTACACCAACTCCACCAATGCAATCAGGATTCTCAGAATGGCTTTGGCCAGGAGATTCCTGGACCCTGAAAATCCCCAGTGATGACAAGGAGGGAATGCAAGGCCTCCAAGCCAGAAGAAATAGTTAGAAAAGGAGAGAATGAAGGACTGGAGAGGAAGTTTTTGCAGCATGGGTGGGGAAGTGAGTCTTCAGCAAGGTCAGATGTTCTTTGTAAGACATGTATGTAATGAGAGATTAGTCTGGCATTGTCCCAAATGTTAACATTTGTTGAATCTAGGTGGTATCTATAGGAGTGATCAGGATGCTGTTGTTTTCTGTATGTTTGAAAGTTTCACAATTAAAAACTGGAGTATATACACACATATACACACACACACACAATTAGGCATTACTCATGTTCACAATTCAATAAAAGAATATATACATTTTCTAATTGTAATTTGAAATTTTTAAGAGAAAAGTCAAATTTTCTGAGTATGAGTTACATTAAGACCTCTTTAAATGTAAAACATTGATAAATCACTGTTTTCCTACTTTTTCTCCAAAAGCCAATATATTTTTTCTTGTGACTATTGTGACCTTTCCAGTAACTATATAATTAACAAAATTTATTAAAATGTTCATTATTATCCGAAATGGAAAAGTCATACTAGTTTCCTGGATAAATACGTAATTAGCAATTGTTCAAAACATATTGTGAGGCCTGTTCTGGAGAGTCATATAAATACATATGTTAAAGTTTCTTCTTATTAAGAATTTTGTATAAAACAGCCTAATCTTGCCAATGCATGAAAATAGTAAGATGAATAAGCCATCTGCCAAGAAAATGAAAACAATATTAAAATTGCACAAAGAAATTATATCTAGCTCTGAAGAAACAGAAAAGCTCTTACCTGGACACACACGAAAAAAATCATAATAGTTGTGTAGAATATTATGGGTAAACGTGTTGTCAGAAAGATCCAGATTCAGATAAGGTGGTCAATTATCTGATTCTTTTTTTTCCCACTAAAATCAATATTGGTACCCTGGCACCAGTTTCATTCAATATCCACCTGAGAAAAATAAACTATTGAACTGAAGTGTGAAAATAAAAATAAATTTGTTTTACTAAAGTTATGTTGACTTAAAAAAAACCCACACAATGTGAGAGTTTTATTTGGGACAAAATGAGGACTGCAGCCTGGGAGACAGCATCCCAGATAGCTCTGAGAAACTGCTCCACAGAGGCAGGGGGCAAGGTCGGTATATATGTGATTTTGGTGAAGGGGAATACATGCAATCAAGCACATATTTTTTACAGACGGTTTCTGCTAGTCCCGTGCAGGTTACTGCTAGTCACAAGGAGCAGAGGTCACCATGAAAGATTTTAGCACTTTTCCAGATATGAAGAGATACAAGAATTGGGGTCATAAAATTGGCTCCTGAAAATATCTAACTATCTGAAAACCTGTTCTGCCAGTTTTTGCCAGAGCACAGCATGCCTCATTTCTGCTCTCCCCACCGAACTCCTTTCAGGGGGTGTTGAAAGTCAGCAGCTGCAGCAACACATGATTTAATCCTTGTAGAGGTAGATGGCAAGTGCCAATAGAAAATGCCAGTTCGTAGTTGACATTTAAGAAACAATATCTAAGGAACGGTGAGTGTCAGCTGTCTTCTTGATTGTTTCCCACAGGTTAAGGGAGTTCTTTATTTCAAAATATTCCAGTTTGGTGAAGAAAAAAATGAAAAGTTTTAAAAGAAAATTTACATTGCCAAAGCTGGAAGAGTTAAACATTATGAGAAAAACAAAACAAACAGTAAAGATTAAATGCACGCTTGATAATCAGACATCTGAATTACTTTGTCAAAACAGTATTATTTAATTTAAAAAAACAAAAAAAAACCCCAGTATTATTCACGAAGGTTCCAGGGCTTCACTGAGGCACTGTGTGACCACAGCAATTGTTCTGACATGTGTTTCCAAGACAGTTAGCAGCAATTCAAGTTTCCTGGGACCTATAGATTACAGTCTCTTCAAAACATTCAGTTCTCCGTGAATCATTGGATAAGAGGACTTAGTTATAAGCTGAGCAAAGGATGTTCTGATTAATCTCTTCCTTCCCATCTAAGGGGTTGATCTCGCTCTCTGACCTTTCAGTGTCCATTGTCATGTATCTTGTAGCATCAGCTACTCTGAAAGTCTATCTAACCCTATCAGCACTCAAGCACTAGATCACCGCATCTCCTCTTGACCCTGGCAGTAACTCCCTGACCATATTTCCCCTTAGATGAACTGCATTTAATCAATTTCTGATTTCATTAGGTCAAATGGCATCTTTCTTTCAATAATAGGCCAGATCCAGAGGGCTGTTTGCTGTAACTCTCCAGCAATACTTCCTCAGCATGAATATACTACTGTGATTGTAAACAATAGAAAAAAATGTCCTTTGATCTTCTCTGAAAGTTTCTCCTCTCTTTATTCCATGACCCTAGAATGGGCATATATTAATATTTTCTTGTAAAGTTAGGTATATGATATTTGTTTACTGGTGTCATGTCAAGTTTAAAGTATCTTAGCTAAACATGATATTTAAAGCATTCTTACAGTGAATCCCTGTGCAGAAAAAAGCATTCTTTTGAATGCAAATGATCAACTCTTTCTGTATACAGAATTTATTTGGTATACTCCTTTTTGTTTCTGGAGTGCAGGAATAATGCTACTTTTCTTCAAAATCCTAAAAAAAAAAAAACTTTGATTTTTAATGCATTTATTTGGGTGTCCCCCAAAAGTATGCTTAGGGAAAACATTTAACTGTAAACATGTATAATCGATGAGATTTTCTTGGAAAATAAGTTTATTTCTCATTACTCATAGTAAAGCCCACATCCATGTAAGGAAAATCAGGTATTGCTTTCCTCCCAAAGTATGAGTTGTATCCAAAAATACCAGCTCTTTCCATCGAAATGCAATAAAATGTGATCTATAACATTAGGAATCTTAGCTTCCTTCAAGAAATGGCTTATGAATGTCTGGAGAATGGTGAATCAGTCTGCCAATTCATCTTTCTCTGATTATTTAAATAGAACCTAAATACTCCTGCTACCCAATTTCAGTAATGTAAATATACCCTTTTTGTATACAAAATCAATTGGCCTAAAAAAATAGAGGTAAAATAGGAGATGCGATGGCTAAATACAAAATGTAGGACTGGGATAGTGCCGCCAGAGATGGTGACCTCCAAACTGAAGTCAAAGGTTAAGAACAATTTCTAATTAAATTACTGCATTTGGAATGGCTCAAGTCCAAGTTCCTCAATAGAAAGCTATCACTGAGTCCCCTTCTCCAGTTTTTTTCCCACCTCTCTCTGACCCATGATTTATGTTCCAGGAAAATGACAGTTATAATCCCTGATGCACGCTACTCTGTGCTGATGTTTATATTTAAATCAGTGTCTTCTCTTTGCTAAATTAACATCCTGTTCGACTCAGCTCAAGCCACACCTCCTCCAAAAAGCTTTCCCAAACCTCTGTGGTGAGTTAGGAGATCCTTAGTACTCAGTGCATATCTCTACCATTGCAGTAGCCAAAGTGTGTTACAACAAGCTAATTATCCATGTCTGTTTGTCCACTAGACTGCCAGACTCTAAAGAGAACTCTAGTTTACCTTTATCTGCAACTGTCAGAGTGGCTTGATGATATTTGAGAGTACTCAAAATGTGCAGTGTTAAATTAGTGAATGAATGGATGAGGATATCAAATGGCCATTATCAATGTACTTCTCATTCTGTGCTAAAAATGAAGATAAAATTGCTGAAACATTTTTAGGAACAATAATGGATTATTTCTTCATCCTGACTACTTGTACTGGTTTGGTATTTTAAGGTCACTATTTGTATGTCTCTCTTAGTTTTCTCTTAGAACTGTAAATCTCAAAGCAATGGTATATTTTTGCAGGTCTCATGTACTGTACCTAGCAAAGTCACGTATAAGTAAGTGTTTTATCATTCAATGAGGATAAAAGTGACTAAGATTTTGGGGAGAGAAAAGAGAAAATCCTAATCCCTTTGCTTAAAGTTACTGTCCTCTCAGTATCTTTCTATCATGCATTCTAGCCTTCTATTTTTTTTTAATAGATCTTTATTGGAGTATAATTGCTTCACAATACCATGTTAGTTTCTGTTACACAACAAAGCAAATCAACCATATGCATGCATATGACCCCATATCCCCTCCCTCTTGAGCCTCCCTTCCATCCTCCCTATCCCATCCCTCTAGGTGGTCACAAAGCACGGAGCTGATCTCCTTGTGCTATGCTGCTGCTTCCCACCAGCCAACTATTTTACATTCTGTAGTGTATATATGTCGATGCTACTCGCACTTCTCCCCAGCTTCGCCCTCCCACCCCATGTCATCAAATCCATTCTCTATGTCTACGTCTTTATTCCTGCCCTGCAACTAGGTTCATCAGTACGTTGTTTTTTTCCCCAGATTCCATATATATGTGTTAGCATACGGTATTTGTTTTTCTCTTTCTGACTTACTTCACTCTGTGTGACAGACTCTAGGTCCATCCACCTCACTACTAATAACTCAATTTTGTTTCTTTTTATGGCTGAGTAATATTCCATTGTATACATGTGCCACATCTCCTTCATCCATTCATCTGTTGATGGACATCTAGGTTGGCACTATTTACAATAACCTTCTATTTTATTTGAGAGAATCACTCTGGTTCATAATTATTCTTGATGCTGTTCTGTGGGCTCTGACTTAGAATTTTCAAGGCTGTATTGGAGGCGAGAAAGAAGAAGACACTCTATAATGTACAAAAAAGATAGTAGTTTTGATAATTTTTAGAAGACTCTGAGAATAGTTTTCTTTAAGGTCAGCATATTTATAAAAATCCAGTAATTTTATAAAAATCCACACAACAGTTAGAAAAGTGTTGTATGCACCTTCTTCAAAAGGTTGTATGGGATTGTGTCAGAAATTTGTGTCTAACAATCGGGTATTTTAAGTACAATTCTTACCGCCAAGATAAGCTAACTATAAGATTTGGACAAGTTTCTTAAGTTTCCAGAAACGTACTTTTCAGATAAATACAGTGGATAATTTTTATATAAATATAAAGCATATATA
This sequence comes from Phocoena sinus, assembly GCF_008692025.1. Classification (NCBI taxonomy): domain Eukaryota; kingdom Metazoa; phylum Chordata; class Mammalia; order Artiodactyla; family Phocoenidae; genus Phocoena; species Phocoena sinus. The sequence continues at coordinate 87,841,739 of NC_045769.1, read as the reverse complement.
CAATATTATATGATCTAAGGAGATAATAATATATTAGATCTAAGAATAATGTATATACTAGATCTAAAATATATCTAAGAACTATGTAGATTTATATTACAATATAAATATTAGATAATGATTTCTAAATGGGTGTACTCTGAGTAAAATAATCATGACATTTGTCTACTATAAGTTCATCAAATTTTCTCTTTAGAGATATAGCAGGAATGCACTTTGCCACTGATTTGAACAGTTGGCGAAATCAGATCAAACAAATGCATAATTTATCAAAGGCTTAATTTTTTAATATCTTCATTATTCTATTGACTCATAGCATTATGTACACTTTTGTCTCTGTTTTATTAAGGGATTCCGAGTGTTATGGGGAATAAACCCTTGGTTTTCCATTCCTGAGTGTGAGCCTGATGTTATGGCAATCTCTAGAGATTAAATGTCATGAAGTGTCAGTTGCCTTTTCATTCTTGCATAAAAGAGCAAAATGATACAATGGTAGAGTTTTGACAGAAAGTTATGTAATTTCACTTAAAAACAAGGAAAGATATTGTTTAATTTTAATGTTTTATATATATGTGTGTGTGTATATATATATATATATATATATATATATATTAGAACCAAGCCAAATGTCATAACACATCTGGTGATGAAGAGATAGCTTTTCTTTTTTTTTTTTTTTTTTTTGCGATAGCTTTTTTTGACTAAAGTAAAACTATCAAACCCACATGAATACAGAGCCACTTATACAGAGTAAAGTGAAAGATGCTTAAGATCTGCTCTCACCAAAGCACACTCTATTGACAGACTGGTAAGCATTCCAGGATGCCTCCTAGGCCCACTCTATCTGAATGAAGGGGGTTGATATGTGGGAGGGGCAACCCTAGCTGACCAAGGTTTCTGTCATCTGCTGAAGCCAGGATCTCCCTGTTCCATTAGCTTGCAAGTGCCTGAGGGTATAAATCATGACCTTCTGATGATTACTCCTCGTCATCCCCGCTACCTAAGGGCGGAGTCCGAAATATATTGGTGTTCAATATTAAATGTCTGACTGAGTGAGTAAATAAATGATAGAGTGAGTGAGCTGAAAAAAAAGAAAACAATTTTGAATTTTATGTATGAGAAATGAAGGGAAAGGTTGAAATGTGAGGCACTGACCTCTTGATGGGTGTTTTATTTGGATTCCTTCAGAAACAGTCCCTGAGACAAAGATTTGAGTGTAGGTAATATTTTTGGGAAGTCATCCCTGGAAATACAGGTAGGAGATTGGGGTGTGGAGAGAACCAGGGAAAGGAAGGCAACAAAGGAAAATATAAGTTACCTGGAGTTTAATACTGCTATGAAATGCTGGGAGTTTTTCAGGTTGAGAAGACAGGAATGGCAGAGAAGAAAATGGGTACGTATTAAGATAGGAAAGAAAGAACTATTAGAGCATAACATGTTTGGAGAACACCCTAGACTGGCGAGCCTGTAATACACAAAACATTAGGGCAACAACTGGAGATCAGATTGGAAATGAGCAGGAAACATTGGCAAAGAGTCTTGCACAGAATGCTAAGAAATTTTGATTTATACTATAAGTAATGGGTGCCTAGTGACAGACTTTTATGCAGGCAGGCAGGAGACATTTACAGATCTGATATTCAGAGTGATAATTTTGGCAGAAATGTGGAAAATGGCAAAGAGACAGGTAGCACAAAAAAAGTGAAAAATCAGAGATAAGGAGATACATCAGGAAACTATTACAGTGGACCAAGTAACGTAATACGGGCTGAAACTAGGTAATTAGAGTGGAGAAGGGAGAAAATTCCAGAGATTTCTGAGGGGATATTGACAGGTTTTCTTGATATGTATTGGGAAGATTCTTGGCAGTTCCCAAATACCCATTGCTTCTGTGGTTAGGATAAAAGAAACATCAGGATGCCTAGGAGTTCAACAGAATTGGCATCCTGTGTCTCGTTCTTTTAGGATCTTGCTAAGATTCTTGTACTTAAAGTATGGTCTGTGGATCAGCAGCAACAATATCACTTGGGAGCTTATCAGGAAATACAGAATCCGGAGCCCCATCCCAACCCTACTAAACGGAATCTCTGTTTTAACAGGTGATTTATATGCATATTAAATTTTGAGAAGGACGCTCCCATATGACAAAAATAATTCCTCTAAGTACTTTTTTGGAAGTCTTGAGCCAGAGAGTGGCCTTTGAGACTTTGACAAGACCTACTTATGTAGAAGAGCTATCTGGTCTGCCTTTATGTAAAATAACCCTACACGTGGTTATTATCACGTTGGCCATGCCATGGCACTGATTTTGGATGGTGAGTACTTATTTCATCTCACCAACCCCTTTCAACCCCTAATTGCAGACTAACTGAGACAGAACCGACTTACACTTTCCTTACAGCTTTTGCCTGTGCAAACACCCAAGTCATGAACTCTGAATTATCCATGTCAAAAAGTCAACAGCTCTAGCCAAACAACAGCCACAATAATGAAAATTTAGCCAAGAATAAACTACCCTCACCAAGACAAACAGCCAAGAAACCAAAGCTCCAAACAATTCCTTGGAAGTGATTCACGAATTCCCTGGATGTGCTCACGTGCAAAGTCCATCTGAAAGGCTATTTACCTCTTATTTTCCATTTAACTCTTATGGGAGCACACAGTCTCATACATAGCCTTCTTTTTGTTATTTTTCTTCTCCAAATGCAAGAATTATAGTATTTTATGGCTTAAATGTCTTTTATTTTAATGTTGTTCTTGGGTACCTGAATTCATTTCTCATTGGCCTTTCAGGTCATATGTCATAATTCTGAATGAGTCACGATATAGCTGTTTCACTTATAGAGTAAGTTTATCTGTTGTGCCTGCCAAAACAATCAAGGCCTACCAGCTTGCACGTTAGTGAAGTAGTTTAGAAAAATTGCCAAAAAAAAAAGTAGGCTCACAATTTAGTGATCAAAAAGTAAAGGATAGATTCCAAATAAAGTCTGATTACTCCTTCTGGTAGTATGAAATTTCATTCACCAGGAAGAGGTAATAATAACTATCTCGGAAATAAAGCATCATTTTCTCAGATCCACCTTTATTTATTCTAGGAAGTGCAAACTGTGCTGGGCAAATGATAATCTTTTCTAAGTAAGAATCTTTCTTACAAATTTGCTCCTAAATGCCCAGTCTTTTAAAAACTTGTTGGATAGTAATGAGACAGATTGAAAGAGTATCCTCAAAATTTTAGTAGTGCCTGGATACACTTCACTTAGTTTTATTACTCCAGGACGGCTTACGTAAGAATAATTAATCTTCTTTATTTTTCCTCGTCAGTACCTAGGTTTGTTATTGAGGTTCCATGCCTTATTTTTAAATTGGACATAACTGATTTCACTGAAGGTTTTGACTGAGAACCCATACAATTTTTGCTTAACTCATTTTTATTGAACAAAATCTTGAATTTTAGTCAAGAAGCATTAGATATTAATCACATGCAAGTGGAATCATTAAAATTTCCTTTACCTTCCAGAATAGCAATAGCAGGTCATTACAGAATCATAAGAAGTGAGCTCACTTAATACTCTTAACAATTACATAAAAGCAGTCATTTTCATAAGTCTTAGAAGAAGCTTTTAACTATTACTTGAAGAGCATATTGGAATATTAGAATGTATTATGTTGTGTTATTATAGATGTGACTTGTGAATTGAAAAAAGTGTTCTCTCACTCAAGACTCTTAGAAGTTATCCTTTTCAGCTTGAATAGTTTTGTTTAACACAGTTTGTGATTATATTTTTTACATGGCAAGTAGAGACCTTTTTGCTGAAATATTCCAGTATCGTTTCTTAATTATTACAATCTTAACTTTAGAGAAAATTAGAGGAGAAACGCAATATTTTCGACTGCAGTTAAGTACAACAATTGGTGATACTTAATTTAAGGTGAGTCAGTTTAGAGGAAAAACTAAAACAAATCCCTCCTCTAAATTATTATCGCCTTTCTCCTTCCTTTTCTTGTAACCACTTCTCGTCTTTGACTTTGAAACCCAACGTTTTAAACTCGGTTCTTATTTCAGTGGGCTAATCCCCTTTCATAAATCATGCTCAAGAGCTGAAATAATTTGCACATCATTTAAAGAGTATTTGCTTTGAAATATTCACCTCAAGCCCTTTGTATATCCTTTCTCTCTAAAGATTTGTAGTATTTGTTTTGTTCTCTGAGGTATAAAAGACCTGGATAAACTTTATTCCTGTTGTTTCAAGATTAGTTAACGAAAATGCATATTAATTCAGCAGGAACTGGAACAAACCTCAGTAAAGATGATCATACATATGCCTCTTGGGAATAGCAAAGTACAAAATGTCAGTCTTCAAATCTCCTCGGACTTGCTCAAAAGAGCATTGCGGGATTTAAATTTCCAGAATATGTCTACAAATGTATTTTCTTTGTTGTGGAGAACAGGAGCTATATTGATTATTTTTCCCCAGAAAATTGATTCTAATTTGTATTTAAACAAAAACTAAGCTATTTACAAAGTAGCTCTTCCAGAATACAGAGAAAAACTGTCACAGAAAAGGTAAATTTAACATCAACAAATTATAGTCCTGACATGCCACTAAATTTTTAATTTCTTTTGTTTCAGGCATCAAATCCCAAAATAAAATTTAACAGAACACACCTTTTTTTCTAAAAACAAGTGGAATTGAAAGGACCTCATAAAATCAGAATTAAACATATTTAAGTAAAGTTCAAGGATACATTTAAACATATAAACTCAAATTTTCCAAGTTGCTAGTAAACTCAGAAAAAAAATGACCATTTCTCCAAATAATATATCTGTTTTGTATGTTAAGATGTACCCTGTTCTTTTCTTAAACTGAAAATGACCATAACCTTTGGCACTTAAGTGCTTATCCGGAAATGACTAAGTGGATTCAGGGGTAATAAATCACTCATATGGATCCAGCCACCCACAGTCTTGTTCCACTTCTCTCCTTTACAAGTGTAGTAATAGACATTTCCATAGTCCTCAGGGTGCCAAACTTTGCACCATTAGGAAAATCTGCAAGTAGCTTGATTTATCTTCCTCACTCAGTTAGCTAAGACTCAACTAAGTAAAAACCTGCAGGAATGAACTTGAGTTGTTAAACTTTTTTAATAGGGAGATGCAACAATTAGAACTTTCCTCCTTTGCCACTTCAATTTACTTTGGATGTGAAGCCCCTTGTGAAAAATATTCAGATGAGATCTCAAATTATAGGTGCATGGCTGGATGATGCTGACTCTGAGTTTTCATTATACACAGAGGATTGTCTGCTGTTTGCAATTAATCCAGACACAATTCTCTTGGTACGTTGGGAGGAATGTGGAAGAAATAGCCATTTTATAAGTTGTAAACTCCTAAATTACCCTAAATTAGAGACACTATTAATCAGACACTTAGATATAGATAGGATCTGCTTATTGTGTAGGCTCGTCTTCCCCTGATGGAGAAATCAATTAAATATTTAGGGTGTGGAATACCTTCCAGGTTGGATAACACATTTCATTTAAATTATGGCCCTCCAATTCGAAGCATTAAAGGGGATCTTAACGGATGGAAGCACATTACTGTCTCTTGGATTGGACGCATTAACACTTTAAAAATGAATGTGCTTCCCCGGATTTCCTATTTGTTCCACCAGCTGCCTGTCGATGTGCCAGATAAACAGTTTAAGGATAAGTATGTAAAAGATGTATGTGCAACATTCTGTGTGCTGAGGTGCACCCTTGTAGGAGAAGTCCCCAGCTGTGACCCCTTTGGATGGTTTTTCTCAATGCCTAGCAATCTAAAATGAGAGGACTCATATGACCATGAGAGAGTAGGAGGGAAAACCTAAAAAGAGATGCAGTTAGTCCTCTCACAGAGGTTCTGTGGATTTCTAATCTTGTATCATTTCTTACTATCTTAATAAATAACTAAGTGACTATCACAAGAAAACATTGGGACAATATGGTAGAATTTTAAATAAACATAAGATTTCCCATTATAAAAATATTTGGTAGGAAAATCATCATTAGATGATCACTCAAGGACCATCCCTATGCCAAATTTATGAACAGTACTGTAAGAATGGAGCTTTCATGTCCCCCATGCTACAGAAGTATGGTATAGAAATAGCTATTGTTTGGGAGTGCTTACCAGGCTGTAGGCCCCATTTTAAGCAGTGTACATGTTCTCTCTCACTTAATTCAGTCAGTAAACCTATGAGGTACAATGGTATTACCATCATCCCCATTTTACCTAGTGGATAAGTGAGGCACTGAAGTGTTAGTCAATATGCCCAAGGTTACACAGCTGAAAAATGGCAGAGTTAGAATTCAAAACCAAACATTCTGAATCCACAGCCTGGAGCCATAACCATTGTTCCGTGAGGATTCTGGGTTTGGGAATGAGGCTGAAGGTTTCTGCTGCTTACTAGCTCTATAAACTTGTAAAACTCACTTATATTCTGTTTTACAGTCTTGAAAATGTCAATAACGATAGTACCTATGTTGTTTGGAAGCATAAATTAGATTATGTATGTGGTGTTTGTAGCAGTGCTTGGCATAAAGTAAGAACTCAATAAATGTTAATACTAACATTGGTACGCATATTTAATTTTCATCCATAGTATTTTGAAGAGTCTTCCTAATTTGGTTCAGGAAAGGTTACCTTAGAGATAGATGACTGAAGTCTCTTAGATTAACATATTTTCAAAATTTCTTTGGGATTTATAGGGAAAAAAATAGCATATGGAATGACTTACAGAAGACTGAACTGTAGTCAGTCTGAACTTAGTCAGACATTGTCCTCTTTTGTTTCCATTTATAAAAGTCTTGATTCAGAATTAACATAGATATATTAGCTTACTTAGTGAAAACAAATTTACTCAATCATAAAAGAGATGATGAAGATAGGAGTCAATTTCTTTGTTTCTAGAGACAGACTTCTCTTGCCAAATCTGATAGAACACATGCTTCAGTGCATTTGCCTTACTTCAGAAGACAGCAGAAAACTCAGCTAACTGGTATAATTATATAACTTGGATGGTCCTACTGAGGGGGTTAAGCTTTGGCAATATAATACGGAATTATGAAGTGCAGTGAAGTTGCAGGACTTTAACTGAAATTACTTATCAGCATTTTGACTGGGAATAAACAAAAAAGGAACAAATTGATCCTTGCAAAGTTGGGTGGAAAGAGTGTTCCAGAAGCCTTCCTTTGTAATCACTGTCATTGAGAGGCCCTGAGGCCTCTTATTTGTTAGTAATTGATACCTAGACTTCAGGCTCAAATAGTAAAGAAACTGCTATTTTAAGGGCTTGTCAAGAAAGTCAGGAATTAGAGTTCTTTTTTCCTACCCAGTCTTTCACTAGTCTTTCACTATTGGACCAAGGTCATCGTAAGTCAGGGGTGAATCATATACAGATAATTTTACTCTTTCAATATCTTAGGAAAAATATTGGGATAAAATCAGAATCTGATATTTAAAACCACCAGAGATGTGCTTTATTTGTCTGGAAAACAGCCTAACCAGCAACCATTCTATATTTGTTTCTTTGCTTGTTCATTTGGCGGTTCTAACAGCGGAGTAAAGCTCTTCATTGACTCTTAAATTCTGCGTTTCTTCCACTGAATAGATAGAAAGGAAATGACTTTAGATGGAATGGTAATAAAGGAAAGGGACCCAGGCCCAACCAGGTAGATCAGCCAATCAACTCTGAAAACCAGTGAAGAAACAAGTTACACAGAGCAATATTCCTCTCAATGTATTTGTTACGTTCCAGTTATAGAGGGACATTCTTAATGTCCCTGTATTATAATATGTTCATAATATAAATGGATTAACTCAGATCAGAGAGATCTGTATCTGGGGACTGAGGGAAGACAAATAAGCTCTAAAAAGCTAGAACTGATATTTGAGGTCTAAGCAAAGTTGACAAGAACCCTTAAAAGCCAGAGTAGTGGGAACAAGCACTCAGTTCACACATTCGTGTCACAGGCGCATTTGAGAAGTTGCTTGCGCTGTTTGAAGCACTTATGTGAAAGAGGTGCCAGATGCTCTCAATTCTACATTGACAAAAGAGTGTTTATGGTCACATTTTAAGTAGGTATTTACTATTCTCTATCAAAATGATTCAATGATGAATTTATGCATGAAATATTGTTAGAATATACCTTTTTTGATTTTCTCAACAAAATGAATACAATAATGACTGGTTAAATATGCTTTTAGCAAAGTACTTTGCTTAAGTTTACATTTATATCACACACTGAACTTCTCAGAAATTTTGCATCCACATTAAGACCAAGCTCCTATCTATGGAGTGTTAAGTAGCACCATGAGCCATGGTCCACCAAGAGTTCATAAGGGAAGAATTCGATAAGTCAAAATGCTACAAGCTTGAGTCCTAGTGTCATTGTTCCTCCTCAGTCTTCTAGAGGCTGCAATTGTTTCCTATCTGGCCCTAGGAATGAGAATCTGTCACTTTACAGTAATAGAAACAGTGTTAAATGACCTAGAGCCCAGCTGTTAGGAAGCAAGTGCTACTTTAAGTGCAGATTAGGCTAGGAGCTCACCTGGTTGTCCAGCTGCAGTGCAGTGACGAAAAGCATTGATGCTAGACCCAGATGGCTTGGTTGTAGGTTCTGGCCCTGCCAGGACCTTCTGTGTGACTTGGGTAACATTTCCTCATAGATTTGCAGTGAAGACTAAATCACTTAGTCCCTGAAAGTGCTTAGAACATTGCCCAGAATAGAGTAAGTGCCCTTGAAATGTCAGTTATCCATATTAGGGACTCCTATTAGACCAAATAAACCTAACAATTTATATAACTTGAATAACTTTAAAAACAAATGGTAAAAATATAAACCACAGAGTGGAAGATTAATTGGAGGTTGTAGAAAATTTTAGAATAATTATAAATAAAATAATAGTTTTGCATTTTCCATTGTCTTATGTATTAAGATTAAATACATTAGGTGATGATATGAAGTAAACAAAGATATAAAGTGATATGGCTAACTTTATTTCCAAAAAGTTAAAGGATTCTCCTGTTACAAGGGAAATAATTTTTGTCAATATTTACATATTAATATCAGTATTAATAAAAAATATAAACAGATGTGCCATGTTTTGCTCTAATCACATAGCATGTATTTTCTCATTTTTCATCTTTAAAACACCCTATATAATAAGAACAATTTTACATTCATTTATAGAGGAGAAAACACAAATATTTTAGTTTTGGAGCCCAGATTTTAACTTAAGCACACATTGTATCTTTTAAGCTTTGTACAATTTTGTTTTTATTTTCTCTTACCTTTCTTTAAGTTTTACTTGCAAATATGTATAAATAATTATATTGTTAAATGACTTTTGTACATGTGTTTTGAAGGATAAAGAGATCTTTATACAGATATAAATGCATGTGTGCATATATACAGTATATAAAAATAAAATTTAAGGGCCATATTGACAGATGGAAAAAGCACAAATGTCAAGGAAGGTTGATTTAGAAATTAATATATAATAACAAAAATTAAACTCCAGCATTTATTGATTTAACAGATGATGAGTTAAAAAGTAAAAACGAAAGCTTAAAATGTAGTTTGATTTTTAAAATTAGTGAAATTACTCTATGAACTTGTTCAGATGTTTGTTATTTTCTAATTATATTTAAAATAACTCTAACCTTTAAGTTTCCAAATGACTTATGTCATTTATTTAATTGTTTCTGTTTAGAAATTTGCATATGTACAAATATTTAGTATGAAAATATCATATTTAATTCTAGATAAATGTCCATAAGATTATAGTGGAGGTAAAAACATTTTTCACATATTTGTATTGTTGATTACTAAATACATATTAAACTGTGTACCTGAAGTACAGACTCAACACATTATTTTAAAATATCCTACATAATATTTATTATTATCAATCATATACTAGAGCCACAAAGAAATTTTTTTTAAATCCTAAATGTAGAGATTACAAAGAAACATGATATGAATAAGATATAAGAAAATATAAGAAAAATCGAAATTGATAACAAGATATTAAGCAAAATGCCCCAAGTCACTTGTTAGCTAAAATAACATTTCCTTCAATTGCTTTTGCCCTAAGGAAGAGCCCAATAAATATCAAATGTAATAGTATGCAACCAAAATATTATTCTGAGGCAAATGCATAGCATGAAATGATTTTAGCATTACAAAGAAAGTTAAACAATTCTGTAGTTAACTCAAGAAACATTTTTTTAATAACTAAATATAACTAAAGAAATTTGAAGGTGAAAGTGGTAAAGTGAAGAAAACCAGTCAATTATAAAACAAAAATTCCTTTTTTTTTTTTTTTTTTTTTTTTTGCGGTACGCAGGCCTCTCACTGTTGTGGCCTCTCCCGTTGTGGAGCACAGGCTCCAGACGCACAGGCTCAGCGGCCATGGCTCACAGGCCCAGCCGCTCTGTGGCATGCGGGATCTTCCCGGACCGGGGCACGAACCTTTGTCCCCTGCATCGGCAGGCGGATTCTCAACCACAGCACCACCAGGGAAGCCCAAAAATTACTTTTAAACTAAAAGATAGTCCTTTGAAAATAATCTTATTAAGAATAAAATAAAAATAACTGAAGACTCTAATTTAAAAGAATATAAAGCACAATTAAAATTTAAAATGTGAAGCAGATACAGAAGTTAAATTTCAAGACAATAGTATATAAAACTGTATTCTCATCAATGGAAAACCAGTGAAATATGTTATTTTAGAAAAATCAACCAAAAGATATAAGGAGAAAGTAGAATATTCTAAAATATCTCTTCAAAATCTGCCTCAAAACTGTTTCAGGTCTAAAAATTTACTGATGTCAGTTTTATAAAGAGCAGATCATTTTCATGGCATTCTAAAGCACACAAATAATCAATGAGAAAAATCTTAAAGTACCCATATTATCAAGGAACTGCAAAATTAAGCAGTAGAGAGCATACATCACCACTGCAGCCATAGCTGTCATGAACAGTGGAGGTCGTCTGCACAGAAATGAAGGCTAAATATGACCAGAGTTCCAACCTGATTTTCCACGAAGTTCCTCAGAGGAGTCAGCTCCGGAGACCTGCACACAGATTCTTGTAGCACTACCAGCAGTGTGTTCAGAAGACACTCTAGGGAAAGGATTTTCCTGTTGAAGGGCTGGTAATCATAGGCCATGGGAAAGAAAGTCGGAAAGTCTCTAGTGCTCTTAACTGTTGAAAATGGACTCCTCAGATCTGGAAGATAGGAACTCTAGATTTTGTCAGTTAAGATCATAAAGATAGACATCTGTTTGATGAATAGTTTAAGAGGAAAGAAAAAATTTTCCCTCCTTCCTAATGATTTTCTCTCCTTTGGGAATGAACCATCACTCATTTCTTTGAAGTCAAGACTCAATTGCTTTGGCATCGCACAGCAACTAAATGTGGCAACACAGAACAATTTTTTTGGAATGATGGTTGCAATACTTGATCTGTGATCAGCTTGAGATGTAAATAATGATAAACGAGTCAGGATAGTCAAGGCCATGTGACCTCTTAAGTCTGGCTGTTAGGTACACCATACTTTTGTTTTTGTTTCTATGGAAGCATTTGGCTAGATCTTTTTTAGCCTCAGAGAACTAGTGTTCTGAAAATCATCCTACCAACATAGTTTCAATGTTTGGAGGCATAGTTTTATATTTTTATATACTGAGTTAATTTTTTTTGACTTAATTTTTAAGACTGCTAGTAGCTTGGGTTAGTCAAGAGGAGAGAGGTTTTAACAGCCTACTTCCTACCTTAAAAAGGGGTGTCAGATTGAGACTTGAAGACTTCAAGAAAGGTCATGGTGAACACCATCTCAGAGCTACAATGATGTACAAGAAGAAGGATGATTTGAGTGGCCATAGAGGAAGATCCAAGTTGCAAAGATTTGCTTTTGCCAGCATCCAATCCAAGTCAAAGGGTCAAGGCATCTGCATATTATTAAAATGCTAGAATGATGCATCTGGTTAAATGAGGAAGAGAAGAATGCTTTATTTCCCTTGTTTCTCCATGCTTCCCTGTAACATTTTGAATCATAAAGATGGAATAAATCATAGTATTTCGTATCCATCATTTAAAAACAAAAATAAAATTAAACAGAAAGAAACATATTACATTTTTATAAATTTTATCAACTATTATACTTCCTTGTACATAAACAGGTAGATATAAAAGCATATGTGTGTGTGTGCAGGTGTATATACAAATATTCCACCTGTATTGTACATAAGCTTTCTGTGAAGCAATTTGGAATTGAGCACTGAGAACCTTGAAAATATTTGTAGTCTCCAAACTTAATTTCAGTTCTAGAAATCTGTTCAAAGAAAATAATAACAATATGAAACTCCAAATTAAAATGCTTTTGAGTATAGTGAAAATTTTGAAATAATCTAATTGCCAACAGTGGGCATTTGTTAAATAAGTCATTGTGCATTTATATGGTGATGTGTTATGCAACTATAAAAATTTGTTTTCAAAGAACAATTGCAGAATGAATGTGCATGGTATAATGTGAAGTGGGGGTAAGAAAAAACAAGCCACAAAACTTGTTTGATAAGGAGAATGAAAGCAGGGGCCTGATCTACTTGTTCAGAGATGTATCTCTAAACAAAGTAAGGGCTCATTAAATACTGTTAAGTATGTGAATGAATATATGATATAAAAGAAAAATACACCAAAATAGCAACAGCAACAGTGGTTGCTGTTTTTCTAAGTAATAAATTTGTCATTGGTTTCCTTTATTGTTGTGTTCTCTGTTCTTTCTATATCTTCTAAGTTTTTCACAATAAATGCACAATAAATGCTTTCAAAATCAGAAAAAATATAAAATAGGGCATTATTGTAAAAGATGGACATTATGTACAGGAAATACACCTCACAAAGTGTCTGCTGGACTGTACTTATGAGTATTTGGCTCTTCTCAGGTCAAGTTCAAAACTCTTGCGTCTACTCACACCAATTTTCTCCCCCAGATTTCATCTACTGCCCCTACATGTGTGTGTGTGTGTGTGTGTGTGTGTGTGTATGTATATATATATATATATATATACATACACACACACACATACATGTATACATATATATAAAACAATGCATACTAGTTTTATTAATTTCACTTTAGCCTCTGCATATGTGAAAGCACAAATGACACATCTGGAAAAATACATATCCAGAGACTAAAAACATAATTTCTCATCAAAGAGCCGGAATGCAAAGGTTTAGAAGACAAACTACTTGAATAATGATAACTTAGAATCTTTATTTTATACTAACCAAACCTCAGATATGAAGCACAAATTGTGGTTTATTGCTTGATATGGTAATTGCATTAAGGTTATTATTCTCTTTACTATCATTTTTTTTTCTCTGAGTTGGATTTAAGACAAGAAATGATACAGTTTTCTAGGAAGATTCTACCTAAACCTTGATCCTTTTTAACTAACGTATATGTGTGATTCCTCCTCTCCTTAAAAGAAGAAAATGAGAGAAGGAGGAGAAAGCTGAAATATTGCCATTTAGAGGAAACTTAAGAAAGGAACCAAGAGCACAGATGGCCTCAACTGAATCTCTGTATTGTGCCATGATTCAGGGAAAGGGCCCTATCCTGTTGGGTTGAACAGCTGGCAGCTCCCTGAGTACTTCTGCCACCCTGTCAGAGGGGAACAGACACACAAACATAGGTAACATACCTGAATTTAGCCCCAGGATAGAGGCCCCTTTTGTCAGAAAAAATTTTAATTTGAAGTGAGACCATAGCTTTTTCTTCAGGCTTTAAAATGTTTAGTGAGTCTAGAAGACACAAGCCCATCTTTAAATTAAAATCCTTGAACATTTTCTTCAGATTTGACTTGTACTATTAAACTATCCTTTCACTTTTGGCACATCTGTGGGGCAGTGAATTTATGATTCGGGATCTTCATTCCTCTGAACTTGGAGGAAATCCCAGGGAGTTGCATCATTTCTTCATTTGGGCTAAACGTTATAAGAAAAATGTAAGGACTAAATGACTAGTTTTACTATAATTAGAGAAAATAACTTTCCCCATCATTAAAAGAAAGCAAACTAAAATAATGGAATATATCTATATATGTAAGAGCATTAGTAAATTCATCAGGAAACTTTTTTTTTTTTTTTTTTTGCGGTACGCGGGCCTCTCACTGCTGTGGCCTCTCCCGTTGCGGAGCACAGGTTCCGGACGCGCAGGCTCAGCGCGTTAGGGTTAGGTAAGTTAGGGTTCAACCAGAGGCACAGAACCACTACTAGTAAGAAGGATGGACAGAGGGGAAGAGAGAGAGGAGGGAAGTTGGGTGGAAGGCAGGGAGGGGGAGGGGGAGGGGAAGGGAGGGGAGAGGAGATGAGAGGGATAGATAGATAACAAGGAACAGACTTACACAGATATGCGGCCAGCTAAGTCTGCAGGCCATAGGGAAGGCAGTCAGAAAGGGAAGACCACAACCAGGCTGGAAGTCCATAGGCAGGGGCTGAAGCTACTTGTCCATGGACAGTAAGAAAAGGGAGATTAGGCAAAAACTGAAACTCCCTGGGCAGGAGTTATTTGGAGTCTATGACACCAGGGAAGACTTAAGCCCTCTTTTAAAGAGCTCAGCTGATTAGACTTTAAGAAATGTATTTAAATAACCTCTTTAATTTATCGAACTGATGTTAGGACAATCAAGAAACAATTATAATTTCTTTAATTGTATTTATTTTAATGGTAATTAGTAAGTTGGATATAATTTGATACATATAAGGAATAGGCCGAAATTACAATAATTTTAAAGAAAATAAAGGTCTACCCTTGAATAAACAGAACGAATTGCATTGGTGATTGAGGACATACAACAACATAACCTAAGATGAATTTCTATTAATATGGCAAACATATTATGGCAAACATATTATGGCAAACATAAAAAGCAAGAATAAGTAAATAAATAACCCTCTGTATATTCATGTAAATTTGGAAAGCCGTGCTTAGTCTTGCCAGAAAAGTTATTTATATTTCTAAATGTAAGTAACAGAAACTTCTTTGACAATTTCTATTCAAGACAACTTTTGTTACAGTGGAAATGATGTAATCAAGGCTAGTTTGGCTTCTTGTTGATGATCAAGACATCTCAAGAAGTTTGTGCTGGAGGGTAATTGCATTTCTAGAGATTTTTATTATAGACTACACCCTCATAATGTTTCTTAGTTTTTTCCCTTTAACTTATGTAATTATGAAATAAAAATCCTGTTGATTTTCTTTGGATTACCACATCAACTTAAAGCCTTCTATTTGATAATTTTCCTTTATCTTATAAGAAAATCCTTTTCATGTTCTATAAAGCAGTGATGTCATTTTCACAGTCAAGTATTAGAACAAGTTTTACTTTTTTAAACTTTTTAAAGCCTGTTTAAAAAAATAGTTCCTTAGCTTAATGAAGGTGTTTTAGATTTAAAATGTTGAGATGGACAGATTTTTCTCCCATCATTCCCTCAAAATGGCTCTGCTATCCCTCCCATTGCTATTTTCTTTCCCTCTTTCTTATTTCTTCCCCACTTAACCTCCTCCTATTTTTGTTCTTCTGTGGCTGGCCTTCCGTTAACATTTAAAAATACACTTTAATGAACATTAACCAAAAGATTTAAGATGGACAAAGGAGGGGGCAAAGAAAGCAGGAGAGGGAGGAGGAGGAAGAGGAGATGAACAGTGGGCATTACTATCAGTCTTAAACTAATTTCTGCAGCTGGCTCTCATGTCCAGAGCTGGTCCAAAATTCTACAGTATTTACTGAGGTGTCCAAATCAGAGAAAAGGAAGGATCTTGGTAATAAGAAGTCTACAGTCCTTGAATCATGGATTATTGCCATAATATTTACCTTTAAATGTAATGAATATGGGCTATTAAGAGTACAGGGAATCTAGTCACTGACGATCTTTATTTTATTGATAATCTGCATTTTTAGGGTATGACTTACACAGGTATTTATTTTAAAATCTTCGTTTACATTTTTTTTACATTTTTATTTAAGCAGAAAGCTAATGCTTTATATTTTCCAGTTTAAAAATCTAAATGCTGATATATTACATATAAAAAAGTATAAAATGTTTGAAAATATAGTTACCTTTTCGACATTAATCAACTGAGAAAAAGTATAAATATGTTTTTCTTTACATCACTACTTTTTGACAGCTCCCCACATAAAAATTAACTAAAGCCCACCTTTTGTTGTATTAGCAACAGTGATATTTTTAATTAGCTTCATTACCTCCATTTGTGCTTAGGTATGACACTTTCCACAAGCCCCAGTTCACATCAGCTTTCTAGTTCCTTCTTTGGAAGACAGAAAAATCCTCACCTGCCTTTGATACTTCGTGTCTCTCTTTAGGGTCTGTTTAACAGAAACCCCATGTTTGTCAGTCAACAAACCAGTTCCTTGAGCAGTGATGACCTAATATGAAAACTGAATATTTTATTTAGTTTTTTTTTGTCACACTGGGTCTGGGTCGGGGGTAGGGTCGGGGTCTCGGCAAATATCCCCAGGATGATAAAGTTATTCCAGAATAGAAATTTTATTTTGATCAGCTATTGTATTTTCAGTCTATCATGGTTCCCTACATCCATATAGGATAAAGTATGTGGGCCAAATAATACAGGGCGGTTTGGAAACAATTGGCTTTTATGGGCACAATCTTATTCTTTCCATATCCATTTTTTTTTTAATTGTGAAAATGAAGCCAGTTTTTTTTTTCAAAGCAATGCAACTTCTCAACACTCTTGGAAAAGACAGCTTGGGTTGAATCTTTTTTTTCAATTTCAGCTTATGAGGAAAAAGAGTCGGTTGTTTAAATTGAGCATATATGTTTGTCCAGACATTCACTGTGTTTGAGTATTAGTGGAAAAGAGTATTTCATGTGATAGGCTTTGTCTCCTGGTTTAGTTCTTCAAGTTCCTGACTCCTATACTCATAAATCAAGCATATTTAGGCACAAAACAGGTAATTGAGGGGAGCCATTCGCTTGGTAATTCCATCCTCTCTTTTATGCACACACTTGCAAATGTAAATGATTTGCATCTGTGCAGACACCCTTGAGGGGCTTGTCTATCCTCACATCATTTTTAGATATCCAAGAAGTTTCTTTGTGAAACTCTCATTCTGTGTTGCCAGATGGTTGATACAACCCTACAACACCATATTTTCAGCAAAGAGGACCAGTTTAGCAGGTAGATGAAACAACACCCATTACAATTATTGTCACATCTCCCGATTTGATAATGGCAAAATGTACTTCTCATCACATGTTCATTCCAAACACAAAAATGAGTAAAAAAAATGATATGGTTTTCCTTTTACATTAAGAATTGGGCACAGCTGCTGCCTTACAAACGTTAAAAGCAAAAATAAAAGATAATAACATCTTTAATTTCTCATGTTTCTCAGCATCTCTTAGAAAAACAGCTTCGTGATACATGGCTCAGTGGCCTGAAAATACCTACTCTTGCTACACTTTTAAGTGTTTTCCTTCATGTTATAATTCGAGAGAGGGAAGATTTCTAGCAAACATAAAGACTTGGGGATCTAAGGAAGAGAATCTGAAAACTTGAAATAATGCCTTGTCATGCTGTTCGCTTATTCTGGGACATTTTTGCAGTCTTTTGTTTGATCACTACTGTATACCATTCATTTACCTTGTTTGAGAAAAAAAGGTTAAACTAGTAGCTATATGCGTGGCAAATATTAAGTAAAGATGAACATTTTAAATATTTGTCGTACTTTCAATTATTTGTTCTTTTGAGTAAAATTAAAATGCACCGATCAGAGAAGTAATTGGGCTTGGAGTATATAATCTTCAGGGAATTATATACACAGTAAATCAATGCATTAATATAACAAAGTAAGCATTTTTTACTAGATTAAAAAAACTTAAAATAAAGCCAGGTGTCCAAAACTGTTGTTTCTCTCCATCAAAAGGATTGCTTAGAAACTTCCTTGAGACCACCTTCAGATCACAACACAGGCATAATACATAATTCAGGTTATTAACTTTTTCCATTTAGGCTTACAGATCTTCGAGACACATGTATTTTAAAAGAAGAACAAGATTTTCATGGAAAAGTGTGAATTATACAGTAGTTTTATTGAGTCTTTATTGCTAATGCACATGGGGTTCAGAACCATAATGACGATATTGGGCACTTAAGTCATTAGGCTGTCATATTACAGCAAAATTATTTGTACTATATAATCATTGTTTCCTTTTTTATATTACACATATCTAAACTTAGTTCATCTATCTTTGCCATTACAGTACTACTTTGTTGTTGTAAATACCTATTTTTTAAGGATGATTTGAGTATGTTCATTGTAGTTCAAGTTCATGTTTATTAGACCTCTGCATCCTTAAAGCTGGGAAACATGATCGAGGGAAGTTTTCAATCTGCCTCATGGTGTCTTGTTTGATTATGTATTGCTTCACAGCGTCAATTGCTATATAGTTTATATTTTAAGTACTTGTACACACTAAAAATTACAAGCGGAACAGGAGGAGCCAGTTTCTTTTTTTTCTAGCAAGATTTCCACCATACTCATATTTAAGACACACTCCTGTTTTTAAAATTAAAGTGAAGTTCTGTTTGTATTCTCCTTTTTTAGGGGGGTGACTTTAAAGATGAACACATTTAAATGCTCTCCAGTGATTATTTGCAGTAAGAGCAAAATCATTTGTGGGGAAAGGTAAAGCTGAAGCTCAAAGCTTCAGCTGAAAGTCAGGTGAATGTGGCTTTGGTTTTGAGAACTGGTTCGAGGGTTTCATAAACCCTTTAGAAATGAATATTGATTATTATTATTCAACTAATCAAACAACTTTCTCAGAATTTGCTTTGCTTGAAATCAGTGCCATGATGGATTGTTCGTTTTATTATTAAATCCTAGGGGTTATGGCACAATATAGCCCACACTATGTGTTGCCTTGTGAGTGTGTGTGTGTTTGTGTGTGTGATGTAAAAGTTGAGAGATATACACACTTCTAAGTTTGAATAATTTTTGGCCGAGATTATGTGAATTGATTCCCTTACAGGGAAATGATATAAAAGTAAAATCAGTAGTCTATTCAAATCATTGTACAGTCAAGTCAACTAAATATATGGCACTTAAGAGCAAAACCAAAACTCAAATTGAACAAAACCAATTTATTCTGTAGCTAAGCATATACTATGTCTGAGTGTGTGTGTCTCCAACTTTTCTCACCAGACCAAAACCATTATTTGGATAATATACTATAAAGCAGACAGTGCCCATCCATCCAGTCTTCCTTATATTAAAATAGATCATCTGAAACTGACCCTTTGTGATAATTTAAAATTTTTACCTTGCCATGAATTTTCAACAATAAAATACATTTAACATGAGAGAGGTCAAATAAGGGCTACCACTCTGAACTGTTGTAACTGTCCTGAGCACAGGGAGTACATCTTATAAAGTTAAAACACCCAGCACCCCTGAGAACCTATAGTTAACCCATTCAGTCCTCCCAGATATATTTTAAGCTTTG
This sequence comes from Phocoena sinus, assembly GCF_008692025.1. Classification (NCBI taxonomy): domain Eukaryota; kingdom Metazoa; phylum Chordata; class Mammalia; order Artiodactyla; family Phocoenidae; genus Phocoena; species Phocoena sinus. Next base: position 87,822,142 of record NC_045769.1, on the reverse strand, counting down.
GGTATAAATTCAGTTATGGTGGAGAGATGACTAGCACATGTGAAGTTTCAACAGAACAGCACTTGAAAGTAGGCATACTAAAATTCAGAAGCCTAATTATCAGTATTACAGTTAAAAGAACAGAGTGTGTCTTGCTTGATCTGCTCTACCAGCTTGAGATACAGGTAAAATCACCTGACTTTTTTCCTAACTGTTGTCCTTTTTGATGAATCACTCTGGCTCCCCCATGCAATTGTCTTACTTAGACACTAACAGAAAGCTAGGTGGAGAAAGAACTGGAATCACAAATTGATTCAGAAATAGTCTCTGGTTTTGGTGGCTCTGATTCCAGACACATGACTTTGCAGCTTTCTTTTCTGACATACAGTTGCCCACTGCTGTGGTAAGGCCCACCTTCAGACATGACACCTAGAAGCTTGCTTTAGACCTGCACTGTCCAGTACGGATGCCACTAGCCACAAGTGTTTATTGGACATTTAAAATGGGGCTAGTCTGAATTGAGACATGCTGGCTGTAGGTGTGACGTACACACCAGATTTCAAAGACTTAGTACAAGAAAAAGAATATAAAATATCTCACTAATAATGTCTATTTTGATTACATGGAGAAATGACAATACTTTGGATAGATTAGGTTAAATAAAATATACAAATTATTAAAATTAATGTCTGCTTTTTCTTTTTTAATGTGACTACTAGCATATTTATAATTACATATGTGAAGAATGCTGGTCTAGGAGGTCTGCAATCTCAGCCACATGAGAGACCAGAATCAGCCCCTTGAGGAAACTCAGCCTCTCTCTTTCTCTCTCTCTCTCTCTCTGCTTAATTGATAACAGAGAATTGAGTTTATATCATCCTCATCATCCTTGTCATCCTTATTATCATTAGCCATGCAACTCTCTAGCTTTACAATTTTCTTCTTTATCTCTCATTCACCTTCCTCCCGATAAATACCATATAGAATAATTTTAATATATCCTTGAATGTATGTGTCCTTAAAAGATATTTAATGTTTTTAATATGAATTCTATTTTTCTTATTTAAATAAGATAATAAGGATAGCAACATAATTTTTCACTCATATCTGTGAATAGGTAAATAAGGAAAGAATACCACAACTCTTTCTAGATGTTCAAGGTTTGAAGAAAAGGGCCTGAGGGCCAGGATCTGTTTCTTTTCTCAGACCTGTTGTGGATATAAACTCAGACTGTCATTCAATGATAATAACCAATCATAATTTCCTTTCTTCATAAAACATTAGGTGAAGGTTTACTTTCTAAGAACATAGGGTTTTATTCATGTGTTAAAAATGTTGAATAAAAGAAATTAGAACTTTCAGTTTTCTAGAAAAAAAATCAGAGTATTCTTCTATTCAGTCAACAAATATATACTAAGCCCTTATCATTCACTCAGCACTGTTCTGGGTACTGGGATTAGAGTCTCTTAAAAAATCAGTAAAATAAAATACAATGAAACATAGGCAAAAATCCTGCTCTCCTGGAGCTAACATTCTATTGGGGGAAAAATAGATGTTAAAAGGAAGTAAAATATATATTAGTGAGACAGTGAAGTTTGAAAACTTAAATAAACAAACAAACAAATAAACCAAAGAAGGGAGATAGCACCTAAGTGGGGAAGGCTTGCAATTTTAAATAGAGAGGGAAAACCTATGAGAGGTGATGTTTAGGGGAAGATCTGAAAGAAGTAAGGAAAGTAGCTATGCAAATATCCAAAAAAAGTTTTGGGTCAGAGGAAGCAGCATGTGCAAAGACCCTGAGGTGGGATGTGCTCAGGAGAGAAAATGAAGGTCAATGTATCTAAAGTAAAAGTAGTGACTGACAAGTAACTATAAGCGATCAACTCCATCTGGGGGTATGGAAGCTTACCAGAAAGACACTAATTCTGAGAAGTTTTCTTTTACTCTACTGGTCAGAGCTGATCTTGCTTGAAAATTGTGAATATGACCCCTATGAAGTACAATAGCAAAGAGTCTTCTGCCTGCTAACCCATTCCCTCACTCCCCACCGTACAAACAATTCAACTCCTCAGATCTTCAGATTCTCCCCCAAACTGATATTCCATCCGCTATTAAAATTTTTTTAATATATAAAATATGTTTTAGCTGTCATTATTAAATTACTTATCTGTGTACCGTAAGGCTGCATGAGATGTACTTCTGACACAATTCTGATAAGAAGTACCATTATATAAGACAATGCTGCTACCATATTTATCAAAGAAAAATTTCTGCCATTTCTCTTTGGGTACACGCAAGATTTCAGTCTTAAAGTATAAATAAAATATTTTATTTGTTACTTTTTTAATTATTATTATTAGCAGAAGTTGTTGTGGTAACTCACATCATGCATTCATGTGGGAGGGTTTATACCGCCAGGACACTTATTGCCATCAAAGCTGCAATAAATAAACATTCATGCAGTTGGAGAATTTGGTATACAGTGTGTTAAAAGTGTGAGAAGGTATACTCTGTCTCAACCAGCAATTCCTAGGGCTCTTCCTATGCCATATAGCCATATCTCTTTACTGACAGCTAATATTAATATAAGCTTAACTTAATTTTTATACACTTACTCCAAATTTCTTAAATTATCCATATCTACTTTCTGTTTAGACACATCAGTGTTGTAATTTTTAATTGTTAGCTCCCAAAGGTCCAAGGACCATCTCTGTTTAATTCACTTTACAGAGTCTAGTGCAAGCTGTAATTTATGGTAATGATGGTGAAAATGATGAAGATGAGGAAGAAAGTGAAGAAAAGCATAAAGATAGTAATATATTTGTGTTCATACAAAGCCTTGTGATATTTTACATCATAACATTTAATCCTTACAACATTGCATTGGAGCTTTTGTATCCCTATTATACAGATAAGGAAATTGAGATTCAGGGAAGCCAAGTCACACACTTCCTAAGTGGTGGATCTGGGAGTCAAGATCAGCTCTCTTAGCCCAAATGCCTATGTGCTTTCCACCATACATCTTGCTCAGAGAGTATTCAATTATTAAACATTTTTTTAACTGACTACTGACTCTGTGTCAGCCTTGATTAGTGTATAGGGAACACCCTTAAATTCCAAAGTGCTATGTGAAGATCTGCCTCAGCCCACCCTCATCTTTGACTTCCACGTGTATTCCAACAGCAGTTTATTTCATGTGGGCGCAAAACTGGAAAAAGAAGTATTTTTGCCAAACTATTATGTGACCAAGAGCACGTAATTCTTGGTTGGCCATTCCCTCACAGTGGAGCAATTAAGTCCAATTTTCCTTTGCAAGGCCCCACCTTTGACTCACGACTCTGTTCTCCTCTGCTTTCTTGAGCCATTACATAAGTCAACACCTGTTTTTGTTGTCAGGAGTGTTTTCAGACTGATGTCCACAGGTGGTTTTTTCCTTTTTTTGTGTGTGCCACAGAGTGAAAAATAGCTAAACTTGCTTTCCAGTGGTTAATTTAAGGGAATATTTCCTGATAGAAATTTTCTAACTGAACTGCTTGACACAAATGGGGAGGGAGTCAGATCCTGCTAGAATATTTCCCTTTTACTCTTGGTTGTGCTTTGACAGTTTGAAGGATTAAGGGATAACAATGACAGTAGTTATTGTTATTATCAAGTCTGACCGCATCTTTCTCACCATTCACTGTGTCCCTGTTGGAATAGATGCTGATGACCACATCTGTTGTGTTATTTAAAGTAGATCTTTAAGTCAAAATAAGGATGTGTGTGCGTTGCCTCATTTTGAGTTTGCTTAATGTTTCCAATCATGTTTTAGAAGTAAATCCCAAATGCTTTTTTGCTAAGTGCATTTTCCTTTTGATTTTAAACCTATGTGTATTTTAAAGGTCATTTAATCCGCACACTTCCAGTTTCTCTGGTCTTAAATCATCGCTATATTATTTTTTATACAAGAGATACTTAATGTCTCAAGAAGCTTTCAGAGACCTTTAAAACCCAAAGACATTTTTTTCCCCCAAGAACAGAATTTCTATTTTGTCGAAAATAAACAAGCTTGAAGAAAATCAAGATCTCAGCCTGTTCAATAGTCCAAAAGTTCGAATTTCAGAGGGGTTGGAACTTGGTGAAATACATGTTCCCATTCCTAGCTCAATCCTCTTTATTCCCTCTTAGCTTAGGCTGAAACACATGGAGGGGATATCCAGCAGAGGACTCTCCTCAGTGACATCTGTGTCTGGAGGAGTGTCCTGGCAACTGGCAACAGGATCTTCTCCCCACAGGGAATGAGAAGGGTCAGAACCCTAAATAATAATAATCTATTACAGATTTCAGGTTACCAAAAGTTAAAGAAAAGTATAATAGCAGACACAGCATTGCTACATGTCAAAAGCAAGGCTACTGTAATTTCCCCCCTTGGGGCATGTATTTTTCATATTCTTATGCATAATTATGCATATGAATTTAAATATATTTCCAGGGCTTCCCTGGTGGCACAGTGGTTAAGAATCCACCTGCCAGTGCAGGGGACACGGGTTCGAGCCCTGGTCCGGGAAGATCCCACATGCTGCAGAGCAACTAAGCTCGTGTGCCATAACTATTGAGCCTGCGCTCTAGAGCCTGCGAGCCACAACTACTGAGCCTGTGTGCCACAACTACTGAGCCTTTGTGCCACAACTACTGGAGCCCGCATGCCTAGAGCCTGTGCTCTGCAACAAGAGAAGCCACCGCAATGAGAAGCCCGCGCACCTCAACAAAGAGTAGCCCTCGCTCACTGCAACTAGAGAAAGCCCGTGCGCAGCAATGAAGACCCAATGCAGCCAAAATTAAATAAAATTTAAAAATTTATAAAAATATATATATATATCCATATTCTATTCAAAACTCTTTTTCCAAATATGTACAATAAAACGAAATTAATTGATGGCAATGACTGCATTAAGATTCAAATATAAAATACCTGATCACTGGAAGAATTGGGCTAGTAGTGGGTGCCTAGAGCAACAGACCTGGCTCCTGTAGAACATTCTTCTGGATTTAGGACAGTTTTTCCAATAAAGTTAAATCTGGGATTAGTGAGACATAAAAAATGTGCTGACAAAAACCCAGAGATGGTGCTTGAGACTTTGGACAGACTCTTTACCCTGCTTCTTACTCTGTGGCCTAAGGCAAGTGACTTAAACAATTCGGGTGTCTTTTTCCTCATCTCAGAAGTAAGGGGCATTTTTGGGCTTCCCTGGTGGCGCAGTGGTTAAGAATCCTTCTGCCAATGCAGGGGACATGGGTTCGAGCCCTGGTCCGGGAAGATCCCACATGCTGCAGGGCAACTAAGCCCATGCGCCACAACTACTGAACCTGCGCTCTAGAGGCCGCAAGCCACAACTACTGAGCCCGCGTGCCACAACTACTGAAGCCTGTGCACCTAGAGCCCATGCTCTGTAACAAGAGAAGCCACTGCAGTGAGAAGCCCGCGCACCACAACAAGGAGTAGCCCCTGCTCGCCGCAACTAGAGAAAAGCCCGTGCGCAGCAACGAAGACCCAACGCAGCCAAAAATAAATAAATAAATAAATTTATTTTTTAAAAAAGTAAGGAGCATTTATTTTATGTTCCCTCAAGTTCATTCCAGATTTAATATTTCATGTTTCCGTGACTCCAACATGAACTGCCCCCAAGAATGGGGTTATCTGATGGTCAAAAACAAGGAAAAGCTTGGCAGCTTGATTACAATTAACTCATCTAGGAAAAGAAATAAAATATTCGGGATAATAATTGGATTTTGGCAGAAAGTAAATCTCCTATCACTATTTTTTAATGGAAAGAAGAGTTAATCTGAAGGTGTGACTGGAAAGCAGAAAGCAGTTTCATTTGTCACAGACCTGGGGACCATCGTCTCCATAAAGGACCCCACATAGACTCCAAATAGACAACAAATAAAACAGCGTATATCCTGACCGCTTCAAGTGTCACAATGATATGGGTCTTTCTGAGTGTTTTCCTAGTTTTTTCTCCTTCTTTAGCAATGTATGTTATGAATTATGATTATTGCAATGGAGCCAAGTATTCACCGGCTCCAGCTAGATCTTTGTTTAGCAAGCATAAACTCACTGCCAGCTGCAAATTGCAGCTGTCTGTCAGCATTTGTGAGGACAAACCGCTCCACTATCCCGGATCACTTAGCTGTAGACTGCATACTGTGTCCTCAGTTCTGCTCAGCCCACCCTTTGCATTTTCAGTACCCTTCCTGTGGGGGAGGGTCTCAGTGGTTTACAAGCACATTTTGGAGCAAATAGCTTGAAGCGTACATCAAAACGATGCCTCTACTAGAGGGTCCTATCCCAGCAAAACTATTTTGTGAGAGACTGACTCTGGCCTGACGTTCCCTGATCTCCGATGTCCTGAAAAAGGCACAGGAGGCTGCCACGCTGACAACCAGCCGTTCTTCAGGACAGAGTGACCCCTGCAGAGAGTGCCAAGAGAATGGGCCCAAGGCCAGGAGCCTGTCTCAGAGCTAGGGAATGTGAGGGTTGAGAAGGCCGTGGCCAAGGGGCCAAGCCAGAGGAAGGACATGGTCCAGGGGGCTCAGTGAGGCCATTCTGCGGGGCCATAGCATGGACTAGCAGGAAGCAAGGCTCAATGGGACCCTTATCTTGGGAGAAATCCTAGTCTCGAATGTTCAAGTAAACTTGGAACTCTGTCACTTAAGGAGGGGATTTGCAGAATGATACATTTTTGCTTGTGTAGCATTTGCCAGCGTTCTAAGCAAATTTTTTCCTTTAAATTTCCAGGCATACTTAGACTGGGGAAGAAGCTGACAGCACCACACCAGATTTAATTAAAGTATTTGTAGACTTAACCAAGTCTTCCCTGTTTTATCATCAGAGTAACTCGTGAGTTCTAAGGATCACTTTTTTAGAGGGTTGACAATTTTAGGAATATTCTGAGAATTATCCCAAGATCGAGGAATACCCTGCTTTCCCCAGGCATTTGCATACAGTAAACTCTGAGCTTTGTAGAGGGTGAAAACTAAGACTGAAGGTTCTTTAGGCCCTGGAATGCTCCTCGTACACTGCAGGAAGCATGAGATATGATCAGTCGGTACTTGGGGAAGGTATGCTTTTAGATTTTGTTTAATAATATTTTCAAATAAAAAAATAAATCTGGAATTCTTCCCACTCATGAGGGTATTATGAGAACTGTTCTTTGTTACGTAAGAGTGTTGTTTCAGTAAGAAATGTGCCCTCTTGGGAAGAAAGGCACAATGCAAATTCAAATTAGTAATGAAACTGTACAATGTGTAGCATATGGCCAAAGTTGGCCTGAGTCACTCATGGGAGAAAACATTCTAAGACTTGGGAAAAGTCACATCCCTGGTGTGTGTGTGTGTGGGGGGGGGGGGGGGGCTGTATATGTTTGTGGACAGGGGAGCAATGACCCAACATAAACTCTTTCTTTCCCACAACTGAAACATACACACAATACTTAAAATAGTTTCATTCAGGGGTAGAAACCGCGAGAATCACAGGATCATTAAACAATAGCAAAGCTCTGTTAGTCCATGATCTTTCCATATTCAAGAGGATTGTAAAATAAAAACAAGACTCTGCAAGAGATTGACAACTTACAGTACAAGAGTGTTTGGATTGCTAAGTGCCTTCCCTTCTCTCTTTGCTGCAGTTTGCTGCTTTGTTCATTGTGAAACCTTTTTGCTGGATATGTTACATGCGATGAGCTTTGGTGTTAAAATAAACAGAGAGGAAGGCTGCAATAATGTATTTCAGTTAGGAAGAAGCACTTGAAAGATATTGGTTTTGCTATACACATGATGTGAGCCAATCAATAGTGGTTTAGTCTGACAAGCACTGTCAATATCCATTGTCACAGTTCAGAAAGTCTTTAATGGATAGTTCTTCAAAACCCAATGATTTCAACGCATGTTCAAAGTCTTGAAATACACTCTACCTGGCAGAAATTAATCACAGATAAACTCTTGGGGTTGTATACAAGTTTTTTTTTTTAACTGAGAGCCAAACAGCCGTCAATTAAAATGTGTATGTATTAATATATATTAATCATATAAATTAATATAAACTTAATGTATGCAACAGCTAAAGGCATAATCTAATAATACCAGATACATAATAAATGACCAAGTAAATGCTGATAAAATGAGAGGCACTGGGATGGAAGGTGAAGCGTGCACTTTTCATACCACCTGATCTGTTTACTTACTGATTATTACAACCATGATTGTGATACGGGGTAACTCTCATAACCTCACAGTTCATAACAATTGTTAGTTTTTATTGAATGCTTACTATACCCTAGATATTGTGCTGGTGTTTTGCATATATTGGGGTATTTACCTGCTATAACAATCCTTGGTAGGGATATTGTCAGTGCCATTTAACAGATGAGAAAATAGAGGCAACAAGAACTTATACTGCTTAAATAAGATCTTACCACTGTTAAGTATCAGAGTTGAAATTCAAAATCCAAAACTGGTAGTATTCAAAAGAGAGAAAAAATGCATGAGAGAGAACGGAACACACATTTTTGAAAAGGAACAGCATTAGCTGTTAGAAGGAGGCCACATATTAGTGGTTCTTATCTACCTTCCCCTTAAATGCTGACCCTGAACTTACTCCTATGAAGCAACTAGGAATAATACAAGCAGACTCTGTGGTTGGATATAGAGAAGAATGAGATTCCTGGTTGGGCTGAGAGAAGAACTAACGAGTTTGTAGACATGAATGTATGTGCTTTGAATGTATTGTGAATGTATTGTGGGCTAAGGGCGCATCATCTGTTTTTGAAAAAAGATTGTATGATGACAGGAATCAAGAACAAGGACTAAGAAATTCAGAGAACCGGCTAGGTCACTAGGCATTTTGGCTTAAAAGGAAGCCCCAATAGCTCTATTTCTATATTTATTCTTGTCTTGCTACATTCAGCCACCTGGAGCATGGTGCGAGATCCTTGTATTCACCTTCTGCCCAGTAGCTGAAGAGCTCAATTTGTGTTTATGATGGTTATGGCTCTGTGCAGCCCAGAAGCCATCTTCAGCTGTTCTGACTGAATCCAGAGAGTGTTCAGCTGTCAACACTGTGGCTGTCCTGTGATTCACTAATCTCGCCTAAAGCAACTCATTTTCCCTTTTAGGTCTACAGTGACACATAGCACCTAGAGTAATTTTGTCAGCAGTTCACCTGAAGCAGATGATTTAAGACCTTAGGTCGGAAGTAGTTGACCACAGTGGGAGGCTACTGCCATCTCTCTATGTCCTTAGAACTTTGACAGCATTGACAAACAGATAGAGAGGCAGGCAGTGGGGCAGGTTAGGCATGCCCAGGGGCTCCAAATCAAACAGCCCTGCATTTGTTTTCTGGCTCGGCCACTATTGGCTACTTGGCTTAAGCTCTCTGAACCTCAGATTCCTAATCTGCAGAGTAGACAGCAATAAGAGAACCTACCACATTGAATAATCATGAGATATGACATTCTTAGTACAGTTCCTTGTCACACTGGTAGTACTCTACAAACATTAGTCATTATTAATAATACATGTGATTTTAAGATGATCAGATTGACTGGTCAAAATGGAAGTTGAGACTGCTTTAAAAGAATCAATACTATATAGATTATTATATGTAATTATGTAGATGATTATATATACATAATTATAATATTTAGATTGTGAGAAAAGTTAAATATATATATTTATTTAACTTTTCTCACAATCTAAATAAACAATTTATTCCACCACTTCCTCTTAAATATTGATTTTTTTGACTATATATTTTCCTGTCCTGGTTCAAATTTTATGTTTGAAAAATTAAGGATACATTGTAAAATATTCTTGATCACACATAGGGCCAAGAGTTTAGAGATTAAAGAAAAAGCTTCAGAGTTGTTATGTATTTCTCCCCCCATGCCTGCTGAGAATACAGTATCTGTACACACATTTTCACAAAGGTACAAATACATACACGTGCACAAAATACATAGTGGTAGCTCTATTTATGTCTGTATGGAGAGAAGATTTTAATACCACCCACCCAATGCAAATACTGCTAAGCATGAGTCAGTATGTAAAGTAAGCATGGAAATTGGCTGATGCTCTAAAATATGAATATTATTTCTTTCTCCAACTTGACTTTTTTTCCATAGAAATCTAAGTGTTAATTTCCTAGAATTTTGTCATGCTTCTACCTCTATGGGGGGAATTGCCATGCCTACAATCCTATTGTTTTGGCTTTTCTTTATTTTGTTCTCTGTTTGTGGACTGATGTTCACATTCATCTGTAAGGCTCTTCTCATTTGATTTGGCCATGGCCTGTTTTCTATCACTAGGAGAGAACCCATCCCTGTATTTAATATGCAGCCTTTCCTCATGGAAAACATGTTTCTACTTCATGGTGCCCTTTGTCTGGATTGGTGCCGTATGTTATTTTTTTCTTTCTTTCTTTTTTTTCCTTAGTAATTTTACTTTCAAAATCAGTTACTGCCTTAGCTCAGTAACCCCTTACTCTATTAGCAAATTTATCAAAGTTTTGAAATAGCTCTCAAGTGACAAAGTTTTACCAACACTACATTAAGTTGTAAGAAGCCAAGGTAAAATATCTAGTCAATAGAAGATGTCTTGATGATCTGAATCTTTACATCTTATACTGTATCTGTATCTGATTCTGTTTCAGGAAGAAATATCATCATATGTCTCTACATATACCATAGGTTTTTGCTATTTAGGTGTATTCTCTTTTTTTCTTCTTTCCTTTTTTTTTGTGAATATGTAGTATTTCCGTAACCTTTGATGCCAAAATCTTTTGCAACTCTGGCTTATAGAAAGAAACCAGATAGACTAACAATTGAAAGAAAATTATATTTGTGATGAAATTACTCAATATTTGCAGTACCGTTTTGAAGTTGTCATCATCATCATCATAACCATCCTGAAAGTTATTCTTTAAGTAACTCAGTGCTATGCTAAACACTGTAAAAAGAGTTTAAATATAATACCCTGACTCACATTATAGAAGTGCATTATCAACACAGACACATCTAAGATATATCATGGGCAAAATTAAAATATTAGGTCAATACATGAAAAGACACTAAAGAATTCATACATTACTGGAAAAAGTAGTTAGTGGCCTTTCCATATGGCTGAGTTACAGGGGCCATGACAGTAAACTGCCAGCTCTTTATTGACACTGAAAATGTAAAAATGTGAGTAGATTCGTCTATTTAAACTAGATGATTTAGCCTAAAAGTAAACATATTTCATTGCATGAATTCTCACTCCTCTTTAAATGAGTAGATAGCATAACTATGAATCATTGGCGAGAGAACGTTTTCATACCCTTTTGTTTCCAACTGATTATTTATTTTATATTTCTACAATGTCTAAGTGGGAATTAAGTGGTTAAAATAAAGCACTGCTGTTAAAATGCCCTGCATTCCCTCTTCCAATTATTTCCAGATTTAATCATGATTTGTGTTTCAAGTAAGTCACTTAAAGTTTCAGTAACTTAGCTCCTCAGGGGATTGAAATTATGACTTATGTTTACACTGAGCATGTGAAAAAAAGAGAGAGATTAAATGACCAACAGTACATTTCAGTACATTAAGTCCAGACTTACCCTTTCTGCCCACTCTGACATGGAGTTATGTGCAAAGTTTTTGAGCTCTAAAACCACACTCTGGAGAGAGCAAAGCAGTATTTATTACAGCCTAATGAATTAGGGCAAGCACATATGCCCTGTAAAGGAATCAGGTAGGAGACTGGCAAGAAATTTAATAAACTTTATTTCTCTATTTTGGGTAAGGTGCTCTTGTTTTAGTAATTTAGAAAGTGGTACAACAGGGTAATTCCAAATACAAGAAGGTCATATTGGAAAATATGAAAGGAGACAATCAGCACTTTGTTATGTAATCCGTGTGATGGTTTGAGAAGTGTTTTCAAATCTCTGAGGATGAAGAGCCTGATATAACCCTATTTTGTCATTTCTTTCTGGATTTCCCTCTCCAAACACTGCAGTGCGGTAAGATGAGTGCACTAAGCAACTGCCGCCAGTTTTGCTCTGAACATCCTACCAGACTCTGTGTTGGGAGCTCTTAGCTGCTAATACAACTATCTATCTACACCTGATGTTGATCCCTATGTAAAACCCCATCAAAAAAGTGACAACAAGTAGCCTAGAAATTTGTTTGTAATAGCATTTCTGAAGGGTAATGACTCTGCTTTCCTTTAGCAACATTTCTGAAATGTTAGCTCTCCCAGCATTTCCAAATTTAAAAAAAATAATAATATTAACAACATGTAATTGTAACATGGGAATACCGCGAGAACAGGAGTTTGGCAGGAAAAGGGGATATTTCAAAATAAGGTCCATAGCAAGAAAAATTCTGGCAGATCCACAGTTCTGGATCATATTATCCAAACCGTTGGATTCTGGAAGATTTGAAGGTTTTTCTTTTGTGGTTCCCATCCCTTAATAGAATGGTAGTGGATATTCATCATCTAAATTGTGTTGCTTCCTCCTCCCATTACTAAAGTTGGGAAATAAATATACAAAGGGCATCCTTTACAATAAGCATTCCTACCTCTAGAGGTGGTTTTAACACCATAATGGCTGCGTCAGGTATAAAACTTGTGTTGGGCTAATGCCTTATTCTCATATGTAATGATATTTATTGAAGATCATCTTGAAAAGCCCAGGATCCTAACTGTTGTCTGGTGTGAGCAGCTTTAACACCAATTAAATCTCTCCACTGGTTAAGAATGGTGCTTAAAGCTAATGCCTTGGCCTGTGAGTGTGGAGACTTAAACTGCATATTGTTATTCAAAATTCTTACGCTTTGAAAAATAGTCTATTTGTTTGGGCTTGAAAGAAAAGATCACCCATCAGTGGAAAAAAAAAAGAGGAAGCATAAAGGAAATAAAAGTAAATTCTAGAATACCTGGAAAGCTAATCCAATTCAAGTTAACTTTTCGTGGAGGTGAAAATATGTAGAATTAAGAGTGATTCCTCTGTAAATCAGATTAAATGCTTTGGAATTTAAACCCCTATCTCTTCAGTCTCTTTTCATTTTTGAATAAAAAGTTTAAATGGGAACGGAAAAAAACTGCTCATTGGCTTAACATAAATCTTTAAATTGCAGTAAGCTTCGCTCTCAAAAAGTAGTTGAATCTCTGAGGAAAGAGAAAAGGCTGAATTCTATTTTTCATAAATGATGGATTATTGTACCACACTGGGTATTTTCCAGTAAAGTGTCCTTTTATTTGCACTGTGTGATTACAAGTTTCTAAAAGTATGTGTGGGGTCACTTGGGTGCTGTGGGAAAGTGGAAGGAACACTGTTCTGTTAAAATCAGTAGTGAAATCAGAAGCAAACTATGTCCTGATTACCATAGGCATGTGTTTAAATTTTGCTTTCCTTAATTGGTTATGTTGTATTTACTTAAAATGAACAATTTGGCAAGTTTTTCTCCCTTGACAACAGAAAAGCGTAAACTGTTTTATAAGTTCGGCTGTTAAAATCAGATTTGTAAACCACAATATTCAAAGAGTTTTATTGCTGTTTACAGGGGTCCAGTGATGGACTTTGCTTTATAGCCATGTGCTTTTTACATTTTTAGTTTGTATTTACAGCGCTTTCAAGTTATTTGGTTAATAAAAATTATGCCATATATTATAGTCATCTATTGACTTTAACTTCTGCGGATCTCTTCTTAGAACAAAGTGAGCAGAATGAATGATGGCAAAGGCCTGGCAATTTGACTTGTCATCTGAGGACGATTATTTATGGCATCAGGAAATGGAAGTTGACACTCTAGTCTGTCTCCAGGAAAGTCATCATTAGAGGCAACTTCGGATAGTTTGGCTATGTTAAAAACTGTGTAATCATATTCAAGACTCTGCTAGTTTCTCAGAATGTATGAGAAAGAAACAGGCTAAAACATTTTAAAATACACTTTCATTTTTCTTGAAAAACCAGTGTACCTTACATACATTTCTCACATGTGGAGGCAGAAGTTGGTATTGAAAACAATATATATATATACACTATATAATTACTTCCATAATCTCACATTTATACCACATGTATGTGTTTTAATTTAAAAAGTACTTTTTAATCATATCATATTTACTAGTCCCTAACTGGCCGAAAAAAATACCTCTTTTGGCCCTTAATTTCTTGACATTCTATCATGGAAAATGACAAGATTTTGAGGTGAGACTAGACATAGAAAATGGTAACCTGTGAAAATTTAGATTGATTATTCCATATCATTTCAAAGGCAGACAGACTTGAGACCAGAATTACTGAGGTAGATTTTTCCTGAAGGATAAGTGTTCCCTTAGCTCCCAGTACTAGAACCCAGAGCCACGGGGCTTTGATAGAGCTATCAATTGGAGCAGATTATATATGACTGGACCCAGATGAAAGTTAATAGGATAGCATATAAGCACAGTATATTAAGACACTCAGAATGACTCATCCAATCATACAGTTTTGAATCAGTTAATGCCTGACATTCATGGTCCTGTAAAAGCAACTATGGCTTGCATGGGTTTTCAAGGCACTTGCTATTTCTCCAAAATGACCTGAGGTCTGTTCCTCCTCTAAGAACCCTTAGTCTCTTATACTTCAAACTCCTTATCATGATGTATTATTACTACATAGACCATATGCATTTCTATCCACAACAGTTAAATCCAGCACTGCCATGTATTCAGTAGGTGGTCAATGTGTGTGTGTGTGTGTGTGTGTGTGTGTGTGTATCACCTAGCAGCACTGTCCAAAAATATCTGAGCTATGTGTGTAATTTAAAATCTTCTCATAGCCACATTTTTTAAAGTAACAAGTTTTAATAATATATTAATTTTAACAATATATTTTTTAACAAAAATATCCAAAACATTATTATTTCAACCTATGACACAAGCTGCATTTCAAGTACTCAATAGCCCTGAGTGACTAGTGGCTACCATATCGGACAACACAGGTCTAAAGCAGTGCTCCTCAAACCATTTTATGTTCAAATACACAAAAAAAATGATAATATTTGCATAGCCCACTGGAACAAATAAATAAGACTGCTCATAGCCAACAACAATTTCCCAGGGGCTCAGGTTGCCTTGGTCCTGCTCAATTACACAGAGTGCTGAGGGCATCCGTAAATCTCACTCTACATAACCGTGCTGTCAGATATAATAGTTGGGACGCTCTGGTCTACAGCAGTGCTTCCCAACCTTTTCAAGTGATAGACCCATTGACCACACTCACATGAGAGTGGTTGTACTTTTATAAACAGCTCATTTAATTAATAGATAGCAGATAGATAGACAATAGATAGATGATAGATCAGATATGTATGTTTTACATATATATTTTTATATACATGCTACTTATAGAGAGATATATTATTAAAATAATAGGGTTTTTTGTTTTTTGCTTTTCACTGTTGCTTTACATTTTGTCAGCATGGGAGTAGCCCTTCCACCACCAATAAACAAGAACTGAAGCAGGTCCTATAACTTGTCCCTTCAGTTTAAGGGAATGATTCTCAGCAGGGAGCACTTTTTCCCCCTCTCACCCCAGAAGACATTTAGCAATGTCTGGAGACATTTTTGATTGTCACAACTGAGGAGAGTGTGCTACTGACATATTGTGGGTAGAGGCCAGGGAGGCTTCTCAACATCCTTATCCTGTACAGAGCAACTGCCTGCAAAAAAGAATTTTTGGGCCTAGAATATCAAGAGTACTAAGATTGAGAACCTTACTTTGAGGTAATGTAAGATACTATGGTCTTATAAGTGACAAGTACTGTCTCAACTCAGTATTTAATAGTGTATAACCCCATGTGATAATCAAAATTTTGAACTTAATTTAAAATTAAAACTCCACTCTACACTTAGCTAGGAGGGGGGCAGGATGTTTTCCTCTTCTTTTCCTTAGCCTAACACTTCACTCCAACTCCCCATTTTGCTAACACAAGTTTATAACTACTTTGTGGTCAAAGCTAGAGGAAGGAGGTTTTAAAAATGTCCTTATTTGACCAGTTATAAGAAAGCTTCTCACACTCTAGGCCTGGCAGAATTTTTAAAGCATACACTCTCCCTTAGGCACTTTTGCGGGTTCCTTGGAGACCCCACTGGGAAAATTTGACTTCAGATCCTCTAATTCAGGCAATTTATTTTCTTCCAGCTGCAGCTCCCTCCTAAGTCTCTCTCTTTTCTCTTCTGAGTTCCTCAGGAGAGGATAGAATGACTCAAGTGAAGCTCCCCTACAGCTGTAACTTAGTAAAGTGTTTTGCACCCAATAGCTACTTAAAAAATTTTAGTTGATTAAAACCATTGTACTTGAAATGACTACGTGAGCTCCTGATATTTCTGTTTTCCTTCCCCTTCCATTCTTTCACCAATACTCCAATACATTAGAATACCAGATAAAAATCCTATGAGACTGGTCCCATATCCAAACTGGACCTTGGACAAGTTACTTAGCTTGACTCTCTGACTTAGCTTCTTCATCTCTAAAATGGATGAATTAGTTTATATACTGCAAAAGGTCATTTGAGATTTGATTCAACAAATATTGACTAAACACTTACTAATTCTAAACAGTGTTTGAGGTATTAGGGACACATTAGTGAACAACATTTGTAAAAGTAGATAAAAATCCCTGCCTACACGTAGCTTACATTGCAGTAGAATTAGGTTAAATCATGTTAGGTGTTTAGGAGAATATCAAGCATAAATTATGGTATCAATACATTTTAGTCATATTATTATTAACCCAACTGAATGATTGGCTTCTTCTAAAATATTATTTGAGAGGAAAAGAACCTCTATGTTCCTACTTAAGTGCCCCAAATCCTCACATGACGTCAGTAATTAGGTTAAGACAGTGAAGGGCCCACTTACGATCTGTATCTCAGGTCATACAGATAATAAATTCCTATCATTTCAGGAATTATTAATGATAAGAATCATTGTTAACAAGTTAGTTAATAAAGTCATTAATAATAAGATAACTTGAATGTATTTAGACTCCATGCTTAATGAAGGTACAGACCTTAAGTGTTACGTTCATCATTGAATTCACAGCGTTTAGCACGGGATGTGATAATCAGTAGACATTCAGCAAATATTTGCTTAGGAAATGAATTTGATGCACACCTAACTTGGAAGATAACAGTGAGGCTAGGAAACTGAGGATGGGGGACTGATGAAGACATGGCAGAAGTTTGAGGCAATATGTGTTACAGAATTTCACCTAGTGGTAATTTCACACAAATAAGAAGAGTAAAAAATATCTGCTTTCTGAAAAAGAAATCACTTTGGGTTAACTTTGATAAAGAAAATTGATGAAATTATTTGGGCAAGCAGGATCTTTGAAAATGCCTACATTTCCTACAGGTAGTATATAATCACAATTAATTGAAATTAACCAGAGCTTTTTTTTTTTTTTTTTTTTTTTTTTTTTTTTTTGCGGTACGCGGGCCTCTCACTGTTGTGGCCTCTCCCGTTGCGGAGCACAGGCTCCGGACGCGCAGGCTCAGTGGCCATGGCTCACGGGCCCAGCCGCTCTGCGGCATGTGGGATCTTCCCGGACCGGGGCCGGAACCTGTGTCCCCTGCATCGGCAGGCAGACTCTCAACCACTGCACCACCAGGGAAGCCCAACCAGAGCTTTTTTATCTCTAAGTTAGATTAACTTTTCTACAATTTTGTGTATGGATACAGTTAGGTGGAATTATACAGATAAAGATTATTGTGGTAAATATGAGGAAATGAATGTGAAATAAATTGTGAAAATATGGAGCTAACCACATTCTCATTACACATGCATGTTGCAACAGAGCTAATATTTTCATACGGGCAAATTTTTACTCCTATGCCCTGTCTAAACAGAAGGGCCTGAGCTATTAATTCAGGTAGTTGTCCCATAACTACTGTTTTCTATTCATATTTGCATAAAGTAATAATCATAAAGGAAAAATTGACTGAAAGCCTCTTTTTTTTTAAATCTCCAGTGTTCAGACTGCATCATAGTGCTTCTGATACAAGCGACAAAAACCGAGTTAAAAGCAGATTAAAGAAGTTTATTACCCGAAGACCTTCCCTGAAAACTCTGCAAGAAAAAGGACTTATTAAAGGTATAGAACATTTTATACTTTTACTGTAACAGTGATAAATAAATGTGCCTCTGTGTCCATAGTTATTCAGCTCTAAAGGAGTATTAAGATATTTTAGTCTTTTTAGGTTGCTTATTAAGTGTTCTGCTCTATAACAGAGGAAAAAATAGTTGTCCAGAAAACTAATCCTGAGAAAATAAAGGTTGTATCAGAGGATCATTGAAAAAAAACACCTAGTGTTGCCCTCAGAGGATCTGGGCTCTGGACCAGCAGCCGAGAAGAAATATCCTAGTGGCCCATCAGAATGATCCCATGTCCCCACATGCCTGGACAATCCTAGTTATACCTGTCGTCCCAGAATACTTAGTAACAGCAGCCCTTTTCATTCTCAGATGAGTCCTGATTTGTACTATAAGTTGTCTGATCATGTAGTCATAGTCTGAAGTAAGTGTGAGGAAGAAAGTGCTAGGAGGAAAGTCCAAGGTTAACTAGTGTCATGAAAACTTACAGATTTGAGAGCTGGAGAACCTAGAACTCAATCTAAACTGAAATAAGCAGGTAATTTTGCAAATATATCTAAAGTATATAAAATATCCTAGACCAGCCCAGCCACCAGAATAAAAAAAACTCTGGCAAGAGACTGTAATTGGAATTCAGACCTTAGTTCTCCCACTCACTAATATGGACATTGAACAAGTTATGATCTCTGAGCCTCAGATACCTCTTCTGTTAAATGGGTATACTTATACCCACCACCGAGAGGACCACTAAAACAAATAAATGAGATAGTCCATTTAAAGGATTTAACAGTTTCTGGAACATAATTATTCAAGAAATGTCCTCTGCTATTATTAATGCCATTATTATTCATTACTGTCGTTATTACCGGTAGTGTACCAGATAGATGAAAGGATGGATGGACAGATAAAACCAGTGATGTAGATTTCTATCACTGGAAATCATCACTTAGATCACACAGGCAAATATATTACTTTCCTAAGAAGAAAACATATGCATCAAGTCCATTATCTCTCTGGCTTTCAAATTTTCTAACTGATGCATATATTTTGAAAGTTAAATACAAGAAAGAATTTGGGCTAAAATAAAGTCCTAAAATAAACTTTGAGAACAAAGTGGAAAGACTGATCCTTATAGAAATCAAAAAGTGATTTAATATGCAATTATTTCTCAGGAATAGGACAAAGCAGATAATATTTTCAGCACTACTTAGAATGAGAATTATTTCAATAGTTTAGACTAACTGTTTGACCTATCAATTTCAGTCCATTTTAAAAGAGGTGAACATATCACAAAAATCATCGAGCATTCTGAACCAATTGTGAAAGGTGAACTTTTATGCAGCATGAACATACCTATCACTAATAGAATGGAAAATTCTTAGAATGTAAGCATTTGCAAGTAGAACTAGAACGTGCTTTAAATCAGTCTTAGCTCAGACTTTTACTCTCTGAAGTGTCCTTTTCAGTGGACAGCATTTGGTCCTCTACAGATCCAACTTCATATAGTAATACAGTAATACCTTCAATTCTGCCTTCGAATTTATCCCCTAGATTAAAAGTTTCTTAGAAAGGATTCAGTAGCATGTTACCTGCCATCCTGACAAAATATAAAACCAGATAAGTAGCCCAAACAATCCCAATCTGGCATAAAGTCCAAATTTTTCATGACTGTGGCAAAATAAAAGGGGTTTTAATTCAGTGGCACGGTCTGGCCCCAGTCAAAATGCTAAAGAATTAATAACCATAGTGCTCTAGAATTGGTCTCAGAAAGCGGCAGAGAAACCGGATGCCTGATGCAGTTTTCATACTGATGTAATGGAACCACCGAACACACTCCAATGATACATTTCCTATCTTAGAGCTCCATTACATTTTCACCATAGCTGACCAATGAGTCAGTATTCATTAGTAGGGCTATGGAAAATCTATGTGAAATTCCAATTTGATAAGCTTCCATTGTTGTCTTCAGTGGAATTTTCTTCCAAATACAGTTCAAGTTATGCAAATATAGTCACTTCTTGGGCTTGTTTCAGTTTTAACTGTGAATTTTTTGTAAGGCTTCTTCTGAGACTTTTTTTTTTAACCGAGTAGAAAGGATTAAACCAATTTTTAAAAAACGCAGGCCTAGTCAAATTTAGTACTTTAAGTCCATTTTCTTAGCATATCTAAGGCAAAGACTTAGAAAAAACCAATGAAATCAGTGTTTCTGATTGGTTATGAAAACTCACATAACATAAATTAATGATTAACAGTTAAATATTTAATTTCTCCAAGTAAAATGACTTAACTCTTTCAAGAGAAGAATTATTTAGAAAGAGGGATAATGCCTTTAAATTTATTCTGCAGTGCATTTGACCAAAGAATATATATCAAATTCTTTAAACTGTCTAATTTTCCACATGTGGAATAAAGGCCTCCATTACCAAGGTTTGGGAAAGCTTTGGTAGTTTTGCGTCTTACAAGTGTGCTTCCTGATACCTGGGGGGTGGGGGTGGGGGGGGGCTTGACAAGGCCACAGACACTTTTCAAAGTGTTTACTCTTTTATGTAGTGTTCCCAACAGACTGAGAGACCTGAGTTTTGAATTCAGCCAGCCTTTATTGAGCCCTCACTGTGGGGCAGGAAAGGCTGTGTTTTATGGACTTTAAATGCCCAGCAGAACTATATTCACAAAGTACTTTATGTGAAAAGAAAACTGTCCCAGTATCACACAGTCTAAGCTCAGTCACAAAGCCTTTCTTCAAAGCCTGTTTTTAGGACTCACGGAGACCTAGCCAATATGTGATTTCTTTGGCCAGGTTTTAGATCTGGAAACAGTCTCTTGATGGGGCTGCCTTTTCTGATTTCTTTAATATGACTAATGAGAAGGGTACATTGTGATGCCAAAAAGGGGCCATCAGATAATTCTGAATGATCACCCAGTGGAAGGAAATCGTAATAGCTCAGGTGGGCGTTGCAATC
Organism: Phocoena sinus; assembly: GCF_008692025.1. NCBI lineage: Eukaryota > Metazoa > Chordata > Mammalia > Artiodactyla > Phocoenidae > Phocoena > Phocoena sinus. The sequence continues at coordinate 87,801,047 of NC_045769.1, read as the reverse complement.
ATTGTGCCATTGCAGTGGTAGCTTCTGAAAAGCTTTCAATTTCTCCAAGTGCTTTCACATTTGCCAAGGGAATGGCAAGAGCTTTTTAAAAGTATGAGTTTATTACATTGAGCCTCTCATAGAAAACAAAACTCCAATCAGTATAATATGTAAATTATAGGGAAGAGGGTACATTTTAGGGTGGTAGGTGTGCTTATACATGTCCTCTACTTGCTTTTGGAACTGAGATTATAGCCCTTTAGCGTCAACCAAACTACCTTATGTAATCTTTCAAATGGCAGCATTGACATCCAAGAACAGAAGACACTTGGCAGTGCAATTTTTAGAAAAGATAACAATTGGTTGGTTTTTTAGGAGCAACTAGTGTTTCCTTATATCAAAATGATAGAGTTAGAAAGTACTGTATATTTAGAAAGTGGTTTCTTTCATCTTTGTATGGACAAACCATACTGGATGATATTAGCAGAAATTGAGAGTAATGCTGCACTACTTGTATTTTTTACTCAGTATATTGTAGAGGAAACAACCAGTCTGAGGATGAAATAGTATGCCTCCAGGATTTATGATGAAAAGCAGTGTTTTCCTGCCTTACCCCAGTTTTCCTTCTTGCAGGGCACCGTTTGGAATGGTTTCTGTTCGCAGCTCCTCTGGTGGCTGCCTCCCTATCTTATGTTATTGTTATTTGGGGTATAGATTTTTGTCAATATCTTGCTTATCTGTAATGTTTTAATATCTTTATTTATAAAGCTTAGACATTACCTCAGATTTATTTTACAATGAATCTGACTTAATTAAACTAGACTTCATCTACCTGGCCCTCTCTTCCCCAAATACTCAAATATAGCCGGTCTTGCTGTTACTGTTGGCTTCCTCTGAAACATCCGACATACTTGAACCTCTATTTATTGTTCTATTAACCATAGAAAATTGAGACTTAATGCATCCATTGGCCAGATGAGAAGCATAGTGTCCTTTGCCCCTTTCATCTCTTCTGCCTTTGCTATTGAGTCTTCTACGTTTTGAAATTTTATATTATTTCACTGGTTTCTGTAATTATGACTTATTTATAGGTTGACTCTAAAAGCAGAAAACCAAAAAAAACAGCATTCGTATGATTATGATTAGGTAAGGCTGCTTACTGCAGCACCAAGTATTAGACTTCCTTCCCTTTTCTTACAATATCATGACCCTGTGACTCTCAAAGAGAAATGCACCTTGATCCTGGTGAAAAAGATTCTCCTTTCTTTTACATCTGAAGGTTATATTAGTAAGTTTATGTTGTTTCACAACCACAATCAAGTCTTCTATTTCCCACCACCCCCCACCCCGTCCCCCGCATATTTTGAATCTAAATGTGAAAAAAACAGTCAGTTAGTCATGAGCATTTACTTCATATTTATCATGTAAATATTTTGGAATTTTTCCCCAGGTAATTTGCCAGATTGGATTAACTTATCCATGGGTCCAATGCTATGCCATATCGGCCACACATATTATAATGTTCTTATTTTTAAAGCTATGCTTCATCATTTGCTTATAATCATGCTATTGTTTAGTTTGATATATTTTTGGATTGTGAATTTCTTGTACAGATGTTTTTTTTTTTCCCCCAGAGTTTTATTTTTTATTGCTTTCTGAGCCTTTACATCCTCAAAGGCTTTAATCCTCTCAGTTGAACATTCTATATACTTTAGTCTGTGACTCCCTGGTTTTTACCCCAGAATGTTTTCTAAAGTCCTTCCACCATCCTACTTCATTTGTATTGGTTGCTTTCCAGGCTTCACATTTATCACCCTGTGATTTCCTTTCACTGATCTTCTGAGTTGTAGTCACTGTCTTCTGAATCACATGCCTTTTCTTTCTTGCTTTAATTTCTTCTATTTCTATGTAACTCCAGTGACTCATTTAGGAAACATGAGAACTTGACTGCCTAAAAATATCTTCAGGATGCAGGCACACTTAATCAATAGTTTAGTTGGGCATAAAATCCCATTGCCTCTAGAATACAGAGTTGCAGCTTCCATTCTTACTCTTGTTACTTTGAATTTTTTTTTCTTTCAGAATCATTGAAGGTTGTTTTTTGGGTTTTGTTTGTCTTTGAGATTCTGTAATCGAGATAATGTATATTGGCAGAATTTTTAAAATTTATTCTGCTTGGCACTCAACTTGAGGAACAGTGACTCTTTGGCTCTGGAATTTTTTCTCTTTATTATTATGTTAATAAGTTTTCTCCCATCAGTTTTCTCTGTTTCCTCTTTTGTGATCTTTATGATGTGAGTGTTAGATCATCAGGATTGATTTTTCTCATGTTCTGAAAGACTTCTCAGTTTGATCCCCCCCTTTTTTTTTTAATTTTCATTTATTTATTTATGGCTGTGTTGGGTCTTCATTGCTGCACGCAGGCTTTCTCTAGTTGCGGTGAACGAGGACTCCTCTTTGTTGCAGTGCGCGGGCTTCTCATTGCGGTGGCTTCTCTTGTTGCGGAGCACGGGCTCTAGGTGCGTGGGCTTCAGTAGTTGTGGCACATGGACTCAGTAGTTGTGGCTCATGGGCTCTAGAGCACAGGCTCAGTAGTTGTGGCACACAGGCTTAGTTGCTCCGTGGCATGTGGGATCTTCCCGGACCAGGGCTCGAACCTGTGTCCCCTGCATTGGCAGGAGGATTCTTAACCTTTGTGCCACCAGGGAAGTGCCCCCCTCCACCTTTATATCAATTTATTTTTACTTAAGCGATTATATTTTCAATTTTCTAGATGTCTTTCTTATTCTCTGTTCTTTCTTGCATACCTCACTCTCTCACATGCTGTGAGGGCAAAAATTTTGTTTGACCGTGCTACGCCCATTCCCAATAGTGAGGATGGCACTTAGCACTCAATAAACATTAATTAATTGAATAAGTGAGAAAACAGAAAATATATTATTTATATATATATTTTATATATATATATATATATATATATATATATATATATTGTGTGTGTGTGTGGTACGCGGGCCTCTCACTGTTGTGGCCCCTCCCGTTGCGGAGCACAGGCTCCGAACGCGCAGGCTCAGCGGCCATGGCTCACGGGCCCAGCCGCTCCACGGCATGTGGGATCCTCCCGGACCGGGGCACGAACCCGTGTCCCCTGCATCGGCAGGCGGACTCTCAACCACTGCGCCACCAGGGAAGCCCAATAGATTATATTTTTTTCTAACTTACCTAAGGATATAAATTAAAATTTGTTGTTTTGTACTTTTAGGTTTTTTTATTTTAAAATTTTCTCTACTTTGAATCATCAATTTCATCTGGTTCCTTTCGTTCATATATTTTTCTCATTCTATTTCCATCACATTAGTGACTTGACTCAAATATCTGGTGGGCCGTGGTTGTCCATTCTTATTACAGAATGAGGCTCCAACAAGATAAGCTGGAACTCTGCATACATGGGTAGAGGTAGCTTGTCAATGATATGTTTTTGATGGACTATAGGGACTACCACATCTGTCTCAAATATCAAATATTTCCATTGGATACAGTATGTCTTATATACTCTGGATAAACTGAATCAGTCTTTATAGAATTTTTTGTGGTGATAGAAAATTTTCAACTCTATTTTACAATTAAGAAAACTGAACTTATTTGAAAGCAGAGCAGCTTTAGAATGTGACTAATGTAAGCTTAAAGGTAGATCCTGTCATTTACCAGCTATATAATTTAATGTTTGGTTATCGACTTCTTGATATACAAAATTTACATCATAAAAGTTAAATGAAATGATATATGTAATGAATCTCACACAGTGCCCATTAACCATTAGATAACCATTATCTTAACCATTCAGCAACTCCCTCCCTCCCTTCCTTCCTTCTGTCTTTGCTTCCTTGTTTTCATCTTTCTTTCTTTCCTGCTTCTTTCTTTTCTTAATTATGTTTATGGAGGAAATCATGGCCAAGATGACCCCAGGAAACCATTCTCCCAAGTATTCTTTTAGTGTATGAGAAATCAATCCAAACAAGTGTCAAGGAAAGGCAGCAGTAACTCATTTGCTTTAAGGAAAGTATAAAGATCATTCGCAGTTGGCTTATGTTTATCTTTTTTGGTAATTTTTATCATGGTGCTCTTTATACACAAATGGGCATGAGCTCATTTTCTTTCCTATCTACACCCATTTACATGGTGTCATCTAATTGCTAGAATGTTTAATAATTACCCACACAACTAATTATTTAAGGTTTTCGTCATGTGAGAAAATAATGTCTTTTAAATCACAGTACTTTTGTAAAAGATGTCAATTATATTGAGAAGTAAAGAAAGCTTTGCTATCCAAGTTTCAGATACAAGTTGTCAGCCCTAAAGGTTCAACAGTTATGTTTATGAATAGCAAAATCGTTGAAAGTATTTTAAAAATAATTTGTTAGAACTAATGTATGACAAAGTAACCTACCTGTCACATCATTGATTTAAGCAAAAAATATATGCGCAACACTGCAATATACCTTTGAGTAGAGGTATGCTCCAACCTGCCGCTTTATCAGTGTTAGGCTAAGAATAATTATATTTGAATTTATATACTGGGGCGTGGGTCTGTCATTGCTGGGGCCTGAAATACTCTCACAACGTCCACAATATGCATTAATGTGCTTAAAAATATCTTGTAAATCTTCTTTTCTTTAAACTTCTTTATGGTTCATGATTGAACTGTGATCCTTACGTGTGAGCTGTGTCATGATTTAATATTAGCCAAAATTAATAGCCAACCTTAAGCTGCTTTATCTTGGCCTATAAGCTTCCTGGTTTCTCTGCATTTAGAGTTCCCAGGCAATTTCTGTTATTTAAAGGCTCTTGGGAGCTGATGTGTTGGTAACAGAGTACCACATAGATAGCTTTTGTTCAATAATAAAATACAGGTCACCATGAAAGGTGACAAATGTTGAGAAAAAAGTGCACCTGGGTAGCAGGTTAAGCCCATGTCTTTTAAAAGCTTGTTATCCAAGGAGGAAATGATCCTGATATTATGAGATATTAAAATCAAAATAACTTTAGAACAACAGGAGAAAAATGAGGTCCAGAAATGGGAGTGAATTAGGTAAGCAGGAAAAAAGAATGAGCCAGAATAATAAATTGGTTTCCCTGAGGTTCAAGAACTTATTTTCTTATGGAGGGAGACCTTTTCACACAGGATTAGTTAGAATATATTATTTGAGATGGTGACTTATATATACTTGATTTTTATACCTACAAATGGTTTTACCAGTAATTTCCTGGTATAACCTACTATATTTTGTATATTGCAAATAATATTTTCTATTATTGTTATTTTTTCTTCCTTTAAATTATATTACTTTCCCTTTGAGTAAAGTTCTCAAGATCTTTGTCTTTTTTTAGGTAAAGAAAGTTCCAGATAATAGGCTTTAGCCTTAAAGCTGACTGGATCCTGGTAAACAGGCATGCTAAATGCTGGGAATATAAAATGAATAAGACCCAGTTGATTTGAAACCGGCATATTGGTATTTTGTTGTTAGCCAATTGCCTCTAAAACCCATGTTAATTCTTGCCCTGGCAGTAGATGCTGGTTTTATTCATTCCATGGACTATCTATCGTTAAAAGATTGTCCAGAGTTTTGGCATGCCCTACAGGATTAGTCTAATCCTAGTGCCAGTTCAAAATACTGTCTTTAAGCCTTCCAGTTTAAGGACTGACAAGTTTCCTTAAAATAAGAAGAAATCAGCATGAGTGCCAGTAAGGAAACAGTAACAGGTAGAGACAGGTTTTGTTTCATAATAAACCATGTTTTAAGCATGCTCTAACTCAAATTGTGTGTGTGTGTGTGTGTGTGTGTGTGTGTGTGTGTGTGTAGACTGTATAAAGGGTAGGAAACCAGCCCTCCCCATCCCTGACATTGCACCAGCCCACGTTTATATGCTCTCTGAAGCATATCCTCAACTAGTTGCAGATGACCAAAAGTCAGGCCAATGTGATATTTCCTTCCTGTGCCAGGAGGCTGCTGCACTGCCCTCTGGAGAGGTGGTCTATGACCCATTCAATCCTCTAATCACATCCTAAATCTTTCCTCCATGAAACCACCTGAAGAGAAGAAAAAGATGCAGGGCTCTCCCCAGTGTTCACAAGAATCCCCTTTTTAAAGGTTAGCATTTATTATTGATACCCTGCTGTTTTCCAGCAGGTGTTCTCGTACCACATAGTTCCCTCATGACTCCTAAACCCAGCTCACAGACAGTGGAAGATTCTTCAGCTAATTCTTGTAGCTTTTTCAGGGCCTCGGTAGACTGTACGAACTGTATCCAAAGCCAGCGCTGGCGCTTCACTTTCTCCTTTGTAGTTTTTATAATTCTACTGCTTATACAAAGTACTAGCCGTGGATTTCTTTTTGTGGTGAGGTGGATAATTGAGGGAGCAGAAAGCAGAATTTCTTCCTGACCTGCAGACTGATAATTTGAACAAATGCAGTGAATAAATGCTTCATTTGTAGTGAGATGAATTGAATTTTTCATAGTGCTTGGGAAAGGAGGTATTCATTGCTATGACTGGGATTTGAGAGTCCACATGATATGTATGTTGAATGTGTTTCTAAAGATGGTACATATCAGAGCTCTCCAACCTGCATCTCCTCATCAGGGTCCACATTCAGCAGACATGTGGGCTGCTACCAAGTACAGGAAATATTAATATCAACAATTCATTTTGACATATCCTAAGATTAAGAGAGTGTTCTTTTATAATATTTCCTTAGCATCACCGACAGTCTGGCCTACAAATCTTTCCCCTCAAATTCATTTCTATTATAAATCAGCAATGTTCCACAAATTCCCAACATAAAGAAAAAAAGAACTGTATCATTTTATTTGGGGGAGGGACAAATTTTGTTCAGTATAAAAATATCTCTTTTGACTTGTACCCTATCTGATTATAGACATTGAAATTTGACCAGCCTCTGTAAAATTTAGTCATCAAAAAAATAACTCTGTGTGGCAAAAGTGCTATTCCAGCATATTCTATTTTCCTCTGTGGGAAAGAGGCAAGAGGCCGTATCAGAATTTGGATATTCATAATTGGTGGAGTGTCAGTATTAGTCAAATTGCAATAAGGAGAGGTATATCTCCCAACTTTCCTTTGAAATTGACTATGTAGCTCTAAGTGTGTTTTATCAAAGCATTTTCTGGGGCAACAGATCTGAAAACAAACTTTATGTAGCATTGTTCCTCCTTAGATATTTCTCTTTAATATGTCCTTTCTTTTTGAAGATAAAATAAAAGTACATAAAAGAGTTCTGGGAATAGGCAGCTATATGTCATAAACACCCTTCACTCCCCCTCACGCAAGGCCCCAGAGCTCCTGAAATTTGGAAATAATTTGATTGAAGTGATGACTGCCTTGATCTTGTTTGAATACTCCTCCTTCTTCATTGTCCTTTTCTCTATGGAGGCAGCAATCCTGTCATGGAGTCATTCCTGGGAGAGAAAGAGGTATTTCAAGCAACCATATTTTCCAAACACAAAATTGAGACACATGGCCTGACAGTGACATAATATTTGAAGTGGAGACTGTGCCTCAAAGATCCAGAACATATGGTTGAAAGAGTTTCTTATAAAAAGCAACTATTAAGACACTCTCTAGATTCTTAGTCACAAAAGCACATTCCTCCCTCCCTTTTATTCTTGTGTAAAAATATTACCCAAACATGGGAAGACTGACCAGTTTTCCCTCAAACACATTGCCTTGGCAGTGCAAGAAGCACCCTGTTGACTAGAAAGTTAAATGCACAGCCATCAAGGAAGCAATGCAAACCAGACTGCCAAACATATTATGAGTATATTGCTCTTCTTAAAATGCTAGTTGGTTTTTCATACTGGAGTATTGACTAACTGTCTGTGTTTGATGAATGGTTTACCAGCCTGATGTCGACTTATGGTTAGAGCTTAACTTGTTAGTTCTGCTTTTGCAGCCAATTCAGAATAACTACAGATGCCTTGAGATATTAAAATTGACTGCTCAAATGGACTCAGTGTGGAGTTTCATTGGTTTTAAATTGATAACAGCTGAAAGAGTGAGTGATTAAAGTGTACATGGGCATAGGACACAGCTCTTTCACAGGAACTCTTGTGAACAAACTCCCTTAGTGTGGAATTTTTTCTGTCTTTTTATATCATAGTTATGTCTAAGCAATCTTGGGTTAAATTTTAAAATTGCACAGGAATATTCAGAAGCTTACAGAAGAAATAATTCCTGAGAAACTGAGATAAATTTTGATGAAGTGGGTTTCTAGTCTGTAGGGAACATTTAAAGTTAAGCAGCATTCCATAAGGTGGTAATCGTGTCTGTTTCCCAGGCATTGGAGTTCGCTAAGCTGTACAGGAAGCATAAACTGTCATAACAGAAGGGTTGAAATGTTGTGTACATCTCTTTCTTCAACTCGCAAAAGCCGGAGCACCAAGTGCTTTATCACAGATAAGTCCAACAAAACCTCTTCTTTGCTGTCTTATTTTCCTGGGAACAGTTATTATTATTTTCACTATTTAAAAAGATGATCTGAACACTTTCTTCTCACACAGGAAAAAAAAAAAGACACAAAAGAGAAATAAGAAAACTTTCCTCCCCCTCCTCAAATCAACAACACTCATATATAAAAAAAAAATTTATGAAAATGTACTTTCACAATTTATAGTAGCTTAGGGAAAAAAGCCTAGTAAGAAAAGAATACAGAGAAATTTAAAGAAGTTTATAAGAAAGGAATATCTGTTTATACACGTCTTCGTCAACTTAGATTTTTCCGAGAGTTCAGTGCCTTTACTATCAAATATTGTAACCTAACTCCATTCTATTTTCAATTGTCTCTAGTATTTTTTTTTTACCTTTGAGAGTCTGTTAAAAATATTCAAAGCACTTTGTATTGCTAACTGATAGAGAACATCAATCTATAATAATAAAGTTGGGGTTTGTTGAAGGAATATAAAGCCAAATATCATGTACCCATTTCACCTATACATTTTAAAAAGAAAAACTAAAACATTGTGCCCAGCTGGCATGCCCTAAATATGTAGCAATGTCAAGTGTTAATTAAAATTAGTGGACTAAGAAATTTAGATATATTTGACAATAATGTCAGTGGATACTGATACATATGTTCAGGACATGTAAGATAATCAAATTATAAAGGAGACTATAATTTTAAAGCAAAATAAGTTGTATATATTTGGCCAATATTTATAAGAAAATTTTTTATATATTTACTGCTGAAGTTTTGCCCCAAATTATAAGCTAAACTTGCCTAACTCCATGCCTTCCTGAGATGCATACAGCCATTGAATCATGCTTTGTGTTGTGATGGATAACTTGTGCAGATAGTCATCTAAGAGGCTGTTACAAGGTTTGACATTTTCATAAGATTTAATTCCCTTAGAAATGTAAGAGCAAAGGAGAGAAATTTTCATTCTCTTTCAGCAGTTGTTGAGCTCCAAATTTTTAATGATTTTCTTATCTACCCATATTAGACAGGAGGGAGATTTTAGAGGAGATGTCATCCAAGTTAAACACATGTGAGGGTCATTAACTTGAATATATCACTCCTAACTTATCCCTTTGAACTTGGAACTCAAACTCATAGAAGGAAAAGAAATGATGCAGGCGGAAGAGGACTGGCCTCAGTTAACCTCACAACGGTGGAATCTATGATGCACTAGAGGCTGAGAAGTAAGAAAGCAGATGGTCTGAAAATAACGTCTTGAGGATATCTTTGTATCTTGATATTCCAAATAATCTAAATTTCAGAAAAGCCATTATTCACCCAGACTCCCTCATCATTTGCACCACTTCATACATTCCTTCTCTGAACAGTGAGATACTGTATTTACATCTTTTGTGACTCTACATTTCAAATGCACTGGAGCCCTGAGCATGTTACAATTTTTCCATCTTAAAAAGAGTAATTAGCATAGGAGAACATTCAATATTATGTAAAGAATTTGACAGGACCTCACTTAATGTTTTTTAGAAACAATTAACATGTCAAAAGAAGAATTGAGAGCCCTTTTTGGTTAAAAATCTGTTTACATAATTACCAGTTGAAGAAGTCAAACATTTTAGGGGGAAAAAAAGCAAGGTTAGATCCTCTCTTCATCAAAGGCAGTATTCCCAATGATGTCAGATGTCTCAAATTCTCTAGCATAAGGTTTTTTTTATTCATGTACACACTTGTATGCGTACCTCTTTAATCAGAAAGATCACATGTTTATAGTATGAATGAATAATATTGAAGAAAAGTAATATTGGCTAGAAATAAACTGTCCATCACACAGGAGGAGAGACAATTACATCTGTGTGTGGGGTTATGTTCAACTCAAGATGCCACAGTAATATGGAGAAAGTATTTCAAGGGTGGCTATGCAGTGTAGGAATATAAGCTTTCCAAATGTGACCATACGGTGCCACATACCAGGGCACTACATTAGTAGATATACGCCTGTCTCATGCTGCATCGCGGAGGACAGAATGGGAAGCAGAAACCCTGGCCAGGGAACTGTGACCTCAGAGGGGGACTGATCGGTAGGAGGTAGATAGTGGGAGAAACAAAGACCACAACCCGGGTCCAGGACCAGAAAGAAGGTAGAGAATAAATAGCACATTGGAGAAAGTTAGGGAGATGGGACATCTAATCTGAGGAATTCTGGAGAAGGCAGTAAGTACTTTTGCGTAAAGTTCTAGTGGAAAATACTTCCATGTGATAATCCAAAGCCATTTGTTCCTACAATCAGTTATTATAGTATGAGCACTACCAAAAGCCCAGAGGAGGCTTCTGTCTCCCAGATGCAGTTCTCTGATTCTGAGAAGCTGCCATGGATATGTGTATTGAGCTTCAGTTTCGCCTACTGAGCTAAATGGCAGACACTCAACTGAGATCTGCTAGAAGGAGTCTGTGCTAATCCATTTGCCACACTATCTGGAGGCTAGGAGTGATTGAGGCAGCCTCTGCTGAACAAGGGTCCCAGGCTGTTGGCTCCATTATCACCAGCCTAGAATCCTAAACTCCAAGAATATCTACCAAGAAACGCAGAGCAATGCCACACATTCTTGGAAAAAGAGATACTTGAATACAAAACTGTACTTAGTTTTGTGTGATATTTAAGTACATAAGAACACTTGAAATATGAAATATATGAAAGACTATTTTCCCTATTGGGTCTGGGAGACATGTGGTGTGAAGTGATGAGACAGTAGTGACAAACTCTCCCTGTGCTATTTGAAAGAGCTATATGTATTCTACTTTACTCAGGGAAACAATGTATTGCAGTCATTAAGCCCTAAAGATGGCTGAATTTTGAAGTAGATTTGAAGTCTAGTCTTGGCTCTGCTACTTATTTTTTGTGAGTTAGGGCAAGGTAATGAAATTTTCTGTCTTAACACTTTCCAGATAATGCCCTTTAGGAATGTTGATACCGTGTAAAGAACAATCAGCGTAGCAAGTAATAACTATCCCTTCTTATACTCCTAATTCTACTCTTATTATCGCATTACATATTGCAAGTGCACCTTGTCCTGAATGCAGAGTAGGTATTCTGAAAATTGCAAACCAGATAAAATATGGTGAGATTTTTGTGACATTGCATTAAAAAAGCCAACATGTTGAGCATTCTGTGTGCTTCACGCTGTGCTTGTAGCATTGCATGCGGTATCCAATGATGAGAATAAAGAACTGTGCTCGGGCTTCCCTGGTGGCGCAGTGGTTGAGAGTCCGCCTGCCGATGCAGGGGACGCGGGTTCGTGCCCTAGTCTGGGAGGATCCCACATGCCGCGGAGCGGTTGGGCCCATGAGCCATGGCCGCTGAGCCTGCGCTTTCGGAGCCTGTGCTCCGCAACAGGAGAGGCCACAACAGTGAGAGGCCCGCATACTGCAAAAAAAAAAAAAAAGAACTGTGCTTGCATTTCTTTATGCTTTGATGGTTTTTCATATTGCCTACTCATACATATTCTGTAAATCACTATGTTCTAAGAGGATACAAAGTTACATAAAGCAGAATCCCCCAAGAAGTGAGTGAGGGGGGAAAACGTACAACAAGTACGGCATAATATGTCAAATGCTTCAAGGGGCATTCAGGTTGTAGATTTGGGGAAATTACAAGTGGGAAAAGTGTGGGTAAGATTAATATTTATTTTATTCTATGGTCTTTAAGCTGAGTCTTGACTTAGAGCATTTGGATATGTGAGGAAATGGGTAAGCCATCCAAGGTGCCCAATTGTAGGAAAGCATGGGGAATGGTGGCTTGGATGAAATGTAGAGGGTTCGATGAGAGGTCGTTGTGGCAGGTGTTTTGCATAGTGCCAGGCTAAGGAGCTTGTACTTTATTTTATAAGCAATTTTATTATTCACTCAGTACCCATTATATATTTTTATTTATTTGATGAACATTTATTGAAGACCCAGACCCACCATGTGGTAAGTGATGGGCTGGATACTGGGCCCATGAAGATGTATAATGCGAGATTCCTTCCTTCAAAATTAGACACTGCCTAGGAAGAAGTATTCTATATCAAAAAAAAAAAACTTCATGTCCATGCGCTGCCAACTTGGCTCCATTTTAAAAGACCAGTGGAAATATATATTGTTGTCCCTTACTATCCACAAAAGATTGGTGCCAGGACCCCAGCAGATACAGAGTTTGAGGATGCTCAAGTCCAGTATATAAAATGCCATAGTACAGTCGTTGCTCTGTATTTGCCAGTTCTGCATCCCTGCATATGTGGAGGGCTGATTGTATTAGAAAGCTATATTATGGAATTAATTTTACTTAATTCCTATATAACCTCAATGGGCCATGCCCCAGCAGCCTGTGAATATGAGTGAAGTAACACCGACATTAAGGCACAATTATCACAAGTCATGGCTCCCACCTGTATAATCATAACAGTTCAGCCTCTCTCTGTTTCCAAGCTCTCCCTAGCTATTTCTGGGAGCACCTGGAATGTATCACATCTGAGGAGAACTGCCCTTCTCATGTTCTTCTCCTTTGATTCTTCTTCTTTGATACCCCATTGCCTACAAACTGGCCAAGGAAGGCACCTCACCAGGCCACAGGCAGCCAGCATCTTCCAGTCGATGCCTGCTTCACTGCCTAGGTACTGTCCAGGAGTTTCCAAACCCTACAAAAACTTCTGGGTGCCATACAGTGCTTTGATTCCTCTGGTTCCACTGCATTTCTGGGTTCACTCTGTCTCCAGAGCAAACAGGAAGAATGCTGTTCTCCCCAGTCACCTGCATATTTCACTTGGTATTTTAGGTCCTGAAGCAATAGCGCTTAGGCATTGAATCTCACAAAGTGAGAAAACAGCTTCTTTCCATACTGTCTGAGGCCCTTTCCTCAGCAGAACTCAGATCTACTCCCTGGGACTCAGCTGGGTTACAAGAACCATTTTGCCATCTCTCAGAATTCCCATTGACCTCCACAAGCTCAAAATTCCTCTGAAGTCACTGTGTTTTCACCAACGAATATCAGTACCTGCAATTAGACATCTGGGTGGTGACCACGATTCTGCCAATTCAGTAGGCAGACCCAACTGAGGTACTCCATTTTATCTTTAAGTGTGCCCATCCCCGCATGGGAGGCCCTGTTAGCTGGGAAAGTTATATAAATAAAGAGTATGAAATAAACTGATATTGCATTTTCATGTGCAATATGCAAAGTGCATCTCCCAGGGAGATATCTGTTTACTCAGTTCTGTGGACAGCTTCGGGACAGGATAAGGTGTTTTAAAAATGTTACTGCATAGTTGCTTTCTGCAGTAAGGGCCAAAAAAGAAATACACTCCGTGTTTGACTGGAAACCCAAAAGAGACAAAATGTTTTCGGAAATGTGTGCATCATGGACTACTAAATTTGGGCTCATAACCCCTTCTCTCCAATTATATTCCTGGAAATGTTTTTCAGTCTCTTTGCATAAAATAATCAGTGGACCACAGGGAACAGGCAAACTTGCGCAGAGTGTATACCACACCTCCATGGAGCTAGCCAACACTTCCAGAGAACCACACGGTCCCCCAGCTCTTAATATGGTTTATTATAAAATCCTTTACCTGCCTCAAAGCACTTTTCTTCAAAGCAGCTTTTCAGCCGAAGCTGAGGACCAAAGAATGCCTTTAACAGAATCCTGAAATAGCTTTTAACCCGAGGCTGAGAAGAGAAAGTGCTTTTAACCTAAAGTGCTTTCCTCTTAGGTGCTTCAGCATGTACCTAGCACTCAGCATTAGTTGCTGTGAGAACACCCTTAAGACCCAAATGAAGGAGACTCCATTATAGATATTCAAACCCGTTATATTAATATATTACACGTAATATTTGAAATCATTAAGCAGTTTTACTCCAACTAAATTTGAATCTTTTCTTATTGAACTATGCATTCATGCAAATAAATTGAAGTCTTACCACCTGGGATTCTAACAAATCTATGCTGATATCTGGAAAAGTACATTGTTCTTTCCTAGATTTTACTTAAATCCAGAGTGACTCAACATTTCCACACCTTCTCCACCCTAGAAGAAACTTTCAACTTTTATCGATCACTGAATGACATTTCCAACTTCAGTCCATATTTGTGTGCGCTAAAAAGGTAATTTTATTAAATCATTTAGAATTAATTCAATCAAATATCTGAATAAATTTTATGTCTCAAGTTTTCTTCTTAGTCTCATCACTCAAACAGAAATAAAAGTACTGATTTCACAGTAATTTTAACTGCAGTGAAGTTCCTACTAAGTAAAGTAAGTAGACAACCCAACCTATAAAAGTTTTAACTTCAGAATAATTGCAGTAAGTTGTATGCTTGAGCAGTTGAATTCCATGGACAGTTTTCTATTTTAAAAACATAAAATGTACACAAATAAGGTTAAGGTAGCAAAGTTTGACATCTTTGAATTTTATTCCCTTTTCCTTTTGTAGACCCCTGTGTAATTCTAATAAAATGAGGACAGGCAAAGGAAAACCAGAAAGTATTGTCAACCCAAAATATAAATAATCAGTCTTTGCTAAGCAAAATTTGGCCATGTCAGTCATCCAAAACGCACTAATGCAAACTAAACTGAAATATATTTCTTTCATACTCAAGTGACCGTGGCACAATCTTTACATAAAAGTCACTTTCTTTTATACATTCTCTTATTCATGTATTCATTCATTCATTCACTCATTCATATATATTTCACTTGGCATCCAGAAGGGAGTTTAATAGGATGCAATAGAAGTACATCTATTTCTATAGGAAAGAGGAAGAAATTACATTGATCTTGTTCTACTGTGTAAAGCTTCCTTCACCTTGAATATTCTTCTCCAGCTTACTCTATATTGTAAACTTCCATTCATTTTTAGTCCTCCCAGCTCAAAGTTACCAACTCCATAAATCCATCCCTGTCGTCCTCTCTTTTCTTTACCCCCCAAACTATAATTTCAGTGGTTGAATATTTTAATACCTTCCAAGGAGACTGTGAACTATCTCTGGTAGATAGAGATCACCTTACTTCGCTCTGCTTTGTTATTGCCTAAAAGAGGGTAAGGAAAGAAAGGAAGCAGGACATGAAATCTTTCAGTGGTTTTAGAATTGCTATTTATTTACAATTTCTCATCCTTCTTGTGGAAACTCTTCTGCCCATGGGTGCTCCTTTGGTAGAGCCTGCTCCTCCCACCAGCCTCACAGTGTTGGGCTACTCCTATGTTAAGTCTTTGGACTTCTCTTTTCTTTTCCTTCTCCTTCAGACTACTGAGCACTATTGCTGAAATATTCCAGCCCTGTGGCTTCAGATTCCATCTGCAAGCTTTCCAAACTTAGTACTTCAGCTTCAAACTCCAGACCCTTGAAACTCTAGTCTTGCATGTTCAAACATCTATTTGACATCTCCTAGGATGTTTGGTAGACATCTCACATTTACCTAGAGCAACCCTTGGCTTCCGAATGGCTTCCATGTGTTCTCGACCTCAGGAAATACCTCTGTTCTTTGCCAAGCCGGGGTCACCCTCCATGCTATTCTGTCTCTTCTACTCTCATCAACAAATCCCACCTTAAAAATATATTCTACATTCAACCACTCTCAGTTACTTCCACTGTTACCACCCTACCCAAGCACTATCATCTCTCACTGGACTATCTCACCAGCCCCCTAACTGGCCTCTCTGCTTCTTTTCCTGACGCCCTTACATATAACCTCCACATGGCAACTAGAAAGATCATTTAAAAACATAAAGCACTTTAAGTCACTTTCCCTGCTCAATAATTTCCAATTACTTAGAATAAAATCATACTTAAATAATATCTATTGCCCTTCCTGTTGACCTATAGGGTCCTACCTGCTTTGTCCCCCAGGCTACCTTATCAGTTTCATCCTCAGCCATACTTCCCTGTTTATCATTTCACTCCAGCCACACTGGCCTTCTTGCTGCTTCTCCAGGTATGCAACTTACTCCCATTTGCTACTCCTCTGATGAAATGCCTCTGCCTGTGTATTGGTATGGCTCATGCCTTCACTTCTTTGGGTCTCTGCTCAATGCCACTGTCTAGCAATGTCTGCCCTGACAACACCTCTCTCTTTCTATCTCCCTGCCATGCTTTATTTTCTCATAGCACCTATCACCATCTGACATTGCATTCCATGTTAATGTCTTTATGTGTTTGTTTCCTCCATTTAAATACAGGCTGTGTAAAGACACAGAGTGTTCTGTTCATTATTCCATCCTCCGAAGGCACTGAAAAATATTCAGGGATAGATAGATTGAATGGATGAATACAAAAAATGCAGTAACATTCACTTGGTCAAACCATTCTCTTTAGTATTGTGATTCTGTGCACACACATATAAGGGGAGGGTGTGTGTGTGTATGTGTGTAATTCATGTGTTTGTGCTGCTCTGGGTAAGCAGAGGTAAGGAGAAGTATAGGCAAAGTGTTGCCTAGGGGAGACAAATACAGAAAAAATTTTATCTCCTTGTTACATTTGGGTTAAGAAACTCTTCATTTAAGATACAAATTCCTTCCTGATTAGTGGACCCACCAATGTGTCTGTTGCATTAACTGGACCAAAATTGAGTTGAGATCTATTTTTAATGAGTTTAGGAGCTTTAAAGCAAGGGGCCAAAAGGTACTTCATAGAAGCATTGTTTGGGGTTGAGGGTGAAATTGTGAAAGGTGGCGATGGCTGGAAGCCTGAAAAGGGAAGAAGGAGAAAACATGGAAGGGACTGGGGAAGAACTCGCCATACCGTCTGGATGGCAGCTAGCCTGTCTCTGACACTCATCTTTGGGCCGATCCTGTCAAAGGATGCCACCCCTGCAGCCAACTGTCCAATGTCTGTTGGAAGCTGCAGACCCCAGCCTCCCCTTGTTTGAGAAGATCTTCTCCCTAGAGCCTAAGCCAGTTTCCTCCAGGCCAGCCTTTCCGGAGTAGACATTATCATTTTCCACCAGCGACTTTAAAGTCTGTTAGTAGATGAGATCCAAAAATATGAATAAACATGTGGGGGGGAAACTATACACAGAAGTGTATATACTTTAAATTCCTATTTATTTAGATTCCGAGCTACCTAAAAGTTAAAATAATTAAGCTTTTCCCTGTACTTGCCTCTTATGAGAAAAGAAATCACAAGTAAACAAGGCAATGAGAGAGATTTACTTTCAGTATATATTAGAGACTCAACGGAGTATCAGCCCAATTTTGATATCTGTGTAACAAAAAGCAATAGCTGATATTTTAATCAAAGCCCTGAGTACATCATAGACAATGCGGTACCTCCGAAGCACTTAAGATAGATTAAGTTCAGTGCTAGTGTTTTAGCATTAAACGTATTTTCCGCATCTTAATTCAAAGACATAAGCCATCTGTAAACTATAGTTCTTAACTTAACATCACCTATTTCTCCAAAACTATTCGTAAAGTTGTGGGAAAGTTATATGATGGGGGCTCACATAGTGGGTATTTTAAAGGTGAGGAAGAGAAAAATGTAAGAATGGAAGTGAGAAGATATAAGAACTAGCAATACGATTCCCTCATAAGCAATCTGAAGTTTTGGTCTGGAAACCTACTCCCAAAAGGAAAAGCAAATGTCACTTACAGTTTAAATCAAAGAGAATCAGTGAAATTGCTGACAATTACCTGTGTGAGAATATTATTTTAGCCCTCCACTCTCCACTGCCCTGCCCTTATAGCATCCTGTTGGGAAATGATCTGCCCATGTGTGTGGCAGTCCAGAGGGAGAAAATTTCCAAGTTGAATGCTACCTACTATGGAAGCTACATGGGCTGTATTTTTTCTCATTTCAACCCATTTTTTTAGACAAAACTCTCAACCCGTTGGACATTGTCTATTGGAACTTCAGATCTCGAGTAATTGATGAACAGAAGTCACCAGGACAGTACTGGTGGTGGAGGTGACAATGCGTATAGCATCCTGACCCAGCTCTCAGAGTTACAAAGCAGTTGCTCTACTTCCTTTTTCTTATTTCGTGGATCTCCTGAGAACCTTGGATTAACATCTCCAAGACTGGTCCCTCGCCTCCAGTATTTTCTTTGAGGAATTAATAAATTAATTTTTTTTGTTTGTTTTTATTTTATTTTGGAGTATAGTTGCTTAACAATGTTGTGTTAGTTTCAGGTGTACAGCAAAGTGATTCGGTTATAAATTACTTTTAGTTCTCAGTAATTCTTTGAGTTTCCTCCTACCCCTATCCTTCACCATCATTTGAATAAATTTTTCTTTGCTTAAGATAGCCACCAGTGGATTTTTTTCTATGTAGCCAAAATCCTTGATGAATATGCCTCATTACCAAAATAATTATCCGATATGTATGTGTGTGTCCAAACAGTTCAGTTTTTTGTTGTTGTTGTCTCTTCCCCTCTTTATTTCTTCATGTATGTAGTTCTAGGTGCTTTGTTTTCTTCTTTAAAATTCACTAGAGTGGCCACAATGGGCCTCTGTCCTGAAAGCAGAATAACATCATTTTGAAAAGCATGTGGAGACTGTCTCCCTGCGTAAATGATGATAACACCGTCACATTATTTGAACATTTAACTGCCTCTATTGAGTAGTTTTCCTCATAGTTTGATTCATTTGGAATCTAACTGACAAAGATCCCATTACTGGGTGTTCTTTTCATTTTTTGTCAAAAAATACATAGCAGAGATGAGGGAGAATGAAGCTAATCTGTGATCTGGGAGGCTTAACCTGGTTATGCTGATGAACTAACTAAATCGGTCAAAAGTTTGAGAGCTTAAAGATTAAAAACCACCATTCCCTAGTTAAACTCTAATTCATTATGTAAACAACGTGATTTGTAAGTGCAGTCATGTGGAAAGTCTATTTGTTTTTCTCACCAAAAGATGCTTTCAAAGAAAAATTACAGAAAATGGATTTTCTCCAACCAATGTGTTGCCTGCCACCCTGGTACAAGCGTTGAAGCAGGAGAACAAAGATGTAATGATCACACCAGCCAAGGCCATAGGCATGTGCAGAGCATTCTGAAAATATTGGCACCCCTAGCAAGAGGTGTTTTCTAAATACAAAAAGTTGTTAAGAGAGGAATAAAGGATTACCAGTGAGGCCCACAGATGGGACTATAGATGGGGAGCCGGGAGCTCAGGGTTCTGGGACTGCTCCCTTTTTTGGAATACCATAAGGAGGGGGAAAAGCAGAAACAATCCTTAATGTTGTGCCAGCCTAGCAAGCATGGAAGTTTAGGGGGCAAAAGCTAGGTCATCAATGCTTGCCAAGAAAGCAAAACACCTTCTCTCTCCCTCCCCCTTTCTTTACACGGTTTTAAGAAAGAAGGTTCTGTGGTTCAAAGACATTCTATAATTTAATGGTCTTCCTTGGTGTATCAAACTCTGGACTGTATCAGAGTTACAGATGGGTGGCAATCTTACAACAGCCCCTAAATTGGACAATGATGTCTAAGCTAAATCTCTATGATTTACTTCCTTTGGGATATAGCACTTTTGACTTTGCAAAGTCGTTTCATGTATAACACCATCTCCTCCACGTTATATAATTCACCATGTAATGTTGAAGGCTAATGTTGTAGTCAAGTTGTTTTTTAGTTGTAATTGATAGAAACTTATTCAAATTGCAACGTAGGAATGGAATTTATTGGACTACTTAACTGAAAAGTCCAAGGGACAAGAATAGCTTCAGGCATGACTGGACCTCTGGGCACAAAATGCTATCGAATCTTTATCTCCTCCATCCCTCAGCTGTTTTCCACTCTGTTGGCTTCATTCTCCAGTATGCTTTCCCAGAAGCTGGCAATATAACTTCTAGAAGCTTAGACTCATATCCTCATAGTTTACCAAATCCTATAGCAAGAGGGCTCCTCTTTCCCAGCAGCACTAAAAAAAAGGAAGCCTCAGGATTTGCTTGCCCAGATCCAGTTGGGTCATGTGTTCATGTCTGAACCGATTACTGTGGCCAGGGGAGGAAATGCATGTTCATCCCTGGAGCTGGAGCTGGTGAGGTCAGCACTACTCAAAGCAAAAGGCAGCAGGATGAGAAAGTATCATCCCCAAAGGAAAACCAGGGTGCTCTTACCGGAGGATAGACTGAATAGTTCCAGGGCCAGCAAACCAACAGACATACAACATCCTCTTCCTACCAGCATCATCTGTAACAGGGGTCTCATTTAGTTATTTTTCCCAAGGCTAGTCCTTTCTATTGTGATTGTAAGCCCTCTTTGAAACCTTGTGGACAATGCTATCCACGTACTAGCCAAATTTGTCTAGTTGCATTAAACTGAAATTCCCTCTAACTTCTAATGCACCCCATGGCAACCATATATTGGTGCCTAGGCATCAGGAAGTGAGAAGTTGAGGTGTGTCTGTTTCATTCACCTCTCTGTCTGCATATTAGCTTCAGTAACACTCATTCACTGCACATCACCATCTCCCCCAAATGGCTGCTTTTGCCCTGCAGTGTCTAAGTCTAGACGGCCTTTCAATTCAAATCCCTGGAGCAGGTAGTATCTCTGATACCACCTCAGTCTACAGTGTCCCAATTCTAAAACTTTTGCAGGACAAATTGCATTGACCCAGCTTGGGCCACATGACAACCTTTGATTCAATCAGTTTTGCCTGAAAGGCTAGGTCCTTCTACTACAGAGCCATACCTTCTTGGGTAAGTATAAGCCACTTTAAAGACAGGATATAAGTGAGATGGAATTTTTTTGACCTTTCTGGTAACTAGTGAAAGCAAAACGTCTCCCTTCTATCTAATGAAGTTCAACATATCTAAGCTCTTTTTTCACCAGGGGCGTTATTGGCAATCAGGGAGGGATTGTTTTCTCTCCCAGTGAGGGATTGCCTGCACTTACCTGGACCACCCAGTAAGTGGCAGTAGCACACCTCCCCCACCCCAGGCATTATAGCAACCAAAACAGCCAAGAGGGCATCTCACCCCCCTCTAGAGCATTCTGGCAATCAGAAACACTCTGCAATTGAAATTCTCTCCTATCCACCCCAAATGAAAATCTTTCCCCAAGTCCCGTCTTTCCTTATAATTAGTGAATTCCCACCACTAAACTTCTAAAAAAGGGGGTCTATTTGCTACCTCTACTTCTTACCTTCTCTTCAAATCTTTACCACAAACATCTGCTTCTCAGTTTCATTGTATGAAAACCATTTTCCTTATGATCAGCAATAGTGTCTGAATTTCACCTGGATATCCCATCAGTGTTCTGCTGGGTCTGAAATGCTATCCTAACTTCTAAACATCAATCTCTCTTTCCTTCTCCAAACCCTCAGTATTCAGCATCTTAGTCTCCTTCAACCAAGCAAAAAACCTGAATGTCCTCTTTGCCTGGTGGGTTGGCTCACCTCCCGCATCCAGTTTACAAATCCCACTGGATCACCCCATCTCTTCGTTGTCTTAGTTCAGGTCCTTATCTTTTTTTTTTTTCCCCCAGAGCCTGATGTTTTGTAAATATGAACAAACGACTCAATATCTTTGTGCCTCAATTTTCACTCCTATAAAATCAAGATGGTAATAGTATCTACCACCAAAGTGTTAAGGATTGTTATAAAGATTAAATAAGTTAAAATATATAACGTACTTTGACCCTTGCGTGGCTAAATATATCTTCGCTATTTATTATTGAGCGCCCTTGCAATAGCACTAATCACATCGTATTATAACTGGTTTTGAGAGCTGTTCTTCCCCCTACACCGTAGGAGATCATGCTTCATGGATCATTGCATCTTTAGGATGGAGCACACTGTCTGGACTACAGTGGGCATGTAATAGATAGCTATGGATGAATGTCAATCTTTGCATTCTTTACAATGCCCTGCATATGGTAGGTGCTTATGAAATATTTGCTGAATTGAATTAAATAGAATTGAATTGATCTGGAGAGAATACATAATAAGAAATGCCATAATATAACATAATGAGTTCAAATTTTAAGGTGAGAGAAATTTCCTTTGAGACTCCTCCTTAGGATTGACTCTAAACGAATGCATATTTCCACGTTCTAACCAAATTTAGATTTTTTTCTCTATTTATTTGCTCCCCAGTTTTGGTTTCCATGTCCTGTCAACTCTCTTGTTTTCATTCTCACAGCATAGCTTAGATCACCAAAAATCCAGACTCCTATTATCATCTTTATCAGTAAGCTATTGATGCCTAACAAACAAACATTAGAATCTCAGTGGCAAACTGCAAAAAGCACTTATTTTTTCATGCGTCTGTGGGTCAGTCTACGGCAGGCTTGAATGGACAGCTCTGCTTTAAGTTGTAGGTCTGACTGGACTTGTCTCCTCACTGAGGGTTGAACCTCAGTTCTGTGCTATATGTATTTACTCTGGAGCCCAGACTGAAGACGCAGGCAGCTACCCAGGGAAGCTCTTGTCTTGGCAATAGTGAAGAAGCAAGGAGATGAGTAGAAATCTGTAATGTGTCTGAAGGCCTCAGTCTTGAATTGACACATCATTTCTACACATGCTACGTTATCCAAAGCAAGTCATATGGCCAAGCCCTATAGCAGTGAAATGAGGAAATGTTGCCCACTCTAGTGAGTTTACTACACAGGCAGATGGCAGAGGTGGTGAATGTATGAATCTAACTCAGAGAAGATGAGATGAATTCTCAATGATGATTAATTTACCACAAGCCTATCCTGATTCCGGTCTTCCCAAGCAATCACATTAGTCTCTTAACAAATCTCTTTGTGTTCAGTCTTCCCCACTATCTGTGCCCCCCATTTTTTTATGAACCTTTTGGTTACAGGTGATAGA
Source organism: Phocoena sinus (assembly GCF_008692025.1). NCBI lineage: Eukaryota > Metazoa > Chordata > Mammalia > Artiodactyla > Phocoenidae > Phocoena > Phocoena sinus. The sequence goes on along the minus strand of NC_045769.1, from coordinate 87,777,799 downwards.
ATACCCAGTTTAAAATTATTTATATTATATTTAATTATATTTATATTCCATATAACAGGAAGTCTAGAGAATGTGTTTTAGGATAGGTTTAAAAGTTCAACAATATTGTTGAGGTCTCAGGTTTTTGTACCTTTTTTTTTTTGAGTATGCGGGCCTCTCACTGTTGTGGTCTCTCCCGTTGCGGAGCACAGGCTCCAGACGCGCAGGCTCAGCGGCCGTGGCTCACGGGCCCAGCCGCTCCGCGGCACGTGGGATCCTCCCAGACCAGGGCACGAACCCATGTCCCCTGCATCGGCAGGCAGACTCTCAACCACTGCGCCACCAGGGAAGCCCTGTACCTTCTTTTTTAATCATGTTTAGCTTTTGTTTGCAAGCTTCTTGCCTCATGGTGACAAGATTGCAGCAGTAGCTCCAGGCATTGCATGATTGCACAGTGATGTTCAAAGCAGGAAGGAAGAAAGAAAGAATGTCTTCATATACCCCTCTCCGTTTATCAGGGGAAAAAAATCTTCTCTTGTAGATTCCCAAGTCACGTTCCCTTACATTTTACCAACCAGAACTATCTAATTTAAACTAACTAAAGCTACAGGGGAAACAGAAGTCAATGGAGAACACTTTCAGGTTCTGTCTTATGAGTGGACTTTAAAAACAAGAAAGAAGGGGCTTCCCTGGTGGCGCAGTGGTTGAGAGTCCGCCTGCCGATGCAGGGGACACAGGTTCGAGCCCTGGTCTGGGAAGATCCCACATGCCGCGGAGCAACTACGCCCGTGAGCCACAACTGCTGAGACCTGCGCGTCCGGAGCCCATGCTCTGCAACAAGAGAGGGCCACGATAGTGAGAGACCCACGCACCGCGATGAAGAGTGGCCCCCGCTTGCCACAACTAGAGAAAGCCCTCGCACAGAAACGAAGACCCAACACAGCAAAAATAAATTAATTAATTAATAAACTCCTACCCCCCAGCATCTTCTAAAAAAAAAAAAAACAAGAAAGAAGTTGGGAGGGGAATAGCATGTGTATAAGAAATCGATGGTATTTGCACACTCTCAAATACTTACCTGTCTGACTTAATATTTAAGACTCTTCATAACATAATCTTCATCTCCTTTTAAAGCTTAATACATCAAGATTTTTCTAAATAAGAAAGAGTGAATGTTTTCCTCAGCACACCACATCCTTCTCATCACTCTTCTCATCATTGATGTGTTTGTTTGCCTCTCCTCCATCTTCTCCAAATGCCCTTTTTGTCCTCTTTCTTACCTCTCCAATCTAAGTCTTACTTATCCTCGAGGATTCATTTCTTCTTTGGGAAGTCTTCCATGTGCACTCAAGGCTGTTCAGGTTGCCCTGCCACATGCATCTGTGCTTCCCCAGGTATAGTATTTTTCACGATATGGTCTTACCTGTTTACTTATATGATGCCCGCACTAGTCAAGAAACTTTTAGAGTATAGGAATTGAGTCTTGGTTATTGTGTTACCAGTGCCATTCCTAGTTCCTGATGCAGAGCAGGCACTCAGAATTTTTTTTTTTTTTTTTTTTTTGGCAAATAACTGAGTGAATGAAACAGTAAATACACTAGAATGCCTTCATCTTCATCTTCCTGTATCTACCTATCAGAAGAAAAAAAAATAAACAAACAAAAGAAACCTCTCTCCAGATTTTAACACCACTCCATTCAGGAATCTATCTTTTTGGAATGATCTCCATCTCATAAACTTCCCTCCACTCTGCCCCCACCAAACCACCGCATCTACACTACATGACACAAAAAACTCGATACTATAGAACATCCTCCTTAGCACTGAGTACCTTTTATGATACCTGTTATAGTCTATTTTTTATATTATTTGAATATTTCTTTCAGCCTTACAGTATTATGACCTCTTGATATCTTTTTCACAACCTAATATGCCTACTTCATCACTGCAAGTATAGAAGATAATAAATATTTGTGAAATGCATTTGAATTATGATTACTATTAAAGGATTTTCTACTCTATAACAATTCCCCCTGACTATAACCTCTGGCCAAATTAAATGATCAAATCTGAAGTTTTGGATTATTTTTCTTAAGTAATATTTTATTTTATCCTTTCTTATAGTGGTGACTCACTGTTTTTGAACAAATCTTTGTTACTTGACCAGCTATTCAAAGGAAATACCTATGATTATTTCCCACTTCTCTACACTATGTTACTGTGTTTTGAGCTTATCTTCTTTCTCTCTCTTGCAAAAAATGCACATTTCCATACTGAAGTACATTATTATTGGTGTTGTAGCCTTAATTCTCTCCCTCTCTGCTAAGTTCTCAATTCAAGCCATCACCTTTTCTGAGAAATGGATGAAAATCGTGACTTTCTTGAAGTCTCACCACAGTCCACGTTGACTACCCCTTTGTAATAATGCATCGTTTAGCATTCTGTTATGCTGCATTTTATATTTTTTCTCCCCACTTCTGCTAAAAATATGTTTTAAATGCATTGAAGACCTCCACTGATGATTGAGATGCTGTCTTACAGTCAATAATTCAATAAATATTTATTGAACTTCTAATGTATGCCAAACGTTGTCGAGTTACTGGGGATCCAGTAATAAAGGAAATAGGAATAGTCCTTACTCTCCTGGGTTTTGCATTCTAAGCAAGGGAAGCAACTAACCAGTAAACATATCAATCTAATATGTCAGGTGGAGAAAAGTGCTCCAAGAAAAGTAAGGTGGGGCAGCATGGAGAGTTCTATTGGCAGTGGTTGCCAGGTTTTATTTAAAGGTAGATAGGAAAGGCTACAATAAGAAGGTGACATTTGATCAGAGAGCTAGGACAATAGAGCTCCATGCAGAGGAAATAATAAGTGCAATGTCCCTGAGGCAGAGCATGAATCAGCAACGTCGACAGAGTGGTGGCAGGCAAGTGATGAGCGGGAAAGAGTAGAGAGGAAGCAAATGAAATCAGTTAATTGGTGGAAGGTCAGGTCGTTTACTGCCTTGGAAGTGACGTTAGGGAATTGGATTTCATTCTGTGGTAGAGGGGAAGCCCTTGAACCTACTAAATATTTGTTTCATTATGAGTAATCAACATCTATGCTGTTTAAAAAGGTTCTGGAAATGGATGGTGGTGATGGTTGCGCACCAATGCACATGTACTTAATGCCACTAAACTGTACACATAAAAGTGGTTAAAATGGACACTTTTATGTTACATATATTTTAACACAGTTTTAAAAAATCTTTGCGTGAATGCCGTGGACCCAAATTTGTGCTAGGCACTGGTGACCGTAAGAACATATAAGCAATGCAGCACTCAGAATCTGCTTTGAGAAAATACATTCCATATATTATAAGTGTAAATACACAATGCAAGGTAGCATAAATCATGTTCCAAATGAGAGGGCTAGGCTAGAATTTCACAAAGTGTGTTCTGGGAAACATTAGTCTGGAGAAATGCCCTTTGAAATAAAAGGATCTTACTCAGATAAGTTTGGGAAATAATGCATCCTCCAGTCCCGCCTGGAGATTCCCAGTGCACACTGGCATAACACAGACTCTAAAAATAAGTACACATGAAAGAAACCTGTTTAACTTTGTTTAACCCAATGTGGCTAAACCATTTTTGATTACAGGCTTTTTCCCCAAAATCGCCTATTAACATACTGAAGAACTGGTATTCCAAAGAACCTATGTTACAGGAGACATAAAGCTGAGATAGGAAGGATAGAGTTTATGGAGAAAGAGCCATCTGAGCTGAGCCCTAAAAGAAAGGGGATACTTAGATTAGAGAAGAGGAAGGGCATTCAAGGCAGGAGAGATGTGAAGAAATTCACTTCAAAGTAAGTCTCCGGGAACTTGCTTTCTTCGAATATCATTGAGCCACAGGGTGAATCTTCTACATATACTAACAACATCATAATTTTGATAACCATTGACAAATTTGTTCTCAAACACTAAGACACCAATTCGCTAAGATTAATTATTTTATAGAAGTTTTCTTAATTCCTTGTCATTATTTTATAGGCAACAAAGTTAAGCCCAGAGAGACTATAAATTACTCAGTCATCCCTGCCTAATCGATGGCAGAGTGTTAGTTTTCTTTCTCTGGGGCCGGAGTCCTGTTCCATAGAGAAGGGAGTTATGGTCTTTGTATGTCTGCAATAGACACTTTGGAATTAAAGCAAAAAATCGATTCCTATGCAAGATGCAGATTTCATCATTCAGTGGATATGGAAACAGAATCAAATTAAAGAACAACGCAAGCTTGGATTTTAATGAAGCTCATCTTTGTTTCTTTTGCAGATCAAATTTTTGGCTCTCATCTGCACACAGTGTGTGAACGTGAAAATTCCACAGTTCCGCGGTTTGTAAAGCAGTGCATTGAAGCTGTCGAAAAAAGAGGTGGGTAACTGAATATACAGCAATTTCCCCCAATACTGTACCCTCTACACAACCAGTGCTCAAGTTAACAGCACTGACAAGCTATGAAATTAAAATCTGACTTTTGTTAATCAGTTAAGAGGATCAAGTTTCTTATTAACTTCAGTTTGTTTTCACAGTAGGGACATCAATAATTCCCCCTAATGTTCTTTTTTTAATATTTTTTTCTGTCTGACATGTTGTTGATTCAATTGCAAACTTCTTGTTTTCTCGCCAGTGATAAAACATTCATAAAATATCAGCACTCACAGTGTTAGAACCCTCCTAACATTCATGCTGGTAGATTTTGTGCCAGAACATATTTTGGTAAGCCCCCAACATTACCCAAGTGAAGCAAACAGCGTTTCTACTTGCACATGGTGATATTCCATCTTCCACGTGTATCTGTTCAGCACAGAATATGCCTAACTGGTTTTCCTGGAACAATTAACAGACACACCTCCAGTGTTAAGATGACCTTTGATTCCTATATTTCAACATTCTGTTTTCCATTTGAAATTATTTCATCTTACTGAGGGGAACAAAACAAAACCCATTTGACTCATCATTTCTATGCTAGTCTATCTGTGGGGTGTTTTTCCTTCAGACTATGACTTTATTCATTGAAGGTCATTTTCCCTGAAAGATACATACAGTAGGTGCAGAATCTCAAAAAATATATTGTATAGAAATGTGAAGCTTCATCACCATCTGTTACAAGTTTACAACATATTCCCAGGATCTAGGGGAATATATATCATGTAAAAGACAGAGGTGTTTCCAGAAAAAGAAGTGGTGAATCTATTCCCCTTTTCAGCTCCCAGTCTCTTAAAACAATAGAACCAAGGGAAGAAATCTTTACCAAGTTATCTGCTAGGGAAAAGCCATTTTAATTCTCTCGATGTTACCTGGCTTTATTATAGAAACATAATAAAAATGGTCTGCAATTTCCAGCTCCTGGAAATTCATACTTTGATTATACTGTAAGGACAGCCTTGGGATCCTATTATTCCCATGTCAGTAGGGAATGAGAGAATAACAAGAAGGGGACGAGTGGGTAGAGAAAGTGGATAAAGTGAGCAGCTTTGGGGAAAAGCATATCAACACATCAGAGAGAAGAGCTGAGGGTTCAAAGAGGGAGGAGAAAACAGTAAAAGCAGAATGAACACAAGGAGAGGTATCTGTGAGGAATGGAATCACTTGGAGTTTAGAGAGAAATGTCTTTTTATTGTATGTTGCAATCTCATTTAATTTTGTAAGTACATATTTTAGGAATAAATATTATTTAATAAGTACTTAAAGCCAAATGGATCACTGAAAATGTTATAATGCCATTATTGCTAATAGTTAAATTATCATCATTTTCAGGAAATCTTCATTCTCTTATAAATACTCAGCATTGATGGTGTGAGCACTGTTATATTAGCAAAAATCCAAATAGGACTTTGGGGGAAGCTGTACATAATAAGATGTGTGCCCATAAAAAAAGCGTTCTATAACTCTCTATTTATGTACATACCCCAGGCAAAATGAGAACTCTGCTAGATACAGCCTTGTGGCATGCAAACACCATGGTATTGCAGAATAGAAAATGCTCATAAATAGAAACTGTATGTTTTGTTCATGGCATTTTGTTGGTGATTTTTAATAAGATAAGACAATGTATTTTCTGACAGGGGCAATCATATTTGGCATTATATTTCATTGTCCCAATGTTTACTCTTAAAATGAATTTGTAGATTCAGCACTGAACAGGCACTAATCACATATGATTATTAAAATAATTCCTAAGTGTTTTAATGAAACTCAAAGACTGCAATTCCGTAAAGCAACTGATAATTCAAAGCATTTTGGCAATGTCAGCTTGAAGGAACTGTATGGAAATGTTCAACAAAAACTCAGAGACACAAGGTAAACCTCTCACATCACTGCACGATTTACAAGTGTGTGCTTTTGATTATATTTTTCTATGATCATTTGTTGGATTAATATTCTTACATTGATATGCCAATTCTATTTACTCAAAGTGTTGTTTTTACTAAATTTTGGCATAAAGCACCTCAGGACAGAAATAATTTATGTGAATCTAAGTCCAATGTTTATGCAGGCTTCTGATGACATTTTATGCTGGGGTTGTTGTTAGGAAGTAGCATATAAAGGTGCCAAGTCTCTCAGCACGGCTGGACTCTGCATATCTAGAGCCCTCCTTCTAATGGCCAGATCCTCTTCCAGCCAAGATACTTAACTGCAGAGTCATGGGAAATGCTTATGGACCAGTTATGGGAAAGGCACTTTTAATGAAAACTGTGTGTTTACTCTCACAGTCTTAGGAAAATGGTCTCAATCCTCACTACAGCAGCACATCAGCTGTTATAAAAAATACTTGTTTCCTTTCTCTCTCTTTTTCTTGAGGTTATTTCCCCCACCTTAAAAAAATAATTTACACACTGTAGCTGGGTTTTTTTAATGCTTCTTACATGCTTGATTTCAAATGAAACAACATCAGGAGGGCATTTCTCACCATTTATTCATTTATTCCACCATTCATTCATTCATTCATTCAGTTAGTTACTTGCACTTGGCAGAGCCAGTTTGCCCATGCTCCTCTAGTCTCCACAGGGAAATCCTACCCAGCCCTTGGCACAAGATACATTCTCTATTCATCACTGGTACAGTGGTATTAGTTACATTTTAAATTTTGCATCTCTTGGACCTACCTAGAAAGAAATCTCTTTAGTGAGCCGAATGTAAACCAATTTAGCGAATCACTTGTTTAGTACGTTTCCTTATCTTGATTTGGATTTCCTTTATTCCTCTAAACCACCAGAGCATTCTCCTTCTTACCAACTATTATAACTAGATTAAAGTTATTTCTGTGGTTTCTGACATTGTCTGCTCAGCCTAGAAAACATACAGAAAACTTGGAGGGCAAACTGTAAAGGAGTGTGTTAGTCTTTAAAGCTTTTCCAAGTGGTTCATTCTCCCTTGCCTTGCCTTTACAGTTTTAGATTTTATATATATATGTGAAATCATAAGTAGCCAATGAAAAATTCAACTTATGTTTCTTCTTCCAGAGCAGTTTCTGCAAAAATATTGAATTATTGTTCAGCTAATGCTCAATACATATGGTAAACTGACTAAAAGCAGGAGATCATCTGATACTTTTTTGAGGTCTGGGGGGACGAGCCTGGAGAGGATAACATTGTGACACACTGGTGGTATGTAGATCCAAAGAGGGAGAAGTCCAGTTTTCAGTGCTTTATAAAATAATTTCTGTAGTTTATGATGACCTCAAAGGTGTCTAGAAATTGCTTACTTAAAAATAGGGTCACCTGTATCACTTAGAGACAAGGACCTAGGAGACATGAACTAAACAAAGTACTAAACTGGTATAATTAGTACTGAGACCTTAATCCATAGTTTTTTATATGAAAACTATGTAACTGACTGACTACTCTTTGTGAAGACCAGTTACTGATATTTGGAAAGAACGGCACACAGTGTGTGCGGCATTGTAAACACTCACTGAAGTAACAGACGCTAGTGTTTATTGCATTTCGGCAGTAAGTAACTATTCAGTACCTACTCTGTGTCAGTCTCCATACTACCAGCTGAGAATATAGAGCAGATATACATTAAACAAACTGTGATAAGTGCTGTGAAAGAAAAGAATAGATATTGTGCTAGGAGAAAGAACAACCACTACAGTAATAATAAAAAAACAATAGAAGAAGTTTGTCAGCTTAAAAATGGCATACTAGGGGATGGGGGAAATGGAAAGATCTTGGTCAAAGGGCATAAAGTTGCAGTTATGCAGGATGAATAAGTCTAGAGACCTACTATAGAAGCATGATGACCAGAGTTAACAATACTGTGATGAATACTGAAAATGAGCTAAGAGAGTAGATTTCAGGTGCTCTCGTCACAGACAAAAATTGGTAGTTATGTGAGGAGACGATATGTTAATTAGTTGGTCATTTTGCTGTGTCTATGTATATCAAATCATCATGTTGTACACCTTAAATATATATAATTTTGGGGCTTCCCTGGTGGCACAGTGGTTGAGAGTTCACCTGCCGATGCAGGGGACACGGGTTCGTGTCCTGGTCCGGGAAGATCCCACATGCTGCGGAGCGGCTGGGCCCGTGAGCCATGGCCGCTGAGCCTGCGCATCCGGAGCCTGTGCTCCGCAATGGGAGAGGCCACAACAGTGAGAGGCCCGCGTACCGCAAAAAAATAAAACCAAAACAATGAATATATATACATATGTATATATATATATAATTTTTATTTAGAATATATTTCTAAATGACATTATAAACCCTGAATAATAAAACACATACTCTTCTGGTTTTAGCCTCCTGATAAGACCAGAAGTTTAATTACAACCTATTTCCCATGTTATTTTCTTGACACATTGTGACAGCACAATACAAGGAGTCACTTGGTGTGAGATACCCAAAAGAACATGCCATAAATGATGAACCAGTCCTTTTTCTACACAACAATACCATACATTGCCAAAGACTTCCTTTATATAATAATGGAGTTAACTAAATGAATGAACACGTTTCTACACTAAATGTATTTTTATGCCTTGAATATATTTTTGTTTGTAAAGGAATACGGCTGGTTTTAAAACAATTTTTAAATTACATTTGGATTGGCATTCATCCTTTGGAATATGGTTTAACAACTCATTCTTCCTCCATGATTCCCAGTTCTGATTTTTATGCCCCTGAACTATTTAACAACATTAAAATGATACCTAGAGATGTGTTGCAAACAATGTGTACACACTTAAACACCACTTAACTGTACACTTAAAAATGGTTAAAATGATAAATTTTATATTATGTGGTTTTCTTTACCACAGTTAAAAATCAGTGATACCAGGTCTTCCAAATTTGATGATTCCAGCTATAAGCTCCTTTGCAGAATGCCTCAGCAGATGCTAACTGACAATTTTGCTCTTTCTTTTTTCTGGAACACAAAATACTATGACAAGAATGATACACAAAATTACATATTTGACTTGGTGCCTAAAAGCCACCCTGGGATCCATAACCTTGCTTAAAGATTTAAGGAAGACCTTTAGTCTACTTCTGAGAAGGTCCTTAGCCTCAAAAGCTTTATCTCTCTACTTGACTTCTTAGCAGCTGTTATATTTTTTTGCTGTCGTTTGTTTGACAGGATCCAGTTATAGGTTCCGATGTCTGTTTAAAGAAACAAGGAGGCTGTTGGCTTTAAAATTCCTTCATTGCTTGTGTGATCAGCATTTTCCCAGGCTTTTCTACATAGTTTGCCAAGCAAAGGGACTGACCTTTTGTAGCAAACACTTTTTCATTTCAAAATGCTCACTTTGATTTTTGTCCCATTTTATGCTCATTCCAAACTGTTTACAACCCACTAAAAATGACTGTGAATTATATGTTTGTGTAATGGATTCCTTTTGTGGTCAGAGTGGAATGTTTACTTTGAACAATTAGTTATCTTTGGGTAGATTATAGCAACTTGGAAAAAGAATGGCTAAGATTATTATTATACCTTAACTGTTTCTTTTTGGTAATTCAGCTGCTGTTAACGTGAAGTTTGAGAGAAAGACACATTAAGAATCCCATGCCATTATAAATGAAACCTATTTCTCTAATTGTGTCAATATTTATTTAGACGTATGTATTAATATCATAAGAAGGTAAGGTTACACACCTACACAGGAATATACTTACCGAGTCATAAAAATTCAGAACAAGGACGATACGTAAATACATGGATATTTACTATTATATATAGTGCATGCCTTGCTTAACATGTACTTGCAAATTAAGTAAGGCACGCACATGTACGTACTTATTATAAAAAGAACAGGCAACATTCAGTGCGCCAGTCTGCCTCTTGAGATACTACCAAGCGTTCACTTGCAAAAATAAAACTACATGGTCTATTCCCATTGCCTGATGATCTAGACCCCTGAAGGGCAGATCATAATGCCTTCCCTAGACAAGCTCTGCTCCCAGTTCTGCTAATTTTGTCCTGTTCATTCTTTCCCACTTTGGGATAATCTATTATAGTTGGATCCAGGCACGCATCAAAGGCTGATACTTCATGAAGAATGTGCAATTTGTACTGTTTAGTTTGTGACGAGATTCTTGAAAACTTGTATGATTCTATCTTGTTCCAGAGGGACTTCTGCTTGCTGGTTTTAAAAGCAGTGAGTAAAAAAAAAAAAAAAAAAAAGTAACAAAAACAAAACAAACTGATAAAAATGACATGTTCAAAAAATAAAATCAAGAGTTCAAGATAAGCACTATTCCTTTTTCCCCAGAGAATATTTGTGGACTGAACAAAAATGTTTCTAAGAGCACTGACCTATGTCTTCCTTTTTTTTTAAGTGCTCGCTTTTTATGCCTAAAGTTAGGCATCCACATGCGTTTACAATAGCAATGATCCTCCAAGAAACTCCGTGAAAGTTTACAGCAAATTTTCCTTAGTTTTTAATTCTGAGTTAAAATCAAGTCCAGTTTGGCGTTTTTGGTGTTTTATGTTTTGTTTTAATGCAACCAATGACAGCCACCTTCCTGACAGCAGTAGTCTTGTGGGTCCAAGTTGGAATTGGCTCTTTGGGGTAGTCATGCTGGGGCCTCTGTGTCTGTAAGAAAGCCACATTCAGGGCTAGAGGGGAAGACAAAAATCAAAAAAGAGTAAACAGGAAACAGCCAGCGAGAGTATAAAAGAGAAACTGGGAAAAGACAACCAAAAGAAATCAGAGATGACAAGGTGGAGAGAGAGAAAAAAAGCTGTGTTTTGCAATTAAGAAAACAAATATGGATAAAAGCACTTGCTTGTGAGGTCTGTAATGAAGAGAAGACAGACTATTGCACCAGTTACCATCTCTGCCATAGTTACCTAATGCCTACTTCCCTGTTCCAGAGAAATGTACTGCTGTTCCAGAAAATGCTTGTCAGTTAAATCTTGCCACGAATGTTCACAAATTCTGAATGTTCACAAATTCTGTGTATAGACGTGGCTACGAATTAGTTCACTGTACTTATTAGTGACATTTAATGGAGTTTATCTACATTGAGCAATACACAACAGTCTTATTATCAAAAAAAGAGAGCTTAAGACTAACAGAAGTTAACAGAGAAATGAATGTGCAGTTCAATAACCAGAAAGGCTATCTAACGTATCCAGCAATGCGGCCCTGGCCAAATCAGTCAGCGGATATTCCCACACTTTTGAGTCCAGAATGCATACGAATAAATAATGTCTCTTCCTAGATAAAGCCTGAGTCTAATTTCCAACCTCTGCCCCCACTCCCATCCCCTTTCTAAAGTTTAGGTTCTTAACATATTTTTCCTTTGGAGTCAGTTGGAAGGAAACACAGCCAAAATTAATACCCTAGGAAATTAGCCTTTTGTTGTGGATGGAGGATTTAAATAATGCAACACCTCAACATGTCAAGATGCAGTACTCTAAATTATCCTTTAGTGGTGTCATTTATATGATGGGAGTTCTGGGTCTGGGAGTTTTGTCCATTATAAACCCCAATATTCAGAAGTTAATAGTTCAGCCATAAAAATAATCTTGGCTGAAAGTTGGCAGGGTGTTTAAGCCTGAAAGCAAGTGTTTACAAAATTTGAAGGAAAAAATCACATGCTTTTGGAAAGCTTTCAGTTTTTTAAAAAATGGGAGTAATAGTGATAATAATACTACTAATAATAAGGCAGTTAGAGATTTTCAGATATTTGTTTCCTTGGGATTCAAAAATGGATTTGTAGTTTTTAAATTTTTTTTTATTCTTGTTGCATAATGTGAACCAATTGATTAAAAAGTAAATTATCAACACTTTCACAAGAGTGTCACTTTATTTTTTGAATTAATCTATTCTTTATTGGTTGAACAAAAATATATACGTTATATATATATATATATTTTTTTAACATCTTTATTGGGGTATAATTGCTTTACAATAGTGTGTTAGTTTCTGATATTTAACAAAGTGAATCAGCTTATACGTTATATTTTTATAGGCATTTCCCTAGAGCTTAAAAATGTATGATAATTGAGAAGCCTTAAGTTAATTCAGGAAGCTATGAATAAGACCAAAATTTTATACTCTTTTGTGGGTTTCCTAATGAATAACACTCCCTTTCTAAATGCCTAGAAAAAATTGCCTTTTCCAAAGAATTTTCACACTTTCAGATGAAGTGTGTCCAACTTAAGCATTAATCATTAATCTGTGTATACCGTAAAAGAGACGTACAGAGTCCAGGAGAAATAGTTGCATTGGTCTGCATAATTGAATATGGCATATTTTCCTCTACAGGATGTTTTAAAGTAATTTACTCATCTCCTTAATAGATTCATGTCTTAGAGATTCTTCTGAACTCTATGAGAGGTTATCTTACAGTCTAATGGGCTGTTGAGTTAGACATGTTTTTCCTGGGTTTAAATAATCCTTTCTTTGCTAGTTTTATTCCTTTTGCCAAATTCTATACTCTTCAAGCCACTTCTATTTTCAGTTCAGAAACAAACAAACAAACAAACAAACAAACCAAGGGCAGGATGCTTTGAAAAGAAAAACTGACCGTGCAAAACCAAAATAAGTCTGAAATGATACTGCTGGAAGAGTTCTTGAGGTTTTAGTAGACCATAGACCCTAAATGTAAAGTCGTACTCTTTAAGGAAATAAGAATGCCCTGAGATGTAGGGTGAAAGCACCACTTATAGAAGGAAAGTATTTAAGACATCACCTTCAGTACATTGTGTGCTCCTTTCTATAGGGAGCATGGATTTATTTTTAACTCTTCACACAGTGCCTTGCACATGATGAATTCTCAATAAATGATGAAAGAATGGTTAAATTACATTCAACATTGTTTAAATCTTGATTGGAAAGTTGCACTCCATTGCTACACCTGCAAATGGTTGAAACTAAAAAGATGGATGACCAGCAGTTGTTGGTTGAAGGCAGCTACAAGATGTGCAGAGAATAATGTAGCTTGCAAGTCTTTCTTTTAAACATTTAAACCATTTCTGATGATATTATATTATATTCTAAATGACATCATTCTTTCCCATTGATACTCAGCTATGCTAAACATTCGAAGTTATGTTTACTTTAAGATTTTACGCTCATCAATTTTTGGAAAGCACGGTTAAGTTCAGCAGCTAATAGAACATCCATTCTCATTTCATCAGAGGAAGTTATATCCCATTAGGCATTATTTCAACACCAATAGCCTGCTGTTTTTAATTTAGTAATTGAATGGCAACTATGACTTGTAAGTGACATGTCTGAGAATGGTCAGGCGTAGGCTCGGCTCCCATAACCACACAGAAAGTTGAGCACCACATCTTTTCCTTTAATTCAGGCTTGGAATACCATGCTGGTGCTCCTCTGTGTTAGTTTACTTCCCTGTGAATATCTCACCTTCCTGATTTAGTGTTTCTTTTCTATGGAAATATCAGGAAATTCTTCGTTTGAAGATAGATTTTTGAGTTTACAGATTCTGTCAAAGAATTTGAAATAAGAAAGATATGGTCAACGACACAGACCTATCAGTTTGAAACTAATGAACAGAGGATACCAATCCTCTACATTCTGACATGGTTTTGCTACTGGATATTGATTTCATTTTCTCCAAAATTTACTTCACAGCAGAAAAAAGTTAAACTCTGCTGACACTATCAAAAGCTCTATAAAGACTTAGAATACACCAGTGTCATTAAAAGAGGACCATTACCTTTCTTGTTTTAAACATAATGCCCTTCATGTTATGTTTTGCACTTTTGACAGTTTGGGCTAATAACTTAACTCCTGAGTATCCCTACAGAGTGGTGAGACACCCAACAGCACTGTAATCACTGTGGTAAGTTTTCTTTACTTTTGTCTTAAAGGTGAGCAGTTGGCATGTATGTGAGATTGCATAGCATAATATTGGAGCCTATGTGTCTGGCCTAGAGTTTGACAGCATAAAAACACGCATTTCCTCTGGATTTAATTCTTGACTGACATTTCATGCTACTCATTCTGTCAGTGTGATCTCAATGCTCCTAAAGCTTCAATGATTCCTTCAATGACTTTAAAGTTCCTAAACGGGCATGACTCCTCAAGCTACTTTTTTTTTTTTAATAAATTTATTTATTTATTTTTGGCTGTGTTGGGTCTTCGTTTCTGTGCGAGGACTTTCACTAGTTGTGGGAAGCGGGGGCCACTCGTCATCACGGTGCGCGGGCCTCTCACTATCGCGGCCTCTCTTGTTGCGGAGCACAGGCTCAGTAGTTGTGGCTCATGGGCCCTGTTGCTCCGCGGCATGTGGGATCTTCTCGGATCAGGGCTCGAAACCGTGTCCCCTGCATTGGCAGGCAGACTCTCAACCACTGCGCCACCAGGGAAGCCCCCTCAAGCTACCTTTTTATACTCAGACCTGAGGTCCAGGAACAACCCTTTTTGAGTTTTTCCCTGGCATTCCAAATTCAACTTTTTTAAACTGAACTTATAACTTTCCTCAACAAACCTGCTATTCCTCCTTTAGTCTTTAATTCAGTCAGTGGATTCATAACTATTTCCCCATTGCCCTAAAAAGAAATTCATTGGACATCTTAAATTCTTCTCTCTCATTATGTACAGCATCTTTCATCAGATCTAATGATCTGTACTTTTTTTTACTATCTCTTTTTTTTTTTCCTTTAAGCATTGACTAATTTAATCCTCACATCCACGGTGGCATTGGTACTTTTGTTTTTAATTAATTTATTTATTTTTGCTGTGTTGGATCTTCGTTTCTGTGTGAGGGCTTTCTCTAGTTGTGGGAAGCGGGGGCCACTCTTCATCATGGTGCGCGGGCCTCTCACTATCGCGGCCTCTCTTGTTGTGGAGCACAGGCTCAGTAGTTGTGGCTCATGGGCCCAGTTGCTCCGCGGCATGTGGGATCCTCCCAGACCAGGGCTCGAACCCGTGTCCCCTGCATTAGCAGGCAGATTCTCAACCACTGCACCACCAGGGAAGCCCGTACTATCTCTTGAAGCTGATTCTTCCTCTCACCTCCCATGGCCTTAATTGTGCTCCCATAATTTCTTTTGAGATAAACCCTCTAATTGATATCACTGCCTTTGTTCTTATTTCTTCCCAGGCCATTCTTCTCCATGCTGCCAAAATGATCCCTCTTAAATATAAATAGGATTATATTATCCCTTCTGAGAGCCTTCTCATCAGGATAAACAAAATACCATACTAGTTATTACCATAAAAAGGAGAAGCATATGACCTCTGTCTACTCTCCAGCTTTATAACCTCATAAACGGCTTCCTATGCTCCAACTACATGAAGTTTTCCAAAGGCTGATATTCCTTCCATGAACTGTTTTCTCTCCTTAAAGACCCTTTCCATACCCATTTACCTGCCAAATTCCGATTGATCCTCTTGGGCATAGCACCAGAGTCACCCTCAACAATGAATGTTCTCCGACTCGTACCCTCAACCCCCTCTCTGTGATCTCTTGGACATTAGTAGCCACCCCTCTCCACAGTGTTCCAGTAAGAGCTTTGCTTCCCCAGCATAGCCTTTATTGCATGCGACCGTAACGGCTGGTCTCATAACCCTTTCCCCACCTAGAATGTGAGTCCTGGAGTCTAGAGATGGTCTGGTTCATCCCTGCCTCCTCACTGCTCAGCACACTAGAGCTGGCATATGTAGGGGTTCCAGTCAAGATGGACGATTAAATGGATGAATAGATGGATATTATCCAAGATTTCTTTTCATTCATCCACCCATGCATCCATCCTTAGAGAATCAAATTCTATGCTGAGTGGCTGCTTCCCACCAGCTATCTATTTTACGTTCGGTAGTGTATATATGTCCATGCCACTCTCTCACTTCGTCCCAGGGATATCAGCTTGGTGCTTTGTGACCACCTAGAGGGGGTGGGATAGGGAGGGTGGGAGGGAAGGAGACGCAAGAGGGAGGGGATATAGGGATATATGTATACATATAGCTGATTCACTTTGTTATACAGCAGAAACTAACACACCATTGTAAAGCAATTATACTCCAATAAAGATATTTTTAAAAAATTCTATGCTGAAGATTCATTGAACTGCTAGAAGAGATAGTGATTAAATGTCTCTTAAAACACAATGTAAAGTTACATTATCTGGAAAGGTAAAGAAGCTGCCTTAAAATAGTTATTTTGTTTTGTTTGGCGTTTGCATCATGGTATGATATGTGTATATATATCCACCTCAGTCTATATCCATGTTTATATCTATATGACATACCATATTAGCAATAATCTCTAATAGGATAAGACAGAACAAAAATAGAGCAATGACCCTGGTGTTCAGGACAGGTTTCAGACAAAACTGACTTGCTTATCCTTAAGAGGCAGAAAGCAGTCTCTCAACAAACAGTGTTAAATTGCTTCATAAACCTGAGAGATTCAACTAACTAAAGAGAAATTTAATGCTTTTGAGACCTACCAGTGTCATAAGAGTAGAACTATCATGTTCCTGGTTCAAAAAATTATGTTTTTTATGTATAAACCTCCAGGCATTGTGCCTACTTCCCCGTAAGTTTGTGTATAATTTTTCCCATTATCACCCCCTAGGTCTCTTTCACCATCACCACTTTCCAGGCATCTACCATCCACTGAATAGCCATGTTTCTGATTATCTTTTCCCAAATGTATTAGCTTGCATTATTTAAGGCTGAATCTCATTTTATTATTTCCTGCTCATATTTCTAAACTCCTGAAGTCCATTTGTATGATTCTTTTGTCTTCACAGATGTCCACAGTTCCTCCCAATTTAGTATCATCAGCAAATTTAATTAATGCTCTGTTTACCTTTCCTTCTAATGAAACCAGTCCCTTGTTTCATTTCATCATACAAAGTAAAAATGTATTGGCAATAAAACAGTCTGAAGAAATGTTCCCTCACTGTAGGAGGGGAAGTTAAAGATACAGCAAAGAACCATGTGGTGAGGAGTGGACAGGGCAGCAGGGCGGTGAGCTAGTTTGCTGTTGCCCTAAAGCAAAACCTTCACAGCAACTACACTTTGGCAGATTGCCTGGGTTGGTGCTGGGTGGGCGGGGTGTGTGTGTTTGTGCGCGTGTTCTGGAATGTAGCTCTATTACCCCAACTGAGGACTTTTTATGAAAGATATTTATTGATATCTGAAAAGCACATTTAAAAGTATAAATACAAATATAAGTGTAAGCTAGTAACATTTACTCCATAGCGTAGCCACAAACCTAGATGTGAATATATGCATCTGGGTATACACAGGCTCACAATTATTTTCAGCAGGCTTTTTCTAACATTCACCACTGTCTAAGTTTTTATCTTAGTCCTTAACTTGACAAAAGCTTTAAACCCAAATTACCCATTGGGTTTAAATCAAATCCCTTATAACTAGTAGACTTATAAGGCCAGAGAATTTTTTCAGTTGTATCCCACAGGCAAATGTCAGTCAAAATATTTTAACCTCTAGAATTAATAGGCTGAAAAATTGAACTTGATCGGAGAAAGAAGCCTTACTTGTTAACTTTAAGGTAGGCAAGTTTACACGCGAAGAATTACACCATTAGTCTTTGAAGTTGTGGTCATACAGATATGGTATGATTTATGTAAGGAAAGCAAAGGTGACATTTATTAAGCACCCACTATGTGCGACGCATAATGCTAGTGCTTTCCAACATGAGTCAGTACTATACATTTAAAGCTTATATTAATTACTACCTGATACTCCAAATTGTATTCCTAATTCCAGTAAATCTCTTAAACATTTGCCATGTTGTATATGAAAAGTCAATCTTCAGAATGTGGGTGTATTAGTTTAAATCCATTGACTCCACAGGAAAAAAATCTTTCAAATTTATGCTTTGATTAGGACAGACAGATGGTAGACCAGCATCTCTATTGTTATATAGAGAAGATAATGCACGTTTGCAATGTTGAAATTAAGGCTGATACATACTTTACGTATAGCGCAAGGTCACCAAAGGTGTCATCACCGAGGCATGGTGTTAGCAAAATAGTGACTGGGAATGTGGTTAAGCAGTTACAGCCTTGTATTGTTTTTGCAGTGAGAAAAATCTGATGCATGATGCATTCTTATGAGAGAATTTTCTCAGATGCCAAGACTTTACAGGCATAACTTCCATAAGCTTCAATGGGAGTTTCCTGCCAGCACCTGTTATGGTGCAGAGTTCTTACTTTTCACACACAATCCAAGACTGGCTTGGAATACTGACTTGGAAAAACTAATATAGTGAAACCTTCTTGTAATGTTTCCTCACATATAATGTTCATCATTTAATCCTTGGTCTGATATATGTATGAGCATGTTTTCCATACAAATTCTTTTCCCACAAGAAAGACTTCTTTTCACAAGCTGTTTATGAATACAAGCAGATAAAACAATTATTCTTAGCAGGTAAACTAAGGGAAAAGTTATTAAGCTAGAAATTGAATTAATGGTAGAAAGCAACTCTTCTCAACTGAAAATAGTTCTAGAACTAGATTGTAGATTCCCGAGGAACCAACAGAAACAATTAGAGTACCACGTGCAAAAAGCAATACCAGTGGCTCTAAAAGAAGATCACATGTTAAAATAATATAGTTTGGTCATATTTTCTCATATATTTAAAGACTAAAGTGTAGGGACTTTTAATATTTAAAGGGATATTGCATATTTAATCCCATGGATAAATTAGCGGGATAGAGTTTTGTGTAGAGGAGAAAGAGTTTAAAGAATTCTTAAATTTCCATATTTTGAAATTAAGTGCCACAAATTCCCATTACCAAAACTAAAACAAAAATAAACAAAAAGGTTATAGCACTTCTGTTTAACTAAAATTGTTGGAGATTGCACAGAAATGCTATTCTATGAACAACCTCTCTTTTGAAGGTATTTGAAATCTCTTCTTATTTACTATTTCTAACACACCTAGCATATAAGAGGGAAAACAGACCTTCATACTCAAAGTCCTGAATCATGTATTGTCATTTTCTTGTTAGACAGCATGCTGGGCGCGGGAAATGCTTTTCACTTGTCAAACATTGTCAAATATTAAATTTTTAGCTCATATTTACAGCAAGATTTTATAATTAATACTGGTAGGTAACAGAGTTAAAGTTGAAAGGAGTCTGAAACCCTGAAACCTTAAGAAGACAATTACAAACCTGTTAGTGAAATTTCTTATGGGGCAAAACATGAGTTCTGAACAAGGATAACTCCAGGATGATGATGATGTATTTTGGGTACTCATTTACCCCCTTCCTTCTTTTTCTTTGCTGGATGGCTGCGTTACTCCATACTGTTCCCTTCAGCACTGTGTCTGACCTCTAGTACCCTTCTCCTGGCCAACTTGCCTCAAGAATATCATTTATACTTCAGCCTGAAGTTCAGACACCCTTATGACTGAATATTACATTGAGTACATTGTTCTAAAAGGCATCAATAAACTGGCATCAAATGGCTTTGTCTCTTATTAGAGTATATTCAAGCACCAGAGAAGGGGTTTGGTTTTGTTTGACAAGGCAAAGAAGGGAAAAGGGAATCATATTGACACCTCTAAGAGCAGGCTATGTTCCCAAGCTTAGTACCTTCCTCCTCTCTAGGGCTTTTGCTTGTAGTACACTTTGCTCTAAACTTTGGCAAAATAAGGTCATTATTTTGCTTTTATATTCTAACCAATGGGTTGGTAGAAATGCATTTGTTTCTGTGTATAGTAGTCTTTGTTAAGGTTTGTTTGAAAACTTGAGAGTCGGTTGGGAATCTAGGACCTCGTGAGTCTGCCATTGTTCAGTGCCATGTGATCTCCAGTTGAGGCTGAAGAGTTTTAGGCTAAGTTACTGAGAGACTTAAGGACACGAGAGAGGAGAGGTGTCTGATGGAGCTAGTCATCTATACACAGACAGCTCCATATGCAGTGCAGGTGCAGAAGAATGATGCAGTGAGAGAAGAATGATGCCAGACTGTGTTTTCTGCAGGCCCTACCCAGAGGAGACAGGCTTGTGTACATCATTATTCCAAGGAGATACAGAGGTCTCATAATTCCAAGGAAGAACAATGTGTCTCTTAACATAACAACATTTCAATCTGTAGAGCAAAGCCCTATATGGATTTATATAAGCTCAGTCTTTCTTTTTTTTTTTGCGGTAGGCGGGCCTCTCACTGCCGTGGCCTCTCCCGTTGCGGAGCACAGGCTCCGGACGCGCAGACTCAGCGGCCACGGCTCACGGGCCCAGCCGCTCCGTGGCATGCGGGATCCTCCCGGACCGGGGCACGAACCCGTGTCCCCTGCATCGGCAGGTGGACTCTCAGCCACTGCACCACCAGGGAAGCCCCTAAGCTCAGTTTTTGAACTTCAGTTTAGAGCATTACACTCACCTAAAAGAAAAAGCATGGTATAAGTTGTCCCAGAAGAAAGATAGATCATTTATTACACTTCCCATATATTGGAAAATTATCATGATAATAAAAATAAATCATATTTAAGAATAAATTATATTTAGTCAAACTGAAAAACGTGCCTCTCCTCCCCCCCCAAATCTTTAAATACAGTAAGAATACTCCATTTTCCTATGTCCAGTGTATCTGAGAATATAAGGGTGAGCATTTGGATAATAGCAATTACCCATTTGCATTAGCTTGAACCCAACATGGTACATCCACTTCCTTTTCTTTTCTTCTCCCATTATTTATTATACTTGACACTTATCCTTCATCTCTTCCTGTTCCACATCCTCCACAAGTGAACTCTTGCTCTATTTGCCTTCCTTTTAGCTAAAGTCTGCTCTCAAGACAAGATCTAATAGATTGATCCACACTGAAGTATACATGATTAGTGAAGTTTTATGTGAAATCCCTCCATGGGATTTAAAGACAAAGGAATAAAACTCTAATTACAGAATTTTGAACGTAAGCAATACTATGTAAAAGAAATATTTTAAGATGAAATTATCTTCCCAAAAATTCTAAAAAAAATTGTAAATATAGCCTCTATAATTAATGTTAGGGCTAACCTTGGGGACCAATGAAATAAAATCTAGGTCATCGAATTGATAGTCTTTTATTTCTGTCTTCTGTAGCCCTGAAAGTCAGCTATAGTAACTGACGATGGATTTTCTAATATTATTTTCAAAGTTCAATATTGGCCAGACCTTGGTGGAATTAGGAAAATTAAGATACTCTTTACTTAAATTTAAGACAATGGAAAACATGAAATGCATTTGTAACTTGGTTTCTTACCACTTCGAAAACTCACACATGTGGAAGAGACACTCAGTAAATAGTGTGTTAATGAACATCAACATATGTAACACATCTTTGCTTAATATACCTTCTTTCCATGACAACAGGTCAGAAAGAAGTGATAGATGCTAAATATCTAATGATAGATGTTAAATATGTGTGTGTATGTATACACACACAAATATTTCAGTAAGACTTTTGATGTAGACCCAAGTGACAAAATCATTCAGAAGCAAGAAATCTGGTTTGTATTACACTAGTGCTAATGAGTTTAAAAAGAGAACAATTGGTACTGGAATGCCTTTTTTTAAGGCAACAAGTAATGTTTTGAGCAACTAGAGTCTGTGCAATTGTTTGCTAGATAGTTAACAGTCCTCAAGTAGTCAAAAATGAAGCTGAGCAGATAGGTCTCTCTTACACCACTAAAAGAAGTCCCCCTAATCTTTCTGCTTGTAATATGATAATAGAAATTTAAAAAGCCAACCTCAGTGATAGCTCTGAGCATTTATCTATATATTCCATTTTGTAGAAGTCTTAAAATCAATGGTTTAAATTGTCTGGGTATACTTAGAGTTTCTAATTAGGGGAAATGATTGTCTTTTTATCTCTCTTCCAGTGACTTATATCTCCAAACCTGGGTGTGATTTGTCCAGTAATTTGTGAAATACTTAACTTTTGAGATTTTTACTGTGTCACCTAAAGATTTGGAATCTGATATCATGGGTCTTAAAGCATCTTTCAGCTAAATTAGAGGTATAAAATAAAATATTCAAGGACATGGTAGATTTAGGATAATCTCCCAATCTTTTTCAAATGAGCCCTTCGGAACACACACCCATATCATAAGAAAGGAATGTAATCTATGACATAATACTTTGGTAATAAAATAAATATCATAATTATCATTTGTTTGCTAAAGTTTCATATATATTATATGCCTACATATTTTACATGAAACATCTATATACACACATATGAAACTTAACAGTTTTAGGATATAGTGTGAAATTGAATATATACTATGATGGTGTTTCCTTCTAAAGTTGACCACAGAGCTTATATACCAACCTGAGTGTATTGCTTGGATGTGTCGTATATGTAAAAGTATTAGAGATTACAGGTGCCATTGTCACTGATGCATGACCAATGCATGTCACTAATGCATTGTTGCTTCAGAAGATGCTGGTGCTATGGCTCCATTACATCTGGACTGTGTACTCTTTGTTCTTTGCTGTATTCCAAGTGCCTAGCACACTTTTGCTACATAGTAAGTGCTTAATCAATATTCGTTAAATTGCATAGACAGTTGGAGTTTACCAGCTCAAGGTCTTTGCATCTAGAACGTATTGAAATTTTTCTGTCCTTCCATTTAACCACAATCTAGCACAGGTCCATCTGCCAAATAGGGAGGATTATGCACTAGCCCCATGTTTCTGTTTAGCAAGGAGTATTAACAATACCTACTCAGTAGTTTATCCTGTATTCTCAAAAAGAAAACAATAATCTTATGTTTCTTGAGAAAAGGAAGTTCAGTCTTTTTAGTCTCATCCACTGTCATGGTTAGAAGCATATTCTTTGACTAGGAAAGAGTCTAATGACACAGAATTTCTCAGAAGTTTGGGAGAGCATTAAGAAGTTGAGAAGAACCATCTTGTCTGTGATCTAAACAGGACTTGTGGGTACTGATAGGATTAAACAGGTTTGTAGACTGTTTTGCCTTTGTGGATGGAATTCAGCTTCCCTGACCCACTCTAGAAGCAGCAGCCAGAACGGGCTCTCTCTCTCACCTGAATGCTTAGCAGAGCCAAGCCATCAAAACCCTCCAGGAAGTGGCTAGCCAAAGGGTCTGAATTAGAAGCACCTCCCCAAAGAAGATCAAAAGTTATGCTCCACCAACACAGAGACACTGAGAAATGGTTGAATGTGTTCTAAATTAAACTGCCCTGGTGGTGAGCAGAGATCTGCCAAAATCTTTCAATTAATCACTTTTACCTCAGGGCAGAGTTAGGCCTAAGAGTATTTCAATAGGTTTTTATTGGAACAGAGTTATTTCAGATATTAAACTATGTTGCACAAAGTAAAAATAATGTTATTTTTAAGTTGCTACTCTTGTTAAATAAAAGTTGGCAAGCATTCTTGGGGTCTGTATTGTGTCTGTGTATTTGTATGTGTGTGGCTTTTTCCTGTGCCATAAGCCTCATTGATTTATACAAGTGAACAGCAATGAATTAGGTGGTAAATATATTCATATAATCGTTTTCATTAATAATATGTTGCACATGATAGAAGAAAAGTTTTAAGTATATAATTCTTTGCAACACAATTGAGATATTTTTTTCCTACGTCTTCAGCAATAAGTTAATTAGAATCACCTGCATTTCCTTGGAGGGACACCAAATGGATTGCAAACAAAAACAGATTAAAATAGCTGCTGGAGCTCATGGCATACAGATGACAAGATTCACAAAAAGGACAACAAGGCACTGAAAATGTTCACTTTTCAAACAATTTTAGAGGAAATTTAGCTCTTGCAACCTCTCTGTAAAAGCTGCTTATAAGTGTTTTGCTGAAAGGCTAGAATGGCTTTGTTTCTGATCCCTTGATGAGTGAGAGAAATGTTTAAGAAAGATCACTTTACAGAGAGATTCAAGCTGAAATGTGATGACTGTGACTCAAGCCAAGCCAAAAATTACAGTTCACAATGAAAGGGGAGGGGACGTGGTTTGGGAATCCATTTTCCCACATTCCTGAATCTCAATCATCCCAGCCAATGTTTAAAAAAAAAAGTCCAATGGAAAACAATGAGGTCACTTTGTTTAGATGTTTAAAAAAATAGAGGTGGAAGGATTGAAAAGAATGAGAGTAAATTTATAAATTTTAGATCAATATCGATTTCAAGTATGATGGGATCAAAGTCTAGACTTCATATAACTATAATGACTTCATCACACAAGGGGCAATTTTTAAGTGTTTTCTTCTTCTTTGTGTTGGTAAGCCTTTTATTGCATATCTTTAACTTATAAGAGAGTTTGTTGCTAGAATTTTAAAAGGAAAAAAAGTATACATGGGCATAGTCTACAGATTACTCTTCCCTAGGCCTCAAGCTTTCCTTAGGAATGGCATCGTCGGGTAACTAGTTTTCTATCCATAAACCTGCTGTGGCCATCCACTCCTGTCTGGACCTCAGGTTATGCTGGCATGTTTACTTGCAAACTACCAGATGATAATGGCTGACCAAATTAGACTGTTTATTCATATGACTCCTATTTATTCTAGAGAAACACTGAGCAAGTCACAATACCAAAAGAATGATTTATTTACATCAGCGTGTTCACAGCATAACATAACAATAGAACTCAAACCTACAAGAAACTCAGAGAACGATAGGAGATGAGCTAAATACAACCTCCAACTTCAATGTCTTCCAGACACATGTGATTTTCCTTCAAGACAAGTGCTCTCACTTAATGATACTTAGAATCATTCACCAATATTTGTCTTCAAGACTAACATTTAAAATAAAGAAACATGTAAGAGAATTTATTAAAGACTATTTCTAGGTACTTTGTTTTCCACTTTCCAGAAATCATTTCAGGTGGTTATCTTTAGTCTTATCAAA
Organism: Phocoena sinus; assembly: GCF_008692025.1. Classification (NCBI taxonomy): domain Eukaryota; kingdom Metazoa; phylum Chordata; class Mammalia; order Artiodactyla; family Phocoenidae; genus Phocoena; species Phocoena sinus. Next base: position 87,752,512 of record NC_045769.1, on the reverse strand, counting down.
TCAAAGAGATTAGGATTCCTAGTCAAATTTCACAAGCATACTCAAGCTCTCTCTGAGGTTCTTCTTACTTTGAGTTTATTTCCAATATTATTCAAGTCTTAAGATTTGGTATAATTCTGTAAATTATGTTTATTTCTACCATCCTTCAGGCTCATACTCATAGGCCTCAAATTCTCAGCTAAGTTTAAACAATTACTTTCTAGCAATGTAACTCTTCACAAGAATATTTAAGAATAGTGAAAAGTAAGATAGCCAGCTCTTCCCCCCCATACACAATCCCTAAGTGCTAGTGTTGTAGATCTTTTCAAGGCATAAGTGGTACAATACAGCCCAGTAGAAATGGACCAGTAACGCCATTAACACTCAGGATATTTTGTCCTTTTCCTCTTCCAATTTTAAGTTTGTCTTCCCAAGCTGCTTAAGATGTTAGGACTGCACAGAAAAGTGAATATGACTTGATAAATAGGTAGGTAGGTAGATAGATAAAGAATTTTTTACTAGAACCCTTAACAATTTTATTTCCTAGTGTAATAGCTTAAACAGATGGGGAGGTTGGGTGGGAAATATTTGATAATGATCCTAACCACTCAAGTGTTCAATGAAAAGTCCTTGAAGAGGAAATCAACATCCTTCCCTCTGAGCCAAGATTCTTCATTTTTGGTATCATTTTTTCCTTAGTCTCATATATTGTTTCATTTACTTTGCAATTTCAATTTTAGGATATTTAATTTAAGTCTGGAATTTGCTCCTATCTATAGAGTAGGCTACATAAACAATATATAATAATGGTTCATTTATTAGCATCACAGTTTCTAAGCAGTTTTCTCGCGGCGGGGGGAATACCCTTCTCTTGGTGACCTATTTAAAGTCTAACATTTTTAATTTATCAACAAATACTTGGTTCTTCCATGTGTTAAGAAAACAAAATTCTTCTTTTCCATATGAATATACTATAAAATATCTGGTAGATGAAAAACTTACTTCATTCAGAAATGAGTAACCTAAAATGCTAACAAAATCAAACAAAATGTAAAGGAAAATTGAAGAAAAGTATTTTGATATGATATTAAAAAGAAAAACTTATTGCAACAATTGTCTCCATGAAACAAGAATTTATTGCAGAGAATAGGAAGTAGGAAAAGGAAGGTAGGAAAAACATCAAAATAAGATTAAAAAAAAGAAAGGGCTCATGAAACAAATGGAAGAGAAAAATAAAACAATCTCAGTAATAAAGGGAACACTGGAAAAAGCATTAATGACAATAGGAACTTCTGAAGACAAAGAAAAGGCAAAAAAATTAGCGAGGCAAAAAAATGAGGGGTATACTGATCCTGGACCCTGTATGAACAAATTCTGCCAACATTAGATTTGGATTCACATAATAAGTGTTTTAAATATTCATAATTTATCTCACATGGATCATTTATATCCTATAGGTTATTACTGAAAAGAAAGTTATTATATAGCAGTATCTTTACAATCCAGTGAAACTTTTGTTTTCAGCATTAAAGTCTCTCTTTATAAAACACAACTCAGCCCCCCCCATTAAGTTGGCAGACTGAAAAAACATGTCTGATTCTCCTGCCTCAAAAATATCCCTATTAAGGGCTTCCCTGGTGGTGCAGTGGTTGAGAGTCCGCCTGCCGATGCAGGGGACACGGGGTTCGTGCCCCGGTCTGGGAAGATCCCACATGCCGCAGAGCGGCTAGGCCCATGAGCCTTGGCCGCTGAGTCTGCGCGTCTGGAGCCTGTGCTCCGCAATGGAAGAGGCCACAACAGTGAGAGGCCCGCATACCGAAAAAAAAAAAAAAAAAAAAAAAAAATCCCTATTAAATAATAGAAAAGATATGTTGGAAAAGAAAAAAAAAAAAAAAAAAGTGGTGCTGCAAACGGAAAAGGTACCATCAGCAGACCGGAAATAGAAATTCCAGGAAGACACAAAGCAGATGGGATCAAACAAGTGAAGATATTAGAGCAAAAGAAACATCATTCTTAGACACCATAATTAGGCACAGTCCTTCCCAGGGATGTCCTAGAGATTATCCAAGCTTAGAGTTAACAAATAAAAAGAGCAAAAATTGGCAAGAGGACAGTAAGTAAAGTAATGCACCAAATACTGGATCTAACGCGTGGGACAACTGGGTCCCTCTCCATTTACCTTGCAGCAAGGAAGTCCTCGCATGAGAATAGGTTCTGCAAGGACAAATAAGAGGATGCTGGCATCTAAGAAGGAAAGCAGTGGAGAATGAAGTATCTCAGGTCTTCTACAGCAGGCATAGAATTAGAGAACTTTGCCGAGAAGCAAAATAGTTAAAGTATTCCATATCCCAAAATCAGTCCTCCTTACTTCAGTCCTCCTTACTGAAGACCTCTAGCCTACTATCTACTCACCACCCATGGATACTGCAGGAACCCCTCACTGAGCCTAACAATTTAAGATTGAAGCTTGTTGAGGGTAAAAAGATGTGTACAAATACAGAAATACCCATGACCATCATTTATTCTAGTTAATTTTGTCTTTCATCATAGGAGTATTCTGATATTTGAACATCCGTCTTAAAGAAATTCTAGATGGAGAGAAAAGAGACAGTAGAGGGAAGGGTATATAAAGCAAATAATATAAGAAAATGTTTAGATACATCTGAGTGAAATTTTACTTATACAAGTTTAAAGAGAAAATCTTTTTTTAAAAAATCATGAACGAAAAAGTAATTTACCTCCAAAACATTAAGAATCAACTTGATATCTTTAGTTGCTAGAAGATAGTGGAACATTACTTTTCAAAGTTAGAAAAGTAAAAATAAAACTCAAATACTTAAATCAACAATTAAATATGAAGCAAAAGAAAACAGTCTTTTTAAAAAAATTTTTATTGAAGTATAGTTGATTTACAATGTTGTGCTAATTTCTTCTGTACAGCAAAGTGACTCAGTTATACATATATACATATAGAGATCTATATTCTTTTTCATACTCTTTTCCATTATGGTTTGTCACAGAATACTGAATATAAATCCCTGTGCTATACAGTATGACATTGTTTTTTATCTAAAACTGTCATTGAGATGGAAGAGGTAAGAAAATTTACCAACCACATACTTCTGTGAAAAAAAAAAAAAAACACTAAAAAAATAAATCCAAGAAAGAATAACAGTGGAATAAAAGAGAGGAGCAGTAGTTGACTCTGACCTAGAGCTGCACTGTCCAAGATGGTGGTCATAAGCCACATGTGGTTGAGTTATTTAAAATAAGATAAAATAAAAATTCAGTTGTTCAGTTACGTTAACCACATTTCAAGTGTTCAGCAGCCAGCCTCATGTGGCCGGTGACAGTTGGTCTGGACAGTTAATATGTAGAACATTTCCATCATTACAGAAAGTTCTATTGGGCAGCGCTTAATTTGAGGAAATGAAGGAACCTATAATAGAAGAAGACACATGAGACCTTGACTTTGGGGAGATCTTAGTGAAACAAAATTTTAATGTGGAACCCAATCACATTCGTTTTTTTAATAGTGACTAATATTAACCCATAGATAAGTCAAAAATATTTATAAAGAATAAAATGTTCTAAACTTTGAGAAAATAAGAAATAATAACAAAGAATGAAGTTGGAAGTTATGAGGGAGAAGAGAAGGGGAAGGAAGAGTAAATGCACTAATTTCCTTTTTTTTTTTTATACACAGAGGTAGTTTGATATATTAAGATATAGAAATAAACAAATGTAACTAATAATAACAAAGCATGCATAGATAAGTGGTAGGAACTATGGACTCTTTGTTTTTTATGATAGGGAGTGAATAAATACCAAAGTTAATAAATTAATAAACAGAAATGTGATACATTAACATAAAATGAGTAACAATAAAAGAACTAAAACAGAACTGTTAAAAATGACTGTATTTGGACAGCAGGATGAGGTAGATACTTAGTTTTCATTGTATAATCTTGTGTGGTTTAAATTTTCATTTTTAACAAGGAAGTATATTGCCTCTATAGTAAAAAAAAAAAAATCCATTTAAAATGGCTATTATAAAGTCATAAGGTTTTCCTATAGAATAAAATCCTTGTTTGACAATCAGAATTGTGTCAACTATTTTCTAAGGTAGTTGTTCTTGAAGGATGAATATCTCACAAGGAATTAGTAATAATTAAATAGAGCCAGCAAAAGATACAGGATAAATACAAGCCATTGAGACAGAGTAGAAATTAAATTTAGAAAGAGTTTCCATTTATATCCTGTACTCTCAGTCACTGAACTTCAAGTGTGTGATCAGATAAGTTAGCAATATAAAGTTGGAAACACTTCACTTTAAAGGAGGAGGAAATGTGTGCCATTTGAAATGATCCAAAACCTCTCACATTGAGCTCTGAAACCAAGCAGGACCTTTAGAAGGATAGAGAAAGAAACGTGCAGCACTCTTTGGGGGCAGTCTGGGCGTTCCTGCGCTCACTTGTTCTTGCCAGAGGGAGAAGCCAGAAGACCAAAGCATTGCGAGAATGACTTTTCTTGCGGTAGCTCTGGCCTCCTAGGAATTAGGAAGTGCCATAAATCTCAGGAGAGAGACTGTGTAAAATTGCCAGCCCATATTTCAGACTCCAGAGGTTCAGATGCATTTTGTTATATTCCAGAAAAACAAGCAGGCTTTTTGGGCACACCTCTCAACCAGGCTCAAACTCCACATCTTCGTGATTTGTCCATAATTTGAGCTACCAAGAATGCTACCTAATCCACAGCTCGCAGCTATTTTTAACAGACTCAACTGCATTGTTGAAAACTACCCATATTTTGGCAGATAAGTCAGTCAACTCTGGAAACAGTGCTGGTCTCTTAGATTTCTTTTTGGAAAGTGTCTAAGATTTATGGTGGGAATTACACATGACAGCTGCATTCTTTCCACTGGGTTTAGACCACCATTTGGTCTAATAACTCCTAATTGTGTGTCTATCCTAGTCTAAGCTTCTTCAGGAAAAAAAAAAAAAAAAAGAGGTGGGGGAAGACTTTTGAAAATCCCCTACAGCAGTACCCAGTGATTTCTGTCAACAGTAAACACTATTTTGAAACTTAAGAAGGTCAGCTGATGAGGAACAAATAAAAGACATTTCGGTGAATGTGAATTTCTTTAGAGAATTTTTCATTAACATTACATTAATGCTGGTCTGATAAAAATAAATGTAAAATGTTTTAGTTTCATTGTGTTCCCAAAGTATTTTTAGCATAACAGGCAAAATTCGTGTCAGCATTTTCAGTCATGGTATTTTCTTAAAAGAAGTACCTCTTCAGTGATTTTTCTCCAAACTTCACCAAAGCACAACATGGATACCTTGAAGACATTGCTCATTTAAAAATCATAAGAGGTCTAATTATATTTCCAAAATAAGTAGTTTCCAATCCAGCAAGGATAATGTGGTCATGAAAAGGATGTCCAAATCCACCAATTTACATTGGTTTGGCTTGGCATGACTTTCAAAGTTCTTGGAGCAAAAAGAGGATGGCACGTGAATCATTCTAATTTGGGTTCGATTCCCAGGACTTAGGGTTTGCCATTCTGTGAGCCATTCGGGGGAGAGCTGATCAACTATAAGACTGTACCTATGTAATTTATAACTGCTAAAATTCACTGATGTGTTCCAGATTATTTTGCAAAATGTAATACCCTCCTTTTTAATATATACTTTGTCATTTTCACTCTATTTGTGTAATTTAAAAAGTATGATAGCAGGGGAGCATGAGCCATTCAAAGCAGGAGCCAGTAATGTCAGAGATTGTTATCCTTCATAAGATATATGGTGTTGATATCTCTATATCTAAAGGGCTTGGAAGTTCTGTCAAGTTAGATTCAAATTGCATCTAATGTGTTTTGCTTTACTCCTTCTTTCTGGTTTCTAACGTAAGCCACAAAGCAGTTTCTCTACTGTGACTTAGTTCTGCAACCACAGTGGTCACACTGGTCTGAGTTACCCTGCCTGTCTCCATTCCCAACCCTCCCTTCTTTTATTCCAGAAGAAAATTAAGTTATTAATTTAGGATGAGGCTGCTTTGTTTGAACAGTATAGTGCTTTCCAATTGCTCATACGTAATATAACCAACCCATACTGCTCTTTCAAATGTTTTTGATTACTGAACTTAAAAAAAAAAAAAACCTTGTACTGAAATTTATGAAAGATCAAAGGGATACTTCCTATGTTGTAACTTTAAATTTCTATAAGAGAAAAAGTTTTCAGATAGTAGGGAATTTCATTAATTGAAATTCAGTTTACAACTCTAGACAACACATGCATTTCAATAACATGTAAAATAATATTAGAAAAGAAACAGTTCTAGCTTCAAAATAAAAATGCACTTGATTTATACCTACAAAGGATATGCTTATTAAAATGAGGCTTAACTAAGGTCCTTATTTGTAATAAAAATTTGTTGGGATTCAAATAATTTTATTTACTGTTGACCTTTGATAAAGGTCCAAATAATTAGCAAAACAAAAATTAATTTAAAAAGAAATATATGGTAAATTTTCTCATTTTTTATTGTAATAGTTGTTGACATTTCATTTTTAATCATTACTTTAAATAGGGCTAATTTGACCAATTCTTTGCAAAAAACATATATTAAGGGCTTCCCTGGTGGCGCAGTGGTTGAGAGTCTGCCTGCCGATGCAGGGGACACGGGTTCGTGCCACGGTCCGGGAAGATCCCACATGCCGCAGAGCGGCTGGGCCCGTGAGCCATGGCCGCTGAGCCTGCGCATCCGGAGCCTGTGCTCCACAACGGGAGAGGCCACAACAGTGAGAGGCCTGCATACCGCAAAAAAAAAAAAACCTGAATGAATAATGGCTTTGATTTATGCCATTAATATCAGTATTACACATTATGTCATTCTGTCCTAACCTACTGATGATATATTTTGCACAGCAGCAGAAATGTTCCTACTATAAAGTATTGATACTTAAAACAGAGATGGTAAAGCAATAAAGGACCTCATTTCATGTCAGTAAAGAGCTTTACAAAAATTTTATTCTGTTAGATTATGACAATAATTTCTATAAATTTATCTAGTACTATCTATTGTGAATTACAATGTTTAATGATGATACTATACCACCTCCCTAGAGAAACTGCTGAGATACTGACCTCTACATTAACTGGTAATCTCATCCAGGCCTCCTTGAGGGTCTAGACACATCAAGGAATATGCAATCCTGACATTAAAATTATGTTATCAACATTTCTTATCAACAATAATAGTGTTTGAATAAATGTTTCTCTTTTCATTTTCCTGTTTCTTCATCTTTTTGATAACTGGGTCATGGAAATAACCTGATGATATAAATAAATGTGTGGAAAACAAGTGGTTGATTATCCAAACCAACTGCCAGGATAAGTTATTTTGAATTATAGATAACTAGTTTTAAAATAATCTGGAACTAATGTCACCATCTTGTCAAAGATTTCTTTTTATTTTTTCCCTCCATAATGGAGCACCCCATTATCTACAATACACTAGAGATTTTCAAAGTAGTTATACATCCGTAGTAGAATTTTCATTCTGTAGTTTCAAATAATCAGACCAATATATGTTATGCTATAGTAATTGCAGGAAAAGAGAATGAAACAATGGAAATGGATTGGAATCCCTAGGAATAGAATAAAACAGAATAGAATAAGAATAGGAAAGAGGGAAGAAAGGGAGACAGACGAGAAGTGAGAAGGGAGTAAAGGAGAGGGAGGGAAGGAAGGGAGGGAAGGAGGGAGGGAAGGAGATTTTAAGGAAAGAAGACTTCACAAGCACTTTGGGTTATTTATCTTTCCAACAAGGGGCAATAATACATATCTACATGAAGGTTCTTCTCCCTACTCCACCCCAAGTTTGATTCCTGTCTTTTTTGGGGGAATGAATCTCAACTATACTGTGAAATCCCATGCTCCCTACTGCTGTTTTATGGTTCAACTACACTCAAGTTTGTTGATGATTAACTGTTACTGAACTTAATGATTAGTTTGCTTGTATTAAAATATTGAAGATTGCTTGGTGTAGGACATAGAAATTTGTTTTCTCTGTGAGGAAGAGAGAGTTGGTGGTGATTTACTACCTTCCCATAATTATTATTACTATTATCTTTTGCCATCTCAGTTTTTATATGAGTGAATATAAAACATGCCCTTTTGTTTTCAGGTCTAGATGTTGATGGAATATATCGAGTTAGTGGCAATCTAGCAACAATACAGAAGTTAAGATTTATTGTCAACCAAGGTAAGTGATTTCTTCAGTTCAGAGCTTTTTACAAGTAGTTTCATCTCCAACAACATTTCACACTCTCTGCCTATGTATTATGAATATATACTGATAAAGGCTTTGAAGGGAGAAAGAGAAATTTGAAGAAATTAAACAATTATTACCAGAGAAGTAAAAGATAGCCAGTTTACTTGGAGGTAAATAGAATAAAGAGAGAGACTAGGGCTTCCCTGGTGGCGCAGTGGTTGAGAGTCCGCCTGCCGATGCAGGGGACACGGGTTCGTGCCCCGGTCTGGGAGGATCCCACATGCCGCGGAGCGGCTGGGCCCGTGAGCCATGGCCGCTGAGCCTGCGCGTCCGGAGCCTGTCCTCCGCAACGGGAGAGGCCACAACAGTGAGAGGCCCGCGTAACGCATTAAAAAAAAAAAAAAAAAAAAAAAAAAAAAAAAAAGAGAGAGACTATTTTGTTGTGTGAAATAAATAACAAGTGAAATATGATAAACTAAAAATGAAGAAGAGAATAATAAAAGGAAAAAATAAACTAGCTTTGAAAAATGTTACTGGTATATAATACACAATATATGCTGATAAATGAATAAATAAATGAATGGTGGAAAATGTAAGAGTCAAGATCACAGATGTTAGAAAAATATATAATAGGTAAGTAAAAGAATTAAAAATTAGGAAATACAAATATCATCAAAGGATTACAAACTAAAACAACTATGAAGTACTACTACAAGCCTATTAAAATGGCTAAAATTTAAAACACTGACAACAACAAATGCTGACAAGGATGTGGAGCAACAGGAACTCTCATTCATGCTGGTAGAAATGGAAAATAGTACAGCTAGTTCGGAAAATAGCTTAGCAGTTTCTTATGAAAATAACCATATTCTTACCTTATTACCCAGCAGTTGTGCTCCTTGGTATGTACACAAATGAGTTCAAAACTTACGTCCACACAAAAAACTACACACAGTATTTCCAGCAGCTTTATTCGTAATTGGTAAAATTTGAAAGCAACCAAGATATCCTTCAATAGGTGACTGGACAAACAAACCATAAATATCCATAAAATGGAATATTATTCAATGATAAAATGAAATGAGCTATCAAGTGATGAAAAGAATTCAAGGAAACTTAAATGCATATTGCTATGTGAAAGAAGCCAGTCTGAAAATGCTATATACTCTGTTGTCTCAACTATATGACGTTTTTGAAAAGGCGAAACTATGGAGATAGTAGAAAGATCAGTGATAGCAAAGGATTTGAGGGGAGAGGGGGAAGAATAAGCACAGGTGATTTTTAGGACCATGAAACTATTCTGTTTGATACTGTAATAGTGGATACATGCCATTACATATGTCATTATACATTTGTCAAAATCTATATAATATACAACACTAAGAGTGAACCTAAATGTGAACTATGGACTTTAGTTAATAAAAACTTATAAATATTGGCTCATCAATTGTAACAAGTGTACTACACTAATGCAAGTTGTTACTAATAGGGGAAATTTGGGGGGAGTGGTCAGTCATAAGAGGGAGTATGTCGGAACTCTGTATTTTCTATTTTTCTGTAAACCTAAAACTTCTCTAAAAAAGACAGTGAATTTTTAAAATAAAAATTAGGAAATGTTGAAAGAAAAACAGACTAAAACATCTTGAGATGGTGTTACAGACAGCTCACAGGTTTAGAATTAGACACATGGAGTAAAACCCAGACACTGTCTCCTTGTGTCCTTGGCATCTTATTTAACTCCCTTATGCTCTGTTTCTTATCAGTAAAAACAGGATGGAAGTGCCTTGGAAATATTTTTGAGAATGAAATGAGATGGTGTGTAGTATTCCCTTAGTAACGTAACAGACTCATGGTAGTTGTTCAGTACATCTAAGTTTCCCTTTCACTTAAAAAGTCAATGATAAAAAAAAAAAAAAAGTCGGGCTTCCCTGGTGGCGCAGTGGTTGGGAGTCCGCCTGCCGATGCAGGGGACATGGGTTCGTGTCCCGGTCCGGGAAGATCCCACATGCCGCGGCAGCGGCTGGGCCCGTGAGCCATGGCCGCTGAGCCTGCGCGTCCGGAGCCTGTGCTCCACAACGGGAGAGGCCACAGCAGTGAGAGGCCCGCGTATCGCAAAAAAAAAAAAAAAAAAAAAAAAAAAAGTCAATGATGTCTCATTACCTTCAGGAGAATTTACACAAAGTCTACATAATCTGGCTTCCCAGCTACTTCTAGCTGACTGCAGGTCCTCTGAATTTCCTTCATGATACATTCCTAACTGTGCTTCCTTATTTACATACTGTTGTATTTCTTAATGCCTTTGCATAGTCTCTTCCATCTATTTTCAATATTCTCCTATATTTTCCTTCCCATCCCACATACAAAATCTTCCTGCCTGGTTAGATTTCTCCTTATTCTTCAAGGCCCAGATTATAAATAATTTTCTCCAGGGAGCCTGCAACATCCCTCAGTCAGATTCCTTCTCTGTGTGCCCATTACGCTGGGTAGTTAAATTTGCATTCATACAGACACATCTAACTTCTAAAATTCCATCTATTATAAGACCCAGAGATTTAATGCCATCTTTTAAAGAGAATTTTATCAAATGTATTCAGTGATTATATTTCACAAACATTAAAATTTGAAAGTCTTGGAATAAAAAAAGAGGATATTGGTTGAAATATGTGTCTCTTCCATAAATCTCTATACACCTAAAAAGGTAGGATTTAAATTAGCCTTATATCTTCCCTCACTCACCACCAGTAGCTCTGGAGCCTCCATACAGGGAGCTCTTAATATCTGTTGTATAGTGTGTGTGTGTGTGTGTGTGTGTGTGTGTGTGTGTTGCAAATAGTAGAAGTATTAATACAGAGAATCATTAACCTCTCCAGCAGCTCAGCTTGGGTTGAACCATACTTTTAAGTGTTAACTGCAGTGCTTTTGGCCAGTGGCCACACGATTCTTATTTCTGAACATCTCTATAACCTAGAATCTGTTTGCTCACTAATGTGCACCGTTGTCTTTCAGAATTACTGTCCCTCCTGGGCAAAAAACAGAACTGAACATTACCTTATGTATTCATATTGGCCATTGGCCTGAACCAAAGTACCCCACTGTGGATAAAAATTGGATAAAATACCCCAGCTTTTTATAACCATTCCTGTTTATAACCAGCTAAAATCCTTCTTGTAATATATTTCATACTGAAACCATATCCTGATTGGGATTCTAGACAGGTGGGCAACACATTTCTTCTACAAAGAAGAAATCTCAAAACAGAAGCCATGCTAGAAACAAACACTAGTTGCATTTCCTGCCTTTAAAAACAATTATGCTCAGCAGTCTGAAAAGGCAGAAAAAAAAATCTGCAGTGAGAATATGAAATCTGTCCATCTCATCTTTTGCAATCCAAACTTCAGCATCCTCTGGGGCTGTGTAACTGCTCATGTTTCCATGAGAGTTGACAATGTAAAGCTGGACGGAGGCCTGAGTTGGTATCTGGTAGCACAGAATTGTCAGTAAACTGTCTCTCTGGTTTATACCACTGTCAGAATGCAACACACTCAACACAAATTATGCTATATTAGAACCTTTGATACTAGTATGTTGTCCAAGCTGTGTTGTGGAGTTGTTTTGAATTAGATGATAAAAGATATGCGTATACCATCCTCTCTCAAATTTTGCTAATCAGATTATCCCGTGAATGAAATTTTCAGGAGTGGACCTGTAGCATTTGTTCTAACACCATACCTTCCCCTCCATCTGCATGCTGGTTGCTGACAGCAGAGCTGATATGGGAGAGAATCAGTGCTGGATACAAAGAGACTGAGTGTGTACATTGTGGTCTCCCCTCTGTGTGTGTATGTGTGTGTGTGAGTGTTTGCAATGAAGTGGCAGTGCAGTGGTAATTCCTTGAAAAGCATAAAGGAATATGTGAATGCAATGCATTGTATTCAGAGATGGAACATACCTGGTTTTGGCATACCCTCTTTGTATCAACACCTTTTATCTCCTCCATGTTCACGTTCTACAATGTTTCCTTTTCAGAAGGTTCTAAATGTACAGTTTTTAAAATGAACAAGCCCTACCCACCATTGGACTAGACAAATGAAAACGATTTTGGGGATTTTCAAGAACAGTTTAATTGCAATTTATGTATTTCACTAACTTTCTTGAATGCTATAATCATCAGCAATTCTAAATACACCAGTTGAATGATTCAATTTGTTTTGGTTTTCTGTTTGACTCACTAAATCAGTAGGAATTGGATACCCTTATTATACTTCCAGATCAGATGGCATGCAAATTAAATTCAAAGTGATCACTTTTGAAAAGTATTTCCTAATTGTAACTAGTAATGAAGATGATAATAATTATTATTATTGTAAAAGTAGCGAACATATTTTCATAATTTATTATGTGCCAGGCACTGTACCAAGCGCTTTACTTATATCATTTAATTTAATCCTTTCTGCTATCCCATAGAATGTGTTCTATTACTGCTCCCATTTTAAAGTTGAGGAAACTGAGGCTCAGAAATGTTAAATAATGTCCTAAGGTCATAAAGTAATAAGTGAAAGAGCTAGGACTAGATCCCAGGTCTCTCTGTCTCAGAGCCTATGCTAAAAACCACTGCCTGATTTGACATTTCCTGTTCATTGATTGTTGATTACCTCCTTAGAAAAGTGGAGCCCAGTCTTTTCGTGCTGTACCCAGTTGTTAGTGACTTTCTTTCTGTTTTCTCTAAGTGACAAGTACTGTCATAGGAGTTTGGCTAAAACTTTTCAAGAAAGAGAAATGCCTGGGAAAACAGCAAATGCCATAGTTAGGAAGAAGCCAGGCACTGCCATTCTCTGTAGGGCTTCATGTATCTATGCTTGGACCGAGAAACTACTTTGACACAATATTCTGTTGCAACCTTCAGGAAAGGCATTGAAGACTCTAGATTTACTGGGCTGTTGGTGCATTACTGAGCGCTGCTCTGCCTTGTTTGTTGTATTTGGTGACAGCTTTCAGTGACATTTTGCTGATGCTGCTCTTCCATTCTATGAGGGCATCCCCAAAGAAAACTAGTCTGTGACCTTAGATGTCAACTTGTCATCAGCCTGTGAGACTGTGTCGATTCTTTGGGATGATCTGTGACGTGATGGTTCTCTTGTGTGGGGTACTTTTACAGAGGACAAACTTTAGCCCTGAGGATGCTGCATAACTGTCTTGAGAACTTTTTTTTTTTTTTTTTTTGTCTTGAGAACTTTTTGACAGCGGGTCTTAGAAGTCTCACCAGTCTGAATCCCCCCTCCTGACATCAAAATTCTGCCTTGAGCTGCCCATCTAGCTTATTGTTCAAACTCCAAATTCAGTTCAGACTCTCTTTGGTATTACAAAGAGAACATCTAAATGTTCTCTTTCACCCTTTAAAACAGGGACAAGGAAGACTGGCATCCTTTTTGGAAGATATTAACTGTGAAGCTTTCCAAGCCCATAAGCCAATGGGAGGACTCTGAGGCAGTAAAGGAAGAACTGACTGGGAATTTTCCAAACTGGTGTTTCTTAGCACACAATAACAAATATTCCCTCTAAGCATTTCTCTGAACTGGAGGAAGTTACTTCTTACCAGGATTTTAGACATGTTTTCCATATATAGAAAAATAATTTAAAGGAACATTCTTAGGGACACCCTCCTTCACTTTTTCACACCCGGAGGAACAAAATATATAAATGCCATAAATCTACATGGCCAAGAATCTTAATTGGGTATGTGGGTGTGTGTACGTGTGTGTTCATACGATTGTGTGTGTGTTATTTTAAAATGGAAGAGGATTTTTTCCCATTAATTTACAGTCTTGTACTTTGCATACCTTTATTTATCCAGATCTTATTGACATAATGATCCAAATTAAGTATTGGCTTAAAGAGATGAACTTGCTTATTTTGAACATGCTAAGAATAAGCTCCATTGAAAATAAACCATTAGAGAAACAATTTTGTGTTGCCAACTATATCTAAACTACTTTTTTATAGATTTGTACCACAAAGCAAAGAAAGCAAAGCATTAACTTCAGTAGCTATCCCAGTGCTTTTCATATTATTTACAGCATTAAAAATTGAATAAATGAAGAGGAAAGCGAGAAAGAATGTGAACAATTGGCAGTTTCACCATGAAATAAGCAATTGTATGAAACAGGAAAAGATCTGGAAAAGGATTTCAAAACTTCTAGTTCTGTTCTCATAAAATAGACCTTGCATCAAGTCCATTCATTTTTCTATTAAGTGAGTTTATATTGCCCTCTTATTATTTTTAAAACGAGGTATTTCCTTAAGCTTACTTCCCTCTCACTGCCAACCACAGCAACAACAAAACAAACTGTGTTATTTGCTTTATCCGATTCCACAGGGCAGTTTTTGGAAAGTTGAATCATTGATATTGCACCTTTCTGGCTTCCATGTGACAAGGTTATCTTTTAACAGTGATTTATTTTTCCCATTAAAGCTGAAAAGATCACTTGATCATAAAAGGGCCAGACTCTAACATCGTTCAGGGCTTTGGAAACTTTCTTAGACCTCATTTTTTTAGCTACGTTGAGTCAGAGAGCTCAAAGACTTGTATTGCTTTCTAGCTGCTTAAGAAAATGTATTTGTCATTAGTAAATAATGGTAAACACAGAGGTCAAAACAATAAGCTCTTCACGTACATATATATTTATATAGTTTTTAGTTTCATGTAATATTCAAATAACAACTTTCTGAATATGGTCTCTAAAGTAAACAAATTCTGGCCACTTATGTTAAAGCAAATTATACCATCCATTTATTGTGGACTATATTTTATAATTCATTACATCCCAAGCAATAAGGAACTGACTTAACTGTGTGGTGAAACAATCAAAGACAGAGACCATCTAGTGGGGAAAGAGCACTGGATAAGCATCGATGAAACTGCCTCCTTATCTTGATTCTGAGCTATTCGTTAGTCTAATGGAAACTATTTTAACCCCTTTGAATCACAGACTCTTCATTTCCAAAATGGGAATAATAATGAAAATGTTAGGACTTTAAGAATTCTGAATCAGCCAAGGGATCATCAGTATTAACTTTAATTAAGATGACAAGTGGTGACATGAAATCAGATCAATATTACTTAGTTGTGTTAATAATAGCATGATACTAAATATTAATAATCAAATATGGCTTTTAGCTTCCACATGGTTGAGTTTTCTCTGATTATAATAGGATTATTTTTCTTTGGAGACTCCCTGCTATCCAGTGATTTGTCTCATTCCTAGCCAAATTCATAGGAAATCTGGGTTGGCTTTATCTTATCCATAGACTTTTGGGTGATTCCAGATTCCAAAAGACTAGCCTCATGTTCATTGGAGAGGAGGAGAGAAGTCTACTGAAATTTTAGGGCCTAGTTTAGTTGTGGCTTTTCCATTGGGTCAAGAAATTGAGTCCAGAAACTAAATCTGTCAGAGTTGTGCCACTGCCAATCTTCAAGCAAAACCCTAAGGATATTTATAAAAATCCATCATCATCATCAATCATTATCATCACCATAAGAATTAATGTGTAGTCATTAAAAATTAGTGGAAAAATACACCAAGCTTACTTCTGCTCTAACCAAGCTTTAAAGCACTGGTTCCCAACCCTGACTATATTTCAGAATTTTATTGGTTATCTACTGCTGCCTAACAATATTACCACCAACTTAGCTGCTTAAGCAACACACATTTATTATCTCCCAGTTTTTGTGGGTCAGAAGTCTGGGCATACATAAAAAGAAACGAAATTGAGTTATTTGTAGTGAGGTAGATGGACCTAGAGTCTGTCATACAGAGTGAAGTAACTCAGAAAGAGAAAGACAAATACCGTATGCTAACACATATATATGGAATCTAAGAAAAAAAAAAAAAAAGTCATGAAGAACCTAGGGGTAAGATGGGAATAAAGACACAGACCTACTAGAGAATGGACTTGAGGATATGGGGAGTGGGAAGGGTAAGCTGTGACAAAGCGAGAGAGAGGCATGGACATATATACACTACCAAATGTAAAATAGATAGCTAGTGGGAAGCAGCCACATAGCACAGGGAGATCAGCTCGGTGCTTTGTGACCACCTAGAGGGTGGGATAGGTAGGGTAGGAGGGAGGGAGACACAAGAGGGAAGAGATGTGGGAACATATGTATATGTATAACTGATTCACTTTGTTATAAAGCAGAAACTAACACACCATTGTAAAGCAATTATACTACAATAAAGATGTAAAAAAAAAAAAAAGTCTGGGCATAGATTAGCTGAATTCTCCATAAGGCTACAATCAAGGTGTCAGCCAGGGGTGGGTCCTATCTGGAGGCTCACCTGGGGACTGGTCTGCTTCCAAGCTCCCATGATTGTAGGCAGGATTTAATTCCTTGTGAGTTGTTGGACTTAACGTCTCAACATTACTGTCTGTTGGCCAAAGTCCTTGTGGACATTTCCATAGGCCATTTCACAGCATGGCAGCTTTCTTCATCAAAGCAGCAAGGGATATAGACCAGTAGCTAAAGCAAGGTTATAATCTTTTGTAAGATATCATGAAGGTTATAACTCAGCACCTTTGGGGCATGCTGATGGTTAGAAGCAAGTCACAGTTTGTATGCATGCCCTAGAGGAGGGGATTACAGAAGGCATGAATACAAGGAAGAGGAGAGAATCAGGGATCACTTTAAAGTCTGTCTGCCATGAGAATCAAGTAGTGGAACTTTTTAAAAATAAAGATTTTTGGAGCTCAGTCATAAAAACTCTGATGTAAAAACCTGAGGTTAGAGCTCTAAGTATGCATTTTTAAAGAAAAACTTTACAGGTGACTCAAGTGCGTAGCCAGGTTTAGGAACTCCTGCACGGTATCCAGCTACTTTTATTCTGGCTATTTAGAGGAGATGTGACCTACAAGCCATAAGATATGTGAAGTTTATGTTTGAGGAAAACAGGAATAGACTATGAACCCTTTTTTGTTAACCAATTTTCTAGTGATGAGAAGTTTTCTTTTTGACTGTTGATTGATATAATAATGTTAACTAACTTTTATGAACTCTGAGTCATGATTTGGAATAAAACTAAGAAATGAATGTCATGAATATAACACGTATATTATTCATATGATTAAAATTGCTGACATTTTTCACAGCTGCAATCCTTTTCCAATATCATAGATTTCGGAATAAATGAAAAAGAAAGTTGTTTAACCTAAGGAATTGCTAACAAAAATAAAGAGTAAATAATATTTTAAAATGTAACAGAATAATACTGATGCTGATGATAGCTAGCATTTAATTGAGAATCTGCTACGTGGCAGGTATGCAAAGTTAGAGTTATCTCAAACCCTCGTAAAAGTTAGAAGGTAGATAAACTTTATTATCCACATTATTCACACATGAAAATCATGGTTCAGAAAGTTTAAGTAACTTTCCTAAGGTTACAAAGTTATTATGTTTTGAAGCCAGACGGTGAACCCATTTTAAACTTACTCCAAAGAATATATTGCTCGTTGCTGGATTTAATTTACTGTAGGGGAGGGAGCAGCTCTCTCATTTTCTTCTTTTTAACATCAAAGAACCAAAAACCACTTCTTCTCATTATAATACTATACATTCTTGGTGTCCAGTCTGTGGGACTCTTTTATAAAAGGAAACTTCATTTTAAAATGTCCTTTCAATAAATAACCCCTAACTGCCTGTGACTTCATGAAGGGTAGTAAGTTTGATTCATTTTTGTATCCCCAATACAACAAAGTGCCCACTACTGTTTATGGGTTAAAGTTTTGTTGCAACAAAATAAGAGAATGATGAGCTTCTTAAACAAATCAACTCTCTATCAAATGGTCTCATCGGTACATTGTGTTAGGTTCTACTTCTTGGATGTCTCAGTAAAGAAAACTCAAGCTGTATCTCACATTTATTTTCTCCCAGACTCCTATAAATTAACACAATTTTGGACTGTGTAAAAAAAATCATGGGACAGAAATAAAGAGTGAAAAATCCTGTATTCCCATTCTCTGCCTCAGTAAGACAGAGCTTGAGGAGAGATGGTTTACCTTGTGTCACCGGCAATTGGGCAAGTCAGGCACAACATAGGAAGTAGTGGTGTAACTTCGCTTGCCATCTTGGCTCTCCAGAATGTTGGAAATGACTAAGCAGAGAGAAAATAGGAATTGAGTAAATAGCAATGAAATTGATTATATTGCTCTTGTTAAGTCCATGCCTTGAATTTTGAAAGTATGCTTTGGTGTTTGTTTTCACCCAGGAGGTCCCTGTTGCCAATAATTATGGCTTCGGTGACTCACATATATTTATATGGCACCTCTTTTTCAAGGTGCTCCATGTAGTTTAGAAGGAGTTCCTAACAAAAGTGTGCTACAGGAAAAAAGGTATTCTTATTACTTCAAAGCTGCTTCTAGAAAGAAAAAGGAACAGGTGTAGGGGCAGGAAGAAATTTTGGGGGGTCTCCATAAACTCCCTGAAGAGAAGCATCCAAAATTTACAAAGGCAGGGGCTGAAGCAACGATCAGATGAAAATCTGAATGACTTAGAGTCATGCAGAACTCAAAACCCATCCTCTCTATGCCCTCACATCCATGGCCCACCGGAGACGGAGTGGCAGATATCCCTGTCAGCTCTCCTTTTCTCTGAGGGTCCTGGCACATCAGGATTGATAAGGAACTGAGAGGTGAGCTCCATCAAATAAGATTTTGGCTTTTACATCATTCATTCATTGACAGACACTTAAAAAGTTCTTACTATTGCCAGGCAACATGCAGGATGCTGGAAATAGCAGTGAATACAACAAATGACATTCTCATTGACACAGAGCCTCTATTTCCATGGATATTCCAATCCAGTAGCCAAGAAGATTGGTGGTCTATTCAATGTAAATTAGTAAGAAAATTCTAGGATCTGCAGGCCCCACAGATTCTTTTTCCTTCCTACCTCTCTGATCTCACCACGTACCTCTCTGTCATCTCATTATTTTCCAACCACCCTGGCTTCTTTCCTTCCTCCCTTCCTTCCCTCCTTCCTCCCTTCCTTCCCTCCTTCCTTCCTTTCTTCCTTCCTCAGACACATCAAGCTCATTTCCTCCCAGGGCTTTGGCTTTTGCTCCTGTGTACCTGAAATGTGCTTCCTCCAGACGCCCACAGGACTCACTCTTCTCAACGTTTGAATCATCTTCTCAGCAAGGCCTTCCATGACTAACACCTCTGAAACATGCCTCCACCATGCCCACCCAGTCACTCTCCACCCCAATATTTGTTTTGTTTTCTTCAGAACACATACTATCTGAAACTGCCTTGCTTCTTTATTTGTTGCTTCAGTGGCTGCCTTTCTCCTCTACACTGTAGCCTCTATACAAGCAAGCTCTTGCTTATTTTGGTCTCTTAAGTATCCCCAGTTCTTACTGTACCTGGCACTTAATAGCCTTCAAATAAGTATTTGTTGAATATTAAATGAATTCCATAAGGAAATTAATGAATAATGTGGACCACAGCGATGGTTAGACCCTAATCAAAGGTAACCTTAGCTTTTAGGGCCAGAATACAATATAGCCTCAAGAAAAAAAAAATCTTCAGAATTTGAGAGTCACAAACTTCTCCCCACCTCCCATCTCCACCTGTGGTCATAATCTGACTGTCCAACATGGACCACATAAGAAAGACTTGGCAAAAAAAAGAAGAAAAAATAAGAGGCACCTATCAAGATGGAAGACCATAGCCAGCTCTAACATCCTGGCCTAATAGGCCAAGAAAGGCTGCCTAAACAACTGGTGACTCCCAATCCAGGTGGTAAGACCACACTCAGGACTGTCATCTGCTTATGTAAATTTCCACAGTGTGATTCCTCTCAGTAATATTGCTTATCCACAAGGCTCTGCCAGCCCCACGTCAGTCTGCCAAAAGTCACCTCTCAAATTGCAAGGCTCAAATTGCAAGGGACTTTCCTGGTCTTACCATGCCCCCCCCCACAAAAGTATTATAAAATGAAAAGTATATGAGAAGAATCAGGAAAGGAGGAAAATTAGTTTACGGAATAAAATAGGGCTTTAATTTGCCTAAGGACAACTTGAAATGGAGATTTATTCATTCAGAAATATCTGTTGAAAACCTATGAGTCAGAATCTCTTCTGGGTACTGAGGAGAGCCCAGGGGAATCAGGATCTGGTGGAGTGTACATTTTGTTGTCAAGAGACAGATAATAATCAAATACACAAGTTGCTTACAGGTCAAGTCAAGAGTCAAGATGGTGACATAATAGAGGATAACCAAGGAGATGAGGGAGATGGTCCTCATTTTGGACGATTTGGGAAGATCTCTTTGAGGAGGTACCATCTGAGTAGAAACTTGCCCTGATAGGAAGGAGACAGGAAGACAAAGATGTGGGGGGAGAGGAGAGCAGGCAGAGGAAAACTGGTCCCAGGGAATGAGGGCTTGTATGACATCAGGACACAGAAGTTAGAGAGGTGGGCAAAGCCAGCCCAGGGAAGCCCTTGCAAATCAAGATAAGAAGTTTTGCCTTTCATTCTAAGTTCAATGGAAACTCACTGGGGTAGAGGGAGGTGGGAGATAATCAGAAAATGACCTGACATTATTTATTTTTAAATCATTCTGGCTGCTATGAGTATTTATTTTTAAGTCATTCTGGCTGCTATGAGAAGAATAGATTGTAGAAGACAAGAGTAGAAACAGGGGAACAGTTAGGAGATTATTACAGTAGGTCAGTCAAGATATAATAATGGTGACTGGTTTACATGAGGTAAACTCCATGTTCTACTGTACTTTGTCTCATTTTCTATGTGTCTTTTGAACAATTTCTTTTAGGCCATTAGGTGCAAAGAGAACACTGATGTCCAGGAGTTAGAAAACTTAGATCAGTTTCCGTATCACCTCTTATTAACTGTGTCCTCTTGCTCAAGTTACTTAGCCTTCACAGGCCAATTTTCTTATCTTTAAAGCAAGACCTTCTGTTCACTTGAGATGAGTTAATCACATGAAATAATGAACCAGTTATACCGGAAAATGCTACCGCATACCTCGTTAAGTCGTGCTTCACTTTATTGCGCTTCATAGACACTGCCTTTTTCACAAATTGAAGGTTTGTGGCAACCCTGACCAAGTTTATCCATGCCATTCTTCCAACAGCATTTGCTCACCTTGTGTCTCTGTGTCACATTTTGGTAATTCTCACAGTATTTCAAACTTTTTCATTATAACGATTGTTATGGTGATCTGTGATCAGTTATCTTTGACGTTACTATTGTAATTGTTTTGGGGTGCTGTGAACCACGCCCAGGTAAGACAGTGAACTTAATCCATAAACGTTGTGTGTGTTCTGTCTGGTCCACCAACCAGCTATTCCGTTGTCTCTCTCCTTCTTCATAGGTTTCCCTATTCCCTAAGACACAACAAAACTGAAATCAGGCCAATTAATAACCCTACAATGGCCTTTAAGTGTTGAAGTAAACACTTAAATCAAAAGCTAGAAATGATTAAGCTTAGTGAGGAAGGTATATCAAAAGCTGTGATAAGTAGAAAGCTAGGCCTCTTTCACCGGTTAGCCAAGTTATGAATCAAAGCAAAAAAATTTTTTTTTAAATTAGAAGTGCTACTCCAGTGAACTCACAAATGATAAGAAAGTGAAACAGTCTTATTGCTAATACAGAGAAAGTTTTAGTGGTCTGGATAGAAGATCAAACCAGCCACAACATTCCTTTAAGCCAAAGCCTAATCCAGAGCAAGGCCCTAACTCTCTTCAATTCTATGAAGGCTGAGAGAGATGAGGAAGCTGCAGAGGAAAAGTTTGAAGCTAGCAGAGGTTGGTTCAGGAGGTTTAAGGATAGAAGCTGTCTCCATAACATCAAATTACGAAATGAAGCAGCAAGTGCTGATGTAGAAGCTGCAGCAAGTTGTCCAGAAGATCTAGCTAAGAAAATTAATGAAGGTGGCTACACTAAACAACAAATTTTCAATGCAGATGAAACAGCCTTATATTGGAAGAAGACACCATATAGGACTTTCATAGTTAGAGAAGTCAATGCTGGCTTCAAAGCTTCAAAGGACAGGCTGACTCTCTTATAAGAAGAGGCTAATGTTCTAGTGACCTTAAGTTGAAGCCAGTGCTCATTTACTATTCTGAAAATCCTAGGGTCCTTAAGAATTATGCTGAATCTACTCTTCCTGTGCTCTATAAATGGAACAACAAAGCCTGGGTGACAGCACATCTGTTGACAACATGGTTTACTGAATATTTTAAGCCCACTGTTGAGACCTACTGCTCAGAAAAAAAGATTTCTTTCAAAATATTACTGTTCATTCACAATGCACCTAGTCACCCAAGAGCTCTGATGGAGATGGACAATGAGATTAATGTTTTCATGCCGGCTAACAGCACCCGTTCTGCAGCCCTTGCAGCAAGGAGTAATTTTGACTTTCAAGTCTTATTATTTCAGAAATATATTTCATAAAGCTATATAGATAGTGACTCATCTGATGGATTTGGGCCAAGTAAATTGAAAACCTTCTGAAGAGGATTCACCATTCTAGATGCCACTAAGAACATTAGTGATTCATGGGAAGAAACTGAAATATCAACATCAATAGAAGTTTGGCAGAAGTTGATTCCAACCTTCATGAATGACTTGGAGGGGCTCAAGACTTCAGTGGAGGAGGTGACTGCAGATGTGGTGGAGAGAGCAAGAGGACTAAAAGTGGAGCCTAAGTCTGTGAGACTGTTTCTGTTTTGTAAATAAGTTAATTTGTATCATTTTTTTTTTTTAGATTCCACATATAAGCGATATATGATATTTCTCTTTCTCCGTCTGACTGACTTTGCTCGGTATGACAGTCTCTAGGTCCATCCATGTTGCTGCAAATGGCATTATTTTCTTCTTTTTAATGGCTGAGTAATATTCCATTGCATATATGTACCACATCTTCTTTATCCATTCCTCTGTCAATGCAGACTTAGAGAACGAACTTATGGTTACCAGGGGGAAAGGGTGGTGGGGGCAGGGATAGTTAGGGAGTTCAGGATTGACATGTACACACTGCTGTATTTAAAGTAGATGACCGGGCTTCCCTGGTGGCGCAGTGGTTGAGAGTCTGCCTGCTGATGCAGGGTACACGGGTTCGTGCCCCGGTCCAGGAAGATCCCACATGCCGTGGAGCGGCTGGGCCCGTGAGCCATGGCCGCTGAGCCTGCGCGTCCGGAGCCTGTGCTCCGCAACGGGAGAGGCCACAACAGTGAGAGGCCCACGTACCACACACACACAAAGAAAAATGCAGATCTGTACAACAAAAAGAACAAACTTCAGTGTATGTAAACTGAATTAATAAGTAAAGCATTATTGGAAAAAAAAGAAGTGGAGCCTAAGATGTGACTGAATTGCTACAATCTCATGATAAAACTTGAATGGGTGAGGAGTTGCTTTTTATGGATGAGCAAAGAAATTGGTTTCTTGAGGTGGAATTTACTCCTGGTGAACATGCAGTGAAGATTGTTGAAATTGAAAAAAAAAAAAGATTTAGAATATTACATAAACTTAGTTGACAAAGCAGTGGGAGAGTTTGAGAGGATGGACTCCAATTTTGAAAGAAGTTCTACTGTGGGTAAAATGCTATCAAACAGCACTGCACGCTACAGAGAACCAGTTTGTAAAAGGAAAAGTATCAATGTGGCAAACTTCATTGTCATATTTTAAGAGATTGCCCCCAGCCACCCCAGCCTTGAGCAGCCACCACCCAGATCAGTCAGCACCCATCCACATCAAGGCAAGACCCTCCACCAACAGAAAAGATTATGACTCACTGAAAGCTCAGTTGATGGTTAGCATCTTTTAGCAATAAATTATTTGTGATTAAGGTATGTACATTGTTTTTGTAGACATGATGCTACTGCACACTTAATAGACTACAGTATAGTGTAAATATGACTTTTATATTCACTGGAAGGCCAAAAAAGCTGTGTGACTCATTTTATTGTGGTATTCGCTTTACTGCCGTGGTCTGCAACAGAACCCACAGTATCTTCGATGTATGCCTGTAGAAATGAAAGTTATATCGAAATGTGTCCCTGACAACTATCCTGATGGAGACATCTATTTTAATAGGATATAGGATGAAGTATATGTTTTTTAAAAGGAAAGAATACTTGAGAAAGGGCTAATCTCATGTCCTCCTTGGATTATTTAAATGTCACTCAAATTTTCCCTGGATCACCCCAATGCACAAAAATTGTTGCTCCTTTTAAATCCTATATTTGCAGTTTCAACTACTCGATTCACAAAAATCTCATATTGTGTATATTATCATATATTATTAGCAAACATTATGTGCCTATCTTATCTTCTCAACACACCGAACACTTCTTAAGAGCAGAGCTCATATCTTTTAAGTCCGTCGGTCCTACTTCACTTTGAAGAATATCTCACACCTGATAGAATCTCTATACATTTTAATTAATATATTGATCAGATCCAGAGTTGGGACATTTCATTTAAAAAGAAAAAGCCTTTTGCACATGCTAGAGATCACTCTCGACATGGACTGTGTCATTGCATATTGCTGAACTCTGTTCAAGAAACAATGGCAAGAAAAGCATAAAATGTTTGGAAAGTCACTAGGTGCTGGTGACTTTTATTGTCTTCTTTTTTCTAAACTGTGTACTAGCTTCCTACAATTGATACATGTTTCTTTTGACATAACAAAAGAAATATATGTTTTGTTTTAAAGAATTGGGTAAATCCACTTTAGGAGAATGATGTTCATTCCTTAGAGCATGCCAAGGTAATGTCAGTACTTGAGTTCTCTAAAGCATTTTTCAATGCTGTCTCACTAGATCTTTATAAAAGAGCTCTTCACTTTGTAGATGAATGAAAGTCCCTATGAGTTTAAATGAATTGCTAAAAGTTGCATTTGTTTCATTCAACTGATATTTTGAGAAGGCACTATGTGTCTCCTGGTAATCTAGAGATGAACTGGATTTAAAGCCCAGCTATGGTCTTCTAATGCCTGGCCCCCATCTTGGAGACTCTAAGGCCAGCAGGGTGTCTGATAGTCTGCTTAACATAATGTCCATGAGATTCTGAGAAGCTCATTGGAATAATGTTGTTTAAATAGCAGTTTTTCTTGCTGTTTCACTATCTCATCTTTTACAGTTCTCCAAATTGTCTTTTTGTGGTCTCCCCACTCCCTGCTACGTTTTTCCCCAGTGAGTGGCCTGTTCTCCTTTCTACTTAATTCATTCCTTTAATGTTCTGACAACCATAAGGGATTCACTGTCCTTTCTGTGCTCGAGATGTTGGAATTCAATGTCCCATCAGCCACAGGGACTGGAGTATGTATGTATATTATTGTTTGTTTGGTCCCAATGGAAGGAACAGCAGATCTATCTTTCTGAGCAAGAGGCACACAATCACCGGTTTTGCTGACTGGTAAACTCACCTCCTTAAGACAAATCTCACGATTCCTATAAATCTCAACAGGAATTAGCTTCTTCTTCCACTATGTTCCCTTAGCATTTTGTACCTGTGGTTTAGCACTGGTTTTAGTCTATTTTGTATCGTATCTGGGATGTGAAATGTGCTGGGAAGTGAAATATGCATCACACTTACTTCTGGATTTCCCATTATGCCCATCATGTGCCAAGCACATTATAGGCCCTCAGTAAAGTTGTACCTGCCAGAACCTATAATTTCTGCCCGCCAAGTACTCAGCCAAGAGAAGTGTATGCCTTGGCATCAGCATTACACTTCTACCCTCAGAGAGTTATCTGACTTGAAACTGGGGTCAATCATCAATCAAAGCATAGAGGGACGAATTGTGGCTGCAGAGCCTTCAAGTCATTCTACCTTCACCTCTGACACCTCCAAAGCCTACTTTCTCCACACTCATACTCACAGTACCCAGCCATCTTCTCAATTCCATCTCTCCCTCTCCCTTTTCCCTTACCCTCTGCTGAACTTTATCAGCCCCATTCCCAAGAGTCTGTTCAGACCTTCCAAGGTGACAATCTGTTAATCTGAATACACTAGCTCAGGCTCTGTACTACATAATAGCATAATATAGGGGCCTCCTATAACCAGGCCAAAAGTGAGGATATCAGGTTTCTACATAAGGTATTTTCAAAACATAATGTTGACTCACCTCAAATCACACCACTTAGACAACTTTATAGCCAACTATGCCTGGAATTTTCTTTTTATGACACAAGAAAATGTTGTATCTCTCATATGTTTATTCTTACTTCTGAATTAATCTAGCACTCCTGAATCCTAAATCCAGGTGTAATTTTTGAGCTCACTGTTCTCAATACTAATCTGGTTACCTAGAAATTTCTTCTAATCAAAAAATTTTAAATGTACAAAATACAATTGAAACAAAAAAGACCATATAAAGAGCCATCTAAAGCACTTTAAAAGTTAAGTATTCCAGCTAGATAAATTCAGATCTCCAAATTACAAAAATGAAAATTCAAAAAATTTAGATATCTTTATATCTGTTTCTTCATTTATACCACCTTGTGTGTTTATAGAAGGAATAATATTCAGGAACTTTTCATTTCACTGGGACAAGGAAAGAAAATGCTAACCACAATGCAGCCTCATGACTCAAAAGTCTGTAACTGGTATTAATGAACTTTTAAAATGCTAATTTTAATGCTTACCCCTCTAAGAAAGGCGCCTTAGAGCAAAACCTCTCATTTCTTATCTGCTGAAAGCAATGTGTTTGCATCCCTTACAAAATAAAATGGTTGAAATAGGGTTTTTGAATGGTTTAAAGTTTCAAGGACTTCTCTTGTTCACTGTTATTCCTCTAGAGAAAAGAAATTTATAAAATCACATCCCTTAATGGTCTCTCTGCTTGAAAATGGAAATATTCCCAAATATGTTCCACTGTAGGAAAATCAAAAATAACATGTAAGCTACAAATATGTTAGCCAATTGAGAATATTTATTAACTAAATAATTTAATAATAAAGAAAATGCCTACTTGATTAATTGTTACAGAGTAAAAATTACAATAAAACTGTCTTGATCAGTGCTTTGCAGAAGCGCCATTACTGTCTGTGCAGTTGTTTAACAAGGATTTAATTGGAAAGATAAGTGAATGCACATTTAAAAGTATTGTTAATTTGCTTTATAATCACCCCATCCTTCACAGTATTGACAGCACAAGGCACAAACCCCTTTCTGTTTTACAAGTATTATTTTCCATATATGCACAATAAATTCTGAAGCAGTAATTGGAAAGTTTATGGGTTCCAACATACCTAGTATAGTGTATTTAGAGGTGCACGCTTCCTTTATAAGAGGTAACCCAGTTCTAGTTGTTGGATACAGTGACAAATCTGACTTATGTATTTCCCTCATTCACTGCAGATAATAATCATATTTTGTCCATTTATAGAAAAATTGCATCTTCTATATTTTATGTTTAATAAAATCAGGATTGAGAGGAGGAAAAAATTGTCTGAATTATCTTTGTTCCGTGACCATTTATATTATTTTCTTGAAAATGTGCATAAACAGTAGAGGATGGTTTCTAGACTGTATGGATGGCTATAGCAAAACGTGTTTTTCTGAAAATAGTTGCTCCTGAGTCTGTTAAAGGAGACAAGAAAAGGGGCAAAGAACTTCTTCTAATGCACGATCTCTATTTCTATACCATGACCGCTAGCACACAGACACTTCCTCATCCTCACACACCCTTTAGAGTTTGGAATCATCCAGTCAAAACTCCAATCAGTATGGCTTTCAAAACCATGTGAGTGTAGGACTTCCCTGGTGGAGCAGTGTTTAAGAATCCACCTGCCAATGCAGGGGACACGGGTTCAAGCCCTGGTCTGGGAAGATCCCACATGCCGGGAAGCAACTAAGCCCGTGCGCCACAACTACTGAGACTGCATTCTAGAGCCCTCAAGCCACAACTCCTGAGCCCACGTGCCACAACTACTGAAGCCCTCGTGCCTAGAGCCCGTGCTCTGCAACAAGAGAAGCCACCGCAATGAGAAGCCTGTGCACCGCAACGAAGAGTAGCCCCCGCTCGCCGCAACTAAAGAAAGCCATGTGCAGCAACGAAGACCCAAAACAGCTAAAAATAAATAAATAAATTTATTAAAAAAGAAAAAAACATGTGAGTGTACTACCTCAGATTTCTAGGAGTGGGAACCTTGCTGAACAAGTCTCCATTGACTAAAGCCCAGAGACCTTTACTGTTGAGTCTAAAGCTGCTTTAGAAGCAGGTAGTGTAGATGTTTTTCCTGTGGACAGCAAATACTTCAACTATACAAGCTTAGAAATTCTTTCGAGGAAAATTTTTGTTAGAATCTTTTTCAGTATAAAACCCTTTGCCCTCTTGATAAAACATGTGACCTCATATTTGTCATGGGAAAAATTATTTTTATCTTTAGTTTGGCTATGCCTCTAAACCTCTCACATTTACAGTAGCTTTTTATGCTTACAGAGTAAGATAGATACATATTGAGTTTCACATGTCTAGAGATTTGCCAGTAAATGCTAATAACCAACCATTAATAACAACTCACCAATCACGTGACTCCTTTTTCATTTCTTTCTACATATATGTGTGAAAAAGAAATAAAAGTAATCTTTACAGTATGCACATATGTGTGCCTGTGTGTTCTCTCTCTCTCTCCATATGTATAAGTATAATTTCTCTAGTAAAATTCTTCCATGCTGAGTTTCACTCTCCCTATTTATGTATGCACTTGTATGTTGTGAAAACCATACACAGGCACACATATGTACACACTTTATTTTTATTTATTTTTAAAATATCTCCCTTAGAGGCATGGATTTTAAAATCGTTTGCCTCAGGAGAAAGTGTCTTTGGGACCAAGACCTTTACATGCCCCATTTCAACTTGTCAGAGCTGAGGTTGGTGCAATAACGAAATGTCCAGCTGTCCTTTAATTAACTGAAATGAGGAAAATGTAATGTTCTGATGAGAGAACCAGGATCATGTGCGGGATAATGGGAAGACTATATGTTTCTGTGCCTTCCTGCATATGACGGTGCCATGGGGTGCAGGAAAGCGATGAGGCCTTTTTATGCTCCAGTAGGGGGAGCTTTCTTTTCCCTACTGTACAAACAGCATGGTGCATGTGTTTAAATACGCCGTCCTAAAATGCAGACTTTTCATTTTCATTTTGCAAGTGGGAAATTTCACTGTGTGATGGGCACATTACTCTTCGTAGCGACACATTTTGTGCAAACTCATTTGGGAAAGAATAGGAAATTTAGAATACTGCCTTCATATTTCTTCTGGAAATGTTAGCCTGAATCCATTATTTCCAAACCTGATGAGGATTACAGTTCATTTGTATTTCACAGCAACCCATATTGTATTCTGTTTTGTGAAGTAAATAAGAGATGATACCATTCTAATGGTGCCTGTATTTTGTTTTCCATATGAATAGTTCTATTCTGGGGGCAAGAGGGAAGGAAAAGAAAGCAGGGACTGGAGTACTTGATTTAGCCTTCTCTAGATGGAATATGTTATTTTGACAAAGAAGTGCCCTGAATTATTTTATAAATAATCTAAACTGGAGGAGGTGGAATATAAACTCACTTAGGTCACTGAGTACATCCATATTCAAATGACAATATAAAAAGCACTGTTTGGTAACACCCAAATCTATATCTCTTATTTAACAAGTTTAAAATACTCATGGACTAACCTGATTTGACAGCAGTGTAGGTGGATGCTTTGTGCCAATGAAGAAATTCTTTATATACAAAATAATTTCCCACCACTATTTCACTGTGCCTGAAATGCCACAATTAGAAAATCAATTCATCAGCTAAGGCAGGAAAGGCAAATAATTTTACCTCTTATACTAAACACAGTTGATTATTAGTGGCTGATTAGATGGTTGTGTTAAGAAGGATACTGAAGCATTGTCCTAAAGAGAATGAGTTCTGTGATCCATTAGTGATGTGTGGCATTGGCATTATTTTTTAAAAAGAGCCTCAGTATGCTTGCCACATGTTTTCTGTTTCTGGGTTACGGTATTGCATTAATAAAAATTGATTATTAGAATTCAAATATCATATGAGGTTCACACATTAAGGAAATCTAATGAACACAAATCTTTTTATCAGGCAGGATAGCATATATCTTAGGATACCTCCAACAGAATACAACAAAGAGTAGGAGATTTTGGAAGAGTCAGAAGAGAGGAGGAGTATATGATAGAGAATGAAGAACTCAGAAGTCCTAGAAGCTTAAGAGCACAAAAAAGCCTTGACTCTAACAATGAGTTAGATGAAAAAGCCACATTTTACTTAACAATTTTACTAAGACTAGCCCTGTTTTACCCACTAACTAAATCCCCCGTTTGGTATAAGGTATGACTAGACTAGTTTGGTTGACTCTTGTTCATTATGCAAACCATATATTGAGTAGACTCCCACTGGAATGACAGGAAGTCCAAAATAATCTTCCCGACAGGAAATGTCCCATCCCACTTCATGACTTCAGCTGATGACCACAGACACTGTCTTTCTGTCTATAAAGCTGTCGTTTAACTGTGGATGGAACAAACCCCCTAACTGAGAAATAAAAGCAAGTCACAAATACAGAAAAACTAGGGACTTCCCTGGCGGTCCAGGGGTTAAGACTTCACCTTCCAGTGCAGGAGATGCAGGTTCAATCCCTGGTTGGGGAGCCAAGATCCCACATGCCTCTCGGTCAAAAAACCAAAACATAAAACAGAAGCAATATTGTAACAAATACAATAGAGACTTTAAAAATGGTCCACATCAAAAAGATCTTTAAAAAAAAATACAGAAAAACTAAAATGATGTATCTAACCACAGTCTTCCCACTTTACTTTCACTTTGTTTGGGCTCAGGGTGATGAGATTTATTTTCGTTAAGTCACATTTTTTGACAGACCCTTAAAAAATGGATGAAACTGCCATCTGCATTCAAGGTCTCAGTGTTCAATTTAAGTTGTCTGTTGAGTTTAAACATACTATCAGCCCATTCCTTCTATCAGCTAAAATACAGTCCCCTTCACTGGGGATAACGATGAAATGTTGATTTTTTTCAGTTATTGACATGTTTGGTCTCTCACTATGCAGCAGCTGAAAAACTCAGCACCATTAAAGAAAACAAAGGAATAAATAAAAATTACAGGTGAATCACTTAGAATTCTTTTGATTTCAAGGCATAGAAAACCAATCCCAATTGACTTAAAATAAATATTTTTTTTCATGTAACTAGAAAAGTCAGAAAATAACCCGGATTCAAGCATGACTAAAATTGGTCACTTAAACAGCTTCATCGGGACCTAGTCTCTCTGGATCCCTCAGCTCTGCTTAGGCTTCACATGGTGGCAAAAGTGGCTGCAATTATCTCTGGGTCAACAAGGTCCCTGCTTCTAGTTCATCAGGAATCTCTTTCCTAAACAGACTTGAGTACTAATGACCAAAATTGGGTCCTTAACGAATATTCCTGAGTCAACCACTGTGGCTAAGAAAATCAGATGGGCAGATTGGCTTAGACAAATATCACATGGTCCATACTTGGAGGTAGGGGTAGAGTCCCATCCAGATCACATGAACTGGGATGAAGGAGAAGTATGTTCCCCCAAGGAAACTTGGTACACTAGGTCCAGAAGTAAGATGCTCTCTACAATGAGTAGGTGAACTTTTACTGTTAAGACCATGAATGTCATACCATGGAGATTGGTGTGTGCAAGAGATATCAGGCATCACTAAAGCAATGTTCTTATCTTCAAACAGGCTTCAAACATGCTTAAAACTCTTTAGATAAATCCATTTCATAGGGTTTGGGAGCTTTTTTAAACATGCAGTAATTGCTTTGGGAGATGATGTACACAAACTTTGCTGTAATTGATAGGTTCAGGAAAGGGGTAATTGCATCCCAGTTAAATTGGTTAGCTTGCTCCAGCACAAGCATGGGCCCTAACATGTTCCCAGCATTTAATTAATCTATAATCTTTGAAATGTTTTAGGAGCAAAACCTACATGCTTTCAAAGTATTTTAGGCTACCAACATTGAAAAAAAATAAATAACTACTTGATCGTATACAAGCATGGACCAAGATATGCAAAATTACAACGTAGAGTATTAAAAAGGAGAGACTTAACCTTGGACAGGCAAAGGCGAACGTTGGGAGAGTCAGAATAATGATGTAGAACTATGTACCCCAGAAACAGGTTAAGTTGTGATAACAAATACAGTTCAGCAAAGGGTCTGAAAGAGTAGTATTGTGATCTTTGGTGACTCCAGGATATTTAGAAATCCTTAATGACTCTCTAGGCATAGGGGAAGATGATTTTTTGGTTGATGCTTTTGTCATTGTTAGTGGCATCTGTGCATACGAAGACGCCTTCATACAAGAAGAGAAAACAGTTTTTTGTTGTATCACGGACCCATGATAAAGCATTCAAATATAATGCAAATAATTGCAAACTGATGTATCCAGCAGTAAAAAGTTGAATAAATAATTTAGCTTTTACACATGGGCAGCTCTTGCTAAAAAACTACAAATCAGAATCCTTCCATTTGATTCTATTTTATTTTGTTAATAGATGAACTAATATGATAGGCATTTAATTGTATAATGTATTATTAGCCATTTTCTTTGGCATACCATTAACTTTAAATAGTATTAATATTTAACATTTCATAATACACACTACAAAATTCTTATTTTTTCCAGCCAAACAGAAAATGTGCTTTGATAGTAAATATCTTTAAAGTGGGTTTTAAGATCCCCAGTATGCAAAACCTGTTCCATTTATATTGTTTGATCAAAAATACTGAAAATGCCACAGCATAATAAGGCAAATGCTGTAAGGTGACAGTCATGCCAAAACTGTATTATTATTTTGTAATCAAATACAATGTATTGTATAATTAGACATAATTGTATAATTTGAATATTTAAAAGAGCATTTAAAATGTGATAGGAGGCGTCTAAGTACATGGTCTTCTCGGGGGTAGTGAAATCAGAAGGTGTAAAGTTGCCATTCATAGTTGCTATTGAATGGGCAACTAATTCAAACACAAGTTTGCTAGAAGAGGACTTGTAGCTGATTCACATCATGGGCGCTATCTTGACAAATCTGAATCTGTTTGAATTTGACCTACCATGGTTTTCTCCCCTTGAGAAAACACTGTCAGTGTTTAGTTAGCTGAATTAGGGCTCAATACTTCTAGTCTCCACGTGGGTCAGTTTGATCCTTTCTTTATATTCCGTGGGTATACGTTGTGCCCTTAATTCAGATCCATGTTCTCAGAAATGTGTGCCCACGATCATGAGGGGAGCTGGACCAGAAAGAATAAGTGGAGCAACACAGATCCATCCCCATTTCCAGAAAAACTGCTCAAAGGATATGCCTCACATGGAGGAAATTAGCTAGATATTTTGTCAAGAGAGGCCAGTGTTTTAAGGCAACTTTTAAAATAGACGAAGAAGCTTGATTTTTTGGTTAATAAATATTTTGGAAGGGCACACTTTTAAGTGAGCAACAATTCTGAGCTTTACCCAGCTCTCCCCACACAGAGCTCCTCCCTCTATTACGAGCACTGGAACAACATTTGTTTGTTTTATTAAGGAAGAACGCTGGGAAATGAGGAAAGCCTTTTTATTTACAATCTTGCCTAAATTTTCCAGTGATCTGGAGACAGAGCCGATAGAAGACTAGGTTGATGGTATATTCTAAAGTTAGAGGAAAAACTCAAACAATATTTTCTGTTTCATATTTATTTAATAGTGACTCAATTAGGGGGCCAAAGATAGGTAAAAGTGATTGTCTCAACTTAGAGTATTCAATATGTCAGTTATTTCAGAGATTTATGCTATCGCAATTAAATAGGAAATGAAAAGACAAAATTTAACTGAGGATTTCCTGTATCTGTTAGTACAAAAGCCAGATACAGTTCTTCAGAGTTCACCACGTTCTCCAGAAGCTGACCACATGCTATTATTTTCAACCCATGCCCAGTATGAATCTTATGCTCCTGCAAGCGAATGTAATTATTACAGGCAGAAAATGGTATGTTTATTTACATTTCTATGGCTTGATGGTAGCAACAGATCCCATGTTCTGGGTATTTTGTTTTCCTGATATTCCCTTGCTTAGACCATGTTTCAAAACCCAGGTCAAGTTCCAAATTCCTGTGATGAATTCACCTATTTCTGTACTCTTCCTCCTATTATATGGTTTTTAAAAAAGTTAATACAATAATTAATGCCTTAAAGTAAATTGCTCTATTTTCTAGGGTATTTTTCATTACATAAGTACCTAGTACTAAAAATATCTAGATCCTCAGGGGTAGATTCATATCATATTCTATATTTTTTACCCTCAAAGTACCCATAATGGATGCTTAATAGTGATGGTGAGAATGATAACTAATGTTTATTGAGCACTTACTATGTGCCAGGTACTGTGTGTGCTAAGTGTTTGATTGGCATTTTCTTACTGATCATCACAATAATCCTATGTACCAGGTACTAGTATCATTCCCATCTTCAGACTAAGGTATAGTGCGATAAGGAATTTGACTAAGGACATGAGGCTGGTAACCAGAGTCAAGCACAAATATGCTTAAACAGAATCCATGTTTTCAAGGTCAGTTGCTTGATTAGCTCCACAAAAAGCTAAAAGATGCAGGAGCCAAGCAACATCTATCCCGATATACTGTAACATTTGTTAAACAAGCTGCAATTTTCTATAGCTTCACTTTATGAAGAGCTGGGCTAATGGTATCAAACCAGCAACTTGCTATGTCTGCTAGTGCATAACTATGAACCACTGCACACACTTTAGTCCTTCCCAGAATACACTTCCACTCCACAGCCCCACAAATTCCTGCAAATTCCTTGTTCATCCTTCAAAATCAAGCTGAAATCGTCAAAACCATCACATCTCTGAAACTGTCCTTAAATCCCTCAGGCCCGGATAACCCCTCCCTTTCTCCTCTTGTCTTTCTCCATTTTATACATGCTTTTCTCATAGCATTATTTTCTCACTTTGAAGAGCCTGAATTCCATAAGGTCAAGTATTGCGTCTCACCTTTGCCTTTACTACCTGGCATAAGGACTACGGCAGAAGTGATATAAATAAATGAGTCTTAACTGAGTTATTGCAAAAAAGAAAAAAAGTGCAGTTTATTTGTGCATGATATTAGCTGCTCCAATTCCAGAAATGGCACATTCTGAGCTCCCCTGGCAGCTTCCCCAACTTCAGATTCTCAGAATCTATGGAAGAGCAAAATCTTATCTTCAAAGACGGTTTCTTAAAACCTTCCAAGGATTAGAGCTTCTCTCACCATCACTTCATTGGTGGGAAGGGGATTAGAAGGGGTGGGAACGGGACCAGTTTTTTTCTCTGAAAGACATGAGATGAGATGAGTTGAGATGAGATTAGATTACTCATCTAAAGACTCTGGAAAGTGATAACAGCCATTTAGCATTCCTTCATTTCAAGTATTTATGATGCAGTTGCCTTCTTGCTTCTGCATGCTGAGCAGTCTTATTTGAGTCTAATATTGGACGTGATATAAAGACTTGCGCATCTTTTACCTTAATAAGGCTTTTTATTTCAAACCCCATATCTTGCATCTATGTGTTTGACAGCTGGTGTCCTGCAAGGCAATGGCCAGTAAGAGGCATGATTGCGCTAAATTGGAAGCATGAGGCACAAGAGTGTGTTTTTATTAGGGGGGCAGGGAAGGAAATTTGAGGGTAGTGGGTTAGAAGAAATCATCCACAGATGCCGATCTCTGTCCTTTAGTGGATGCGATTTTTGAATTGTGGTAATTCCTGTTTCTGTGACAGTTCATCAGAAATTGAGAGCACCCCATTTGAAAATTACCCATGGTTTCACTTCCAAACTAGATGCAGACTCTGTGCCTTTGATTATTAGAATTATTCAACTCACTCTGTAGGGCAATGAGGAGGGGCATGGGTAAATACTAAGCCAACTGATATTCTGTACGAGATTCATTTCAGAAGCACAAGGCAGCAGAGCAAACTCCATCACTTTTTAACAAGCGTTATCTAAACACACAGCAGCAACCGATGAGTGAGCCAAAGTGACAATTTGGAAATTAATCTGTTTCCTCCAGAAATGTCTATGTGGGTGAGGGGCCAGTCATACTGAAAGATGAAGAGACAAACTTTTCTCTGCTTTTATTAAGCATTTTTAGATGAATTGTGGAAGGCAGCTCAGCAAATGTCTACAGGTTTCTCTCTACTCTGCAAAACTTCTTTAAAAATAATATAAAAAACATCTCTAACCAAAGAGTGAGGAGGAGATAGTACTTCAGAAACTTTTCACGGGTAACACCAAACTGATTGTTCCTTTAGCAAAAGCAAAACTTCAGAAGCTGCTTTCCTTTCATTCCACCAAACACTGACTGAGGTCAAGTCCCAACGTTCTCTTCAGGAATAGGAGAGAACTCAGACAGAAGGTGTGTGGAAGGGAAGAGGAGATGAATGTACGTTAGTCATATCCACTGTAAGGAAATTGTTTCTTCACTGGTCTCATGTAGAGCTCTGCTACACTCCTGATGCGCTGAAAGACACGTGAGCGCCATTGTGAAGAGACAGGACTTAAATTGTAAGAGGGATTTCAAGAGAAGAGGGCTGTTGATTCACATAGGAGCATGTCAAAGATTATTTAAGTGGCCAGTAATATAAACATCATGTTACTAACACTGAACAGTTTATCACATAAATATAATTGTCTTCTTTTAGAAGAATAATAAAAGCTGAATCCATATGTTTCATATTATTTAAAATTGTTTCTGCAAGATGTATTAGTCCCACAGAAGAAGCAATTCTTCCACCAGAGGAGGACAACAGCAGTTTTATTATTTTACACTGTCATTTGTTTAATTTGTTTGTTCCCAGTAGTAGTTTCACAGATTTTTATGAACTGTTACTTTTATAGAAAGTCAAGTTACTCAGGATGGATGTTGCTTGCATTCATAAAAAAAAAAAAAAAAAAGAGTCAGAAAGGTAGATGGCATGGATTTACTTAACCGAATCTGTTTAAAACAATGTTTCTGAATTCTTAGACAAATCGAAAATTAATGTAGGGAGTTAGGTTCTGTTAGGGATATTTCTAATATTTTGTCTGAGTTTATTTAAACATGGAGATCAAGTTAAAGCTCAGACTGGAAGACCTCTTGTGAGCAAAGATAAACTAGCAATTCTTATGTTTAGAAATAATTCTGAATAAAAGAGAGTTCTCCAAGGATTGTTTTTTGTACAATTACTGCAAAATACTAACTTTATTTACTTATAGTTAAATGTCTACTACTAATTTTTAGGCATTTTATTGGTTGAGAAAACTAGTTTCTCCTGTCATTTCTCACAGTTTCAACTAAATCTTATTTTTTATGTATACTGAGATGTTTCTAGGTAAATTTGAAAGTTTAAAACTGAAACATTATATCTTGTATTCTCCATTAACTAATAGATTAAATAAATGCAATATGAGAAAATATCACCCAAAAGTTACCATTCTTATTTTTTGGAACTGCTAAAGGTGCCTTTTATTGAAGTCAGATATTTGGAAAGAAGTGTCATGAAGGTAAACATCCAAAAGAATTTGAACAAAACTATTTCAACAGTATAGACACAAGGCAGGCCAGAGAATCAGCAGTACATTCAAAGTCTTCCAGATATCAAAGTACGTGAACATTCACAATCTATTTGCAACACCCTGGTAAACTAAAACTCTAGAAGAGGATAGCAAGATTATTGCAACATAATCTGGATAATCAGAGCATTAAAAAAATCTGACAATATAGACACATAGCACGTATCTACTGAAGCTAATTGAAGTCAAGCTATAATTCAGCAAAGCAGTCTTTCTGAATGTAAATAATTTATCATACATCTTTTATTCTCTGTTGCAAGATTTTAAATCTAAATACCTGAAAAATTCTGAAAATGAAATATGACCAATATCAGAACAACTGGACGTGAAATCTATAATTCTAAATAGTCCCAAATAATTGGTATTTGGCTTTGGAATATCTTGCAAATATCTTTATATTTGTATTTTACTTTTTGCTATGAAAACAATTTTATATTTCCTAAGCATATTGATAAAGGCACAGAGAGATGGATCAGGAACATTCTGGGTGTTAAGAAAGCATCCTGAGATTTAAAACGTCCTTTCTAAATTTAGACAAATGCAAGATAAATCCTACAAAAGGTTCATAGTTCCCTAGACTAAAATTAAAAGAATATAGAGATTTGTGTAACCCCGTACCTTTTCTTTATAATCATATGTTGACTGAATAAAGAATGATAAAAAACTCTTCAGCCCTGATCTTATGCAGCTATATTGCTGTTTGTTAAAAGAATATTTTAAAACTGCTTATATTAACTGTTACAAAAATTCAAACAGCACAAAAATAGAAAAAGAAAAAATTGTCACCTAGTCATTCCATAAATAAACACATAATTAAATACACATACGTATAAACATGTTAATATTCAGTGAATAACATTCAAGATGGCGCTTGATATAGTGATGTACACAGAGACGAATAATAACATAGATAAAAATTCGACTCTCCCACAGTGGTTATTCCTTAGTAAAATGTTTTACATCTAGTTTTACTTGAATTTTAAGAAGAAAAAGAAGTTTAAATGAGCTTGAAAGAATGCCTAAACTTCAAATAAATGTTTACTTGACCCAAGAACAATTAGCTCCTAAAAGATGACTTAACCTTAAGGAAAATGTTAAGACTTTGAAATCAAAAGAATTACTTCCATTTTAGACTAAATCTTTTGTTATTCAGAAGATTTGGAAGGTATTCTTCCTTCCAGATGGTCTTCCAATTTATTTAGGATTTTCTTATTGAAAGGTTAACATTCACATTTGTAATCATCATTCCCAATGCTGTTTAGACTTAGTTCTATGTTGCAAAGGAAAAAAATGCTCACACCTAGTCATTTTACCAAGTTTTCTCCATTCTCAAGGCCTTCATTTAAACTTTCTGTTTATTGTGTTTTGTCATCCAGTTCCATTTCCAAGAAAGGAGCATGAGTAGGTTACTCTCAAGTTTCTGAATGAAGTTCTCTGAATTTTGCAAACCTTTTCATCAGGCATTGAGTATTGCTGTGAAGTATTCTGAGACCAACCTTTTTTTTTTCCTCTCTTAATATGAATTACCTGTGCTGTCTGGAAAACCATATGGCTTTTTATTTATCCTTAAATTTTAGTAGCCCTACTAGGATATGTTAGATTAATCATGCTGTATCAATTTTTCCTGGGACTAGGTATGTTTTTTCAGTAAGCAAATTTAAGTCTTTCTCTATTTCCAAAAACTTTTCTTCTGTTACATCTTTGCTTTTTTCTGTTCCATTTGCTCTTTGATCTTCAAGAGCACTAGTTTTGTCTTTGTATTATAATCACCTTTACTCGTATAGATAAAATTATTCATAGGCATATTTTATGTCTTTAATCTTTTCCTTTTCATTTTGTATAATTTCTTCTAGTCTGTATGTCATCCTCTGTTTTCAATTATATATATTCAATTTTTCTTCTACTTTGACACTCGTAGGTTTTTTTTTTTTATTCCACTTATTTCCTGAGCTTGATAAACTTGCTTTTCCTCCCTTTGAATACATATAGCTCTTGTTAAAAATTCCTCCTGATACATTTTGTGTAAATAATTTCTTTGCAACCATAGAATAACTATTTGTCTGAACTCTCCTAGTTTCTTGAATAATTCCTCTTATGATTTATACCCCTCTGCTTTTTTTATTCTTGTCTAATCAATGATCCCTTGGTGCTTCTGTAATCCCTACTTAATTTTTCTGATTACTACTAATCCTTGAATTGGCTCATTTAATACCTCTCTCTCTCTCTCTTTCTCTCTCTCTCTTTCTCTCAGTAACATAGCTCTGTGTGTGGAACCTGGAAATTTCTGTCTCCTCACCCTCCTTCATGCAGCTTCCTCCTTGGAACTCTTCCTAAGCTATGTGACTGGGGAATAAACAGTAAAATGGTTTTGCTTCCATGCCACCTTCCTTGACTTTCTGTGTCATAAATTTCTAACATATTTCCCTACTCACAGGCTGCACCCATTCCATTCCCATGGCCTGATATTCTATCAGATCATCAGATACCATGCTCAAAACTATGACCCTTTTAAGGAAACCCCTTTCCTCTTCCATTTCTGAAGTTTGTGTTGGCTCTTAGTTTCTCTCCTCACTGTGGCACAGACTCCACAGTATTTCACAGTACACATAACTGTGTATGGTTTGAAGCTGTGGCTATTTTTGTTTTATTGAAGATTGAGGGGTTTTGCTGTTGTTGTGGTTCCCTATTTTTTCAGTCTTTATTGCTTTTGGTATGTTTTCAAAGCCCTCAATCCAGATGCTTTTTAAAGGAAATAATCTAAGACCCAAGTTCCTCTGGACTTTTGAAGTTTGTCTCATTGTGTTTTGATCTTTATTCACATATTCCTGAAAAAATCTCTTCCTTTCTAATGAATTAATTTAAACAAATCAAATATACTACTCCTTCCCAAATCCCTCTTGTTTTAGTTGATTTTATCCTTCCCAAAATGAAGGATAAAGACCTTCCTTTCTTTCATCTTTCCTCTTTCATAACAATTTCTGTAGTGCCAGCCCTCCCTCTAAATTGAATGGAGACGTGGACACCACTGGCATGATAAGAATTTTGCACTATGGTCAAACATATCATTTGACCTACAAAGCACACCAATAATTTGTCACTTCCTTAATCTGATATAAATATCTATTAAACATTTCTTAAAGACAAATTCAAGTATTGGGGGTTGGAATAGCAGAAAAAAAAATCTTTTGCCAGCCTCTCAACTTACAGACCCCGTTCAGCACAACAAAAGCCTTTCTCTTAACTGGGCTCAACTTCCTTAGAAGATGATTTTGCAGTATTTTGGTCTTACTCAAGCATAACCTAGGATTTTAGCTCCTCTCCTTCTTCTCCAACAGCTTATCAAAGAACTGTATGCAATTCTCCTACCAAGAGAAGTTCTAGTAATATAAATTTGCCCTGCTCATTACATTTTAAGTGACCTTTTAAAATCCTTTTGGATAAGTTCTCTGGAGCACCAGTGGTACTCTCCGGGCAGCTCCTGCGTCTGGCTTTCTACCCTTTATCACATTCTTGAACAGTGATCTCAATTGCTCTAAGTACTCATGTTTTCAAGTTATTTACCTTCTAAGTAAATTGGAGAAAAATCAAGGTTTTCATTAAAAAAAGAAGAGAAAGGAGAAGTCACGCTCCCGTGGCATCCCAGTTTGCTTTTATGGGCAGAAGAGAAAAGTATGGATACCTAAAATTAGATTGTGTCCATCCTGGGCATACCCATCAGAAATTCTCCCACAAAAAAATATCACCTGTACTATGTTGAACAATAAATGATTCTGGAATCTGTTATTTTCTGCCCAGTTTAATACATTTCCTTTCTGGCTTGGACATGTTCCCAATGCTCTATGGTAAATTTACATTCATGTTTGGCCTCCCCAACCATCTGCCTTCTTCTATGGCCTTTTTTACCTACTTCCTGGGTCAAGACTTGAAAAAGGCCTTAAAGGTCCCTTTTGCTTTTTCCTCCACTGTATTTCACCTATTGAACTAGGCTGGAGAAAGTTCAACTTCAGGCCTTCTTCTCTACACACTTCTTCCTTAGAGAACTTGCATATTTCAGCTGTCACTTGCAATCAAGTTATTCTCAAGCCTTTATTTCTATACCTTAATTCCAACCTTTCAGCATACTATTAAAAGTGTGATTTTCATTACCTGAAAATATATCTCTACTTAAGCGGTCACTAATCACTGGAATGATAGAGAAACTTAATCTCTGTTCTGAGGAATCCACTTCTCTGTGTACACTCTACTGCCTACAGAAGTTGACTGCTCTTACTATCCTAGGATGACAAGTTTGAGTCAAAAATTTCCAGCATTTGCTTTTTGACCATCTCAACTACTACAGCTTTAACAGCATTTCTTGAACACTTTTATATACCACCATGGCATGGTGTGCTTTACAAATATTACCTCACTTAATAAACGTAGACTACAAAGAGGTAGACATCACTGTCTCAGTGGTGCTGACACGGAAACTGAAGCTTAGTGAGGTTAATTTGCCTAAGGGCACACAGCTAGTAGGTGACAGAGCCAACATTCAAATCTGGGATTGATTGAATCTAACGTCAATGTGCTGTTAGTCAAGATGCAGTGTTGTCTTAAATTCTGCCTCTCTCTAGGTCTAGGGCAGGCTTCATGAGTCTGCAGTCACTCTCCTTTAACAAACATGAATTGAATGGCTGTTATGTCCCAGGCACAATGCAACAGAGTATAAAAATGAATAAGATGTAGCCCTGGCTCAGAGGACTTTTGGGGCTAGTGAGAAACAGTGAGACTAAAGCTTGGTGTAGGGGTGGGCATCTTTCATGAGTATTATAGTTGCAATTTCAAATAATTAGCTCTTAGTAGTTAATACATATACATTTTCTTTCCCTTGATTCACTATCTGTTGCAGATGATAGTCTCATTTGGGGAACTTCACTGAAAAAATGGAAAGCAAAGCCAAGTGCCAATTGGGAAAGAGGATCCTCTCGACAGAACAGAAGTTTGTAGGAAATGATTAGTAGCAAAAGTAATAAAGCAATTGTGAACAGTGAGATGGACAAGTTCTCATTTTGTAATTTATGTTCTACTCAGGAGCAATTTGTTCTCAAAAATTAGGCCTCCAATTCAGGGCTTCTCCTGATGATGACCCGTGTGAGTTTGGGATATCATGTATTCAGGAGCCTGAAAAAGATTCTTCTGGGAAATTTCCAAAAGTACCCATTTGGTGTACCATGCCCACCTTACTGTTCACAACTGCTTGGTTAATTATTTTTGTTGCTTCTCCTTTCCTACCAACTTCCGTTCTGTCCAAAGGATCCTCTTCCCCAATCCGCTTGGCTTTGCTTTCCATTTTTTGGTAAAGTTTCCAAAACACATTCATTAAATCCTAAAATTAGATTGTGATAATCAGCATATTTTATTTCTAAGCACAAAATAATATGTGCTTTAAAATGTGAGTTCTGGAATCACATTGCCCTGGGATAAATTCAAGCCTTGCTTTGTAAAACTGGCACAGCCTTGAATAGGTTGAAACATCTCAGGACTCTGCTTCTTCAATTATAACACAAAATTAATCATCCTTCCTACCTTATGAAGTTCCAACATAAAATGCAAATGAGGTAAATGGTTATTA
This sequence comes from Phocoena sinus, assembly GCF_008692025.1. Taxonomy (NCBI): domain Eukaryota; kingdom Metazoa; phylum Chordata; class Mammalia; order Artiodactyla; family Phocoenidae; genus Phocoena; species Phocoena sinus. Next base: position 87,708,968 of record NC_045769.1, on the reverse strand, counting down.
TTATTTTATTATTCTGCAAGTATTGCTGGGATAAAAGTTCTCATAACTCTATTTTGAGAAAGATTTTTGTTTGAAGAAACTTTCTTTTACTACTTTAGTTTGCCCCAATAAAGCAGCATAGCCCATTTCTCTGTTTCAAATATTATTTATTATATTCAATATTTCCTGGATGAAATGCTCTTTCTGAATGATTGGTAGTCAGACAACATTCAGCAACTCCTTCTTTCAATTTTTCTAATGTGAATCCTAGTATATCCTAGTGGAGTATATGAAAAGATTTGTTTATAAAAAATTCATTTTTTAAATTATACTCTGAGATAATTAGATGAACTATCTTTATTTTTCCAGATATTTATTACTTTGTGTGTGTTTAACTTCACAACTCAGTAAGAAATTACAGTATCATTTTGGAAAATCTCCAGTCAAACTCTGATCTTTGCCTATGATGTATCTGGTTTTATTTAACTGAAATGGGGGAATTGAATACTTTTAGATTTTCCTGCTATTCTTCGTTGACTATTTGACTTTCGTTGTGTCATTTTGTAAGAAACCTTGACAAGTTAAATTTATCCACACAGAAACCTGTAGTTAGGAGACCTGTGAGACGACTATAATTTCCTTCCCATTAGTTTCAATGAATTCCATGCACGTGAAAGAAAACATGGAGAGTGGAGTCTGGAGCCCTGTATTTCCCGTTGTGCAGGTATATTGAGGAAAGAGATATAGTCCAGGTCTCCTTACGTTGTTCCTCTGCTGCACATTACCCCTAATCCTCCTTTGAGCAAATACAGACTAAAGCAGCAGTGCCAAGAACTGGAGACTTAACTCTTTAAACTCGATAGGCCTATGGACAAGTAGCTTACTCTTTGCACAAAATCTGTGAAATGGTTAATATATAAATGTGAGTGTCTATTGTAGCCAGTGTGAACCAGAAGAATTGAGCTGTAGCCAGCATTTATTTAAGCATCATTTTTGCCATCTGGATTCTTTTGTGAGGAAAGAAACATTTGAGGAGAATTGCCTTTGGTCACAAAAGTGATTTGACTTTCCTCCCTATTTATATGTTAATCATTCCTAAGCTTCCATTGTTCAAAGTTCCATAAAGAGGCATTTTTTCATACTGCTTTGAGACTTTAGGTAGCTTAGAGATCTTGAATAGGATGTGGGAAGGTATATCAAACATTCTGTGGACAAAGCACATTGGCCTATGTATGTAAAAATCAGCTAAACAATTTAACCCAGGTGAAAAAGCATGCAACCAGTCACTCAGAGAGGGCCAATTAGCCTGTACTCATTGGTTCTTTTCTAAATCACATGCCATATGATATGGCAAATCATTTGGAGATGAATGATCAAATACAAAATCTTACTGGCCACATAGCATCAACTGTTTTAGGTACCGATTCAGTCCATTCTTCAGTATTGAAACAGAAGACAAAAATATTACTATAGCCCAGAAATCATAATTTCTAGTCCCCTTTGACCTATGGCAAAGTAGAAAAATTCAAAGACAATAGTGAACATCTATCACACAAATGTTTTGAAGATTAAAACTTGAGAAGACTGGCATTCATATCTGGGAATTATATATTTTATACTTATGTTAGAGGAAAGGTTTTTAAATTAGTATGGTTTATTTTATTACTGTGTTTATAAGATTCAGAATCAGTGGTTATTTTATGATTTTGTAAGATCAGGGAATTTTTATCTCATGTGAGAGCTCTTTAAAAATAATTAATAAAATCTCTTATCTGAATAAGGGGTTTAAGTCATGCAATGGGCAATGAGGCAAAGTTTGTGGGTTTCCCCAGCCATAGAATCTGTTATTTTAAAGTATATTGATATAAAACTATTTACAGAAGTACTAACTCCTGTAACATATAAAAGAAATACCCACAAGTAAAGTTCTTTTAGACCAGCAATAAATAGATCAACAAATGCAAAATATTATAATTCATACAAAATATTTTTGTGCTATTCACATAACACACTAAAAGAATGATTGGAATGGAAATGAAAATTATCAGTACATAAGTCTAAATATTCACTCCTAGTCTTAATTGGAAATTGATACCTTATTTAACTCTTGAGCAGGAATGTGTGATGTTTAAAAATTAAGAGAAAATTATAAAGTCCAAAGGTAAATGTTAAAATACGTGTATGTGTGTGCATGTGTGTGCGTGGGTGGAGGTATTAATCTTACCACTAAAAGGAGAAAAAAAAAGAGCCTTTAAAGTTTCCATTATCCGTTATGTCAGGTAGCAAATATCTTCTCAGTGTAACTCCAGACATTAAATCTGTCGAGAGGAATGCTGTAAAATAAATGTCTGGGATACCTTCATAAACAAAAATCTTATTTCCATAATTCATACAGCTGGCTGGCATTTATTGGCACGTCAGGTGCAATGGGGACATTTCAGGAACATTAACATGTACAGCATCATTTGTCAACAAAGCAACAATGTAAGCAAATCGTTCAGAACTCATATAGATTTACAGCTTTCTCTGCCAGCTGCTAATTACGGTGTGCTCTGCCTATTTGGTATGGTCTTTTTATTGGAAAATGACAAAGGGGTTATAGTATCCCAGTTTGGAATATAGATGTGGCTTTTAGTAATAATATGAGTGTAATATGACCACGTAGCTTGGAGTTGTGATCCAGTTTTGCTGGTCTTATAATTGATCAGCTTTGATTGATGAAGGACAAAGAGAAATTCACAGGCTATTTCATTTCTGATATAAGTAACCTCTAAAACAAAGGGAAAATGGGGGAAAAATTATCAAAGACCATGTCATAGCAGTTCTTAATGTTTTCCCCTATGGAACATGACACATAATACTTACCTCTCAAAGAAAAGCTGATGTGTTGATTGCTGATGGAGCAAATGTTACAGGAGCCTGTACATTTCAGAATACTAGGTTGTGCTTTGAACAATCAGGAAGCCCTTCCACAAATATGTTTAAATAATGTTAAGGTTATGACATAAGGTGACAAACGTCAGCAGCATCAAAGTTAACATCTATAATCACCCCCTTCTTAAGTTGTTCAGCTTTAGGAAAAGACACAATTGTGCAAGCAAATGATGGAGTGTCAACTCTACCTTCATATTCCCCGGATTGTGTCAAGATATATTATAATCCATAAAATAAGTAGTGGCGCTGCATTCATGCCCATGATGTAAATCCATATTGAGAGATATAAATGCCTCCTATTCAACCAAAATATAAAAAGTTAAATTGGTAAATACTTACTCAAACATTATTTAGATTTATCCCATCCCGAGCCTTATTAAAACCCCTTAAATTCCAGAGTGAACAGATTTGACATTCAGCAAATCAATTGCTGTCAGAGCAGCTGACTTGACCAGATATTAAAATATTTTAAGCTTTGTTGGCACCGTATCTTCAGAGAAGAAATGTAGTGAGGCATTCCAAGAGCTGGTAATGTAAGGCCAGAAATGGTTGACTGTATTCAATGTACATTATACTAAATGAGCATCGTCTCATAGTCTTGTAAATAAATATTTTAACTTCAAAAATAGTTTATAGATAAATGGAGTCCCTCTATTTTACATAATCCTCCAGTGGAATCCCTTAGAGTCTTCCCTTACACATTTGTCACTATTTATTTTGATTGTTGGTTTATTTCTTCTTCACTAGAGTAGAATACCTAAAAACAGAAAATATATCGTGTTCATTTTTGCACCCCCAATCCTTAGCACTGCCTGGAACACAGGAGGTACCAAATTAAAGCTAGTCAAGTGAATGAAAGAAGGTATACATGCATGAATATTGAGGCAGCCCTTGGTAAATAAGATTCTGAGGAAGCAGAAATTTGCTTCAACATTTGTCCACGAGTCCTTTTCTTCAGGATACCTTCTAAATCCCCTAAGAAGCATATTTCCTGTATACTCTTCTCTTTTTTTTCTCGTCTAAAACCTACTTTCAGAAAAGTATCTGAAACCCACAAATATTAAGATATGAAGTATAAAGAATCTTCAAAAGTATTGTCTTTTTTCAGGAGAATTTATATTCTAACCAAGATTCAGCTCTTAAACTAAGATTGATTGTTAACTTGAGGATTTTAGGCATTCCTTTTATGTGAAGAAGAATTTTTAAGGTGAGGGTAACATTTTGGTTTCCCTTAATAGATAGGCGATCTCAGATTTTTCCCAAACCACTCCTGTTTTGTGCCAAGGGAGGAGGTGGTATTGACTCTGCACTTCAGGATTACGGAGCAACAGATTATACCAGGAATTAAAACACAGGCCCTAGAATAGAAATGTGGCTTTGCTAAGGAAAAATTCCATGGTCTAATTCTCATTAAAATGAAATTTTTCGGTTGAGTCAATATGAAGAGAAACATCTAGATTGCTACATCTGGGTAGAGCCCTTTCAACCTGTATTGCCATTTCCTGTGTGAAGCAAAATTTTCTACTGAAATTAGAAACAAGCAAGAGCTTTTATTTTTTACTGTTCAAAAAATGCTAAAACTTTCAATTCATGTCATAACAACCCCAGAGAAATGGGGTCGATGGAATCAGATCATTTGGAAGAGAAGCACAATAATTACTTGAATAAAAGTCACCATTTGTGAATCTACCCAACTTGCCCTAAATAAAATGATTACTTCTGAAAGTAAATTACATATAAACTAACATTTATCTTAACCCTTATCCCAATTGTTATCCTTATTTTTATTTAGAATCATTAAGCCAGTTTTTTAGAATATTCTGTATCATTACTTCCAAATAATTTAGGTTGCACTAATTAATGATTCACGTATACTTGAGATAGAATAGGTTGATGTTTACCTGTTTATTACGCAAAAAATCTTCCAGGAAAATACTTGCAAAATTCCAGGGACATTGTTAAACATTCTTAATTACTTTTAGAAGTATCTGTTTTTCTTCACCAAAGTGGTATTCTAACTATAAAACCTTCATCACTAATCATTAACTCAGATCCTCTAAGCAATTCCACCAAGAATCATTTATTATCCTCAATAATATATAACAGTGCTATTTTAAATGATATCAAAGTTGACCACAATTTTATTTCTCACTAATTTAAACATGCCTCTCCTTTTCTTTTCCTCTTCCTACCCCTCCCTTCAACCACCACCTTTGCCCCACAGTAATACATGTCTATAGGCATATTGAAAATATAACCATATAAATAAGAACTTTTGAGAATTTGCAATTCAGGAAACATGGTAGAACCCCGGACTTATTATCACTTGTTAGTTGATTTGCTTAAATACAAAATATGATAATAAACAGATAAACATATAAAATTGATACACTTTTGTAAGAGCTATGGAAAAATTATTATTTATGGTTTATATTACATATAATATATAAGCCTACAGATCTTAATTCAGATGCAGATGCAGGTAGAAAATCTACCTTTAATCCAGTTTATATGGAAATGCCCTCATCGGGCCTTTCTAGAAGAAAGCAGGAGGCCACTCATGAGAACTACTCAGTCCAGCTCTCCCTCAACATGTTAAGTCAGCAGCTTAATAGGGGGCATTTAATCAGCTTAATAATTCCCTCTTATTGTTCCTTCCCAAATCTAATTTAAGGGAGAGAGAGAGACTTTAATCTCAAAAGGTGAATACTTAACTTAAAAAATGGTACAGAAAGAAAGAAAAGATAGTTTGATACCTGGCATTTTCTTACATGAAAAAATAACATTCAAACTAATAATGTGTATCTATATATTTTTAAGATCCATAGCAAAATAGAAACATTCTCAAGCAAGGAAATTTGAGAGTTTAACACCAACAGACTCTCCTGAAAAGATATTATAAGGATATATTTCAGGAAGAAATTAAATTATTCCAGAAGAAATGTCTGAACTGTTAGAAGAAAAGATTAGTGAAGAAGCTAAACTTATGGCTAAATCTAAAGAAACTGTGTAAAACAATGAGAAATTTGTGGAGCGTAAATCTAGACACAGATAAAATCTTGGTCAAAAACAGTATATAAGTGGGTAAGGGAGTAAACAAAGTTAAAAAAATTTCCAAGGTCTTCAAAAATTATGAAGGGATGTAAAGACTTTAGACTGTATTAAATGAAATACACATGTTAAAATTTCTAGGCCACTGTGTTGTCACATGGTCACCATTAGCTGGAAGGTGCCACAGGGAAAGAGGTTAGGAGCGGGGTTGGATCAGCCAGCCAATAAGATGTCTCTTTTATCACACCCTGCTTGTCCTCCACAGCAGTGAGCATTCCACTCTTTAAAAAGAAGTTTTATTTTATTTTATTTTTGCTGAGGATAGAAAGTGTGCAACCAGAAGATAGAAATCCTAAGAAATATACTGGATAGAAGGAGAGTAGAGATACATTTCTCAGGGTTGAAAAGTAAACTTAAGAGTCTTAAAGACAAGGAGGTCTATTCATTTGCTTAAAAACCAAACATCAACAGCAAACAGGAATACAAGTGATGTATTCTGGAAGGAATGTTAGCTATTGAGAAAATTATTTATTTGTCTATTCACAGAATGCCACACATCTAGATGCTTCCACTTGGAAGAACAGCAACAGATCATTTTAATAAACATGGACATTTGAATAGTGTTTTTGCTGTCCATAGATGACAGCCTAAGTAATTTTGCTACCAGCAGAGAACAATGTACTTTGAGAAACATATATGTGCACCTGTAAGTTCCTGTTAATGCACAGTTCTTTCAAAAATAAATTTGAGGATGAGCCATTTGAATGTTTCATAGTTAGGAGGGAAAAAAATGACTTTTGTAGTAACAAAAATACAGTGAAAAAACTGTCAATTATAAACAAGTAATAAAGATAAAGAAATGAAGACATCACTACCAAAACCAGAAAAATAAGCCTCAAGGACCAGAAAGCACTTTCTGTCCAAAATTAAATGTCCAGTATTTTCATACAGTTTGCGTTCATCATGTATTTCCAGTTTAACCTATTTAAGCCCCTTCCCATTGCTACTGATGTTCATGGATCGCTTTCTGTCTCTCTCTCTCTCTTTCAGTTCTACTATTTCTTATCATGTATATCTGCCTCAATGAGTTTTAAAGGCTAAACTGTTTGCTTAGAATTCAGGTGTTTTTCTTAGCAGATTATTTCAAGCTGAAGCTGGTCCTTTCACATACTGTTGAATTCCAAATGTCCCCCTAAAACATAACCATGAAAGTAATTTCTTTCCTAGCCTCATCAACACTTCAGATAGTTAATAGCTGCAGGCACATGTTATAAAAGAAGTTGCTGAAGAAGGGAACGTGAAGCGAATTTGGCATAGAGTCATGGATGGTACTAAACACATGGATGAAGCTATTTACTTAAGATTTTTCTTGTCGGCCTGATTTGGCTATATTTTCAAAATTGACACATACTAGGCTGTAGACTTCTATTTTCACTAGCTGAGAAACAGAATGATTGCAGACTTTTGCATGTTATGCATTTTTAAATATCACCAAGTTAAACTTAGATTTTGATTCTGTGCCCAGGACCAAGTGGAAAAATCTCCATCTTCAATAGTTCCTATTATCTTTTAGTCACAGGGCCACATACTGTATTTCTCCTATGAGTAAAACTCCCACTTGGAATTCCAAGCATTGCATAACCAGCGGAGTGTTCATATTATATGTAACTCAGTTGACTTTCATATCTGAAACAGACATTTTATCTGCATGATATTCTTTTTAGCAGTTAAAACTCTTAAAATCATGGTTCAAAATGGAGCCAACATTTAATTCATCCAATAAATATTTATTAAACACCTACTTCTACTACTAGTATCACAACCATGACTACCACTTTACATAGTTCTTTACTGCTTTAAATTGCTTTTACAAACCTCATCTCATTTAACTACCATGTGAAATTGTCCACTATATTGAAGGAGCTTAGAGTCCCATAAAGCAAATTAAATCAGTTGCCAGAAAAACCAACCTTTAAAGTCGTTGTCTATCGTGAGCTAAATGGTACTGGCTAATGTAGTATTTTAGATGGTTTTGGGGAACTGACAAGTGATCTTAGGTAAACAGTTCATCTTCACAAATGTACATTTATTTTTTATTGTATTCTTTTTTATTCCAATATAATACTTTTTTGAGAACTAAGGAACTTCACATAAAAATATAATTTAAAAAAATGCCACCTATGTGAATGACATTTCTTGAAGAATGTCATATTTAAAATATGACCTGTGTTTAAAATGTTACCTGCCTGTGTTATGAGCTAAATTTGGCCCATGGGCCTTAGTTTGCCAAACCCTGTACTAAAGCAGTAGTTCTAAAAGTTTGGCTGGAGAACATCGATTGCTAAAGAAGTCCCAGACTGGTCTTCATGGCTTGAATAATACAACTGCTGTGTTTGAAGGAACCTCAGCAACTTACCTGATTTACTCTCCAAACATGATTCAATTTCTCTTTATATCTTTAACATGTATTTTACAATGTGGAGATCTGTAAATTTGTTTGGATTTCATGAGTTTATAATATTTTGCTCACAACCTGTACTGTTGTCTCTTCAAAAATCTTTACTGTCCTTAATCAAAGAAGGTTTCTTGCCAGGGGAAATTAGAAGTAGACATGATAAGAAGTAAAAGGCAAAGAGTAAGTTTAAAATATTAATTTTGTTTTCTCTGATACAGCAAGCATTCATAAACCTTAAAAATTAGCATTAGCCAGTAATCAAGCAAATGTTGTTAGTTTCAAACACAAGAGGGAGGAGGTTGCCTAACCACAGGGCTTGACCATTTAAAACCTGAGCTCTGTCATTTCTCTGGTAAAATGAGTTGGAGACTCTCAGTTTTCCCTTGGTAACTATTTGTCTTTCATATCTCAATCTTGAGAACATAAGTGAGCATTTTTACTTCATCTGGTGTTGAAAATTTTGTATGATGCAGGATTTAAAGTTTTCCATCCTAATTCTTAAAAGTCTTATTTCAAACCACATTGTATTAAGTGTGTTTCACTTAAAATAAGAAAACTATTATATAGCTTAGCTTGGATTATTTTTTCCTAAATCCACCCAATTGTTTGTGACTTTCTTTGGGAATGACTTGCTAATCTTACCCCAGTCCCATTTGTGAGCCGTCACTTTACAATGAACATTGACTACTGGACACTTATCCTTTCCAAGATATATTTTTCAGGGTTTTTTTCCTATATAACATAAAACAGTAAAGCATTCATTAATCATTATTAAATCCATTCTTCTTTTTCTCTTTATTGAATTTAAAAGGCAAATCAGCTAGTCTTTTTTTTCTTTTTGGCATGCATCAGCAAAAGTATGTTATTATGAGGTATTCTAAAATAATATATCTTCATAAAACAATATAGGTGGAGGTTTAAAGAGAAATAAGGAAAGAAATTGGAACCATCTGGAAACCAAAGTAGAGAAAAGTTTTTGCTAATGGTTGTCATGTACACATTACAAAAATAACATTGTATGGCTTTCTGAGTGGATGGGAAAACACAGAGCTATCAAAAAGTTTAGAAAGAAGACAGTTCTGGAGTGTAGCAATTGAACAAATAAAATTATTCATAAGACCTGTACTTAGAAGGAGAGTGGAGATTCACACTTCTTGGGTCAGTAGGGAATTAAACATATCTCAGAGATGATTTGCTCGATCATGAGAATGGAAATCCAACTGTGTTCAAGGGAAGATGGGAGGGGATCAGCTATTTCTTTATTGGCAGAGGTGAATGGGGAGAGCACCTTTTACTGATTTGCTCCTAAATCAGCATGATGAATTGGAAAAGAGTAGAGATTTCATGAAAGAAAAAAAAAAAGTATGAATACATGCCTTAGAGATAAGAGGGGAAATGGGAAAAAAAGAACGGAATGAAGGAAGGAGGAAGGAAAGAGGGAGGATAGGAAAACTCTCCAGAAACAAGCTGAACTCCCTCACATGTCCATGTTACATACAAGAAGCAATGTTATTGAAATCCCATTTCAAAAGATATTATTTAAGTATTAATACATAAATTATAAATCAATTTTAGGAGGGTTATCCATCCAGTATAAACATTTTTCAGGCTTTTCTTCTTTTTGTCATTTCGTCACTAAGTAATCACGCAGGCAGGGAGTATGTCTTTAAAGGAGATTAGTAAAGGTGGTCTGATCAATTATTTTTAAGCCAAACTAAATAGGCATGCTCTAATTTTGCGTATTTCAGCATAATGTTGACCAGCATGATAGAATACTTATTTAAGCAGGTATATCAATCTCAGAGATCTATATGTATAGTTACCTTGAAGTCAGTTGAAAACAGAATATTCCTTATTCATTTTGCCTGCTCAGCTGCTGTATGTAGTCAATGGGACTCTTAAGGTTGTATATAGAATGAATCAACTGCTTGCTGGCCCTGGGCCTCCTTGAGTCATGTGAAGTAGGTTTCTGATTCCTTTATGTTCAGGCACAGCCAGGGAGACAAGAGTGCTACTGTCTTCTGCTGGTGTACAGAGTTACCTCAGGCTATGCAGGAAAAATGCTTTTTTCTTATTTTTAGACCTGAATCAGTCTCTGCCACAAAATGTATTCTTGTGAATACAGATAGTACTTTGTTGTCGTGTTCATGGGAAGGCGCTGGACTAACCTGTTTGGACGCAGCTGCAGGCCACCTGTAGAGAAAGTCAAATTAGGGAGAGACCCCACTGTTCCTTGCATTAATGCTTTTTGTATTGTTGTTTGACTTTTCCCCCCTCTGTCTATGTATCTTTTTCAACTAGGGAGATGGGAGCACATTTTAAGGCCTTCTGTCCCTTTAAGGCATCTAGTGATTGAAAGGACTCTAAGATTTGAAAGGCTGTAAAAACTCCCCAGTTACCAATGAATGATGACAATACAAAGGATTTTAAAGCTGTTGAAGTTGAAGTAGTCTTCTTACAGATTTAGTTTGTTTGGTGAACTTCCAGCTCTTCCAAAGTACTGTTCAAATATTCCCACCTATCTGTGCTGCTTCTCCTTGTGAGGATTTCTCATGTTCTTGGTGGAAAAGCAGTCATCGATATTAGCAGTTAACTTTACTGTAGATAAGGAGAAAAAAGAAAGAAATTCTCAAAGAAAAAGGATAAACTCCTCTTCTTCCTTTCCTCATCTACCAATTTGAAGCTTTAAAAAAGAAGCCCATAGGGCTTCCCTGGTGGCGCAGTGGTTGAGAATCTGCCTGCTAATGCAGGGGACACGGGTTCGAGCCCTGGTCTGGGAGGAACCCACATGCCGCGGAGCAACTAGGCCCGTGAGCCACAACTACTGAGCCTGCGCGTCTGGAGCCTGTGCTCCACAACAAGAGAGGCCGCGATCGTGAGAGGCCCGCGCACCATGATGAAGAGTGGCCCCCGCTTGCCACAACTAGAGAAAGCCCTGGCACAGAAACGAAGATCCAACACAGCAAAAATAAATAAAATAAATTAATAAACTCCTACCCCCAACATAAAAAAAAAAAAAAAAAAAAAAAAAGAAGCCCATAAATGAAATATCTACAGTAGCCACAAATATTAAAGGAGGGAAACACACAAATAAAACTTGTTTCTGGAAAGCTTGATTTTGGCTGAAAATCAAAAACTATTTCCTGACAATGAGATCCATTAGACTACAAAACAATTTCTCAAAGTTGTGGTTGCATTGCTTATAAGATTTAAAATTTAAGGTTAAACTGAAGACAGCAGGTTCAAATGCAGAGTTTTATTCTGGCGGTTGGAAGGACCAATTCTTCTGAGCCTAGTTGTTTCTCTTGTTTTTGTTTGTTTGATTGAAAATTCAGATCCAAATATAGGATTGGAATTTTCCACACCCTCTGTTATGAATCCTTGCAAGCAGTTTTGGGAAACTGGGATGGAATCTCACATAGAGACCTGGTTTTGTCTGTGTTTCTACATTGTTCTTCAAACATCTGAAGCAGAAGAGTCACCACAGTTATCATTTAGAGAATTCTCTCTGCTCGACTTCCCAATATTTATCGAATTTAAACATCATACAGTTACAAAAACTTTCGATCATCAGTATTTTGCCCATTTTGGGCATTTTGCCTGTTTGTATAAACAAAATGCCCCTTCAGAGAAAGTATTGTATGTAGGTAGCTACTGAGATATTCCCTAATTCCTCTAGATAAAGCTTTAGTATTTTAGTCCTGATGACCATGATTTGATACATGCAAGTTATACTCCTACTAAAACTAAATAATATAGAACAGAATTTGCTGCAACTAAAGAGTGACATTCAGACAACTTTAAATCTCAAATACATGTTCTGTGCTTTTTCCTAAATGTCTTACTCTCTTGAGCATTTCTATTCCGGTGAAGAAAAGATTGGAGTAGTAATGCCTTATATAGCATAATATTTTGCAGTTTCATAGGTTGCTTCTGCATATACTTCCTTTAGTAGATCCTCACGACAACCCAACAATTGACGCTAAGAGATTAAGGGACAGAGCAGAGACTTGAAGTAAGGAGTTCTGACTCTCAGCTCCTTACTGCTTTGCTCCATGGCTGAACTCTCACATGAAAAGCATTTTCCATTTGGTGTTCTCTTTCACTGGGACTAGCACATAATTAGCACTTTGAACTGTATATCCAGGTAAAGACATAGTCCTAAGGGAAGAATGTAAAAAGTACCTAACTGCACAGAAACAAGGCACTCGAAGAAGTGTGAGACATAGCACCTCATGTCAAGGTGCTTGAAACCCATGGTTGAAAATAGGACAGGTCCCAGGAAAAAAGCATAAATGATCCCCAAGTAACAGTTATGCCAACATATACTACTATGAAGCAGATTCAGGGCCCTTAATGTAAAGACACTTTCCTCTTCCAGGATAAAGAGATGAAATTAATTGACCACAGGGAGCTAATTGAGACCTACCTTAAAACCATTCATCTGTGACTTACAAACTACCTGTGTTTTGAATTTGAAATGGTTTTGCTATTTTTATCCCTGAATGCTTTCTTCATAGTTCAACCTAGATATGGTTTAACTATTCAAATGGAAAGCTGATTTAAATAGCAGCAACGGTGCTATAATGGTGCAGCAAAAAGAGTGTTTGACTCAAAGACTTGGTTCAAATCCTGGTTCTCCTGTTCACAGTGTTTACAGTGTTCTTTTACTGCCCTCTAAAATGCAGAGAATGCCAATAATAACTTTTTCCCGGATTGTTGAATTTAGTGAGATGCTGAATGTGAGTGTGTTTTATCTGTGATGCATGATACCAACATAATCTGTTATTTTGCTTCAATTAGCTTAGTAGCTTAGTAAAAATAATTTCTTAAATTATTCAGATAACTACCCCTTTAACACCCCAATTTGATCTTTGTGTGTGCTCAGTCCATGTCAGGGTAATTAGCAGTGAAATAGAAAAGACATTTGTGATTTATAACAGTCCTTGGACTCCTGTGTATGGACAGCCTCTATTTTTTTGTCAGCTTGTTTATGAGACATTCATATCCAAACTTAAAGCCTACTCTGTAAAGAAGTTTCAGTGCCAGAAATCCCATATGGTTTTGATGTAAGTAAAAGGTGTACATTTCCCTCAGGGTCAAGTCTAAAAATTGGACCACTGCAGGCTCTGACCACATGTGTAAGAATCCACAGGACCTGTGATCTCACCTGCTACAATCATAAGCCATTATTTACTCCACTTGCCTCTTTTGAATAGGTATGATCCTAGCCAAACACAGTGGATGAGAAGGTTAATAATACTAGGAAAATCATTACAGATGAAAATGCTACATTATATGAGTTTTGACATAATGCAACAGAATTACAACTTTATACATAATTCAAATCCATCAACGTGGAGGAGTCCTTGAAATTACTTTCTTCTCCCAAATGAAATGTCCTTTTTAGTTTTGATTTTTGCAAAATTTGGAAAATGGTTATTTTACACATCATAAACAATTACTACAGATACCTTTCAATCACACTGCTCTGACCTGGGAGGAGAATTAGCACTAAAATTCTACTATGTTTCAAAATTCTACCCTGTGTGTCAGAGTTTAAGGCCACTCAAAGAGAGACTAGAGAGTCTTAGCAGAGACCTCCAGATCTCACCTCTTTCATTAGAACTTTTCATAACACTTGTGTTTGAACTCTGAATATTTGCCAGAGAGACTTTACTTCCTAGAGCAAATATCCTGGTATTTTAGAACCCAGAGATGTCTCAAAATTTTGCAAACATCTATGCATTATCAAAAGCCCTGTGAATTACTAGTCATTTAAATATAAGTTATCTATTTTTTTCTGATTGCTTTTTCATTTCAATTGCTTCCATTTCCTGTCCTGACCTTAATGTTTCAGAGAAAGGAAGGAATCCCACAAGAGAGTGATCTTTCATTTGTGAACTGCAAAGCTTCCTAGACCCTAATTTGGCAGTGTGTTTACTGCAAAGCCTTGGAATGCTGTTTTGCAGTTTCAAAAGTGATCATACTCAGCTTCCCAGAATTTGTTATGCCTGGAGGATGCCACCAGAACAAGGGCATCCTTGTTAACAGTTGTAATCTCTCAAAAACAAGATAGGATTCGGATATAGATCATCATTTCAGCTCACAAAGCTATGTTTTCCACCCCACTAAAGGATTTCATTTACATCTAAAATGGTTAATACTGATCTCCACTAGAACTCCTAAGTGGAGGAATGCAGCTGCCATGTGCTTAGTGACTTTGGGGTTATTGAAGAATGACATCACCAAATTTGAGCATATTATCATGCTGACATAGAGGCACCTTGTTTTCTCTTCTGTGGATAGAGCAAGGATTGTGTTCTGAGTCTTGTTTTTTTCCTCCCAAAGAATACCTTTCCACCCCACTTCTTAGCAGCTGCAATATGAAGGGTTGAAAATGTCACTTCAACTAATGATGAATGATGCTTGACCTCTGGACGGGTTACTCTGAATTTTATGCAATGCTAAATTAACATGAAAGATCCCAACTCAAAGGACTTTGGCTGTTACGAATTGCTTGGAGGATAGATTTGTGTAAAGCAGTCAGTAGCTTCAGGGTTTTTTGTAGTTGTGTCCTTGGTGGTGGTAGAGGGGTGGCGGGTGCTCTATAAGCAAGGTAAAAGACAGAGTGTGCTAGCACTTTAATGTGTTTTCTCCTGTGAGATTAATATCTTTTCATACTGGAAATATTGTCAGTAAGCAGAAACAGTCGTGAAAAAAACATTCTCAAAAGGGCAACTGGCCCACATGTCTTTGTTGTTTTTATTTGGATATAATTAATTATGCAAAGCAATAGTTAGTAGAAGATTAACAATTAGTAGATTCTGTCAAGTAGTCACACGGAAATTACTAACTAATTGAACGACTGGTTCTCTGTTGTGTCAGAAAGCAATGCTGAGTGTCATTCTTTTTATCTTTTTACTTTGTTGTTTTCACAGATCCCCTTGTTCTAAGATGTATGTTTCACAGCAGAGTAATAAACAAATAACCCTGGTTGTAATTTCATAACATGCAAAAGGGTTTGAAATAAAAACACCTGTTTTAATTAGCATTATGATTTGTTCACTTAAAAAAAAAGTGATAATCCTGGTGCAGTTAGCTGACATTTTTAAGCTTTGAATTTCCATCTGTATCTTATATCACGATGTTTCAGGATTGTCATGAGTTAATTATGTTAACTTGGGAAGCATTGCTTGCATTTAGAATGAAAAACTTCAGCTTGAATAGACAGAAAAGCAGATGCTCTCTTTCTTGTCAATTGCTTTGTTGTGGGCTGGCTTGCAACTTTTCATGTATTTCTGGATGTAAAGGGAAGTGTAAATCTCTATTTATTTTAAGTTTAACATAAACTACACAATTTCAGTATTCTGTTCTGGCTGTACGTGTCTTGTGTTTCTTTAAATGTGTAGCTTTCCTGCCGCCAAATCCAAAAATCCACGGTCAAATTATCTCTTCTTTAATTCTTAATTTGTTTTGTTGTGCCTAGCCATTATGAAGATTAGAGCATAATAAAATTTAAGAATAGGACAACTCTACATGGCTCTCTCCTTTTCTTCAGTTAATTTTTCTACCACCTTTTTTGCTTTTGTACATCAGCCTTTTAAATGGTGCAAAACTACACGCAGCATCTGGGCACAACAAGCCATGTTAAGGATGGAGTAGACACTCTAAGTAGGAATTTCCATGCTTTTGTGAGCTTAATGTTCCTTTAACATAGAGAGCAGCTGTGTTTATGTCAATAATTACACATTGAAATAAGTGCATGTACATGTGAGTCTTTATGGGATTAAGGACGTTAGGGATGGCCTTACACAAAAGATTTTCGTCCCTCCCATCTCCACCCTGAAAGTTTCTACAATATTCAAAACCAAGTCACACTGTTTTGAGATTCTGAAATATTTCTCTGGGCAATTGGCTCCAAGGTGTCAACGAACAGACTATTGGATTGATATGATTGTCATTTTCTGTTTGCCTCCCTACCCCACATTGGTTCTGCATTCTTCACTACCTTGCTCCGTAACCAGGATCTGACCTATATGCACTATATCACCAAGGTCCCCTTACCAAAAGGCTTCCAACTAGATTGAACCAATAGGAGGCATCTGCAGGAGAGCAGAGGGCAGGAGGAGACAATACAAGAATGCAGTGATTGTTAATGCCTAATTCCCAAATTAGTGTCATAGGCAATAAGTGCTCAGCTTTCAAAGTGAAGTGAGATCAAGGAGAAGTGGATCGCTCTAGGCAGGATTTCTGGAGATGTGAAGGCTTCCTTTGGGCTTTAAAGAACTGGTAGGTTGGGGTAGAAGGAGGGAGTGGCTATGATAGCTTAGGTCCAGAATGAGCAAGAACCAAAGTATGGAGGTTTTAAAGTACAGCTCCTGTTTGGGAATAGTGAGTACACCAGTTTGACAGGAGCAGATGACAGGGGTCTGAGTGAAGTGGAAAGTTAAGATTAAATGACAGGTTGTGTCACATAGTAGAGGCCTTGAATGGATGGAATAAGAAATCATAGTCTTTAAAGGACATTACAAAGGTGTGTTCAGTATATAAATACAATCTGTAAATGATACGTATTGTGGAGGTTTATTCAAGTGCCTTATCACACATTTAAATTAACTTATGGCTGTTCTATCACTTAAAAATAGCTCTGTTCATTAAAGGAAATGTAACCTAGATTTTCAGAAAATTAAAACATAATGTTCCTAAAATCATGTTATACCTTTAACCAGGAGTCACCATTTAGCACTGTCTTCCTAACTATTTTGGACTAAGGTGGAGAGTTATAAATCTAACAGGTTATCTGTACTTGACCAAACAAGATTCCAATATGACTTCAAACTATCAATTTGTTGTTTGCATAGACATGGCCACTGAACCTGGGAAACACCTATCAGTCCGTGTGTTTCATTTCTCTCAACTTTATATGTATTTTGCCCCATAAACTTTACAACATAGTAATTGTTATTAATCAGTAACACATCAGAGAGCACTGGGTTTGCAGTGATCGGTATTCTTCAGGACAGATGACCTGAATCACAAAGTGTGACTTGTTCCGTGGACTTAAGACTTCTGCCGCTCCTCTAGAGACCATGGAATTTACCTTGTCAAGCAAGCTGATTTGTGTAGATGCTGATTTTGGGAGATTAACTATTAACACAAGAATACATGTTGTTGGTTGGAGCTCATAGTCTGGAGCTGTTTGCATATAAACTCATGTAAAAATAATTATATTCTTACTTCCAGGACATATATTTAAATGGCACTCTTCTCTTCTTGCTCTGTTTCTACATGACCATTTTCCTCCCTTATTATTTTAGGTAGTCTTGCAAAAAAATAGTTTGCAAG
Source organism: Phocoena sinus (assembly GCF_008692025.1). Classification (NCBI taxonomy): domain Eukaryota; kingdom Metazoa; phylum Chordata; class Mammalia; order Artiodactyla; family Phocoenidae; genus Phocoena; species Phocoena sinus. Next base: position 87,691,201 of record NC_045769.1, on the reverse strand, counting down.
TCAGGAAACAATGTTAAAAACTTAGCTGTGACACTAACTTCCTGTATGAACTTGAACAAGTTAATTTCTCTGGTCCTTACATCTTAACATGTTAAGTGAGGATAGTACTACATTCCTTAATTGCTGTGGAAGTTAAGTAAGATCATGTGTGTAAAGTGCCTATCATAGTGACTGGCACATGAAAGGTGCTCGGTTAACGGCTTTTGTTGTCATTACTGTAGTAATCATTGTTATTCAACTTTTACTTCTATGTTGATAATTCTCAAATTGACCTAGTCAATCTTTATCCCCTTTGCTAAGCTTCATATTCAAATATCCCAATGTCTATTGGACATTGCCACCTGAAAATGTCAATAGCATACCCAAACCAAACTCATACTCCCTAGCATCTTCTTGTTGAGAACAAATTGAGTGAACAAAAAATCCTAGGGCTCCCCTGGTGGCGCAGTGGTTGAGAGTCCGCCAGCCGATGCAGGGGACACGTGTTCGTGCCCTGGTCTGGGAAGATCCCACATGCCGCGGAGCGGCTGGGTCCGTGAGCCATGGCCACTGAGCCTGCGCATCCGGAGCCTGTGCCCCGCAACGGGAGAGGCCACAACAGTGAGAGGCCCGCGTACCACAAAAAAAAAAAAAAAAAAATCCTAGCCACTCTTTCTCAGGTGTCTAATACAAGACAACTATGTCAACACATCAACATCCTTCTAGCTAGAAACAATAGTTTCACTTGATTCTCTTTTCCCTTTACCACCACTGCTTTCATTACATTTTAAGGTCTCACATACTCAGCCTCTTTGTGTTTCTACAAAAACCACTTAGTTTCGGCCTTCATGGTGCCTTGAACTACAGCAATAGCTTCCTAAATAATTTGCATATTCCTACCTTTTTATTTCTCAAATACTGTGTCCATTAAATACAGTCTGAATGGTATTATCTCCCCACTCAAACTTTTTTTTTTTTTTTTGCGGTACGCGGGCCTCTCACTGTTGTGGCCTCTCCCGTTGCGGAGCACAGGCTCCGGACGCGCAGGCTCAGCGGCCATGGCTCACGGGCCCAGCCGCTCCGCGGCATGTGGGATCTTCCCGGACCGGGTCACGAACCCACGTCCCCTGCATCTGCAGGCGGACTCTCAACCACTGCGCCACCAGGGAAGCCCCCCACTCAAACTTTTGATGGTTCTCTCTTGTCTAAAGAAGAACATTTAATCTCTCAGCAAGGAAGTGAAGGCAGTCGACTTCCAAGCTAAGTTCTCACCACATTTCGTAACCCACCTTTGCACTAGCCATAAAGAGGCTGCTTGACAGTAATCAAACTTTCATCCATTTCGTATCTGTTTGCTAGAAACCGTGGCTCTCAGCCTTTAGCATGCATGCATCAGAATCACTGGGAGGACTTGTTAAATCACAGATGGCCAGCTGCACCCCAGAGATTCTGATTCAGTAGGTCCGATATGGTTTGTTAATTTTCACTTCTAACAATGTCCTGTGTGATGCCAGTATGGCTAGTCCTGAGGCCACATTTGTATGACCTAGAACATCCTTCCTTACCCATCTCAGTCCATCAGAATCCTATGAATCCCTTACTGCCATTGCCTTAAAGAAATTTCATCTCTCACCCTAGTCAGAATGAACCAGTTCATACTCTGTGCTAGCATAGGGACTAAGGGTTCTGAAGGCTTGGAGCCAGACTGACTGGACTCTAGCTAAGTACCTGAGTGAACTTGGACAAATTACTTAATCTCTGGACCCATCTCCTTATCAGTAAAACTGAACAAATAATAGCACCTATAGCATGTGTTAATGTGAAGGTAAAATAACTTAATACACGTGAAGCACTTAGAATAGTGCCTGAGAAGGGCTCAAAGATATTATGTTTAGTAGTTCATACCTTTAATCTAACACTCCACTTAGCCATGTAATGACATTTGGGGTTTGCAGACCAAAGTCCTTTATTAGATGTTAAGTTCCCTGAAAACAAAGACCACATCGCCATGAATCCCCAGAAACATAGCCCCAGGCTTAGCACTTTACAGAAATCAAGTACAAAAATTTTTTAATTAAATTGAAATTCAGAAAAGATTGCAAAGGGATCTTAAGTAAGTAAAAACCTTCTAAACAATAAATAAACCATCCATTTCTTTTTCCCTCATTATAAAGATGAATAAAGATGAGATCAATTATTAATAATACATTGAAAGTAGGTTTGCCTTTTCCTTTGAATTTTCTAAACTCTATAATTAAAACGGCTTCAAATTGAAAGATTGTAAAGAAGGAATTAATCTTATTGGTAAGTAAAAAGCAAATCCCATGATTGATGATAGGTATGACCTGTTAGCAATAGTTACACTTTTATACTTTCTTTTCTTACAATCAGCGTGTGGAGACCAGCATAATCCAATTAATTGTAATTCCCTTTTGTAGAGTCGGTAAAGCAGCGCGTGATACTGAAACACCATTGAAGTCTTACGTCTGGTCATATAATCCAAACGGATTCTCACTTTCCAACCACCAGCAGATCTTTATAAACTTCAGGAAAATAGAATATTTTGACTTCCTCAAACTTACGATAAATGTGATACACAATAATTGTCTCTGAACTTTAATCCTTTGTACATGCCTAACCATCAGTTCTCTAGACGTCTTTCTCCGCTGTGCAATGGTTTCATGAATACACCTGAGTTTTTCTCTCTTATTTCCTGACTTCCTTTACAATATTGTTTTTCCACAGTAAATACGCAGTGTTTTAACACAACAGAGCCTCTCAGCTGAGCTCCTTGCTCCTGGTGCCTCTTGGACACACCACCTCTCGTCCATATACTCACTCTGATCCATCCTGCTCACTCCTGCCAATGCACAGGAACAGTTATAACAATATGCTGAATTAAAAGTTACGTGACTGTGGTCTCTCTCACACGCACAAAATATCTTATTGTACAAATTTAATGCCTTTTCCATCTTAACTAAGCACTTACCAAGCACCGTGGCCGTAAGTTAGGCAGTTTTGAGGTACAACAGTAAGACTAGCATGAATCTATTTTTCCTTTTTCCCAATTTCACGAATAGAAGGTCCATTCTTACCACAGACCTTAGTAACTTCAGCATACAACTCTTTTTCTTTCCTTATTAAGTCTAGGACTTTTACCTTTTCACTTAGAGGGAGCACTTTATGGCTTCTCTTTGGCATATCCGAATTGCCAACATCACCACTCTTATGCTTTGGGGCCAGTATTAAGTAAAATAAGGGTGACTTGAAGACAAGCACTGTGATATCGTGACAGTCAATCTGATAATCGAGATGGCTACTAGGTGACTAACGGAGGCTACGCTAGACAAAGGGAAGATTCAGGTCCCGGGGGGACCAAGCAGCACTGGGTGAGGTTTCATCAAGCTACTCAGAATGACCAGTAACTTAAAATTTATGAACTATTTATCTCTAAAATTTATCACTTGGTATTTTCAGACTGTGGTTGACTGCAGGTAGCTGCGGAAAGCGGGAACCAAAGATGAAAGGAGACTGCTGTAGTTAAATTATTTAGGGTATGCCCCAGGAGTCATGGGATTACCAGGCTAGGATGAGTAACATAGTTAACAGGATCTGAAATGAAGCAGAATGTAGGCCAGGGTTAAGATTGGCAGCATAGACGTGGGTGACATCAGGAACCAGAGGCAGAGACCCAGGAGTTAGTGCCACAGATTTGTTTCATGTTAGATTGGAAGAGAAGAAAAGCAAGGAGAAGAGCACCTGGCCGAAGAAGCCTGTATCTTTCCATTTACATCACTCCTCCATTTACATCACTCCTCCATTTACAGCTTCCTCCACTGACTTTCTTGTGTGAGAACATGTGCGGTGAAGTTAGCCTAAGTACATCTCTGCTCTACAGAGAGGGGAGAGGCTCATATGGGCCAGAAGTGCCTAGGCTGCTTGGAAATGTGTTTACTACTAACAGGTCACCTGAGACCATAGCAAATGATGTCTTCCTATTTTTCTACAAGAGGAACTGTAGATAACTCTCAGACTTGGAAGTTTATATAGTTATCATCATCATCATCATCTTTATTTAAAAGGTACTTATTAAGCAACTAATTGAGTGTGTCTGTGTACTAATGAAGCAAATATAAATTAAAGGGGGCAAAAAAATTTAAATAAATGAATAAAATTTAAAAAAAAAATTAAAGGGGGTAGCTCCTTCCCTAGAGACAGCACAATCCTAGTAGTGATGTTAGAGAACTTAAGAACTGTCAGACTTTAAGAGATTATATACCATTTTTTAGATATATTTCGATCCTCATTTATAACTGCCTTCCCACCCATACCTCTTGCACTTAGCACATCTGACATCTTATAGGTGTTTTATTTTTTAATGAGTGAATATATTAATTTATTTGATTGATGGGTTTGTTTCACTTTACACTATAAATGTATTGCTGAAATTGACATAATTGATGGAATTCCATTCATTCATTTCATTTTCAGCATGCTCAATCCTTTTTCTTTTATTTGACTTTGTTCCTATTTATATTTTTATTTCATCAGAAGACAGTCATTGTTATTGGGTTTATTTTTTGTTTGTAGTTACAGTTGACCCTTGAGCAATTCAAGGAGTAGGTGCGGCAGACCCTCCATGCAGTTGAAAATCGGAGTATAATTTATAATCCACCCTCCATATATGCAGTTCCTCTGTAACTGCGGTTCTGCATCCGCTGATTCAACCAACCACGGGTCGTGTAGCACTGTAGTATTTACTACTGAAAAAAATTTGTGTATAAGTAAAACCCTTGCAGTTCAAACCCAGGTTGTTTAAGGATCAACTGTATTATTGTTATATATTTATTAAACGTCAATTGTGTTAAATATTCAGACTTTTCTTTATCAGAAGTTACATCTCTCACAAGTCTCTCTTACGTTTAACAAAGACTTTATATACATTTTTAGTCTGTTTCTTTCCTCATTTTACTCTTTGTTATGTATTTTTTCAACTATACAGTCAAAGGCACAATTTATTCATGGGCATCTGAGAAAAGTTACAGGCAGTAATGAATATATATTCCCAATCAACCATAGTTTCTCAAATATTGTGATGGTAACATAAATTGGTTCACTGACTATGAGGATAACTTGGCAAGGTCTATCAATAGTTTAAAATATACACACAACTTTTCACCTAGAAATTCCAGGTCTAGGAATTTGTTCTACTCACACAGATACATACTGAGATATAAATGATCTAAGTGCAAGACTGTTCACATTAGCACTATGAAAAATATTTGACATTTGGAAACTGGTCAGTTATTGTACACCCATTAAAGTAAATATGCAGCGGTAAAAAAAGAAAGAGAATGCTCTCTGTGTCCCAATTTTGAATAATCTCTATGATATATAGTCAAGTGAAAAGAATCAAATGCAGAACAGTGCATAGATATCACTGTTAGTGTTTTGGGTTTTTTTTAACGTCTTTATTGGAGTATAATTGCTTTACAATGGTGGGTCAGTTTCTGCTCTATAACAAAGTGAATCAGCTATATGTATACATATCCCCATATCCCCTCCCTCTTGCATCTCCCTCGCACCCTCCCTATCCCACCCCTCTAGGTGGTCACAAAGCAAGGAGCTGATCTCCCTGTGCTATGCGGCTGCTTCCCACTAGCTATCTGTTTTACATTTGGTAATGTATATAAGTCCATGCCACTCTCTCACTTTGTCCCAGCTTACCCACTGTTAGTGTTTTTTTAAAAAGTGGTAGTTGAGGATAATGTTGCTTGAGTATAGAAAACATCTTTGAAAGGATACATGGGAAATTGACAATATAGGTTTTCTGTAGAGGTGTAAACTAGGTAGCTAAGGATAGACTAGAAAGAGACTTTTGCAGTATACTCATGTATGTTTAACTTCCTGTAAATATATTATTTCAAAATAAAATAAATAAAAGTGTTCAAAAAACGATAAGCACACACTTCATATTAAACAATTGTAGGTTTTTGAGTATCATCTTATTAGGTGTTTTGACAATTTTTATCAACTAGTTTTTATAGCTACTTTGCAATAAAAACAACCCTCATTGTGAATTATTTGTATGAATTATGATTCTTCAAAGTCATGGTAGAAAGGAACACAAGAGTAATTTTGTGCTTCATAATTGGAGGCCTCTGGTGTCAGACAGGCAGACTCTCTTTTGAGGTGGGGAAAAAAAATCTCTAAAACTTTTCATTCACAAAGAAAAAACCAAAAACAGTTATTGATAATAGGTAGGTCCATTAAAGAATCTATGTCACTATTCTGGGCTTGGAATATTGTATAGATGCAGAATTAAGAAGATAGTGTTATCGTGTGGTTTCACAAAGAAAGTTTTGCATAGATCTCTAGCTATCCTAACTTAATGCAAGTAGTTGTAAAACTTATAAATCTTCCACTCTTATTGTATGTACCTTTGCAGAGTTCTGGCTATTCTTGTGATATGAAGTAGAAAATTTACTCAACTACTACCATGGATCAATTAATAAAGATAACTTATATGAAAAAATATTATCCTCAATAACTGCTAGAAATCGTCTCTTCGTTTTGGTTGTCTTTAATTGACAACTAATTTTTGTCCTATCCAGGTGTAAAATGGTTTCAAGAAATAAGAGTGGCACTGTCTTACTCTACCCATTTTGTTTCTATTTTATTGATTTTTGTTATCCTTTTATTTCTATTTTTCTGACAAAATATTTCCAGACAAGAGACTTCTATATTAGTAAAAAGCCCAGTCTTTTTCCTGCTAAATATTACCATTGCTAACCCCATGTGCACCAACAGTGTAGTAAAAGGAATAGTTTAAGCAAGAAAGTATATTAAATTCTGGAAATATTTTCCAGAGTCTGGCTGACAAAGAAGATAATGTCCAAATAAATTTTCTAATAATGTTATAACAAACCTGTGCTAGAACTTTTACATATATTACTTCACTGAATTCTCACACAAAATTAGGAGGGAGAGATGACAGTTCTCATTAGACAAGTGAGGAAACAATACATTAAGTAACTCTGTATATGTGCATATACCTACAATAGACATGTTATCTGTGTATGGGTATTTATAGGACTTAGTTATGTTTATTTCCTAGATATCATTATGAGATATGTTTTGATCTGACCTTCCGCTTGGTATTTACAAATGTAATATAACTTGGAGAGAACAAATAGCAATAGTGTTGAAACTTAGAGCCGATAACAAAGAAAACTTTCAAAAATGACTCTGTTGAAATTTAATCCTACGGATTCTCTACCCTTTGGAGTATGTAATGTATGAAATCATCCATGGAATTCAAGTAAATTCAGAATCTGTTTGGAGAAGACAGTCAAATAAAACGAACCATTGTGTATAGTGTCTGCAGAGCACAAAAAGCCTTTTGACTGCATGGAATTAAGAGCAGTGTTGGAAGCTCTGAGTAAGAAAGTAATTAAAGAAATATATATTGGTATCATGAAATGCATCCTTTTTAATATTTATGATCCTAACAAAGTCAATTCATTTTTGTCATTGTTGTTGTTGTTAGAGTCTGAACAGGGCTACCTCTCCTCAGATGCCTAGACAAAAAAACCTAGAAGCCTGGAGAGAAGCATAATGTCAGTAACATCATTTTATAAGATGGCATTATACATGGAGTTATGATGGTGGGGAGATGTTTTATGTTATGCCATTATAAATTAAAAACGCACAAAGCAATGACACATTTGTTATACTTTCCATCTGTGGCGCTTGCTTCACAAATTTCAGTTGTACCTATTTATTATATTATTATTTACATTCTGATGAAATCTGAGGAAAAATAAAAATAAGACATACTCATTCCTGACTCAGTTCCTGTTTTGGATATAGTAGAAGGCTGCTTCTCCACCTTCAAAGAGAGTAACGAAAAATATTTCATATTAGCCTGTGACATTATTTGCATGCCTTGGGCTTCTTAAGTGATTTCCAAAGAAATATGCACAGCATGAAGTCCACAGAAAGCAAGCTAACGTGGCATGCCAAAATATCCCAGTGGATTTAAGAAATAAAAGCTTCTATGAATAAGGTTTTAGTATCTTAGAGAATTTCTGCTTATTTTCTTGGTTCCTCCCTCTTTCCTACTGCAAGGGGGCCACACAAAACTGGATTTGGTAGACCAGGTGGCAAAAGTGCCCATTCTCTGCATAGGTCAAACCATCTCCTCTTACAGTAAAGTAACCATTTTCAAATGTAAGCATCCTAATAGCTTCCTGGAGGTTACTGTGATACATTGTAAGGAATACATCTCTTTGGTTTTGGAATATGAAGTTTCATATTTAAAACCACTTTCCTCCTTCTTTTATAGATACCATGGCCATAGAGAGTTGATTTGGCTTGTGTTGAGTTTTCTTTCCTGAGAACTTTTTAAATGTTCCCTAGTATTTCATGTCTTGGTCTATAGCAGCAATGAAATATTTCTACTCTTGAAGTAGTAGCTGGAAAAAAAGAGTGAGTAAGAAAATAGCAATCATGATTTTATTCTTTGTCTGGGAGCCATGCTAGAGAGTATCCTGCATGTTTATAGATCAAGTAATTAGAAATAGTTAGGTTGATCTTGAATAGGCAAGCAATTATCCAACTTATTCCACCTTCAAACCCTTTCTCAGAATCTAGATAATTATTTTTATTTAATTTGAATTACCTAAACAGCTCTTTCTGTTGTCTATAATATTTCATAAGTGTGGCATAGCCCATGTGTTGAGAAAATGTCTAGATATGATCTAGGAACATGACATCTTTCTCTGCACAGAATCTTTGGACATCGTATTCGTTTTCTAGGGCTGCCATAACAAAGTGTCGCAGACTAGGGGGGATGGGGGTGTGGGGGATTAAACAACAGAAATGTATTTCCTCTCTGTTCCAGAGGCTAGAAGACCAGGATCAAGGTGTCGGCAAGGTTGCTTTCTTCTGAGGCCTCTCTCGTTAGCTTATGGATGCATGTCTTCTTCCTATGTCTTCACATGGTCTTCCTTCCGTGCATGTCTGTGTCCCAATCTCCTCTTCTTATAAAGACACCAGTCATACTGGAATAAGGCCATCCATATCATCTCATTTTACCTTAATTACCTCTTTAAAGGCTCTATCTCCAAATACAGTGACATGGTGGGGTACAGGGGGTTGAGACTACAAATCATTCACGGGGGTGGGGGGACACAATTCAGCCCATAAGAAACATAAAGCACATTTGGGGGGTGAATTTGTCCCTGCTTTTCATTAAGGTCAAAAGAGTATTATTCTAGGGGACAGAAATAAGATGTAAAATGTCTAGAACCTAATTTATTTTCACCTGAGTAGTATTTCTGAGCACCTGGTAAAGCCCTCTCCTTTGAGGAATATAAAGCAGCCACAACAGCTGTATCTTTGAAAGGCACAAAATACAGTTCCTGGTATGTAGTCTCCATTCAATCTATATTTGCTTAATAAAAACTAAGTGAACAAACAGATTAACTGGTCAACCAGCCTAGTTTTCAAAGATATTGTCCTCACTGAAGTCTCATGTTGTACCCAAGGTGTTATATAGGAGGGGCTTTAGCGAGTGCAGCGTGGAAAGAGGATGGTTTTGGCACGGGGTTTATATCACCGTGTTTGAGAATTTGGAAACTCTCTAATCCACTAGAAATCAGATTGAACTGTCACAACAGTTCAACTGCCAACACAACAGGAAAGGTCGAGCTAGTCAAATGATTCAACCAACTTCCTTTTGATCCACTCCTTTAAATGCTAAACTCAAAATCAGCTATATCCTTATAGATAAACAGTATGTTTTATCCACTTTTAAATCTACCAGTTTGATTTTCTGGACAAACATATTATTATTTTTCAGATCAATAGTCTCTCTGGCATCTCTTTCATTCATGATGTGACTTTCATGTACCCAGCAGGGCTTTCAGATAAGGTTTCCAAGTGGTCATCTGCACTGGAAGCAGATACCACATCCTTTATGAGAGTTTCATGATGTAATAGGTTCTTGTCACTATATTAATGAAATCAGAGCTATTCTCTCCATATCCTGTGAAAGTTGGGCTGTCTTTTCCTCTTTATTTTTTTATTACAACAGTAAAATAAAAGTTAGTAAAGGGCTTTAAAAACTACAAGGTAAAAATGTACTTTTTTTTCAATACACAAAGAAGTGCCTCTTTATTCTTATATAACTATTCTATTCTGGATAGTCCAAGTTTATCTTCAGCTGCATTTCAACTAATACTAGGTTAACACAGTGAGTTGAGTTAAAGTCAGTCTTGATATTGCAACTTCTGGTTACACCAGTCTATAGAGCAATATATAATACAAGAGGAAAGTGGTGATTAAGCTATTAGTGATATTTAAATGTGCCTTTTTCCATGGAAATTACCATGACCTACTGTGGCTATCAAAAGGTCCATCCTTCAGTTCTCCTTTTTAAAAAAGATTATTCCTAATAGCTATTGTCAAAATTTTTAAATTTTAAATATAATAGTTTTTAGCTGGATATAGGTAAGTTTTTATTTAAAAAATAAAATACACAAAAGTCCCTTCAAGGAAGGACATTTCAAGATGGACTTGAATGCTTGGATACAATATTTAAATATATTTTTTGTGATATCATAAAAGTCACATAGTGACTTTGGATTCTGGAGGTTAACCTATCTTCAATTCTGTTTAAATGCTTTAAGCAAAAAGCCATGACCAAAATGAATTTACGGTAGCCTAAGTAGAGGGCCAGGAGAAACCAGCACAGATGATCAGCATGATAATTGTGAGATATCTTGATTCAACCAGACTTCTTCCCAGTATTGAACTCCAGCATGTAAAGTTTTTGTTGAATTCATATGACCGATTGTATCACACTGAGGTAGATCCTCTAAAACAACCAGAATGGTTTATGATGTTTGCTCAGTATTTCCATTGCTTTAATCCCTAATGTATTTTGCCTTTTTGGGCTTTATTCACTTTCCTCATCATAGTGGTATCTTGGAGATATGTATATATATATATATATATATATATATATATATATATTTTTTTTTTACTCTCCAAATGTTTTTCAGACACATTTTCTCATTTGATACCAACAACTATCCTTCTGAATATCTTCATTTCACAAATAAATAAATAGATATACAATGAATTAGTGGTAAATCCAGACCTGGTGTTCTGTATAATCTCTTTCTCACCCTATCATATTTCCTCTTCACTCCATCACCACATAACAATTTGCTACATCTTCTGTCCCATTCCTAATGCAGTTTCTTTTTATTGCCAATTCGCTTTATATCTGTTTGTATAAGAATCTGTTCCTTCTATAAACCAGTAATTATGAAAGATCAGAGTAAGTTTACAGGTAAAAGCGTAGCCTCAAGTAAGATATTTAGGGATAAAATATAAAAATCACTATCTTTGAAGTAATAGTCAATCTACTACCACTGGCAATTGCTATTTATTTGCCTTTATCCTTTCAGCTTCTTCCAGCCAAGATTAGTCTGACCATAGTGGTTTTGAGGGGAGGCTTACATCCTGGGTTTATTACTTGTCATCCATGGAAAAGCTACTTAATCTACCCATGCCTCATTTTTCCTATCTGTAAAATAGGTGATGATAACAATAGCATGTACCTCATTGTCTTACTGAAAAAAGTTATATTAGATAATAAATGGAAAGTGCATAGCATAGTCCCTAGTATGGTGTAAGCACTGAATAACTGTTGGTTATTCTTCCTGTTGCAAAGCTTCCTGAAATATAGTCATATGAATTTTGAATTTTGTTCTGTAAAAGGTTTTTATTTTGTCAGTAATAAGTACCAACTCTTAGGTTCATATTAAGATATGAACAGTATTCACATATCACATATCTAGTGTGACTCTATATGTGATTCACATATCACATATCTAGTTTTCTATTTCTCTGCCCACCTAAGGTAAACTTCATAAATCGATATTTATTGAGTAACTTTTATAGACTCTTACAGGCTCCACTGTTGTGGTTCTCAACTGGGGATAACTTTTCACTGCCAGGAGATATTTGGCAATATCTGGAGATATTTTTCATCAGCAGCGCTGGGAAGTGCTACTGGCATCCAGTGGGCTGAGGCCGGGGATGCTACTAAATATCCTAGAATGCACAGGACAGACCCTATAACAAAGCATTGCTCAGCCCCAAATGTCAACAGTGCTTCACTATTGAGAAATCCTGCTCTTTTGAAAAGAGGGGAAGCAGAAGACATCGTCACTGCCAACACATTAGTTAGAAAATGCCTATCAGGTAATACAAATGTGTTCATAATGATACCTGTTAACGTGGGGACAGGTATCACTTCATCTTCATTTCATCCTCAGAACTGATTGGATTCATGAGAAGGTGTGCAAATATGGACACAACTGCATGTTTAAATAAGTCACAGTGGCCTTGAAAAATATGCCTTAAAGTCCTCTGGTTTACAAGGAATCTTAACCTTGGTTGTTCACAAAAAATCTTAATATAAAAATTAGGTATTATATACCAAAAGACTCTTTCCAACCACTTGCCATATTATTTATTGAAGCTACTTGTTGAGGGGCTACAAATTATCTTTTTAAAGTGAAGACTACATAGTAGGAGCGCTAGTTTAAGTAACACAAGTTGATATGTTATATGGCATTTTGAGTGGATATAATCAAATGGTATTTATTGACTGGTAAATTATCTTTTTATGTATATTAAAATATTTCATTTTCACAGTCAATTGAATTAACTGATGTTTACTGGCATCTGCCTTTGGTTAAGCAATTATTTGTTCTTATTGTTTTCTTGCTCAAGATAAAATCATTCTCTTTTTTTACCTGCTGAACACTTTCATTTGGCGATCTTAAACCTATGCACCAAAACGACAATTTGTATTGGACTTTTGTGATAAATTTTTGGTAGAGATAGTTGTGTGTGTGAACATGTGTGTGTGTGTGTGTGTGTTTATTTAGGTTTCCACTTAAAGTTCAGTGCCAAAGCTACCGTACTTATACATTTTCTAAATGTGCTTTAAGCAATAAGTTGTACAACATTTTTAGAACATGTGTTAAGCTATTTCTCTAAGAATGGAGCCCTTAACAAAACATAAGCACTCTGCATGAGATCTTAGCAGCAAAGTGCTTAAAAGATAAAGTAAGAATTGGTACCATGGGAAGAACACCAGCTGTAGAACGCACAGGTCCATTATGAGAAGTATGGTAGTGGGTAGGGAGAAAATGATTTAATCAGGAGTAAAACCAATTTTATTATAAGGGCACGCAGGGGGTGTGGCACCATAGTGAGAGGGACATTTCAAAATATCTGACAGATTTCAACAACGTGAAAAACCCGTTCTTTAAAGTGACAGTAAACCCCATCAGGTCTCCCTTTTTGATGCTATTGTTAACAGTTGACTGTTTAAAGCTGGCCTGCTAAGATGCTGTCGTCCTATTTCAATAGTGTGTAGCCAAATAAAAGACTAATTGTTGAAATACAATCAATCAAAAATGATTGCAGGGCAGAAAGAAGGTCTCCTCTGCTGATTTTGTTGTGGATCAAATTATTGTGTTATGGCCAAGGTAGGAATGAAGGCTGAAAGGGGAGAAGAAAATAGCCCGTCTGAAATAAACAGATTCACCTTCATTCCTTCTCTTTGCAAACAGCCAATTGAGCAAGAACATAACTTACTAGCCCTGGGAGTAATAGTTCATTTAGAAAAAAAGATCTGATAAAGATTTCGGCTAATATTTTTAAAAGGACATGAAGACTATTAGCAGAACAGCCCATGCAGAGATCCCCTATAGTGACAATTCTCAGCTTTTCTTACATTTTTGGTGTCAATTCTCCTCTGCATTCATAAAACGGACACAAGCAAGCATCTGAATGTGAGCTTCAGACATCGGTAAGGAAACACAATTCTAGTTGACCAAATACCTATTAAGTTCTGGCCAAGATCCTCTGCTTTCCCATTAACCCCCGGGTTGTCCAGAATGATTAGCTTTAGTTTTCATTAAGCCCAGAATCCAAAATCTTTTCTGTGTTGTACGTTCAGAAAGACAAACGCTGTGGATCAGCAGCAATGCTTTTATGCCTGCTTCCTTTTAGTTGTATGCAAAGATGTCACTTTCAGACCCTATTACATCCACTTTTTGGGTGAGAATGATTCCAGACTTTCATACTGAGACGAAAAGGAAAGAAATAATTGCCCAGCGTCTCTTTATTTCTTCTAAGAACTTTATTGTGGCCTTTATTTTCTTTAATATTTAAATGTCTCAACTCACTCAAGCTTCCCAAGCAAACATTTCCGTTATTTCTAAGAGGAGTTGGTGAGCACTTGTGGTTTGTCTTTAGTGTGTTATCATTTTTGACAGCTTTGCATAGCCTACGTAGGCCAACAGGGGTCTGTCTAATATTGTTGCTGGGCACATTTTCCTTGCTGAGATGAAAACTAAAAAAAGTTATTTTTGAAGCAGTAAGAAGGAATTAATATCCTTTCTCACTCACTATTCTATTCCTTGCTGACTTTATATTCAGTGAAAAAAGGAAAAAAGTGTTACCCATTATTCCCTTGTACATAGCAAGGCTAACACATGTAAAGCAATAACTCATTTTCTATTGCCATGTTTAGCATATGTCTCCTGTTGGCTCAGCAAGGCCTTTAGGCCGGTCCCTTGAGCCGGCCATCATTGGCAACTCTTAGCCCCTCGGCCTCAAAACCAAATAGCTTTGAATCATGTTGAGCTGTGATGCTAATTTTCATACTGATGCATTATGGGAATAAATGTATCTGACATACTGTGTCAATGGCACTGTCTCTTTGTGTCTCTTGTTTTTTGTTAGCTGCACTCCTACAGATGGTATTCCATTGAAAATGTTCCCGTCCTACGGAAAAAAGGGAAAAAAAAAAAAACCATGCACAGCACCAAACCTCTAGGTGCAGAAGGCTGTTAACGGTTGCTGATGATAGTAGGCAAACATTAACATAATAATTAGTGTCTTGTAATTGTTTCATTAAAACCAGTTGTTCCATTTCTCCTCGTGTTTTCCCAGAAGAGAAGCTGAATTTGGACGACAGCCAGTGGGAGGACATCCACGTTGTCACCGGAGCACTGAAGATGTTTTTCCGGGAGCTGCCTGAGCCGCTCTTCCCTTACAGCTTCTTTGAGCGGTTTGTGGAGGCGATCAGTAAGTACCTTACAGACAGGAGCGGTTGGTGCAATAACCTGGCAGTGTGGAATTACTATTAAGTAAATAATAAGAATGGTGATAATAGCAATCATGGTGATGATAATATCCCCAATGCTCCACAGCTTTCATTTTAGTTTTGGTGTTTTTGATGGCTTATTCTTATTTCTGCAATATTATCTAAGTGTTTTGAAAAATTAAGAAAAAAAGAAGAAGGCATCCTGTTTAGGGTGGCCAGTTTTCAACTAAGCCTCCTCAAATGAAAATAGCTTCTCATGCAATCTGCTTTACAGGGGCCACCTTCCGCCTCCCTAGCCCCTACCTTTATACTTTCCGAATCACAGTGAGTTTAACTGAGTTCAAGGAGATTTTGAAAAAGAACCGAAGCGAATTACATTTCATTAAAGAGGTGTTAAATCATCAGCTGAGGCATCACCTTCTCAAGGCTTGCTCACCCTACACCCACCAACACTAGTAAAGAGCTGGCTACAGTTTGCGTACAAAGTGTGAATATTAAGTAATGGAAAGTTTCTTCTGTTAAGCTGGTGGCCTTATGGGAGGTTGAGTTGTATCACTTACTAGCCAATAGTCGTTGTATACTCCCTGAAACTTCCTTTCTATTATTTTCTCATTCATAACACACGCACACACGCGTGCGCACACACACGTAAAAACGAATGAATGAATGAATGAAAATCTTTCCAAATGCAAGGAAACTTCTGCTATTGATTCTCGGAGCAGCAACGATTAGTGCATCTCTAAATTTAACATCTTAGGGTGTACTTACTATGATTGTGACAGCTTGGAAAAAGTTTCCTGGCAAGCAAGCTGATTCAAGGAGGAAAAAGAAAGAAGAAAGAAAGGTAAAATTAAAAAGCTTGCAAGCCTGGCAGGAGCTTAATTAAAGTCCAAATGAGAATAATCTCCAAGAAAAAAAAGTGCTCTACTTAGGAGGTCTGATCTTGGATGGCTGTGTGTACAGTGTTCCCATTAGGGGGAGTGGGATATGGGGAGCCTGTTGGAAACAGCCCCTCAATATGCCCTTTTATTCTGTTTTTCATTTCACAAACGTCTTCACGCTTGTTTAAAGCACTGGCAAAATGATATCAAGAAGAATAAAGCAGAGCTTATTCTCCCAAGGTCTTTCTCTTGCTGCCTGCTCACAATTTCAGATGTTGTTGTTGTTGAATAGAGTAGCAGTGCTTTAAATATGGGTTTTGAAGCGAGGCTGGAGCTCGTATTCCCTGTCAGAGTTTTTATTTCATGAGCCCTCTGCTTCTCGAGAAGAACAGTATTTTATAGTTCCCAGGCTCTCTTAACTTCTTTTTAAAAGGAGGAATAAAGAAAAAATAAACAAGCATGAATTTCCCTAACAGTTTATTCTGATATTCCATCTTGGAACACTCAAGCATGGAAGATTACTCATAATGCGAAGACAGTGTTCTGGTAAGACGTTGGGGGCTTTTGCATTTGGGTACATATTTCTGATTACGTATGTTTAGAGAATTCATACAAATTTCACATCGTGGTCGCCATACTTTTAAGTGAGAATTGTCTCATTTGGAAATATGCTTGTGCATGTGCTGATGTGAGGGCTATGATGTAGGATACCCATCGTTTAAGCTTCCTTTAGTTAACCTGATTCTGAAGATATTAGGCAAGCCATTCCCTTAGTCTAAGAGATGTGGGAAGCAGGCCCTAGAACCCATGAGAGGTTGTGTCCTTTGAATTTCCATAAAGAGGAGGATGATCTCTGGTCTGTCCTAGACTTGACTCCAAACTGGACAGAATTTCAGAATTATTGGCATGGTCAGAACTTAACAAAGCAGAATTGAGGTAGGCAGCGTGATGTTGTGACTGATGGCTATTGAGAGGATTTTTTCCAACACCTGTCAAATAGGCTATGGAGAAAATGAACGAGAGAGTGCTTTAGAAAGTCCTTTAAAGATGTAAGATACTGAGCAAATGCTAACAGTGTTTCTCCAGATGAGCTTCATTTGAGAAGGTAATCTAGAAGCAAAGAGACGGGAGTTTTTCCTTCATTGCTCAAGGCAAGGAGAATCACCCTCAGCAGGCTTGCCTTACCTAACTCATGTAGTACATAGTATTTTTAAGATGTCAAATGGAGGGACTAACCAAGAGGCTGATATGGCTGAGAAATATGATGTTGGAAAGGGACATATGTTTGCTAATCCATGCATTTTTGACATTAGTTCTCGAATTCTCAACTCAGCTTGAGGTTGTAGTTCATGTTTAAATATCCTTAAGCAATGGCAGAATGGCCACATAGTTCCTTGGAAATGGCAAAACCACACCAGAGGAGGCACTTTTACTCCACGGTGCACTAACTGAGTAAAAAAGTGTTTCCAAAATATAAGGACATCCATATCCAGTCCCAGAGAAGTGCTGGGCTTTATCATAGCTCTCGCTGCCTCTTGTAAAATCTATACCATGAGAAGCTCAACAGACCTGCCCATGAATTCTTCACTCTTTATGAAAAGGAACCAGCCAGGTGAGGTCCGTCTGCAGGGGAGATGTCCCTATAGGCTGGCTCTAGGCTTCTTTGATCATCTTCATCCATCACTTCTTTGCTCTGTACCTGTGGAAGGTTGACCCTAGCCAACTGTATCACAGAGGTGCTCTTGAGGGCTGGCTTCCTGCTGCTACAGTCAGTGGAAGTCTCTGGTGATAGATGGCAGAGGGAGGGGGAAGGAAAAGACCAACCAGTTTTTTTAGTTTATCCTCCACCCCCTATCCCTTGCCCACCCATCTGCCTCAGATAGCTTCTCTACCTGAGGATCCATGATGTCCTCCATGTCTTCAGCCCATTCTGGTTCCATCTTCCATCTGGTGATGTGGACCCTCCTCCCTTTGTCCCTCCAGCCTGGTAGTGGCTTCCTGCAGTGGCTGGTTTCTTGGTGACTTCAGGCTTCCTTATTTGGCTCTCAGCTTCTTCATCACATGGGTAACCAGTTCCCTGCATCAAAATCATTCCCTCTGTTGGTGTAAATGCTTGAAGTGATGTCTGGTCTCTGGTTAGCCACTAGCAAAACTCCATGCCAGTCACTGTCATGGTTCATGTAGCTATAACGTTATTTTCCTTTACTGTTTCACTGCCCCCAAGCCCAGTTTGTGAAGGCTTAAGATTTCTGTTTGGCCCCAAATTGAGAGATCTTCTGTTACCCTTTCATGACAGAGTGAAAAGATGAATAGACCAAAAGGAATAGACCAACTGGAATGCTTTGCTTCTGAAGAAGAAATGTTTTTTTCGTGTACAAGCAATTAATGATCATTTGTGCTATTTGAAATACTGTTAATTTTTATTATATGTTTGAAAGTCATCATTACATATTCCAAGAAGAGGAAACAGAAGGCATTTACTTTTTTAAGTAGTTTCTTTTTGGACCAAAAACAAGCATTAATATGATAAGAACCAACAATTGCCATAGTGATTCCCTGTCTGATAACACCCATTGGGGTAACAAAAACACTAGCGATTGTTTCATATTTCAGAATCCAAGTACTGCAGCTATTGATCTGAAATTCTATACTTGAGGTCAATGCAACTGGGTCACCTGCAGGTTATTTCATGGGGATTTAACCCACTGACTGCAAGGACTCAATTCTCTGGAAATGACTTGTGTTGAAGGCATTATTAATACTGTAAATGTGAACTCAGTACAAAAACACGACTTTAGAGTTTTATGATAGGTGATGCAATCTTGTGGCTAAAAGCCTGCAGGGGGTCTGGACATTTCCAATACATCTAAATCCTATGAAATGTATGAAGTTTTTCCTCTATTCCCATCTCTTTTGTTCTGGTAACTCTACCGATCCAAAGAAAAGAGACAACAAACAGTGTCTTTTCTATTTTACTATCTGCATTTTTCCAAAATTCCTGGGTAAGGGAAAGAGAGGAGGAAAACTTGTTGACACTTTTTATAATTATCTAATTTATTTCTGAAAATAACACAGGAGACACAGAAGAAATGGAAAAATCATGTGGAAGGTAATTTCTAGCTCATAAAGTTACTATGAGAATAATACAACATAACATTTTCTTTATATTAGGTGCTCAATAAATGATTTGAAAGAAATTCATTTTTCAGAGGAAAAAAATAAGTCACAAAATATTTCCCAAGTTCATATGGCTCAGAAGATTAGGTTTAGCATTAAGCTGCAGACTCTAAAACATAAATACTTTCCATCATCCTACATTGCATTTCTGGGACTGTTTATCTAAAAGAAATCTTACTGGAAGAATAACTAACAACTAACGAGCTGTTGCCAAATATCTGTCTGTTACATCATCCTATATAAAACCTATATATCCCATATCATTCTATGTAAGATCGTGTCATTTCTGTCTTTTTTTTTAACCAAGTTTAGAATGAAATGATCAGAAATTTTAGTATTGGAGTTCTAGGTTAGAAATAAGTTAAAACTTTCCAAGAGTGAGCTATGTTTCAATATTTACTATTAGATATTAAAAGCATCAGTGCTTTAAATATTGCCCTCTTTGAGTACATTTTAACCCGCCACTGTATTATTTTTGTAACCAATTGTTCACCTATCCCCTTTTGAAATTCATTTAGATATATACAATGTTACTTTCCTATTTCATAGGAGTACCTGTTTCAAGCTGAAGTGTTATTAATGTTCCTTTTTACAGTTCTTCACTTTTATCAAATTACAACATGCACCAAACCAGATTCTATAGAGGAGTTTATGATGAAAAGTGATGGATTGGGCCCTATCACTTCACATCTCCAGGCTTATTCATGGGAGGAAACCTCCTTCAACTATTTCAGTTTTCATCTCTTTTAGTAGTTACTTTCATAACTCTGGATAATATCTCTACTTCTTGACTTATCTACTATAGATAATACCTAATATGAAATATTAATTTATTCTACTTCACTTCCTCCAGCATTTGATCGTCATATTATTATATGTAGATGTTGAATAATACACATAAACCTCTGTTTCTTGTTTCATTCAGCATTCTACAGTAACTCCTAACTTTCCTTTGTAAGGTAAATATATTTTCCTTTCTACCCTTTCCTTTACCTCTCTTCCTTTCTTTCACAATCTCTGGTTATTAACTCCTTTAAATTTTAATAGTTTGACCAATTAGAAAACTAATAAACAGTGTTGATATTTGCATTACTATGAGTTTGTAAGTCTTGTTCATTACCTGTCCAAGAGGTTTCACAAAGATTCCTTCTTTAGAATTCACTGTCACAATCCCTACACTTGTCAAAGAGTGTTCCTCACCAGGTCCAATAGAATCTATTTTATTACACTCCAAAAGTTGCTTAAACTCTTGGCCACATTTGGTTCCCTTTATAGTTGGATCGTGCTTTTCTTGTGCAGATTTTTTATTTATTTTTTTCCTGGCGTCTGTAATTGCTTTTCTTTTTCTTTGCTTTTTTTCTTTTATAATGTCCTTACTCATTTCTGACACTATTGCACAGAGTCCCGATTTACCAGGATGGCTTCTTTCTAGAGGCTTCTGCCATTCTAATTCATATTGGAGTGGTGCTTCCAGGGCTGCTTCAGGGTGTTCAGATTTCTTTTTGTTTTCTGAATTAGAGGCACTGGTTCCTATAGGACATGTGTATTAGTTTCCTATTGCTGCCGTAACAAATTACCTTGAATTCAGTGGCCTAAAATAACAGTGATTTATTACCACATATTTCTGTAGGACAGAAGTCTGAAGCTTAGTCTCACTGAGCTAAAATCAGAGTGCCGGAAGGACTATATTCTGGAGGCTCTGCAGGAGAATCCACTTCCTTGCTTTTTCTAGCTTCTAGAGGTTGCCTGCATGCCTTAGCCAGTGGTCCCCTTCCACCTCCTTCACAGGCAGCAGTCACATGACATCACATCACTCTGACCTCTTCTGTAGTCAGTCTCTCTCTGACTTTCTCCTCAGTCCATTTTCCAGTTTTGAGGACCTTTGTGATTATATTGGGCACCCCCTGGATCATCCAGGATACTTCCCCATCTCAAGGTCCTTAATTTAATCATATCTACAAAATCTCTTCTGCCATGTAAAGTAACATATTCACATTCTCTAGGAAGTAAAGTATGGACATCTCTATGGAGCCATTTTTTTTTTTGCCTACACCTTCTCTACACCCATGTCACAAATGCGCTTCATCCATCAATTTTCATCTTCCTGTCTCAAATCTAAAGAATCATCAGAGCTGAGATAACAGTGAAACCATAGGTTGATTAGTAGATGAGTGGGAAATAAAGAGAAACGACCTCGTGAATTTCCTTACAAGATGTTTTATCTATTATTTGTGTGGGATAGGCTTAGAGATTTGTGTCAGGCCTGGGCCAAAGCTCATTTATTCAAGGACTGTCTGATAATTTCACCTTGGTCACCTTCACCTCAGCTCTGTGCTGCTCTTGCTAGAGCATGATTTAGGGTTTGTTGATTTGTTGTATTCTAAATTTCCAAAGTTGCCTTTTGTGTATAAAAAGAACTACTTTTCCTTCCACCCCTGAGCAGGGCCCCATCATGGGAATGCAATCAATGCTAACTCCAAGATCAAAACAACCTTATGGGTCCAATAGCAGTCCCCTTATCCTCATTTTCAGTTACTCTTAAACAATATTATATATATAATGTTTATTATATATCATGTTTATTATGCATCATATTGTTATATATCGTGTTTATTTAATATATGTGCATATACATATATATATATGTATTTATGTATATAACACTTGGAGATTAGGCAAGCCAGCAACAAACTGAGACAGTAAAGATACTTCATACAAGTCTTCAATTTAAAGGTTGTAGTCACACACTCATTTAAAGACAATATTTATGCCTAGTTTTGCTACACACTGATCAGTTAAGCAGTAAAACAAATTGTGAGAAATGGTATCCATAAGGTTGACTAAGCATCTTTAAAATCAAGGCACCGAAGGTAGAGCATACCCCATGCCTAGTCCTTAAATATAGCTCATCCTACTATACATCTGTCAGTCACACCATCCTCGTATAAAAATGATCTAGGGCTTCCCTGGTGGTGTAGTGGTTGAGAGTCCGCCTGCCGATGCAGGGGACACGGGTTCGTGCCCCGGTCCGGGAAAATCCCACATGCCGCGGAGCGGCTGGGCCCGTGAGCCATGGCCACTGAGCCTGCGCGTCTGGAGCCTGTGCTCCGCAACGGGAGAGGCCACAACAGTGAGAGGCCCACATACCGCAAAAAAAACAAAAAAAAAAATCTAAATTAAAGACATTGCCTTATGTCAGAAAGTATCTATTGCATGTCTTAATGGTTTTTTTCCTATGGCCGTCATGCCATTTTACCTTTAAACTATACTTTCAATAAGTAATTGGGAAAATAAACTAGTCAAGTATATTTGCAAATATTTTCTTTACTCTTGACTTTATCTTGCCCTTTGGTCAAACTATTTCTGATGCATCATCAACTCCATGATGACGCTCTGGGAGAAAAGAAACAGAGCTTGCAAGGCACTTGACTACGAATAGCTGCTAAACATGAAAGCATGATAGTGACAAATTACCTTAAGACCAGAGAAAGGAAAAAACAGGGTTTAAAGGGTCACCACAGAGAAAGCAGAGATATAAAAATAATGTTGTAGAAAAATATTCTCTACAGCACCATTTCAAGGAAATTTGAAATTAAAATAAAGGTAGATTTTACAAATACTCCCCTTTAACTACAGTTTCCACTGCAAGGTCACAGACTTGGCAGGGTTTTTGTTGTGGTTGCTTTTTAATCAGTGTGTTTGTGTGTGTGTGTGTGTGTGTGTGTGTGTTTTAGCAAACTAGAAATTTTATGGCTGATGCCTAGCTTGTCTCTTAACTCATTCTAATTATATTCATAATTAAATTGTAAAAAAAAATAGTTGACTAGAGCCAAATGGCTTGCACAGGTGTCTTTTTGTAGGAATGGTTTAGTGCTAGATAATAAACAACTGGACCTCCATCTACTTAATTTGGCTTAATGAAAAGTCCTTTATAAGTAAAACTAGAAGGTGATTCAGAACTAAAATTGGACCTCGACGCTGAGATTAATTGAGTGGTAACACATCAGCTCCATTAGAAAACGTGGTGCTTGTCTTTTTGCTTTTCCTTAAAACTTTCTTGCACTTCTTTCTTCCATAGCCTTATGAGGTCAGTTTTCAAAGCAATAAACTTCAAGCTGAGCGATGAGCCAGTCAGCCTTCATGAGTCAGCTTCCTGAGCATCCCTGCTCCCACTGAAGAGAGGTGCTTTTAAAAAATATATAGCAAAATGCAGAATTTCTCGTCAGTACCTCAGTGGAAAACAGTTATCGTGACCCTGTCCTCTAATGTAGATTTAGGTCACTGGTTTTCATGGGCTGTTATCAGGGTCACAGCATCACTAGATCCTAATGAAAATGAGGGTTTGTGGCCTTTGAGATGCCAGTCTCATTTCACATTCTCAGGTTAACACCAGTACTGCTTTGTTATCACCACAGAGAGACCTTCCAAAAAGTTTTCTGCCGACCCACTCCCAACTCTGATTCTGGCCACATTTCTGGGAGAATGACCTCTCCTACTTCCCCAGTAGGTTTCTTTTCTCTCACCCAGTCCAGCGTGGTTCTAATTATAAAGATAAGCTAATGCTGCAACTGGCTTGCCGTTTCCTTTTGAGGAAAAGCCAAATTCTTTGTGAGGTCTTCAAAGCCCTTCATGTCTGGTTACCTGAAAGTTCTCTTGCCTGGACCATGTCCTTCAAGCCCGCTGATCTCCTGGCCTTTCCTTGAATACCCCAGGTATATGGAGGGTCTTTGTCTGCTCAACCCCTCTGCTACAGGCATGTCCCCATGTTGCCACTCACATGTTCACTTTTCAGTGAGGCCTACCTCATCAGAGAAGCTAACATTTCTGCCTGTGGGGCACACCACCACCTCCATTCAAATTCTGAGTCCACTATTTACTACCTTTAAGACCTTGAGCAAGTCCTCAACCTCTCTTCACCTCAATTTCTACAACTAGAAAAAGGATGTAAAAGTAGTATCTTCCCCATGGGGGCTGTAGGGAGTTTAATGAGATGCTAATTATGACAAGGCACTTATTTATGGGTTTCTGGCACGTGACATTCAGTGAACGTCAGCTAGTAATATCAAATCAGTGTACAATCAGCCTATCCTTCGGGTCACACTCTCAAATGACCCTCCTGTCCATTCCCACAATCTTTCCACTCCTCCGATAACGTGTCTCAAGTGACACATATGATCATCTTTATTCTGCTTTAATATTTGTTTCCAAAATTCCAGACAGCACCAAATATGTTTAAGATAATAATCCAGGATATTCTCTTGCTTTGAGATCCAGCACATCCCGCTTTTCTTTATCTCATGACATCTCTCCTTTGTTCTGTCAGCAGTTCCCAGCCCAACTCCACCTGATTATTCCAAAGCCTGTTACTTCATTATAGAACACACATCTCAATCATAACTCAGAGGCTAACCATCTTCTCCAACCTGACGCTGCCTTACTTCTACTGGATATTAATAAATGTGACATTGATAGTGACACCAGAAAAGACAACTTCAAAGTAATGCCTTCTCCCAATTGGGAAATTAGCTTCCTTGCTGATGGTGTTCCTGTGTTTTCTCTTGTGAAGGTTATAGGCTCATTGGCAGGTGAGGAGTTTAGGGTGTGGAAGGGGGAGGCTAGACACCTGCCTGTGCACATATCTGTAACACTGTAGATCTTTCTCACAGAAAAAAAACATTCAAAGAGTTGTCAACTAAACCGTATTCGACAAGAAGTCATTCCTCCTCATACACAACGCATAGACACAGGGACACACACACACACTCACGCACATTCTCCAAAGCGGAAATGTTTCATTTTTTTTCTTTTCAGCTCTCACAACTCATGACATGCTAGCTTTAAAAGGTAGACTCATTTTGGAGAATTCCCTGGCGGTCCAGTGGTTAGGACTCCACGATTTCACTGACGAGGGCCCAGTTCAATCCCTGGTCGGGGAATTAAGATCCCACAAGCCACGCGGTACGGCCAAAAAGAAAAAACTTTTACAATTATCTCAAGAGAACTTTCCTATTACTCTCCCTGAGCTATTTTTGAACCTTGATATGGGGTAAGAACTGATCCCTTACCTTGTTTCCTCTTGCTTGCTTACAGGCAGGTACATGCTCTCATCGGCTCAGGCACCTGTCCTTACTCTAATTCTCCACCTCTCAGTTGATAACAGAGTTTTCTTCTAATAACTTCTAGGGCTATCACGGGCTCCTTGAAATGCAGCATGTCTTCATTGGCTCACTCTTTATTGTTTTGGAGAGTTAAACTTTAGAAGTGATGTCTGCCAGAGTACTATACATCTCCTGGGGGAATTCTGCTCATGTTGGAACAGCACAATATACTTGCTGAGAATTGCCATGTGGTTTGGAGATTGGAGCCTTTCCCTAAGGATCGACTCACACATTTTCTACCTACACTTTGGGAAACAGAAACATGGAAAATGGGTACCCTTTTATAGAAAGCAAGTAGCAGTGCTGGTTTTATAAGTTAAAGTAATATGCTTGAAAAAACAAAAGCAAGCACATATTTTTTTAAAAATCCATGCACGACAGAAAAAAGTTGCACTGGATAATTACGAGTTTCCTCCTTTCATTGACTTATTTATAGTTTTCTATTTAAATGTGCAGTCCCTTTTATTTCATGCAACACCTTCACTTTTCAGAAAATTGAAACTCTAAAAGGGGAAATGTCTAAGGCCCTGAGTCCATGATTACTGTCTAACCAATCAGCTCTTGGCCCCTTTCTCTTTTACTTTTCACTTGGAGCGTCCAGCAGGTGAAAGGTTGACTCTTTCAGATCTCAAGTCCATTCGTCTGCCAAGTAACGGATGGGTAGACCCAATATTGCCATCTGTCATGCTAGTTTGCAGGCTGATACTGTCCTTCCAATACATGAAATCAATGATCTTTTGAGCTTCTCCTCCAGGTCCCTAACTCTAAGCACCATGGTAAGATTGTTCTTTGACACCTTTTGTGTATTATTCTCTGAATACCTAATTGGCACCTAAGAAGGAACTATTACGTCATTGAAATATTTTGTGAAATTTCTACTCCTTTGTGCTTTGTTATGAAAATGTTTTAGGAAAAAATCATCCTGAGCAATATTAGACACAGAAAGACCTTTGAAACCCCTGTCTATGATGCTAGGATCTGTAATGCTCAGGGCTTCTGAGAGCTGGACCCCTAAATGAATATGTCTTAGCCAAGCAGAAGACCCAGAGTGCTCCACAAAGGGGAAAGACAGACCAACTAGAACATAACTAGAAGAATCACATTGGTCAATGTCAGAATCCAAACACCATCTTTCTCTAAAAGTTCCTTAATATTTGAAAAGACCTAAAACATAAGCTCTAAACTCTGTGTAGTATTCTCCTTTCTTTCTCTGTTCTTTCAGTCATTCTCAAGAATTAAGATCACACTCTTCCAAGTGTGCCCCTCTAAAGTTTGGAAATTATCTTAGCTTGGGCTGCCATAACAAAATGCCATTGACTGGGTGACTTAAACAACAGAAATGTATTTCTCACAGTTCTGAATGCTGGAAGTCTGAGATCAGTGGGCCAGCATGGTTGGGTTCCAGTAAAGCTCACTCCCTGGTTTGCAGATGGCCACCTTCTCACTGTATCCTTGTGTGGTGAAGAGAGAGCAAGTTTGGTCTCTTCCTCTTCTTAGAAGGTTGCTAATCCCATCATGAGGCCCCACCCTCATGACCTCACCAGCATCTAATGACCTCCCCCAAAGGCCCCACCTTCAAATACCATCACGTTGGAAGTTAGGGTTTCAACATAAGAATTTGGGGTACCACACAAAAAAAATTAGGGCTTCCCTGGTGGCGCAGTGGTTGAGAGTCCGCCTGCCGATTCAGGGGACACGGGTTTGTGCCCGATCTGGGAAAATACCACGTGCCGTGGAGCGGCTGGGCCCGTGAGCCATGGCTGCTGAGCCTGCACGTCCGGACCCTGTGCTCCACAACGGGAGAGGCCACAACAGTGAGAGGCCCGCGTGCCACAAAAAAAAAAAAAAAAGAATTTGGGGGACTGGGGGAACAAAATCTTTCAGGCAATAACAGAAATCATACTTGAATGAATACTTTAGTTGTACAACTTAACCAGTGTAGGATGATGTTTCTTCCCTTATTCTGGCAATATCTTTCTATTGCTGCCACACACGATTTAATTAGCTCTTTATTAATATTAGTTAATTATATTGTGGGGGTCTAAAATTGAATTTAAAGTTCCAGGTGTCACTTTTACCCATTTCTCTCTCGTATTAATTTTGTGTGTTTTTTAACCTACGTGCAGAAATATGCATGCAACCCATTGTGCTTTTTCCCTCATGATCCCAGGCTGTCAAAACAATAACACTGGCAGTGGAGTTTTGCTTTAAGTTTTAAGTTTTGCATAGTCACAAGACTAATCTCACCTGAGTCACGTAACAATTGGAACTGGGACCAAAATCCAAGTTTTTAACCATAAATCCTTCAGTCTCGTCACTCACTCTTCCTCTCAGCGTTATGACATTTGCAAATCTGAACAATGTGTATTCCATACCCACATCCAGGTCCTTGAGTGCATTTCAAGACCGTATAGCATAGACTGGAAGGCCATTTGGAACAATGGGGCAATGAGAGAGAACAATTTTATAACATTTTGGGAAGAATTTCAAATACTGTGCCATTAAGAAGAATTGTAGAGAGGGGCATTAAAAATTTACAAAGTGTAATTCTTTAGACATTTGGACAGTTTTAAGAATTAATTTGAATTATAAATATTGTAAACTAAACTGGTCATATAATTACAGTTTCAATTTATGGTTTACTTACCATATTTTCACTTGGATAAAGCCAAGTGCAATATGTACAGTTTGCCATTTAAATTAGTATTTAAAACACTCCTTTGTGATAGATATTATTATTCCATTATTTCAATTTAGAAAACTGAGGCTCTTGGACATTAAATAGCATGCCTAAGGCTACCAGCTGGAAAGTTGCAGAACTGAGATTTGAACCCCTATCTGGTAGACCCCAAAGCTGTTGTTCTTAACCAGGAAACTAACAGTCTTGCCTAATTTGGACAAAGTGATAGCAAGAGTCTACTTAGAAATGAGGTAATTAGTAGATTTAGATGTGGCTCAGATGAAGACTCTGTTGTCAAGAATGATAATGAAAAGAAGCTAAGTAGAACATGGATAAATTGCTATGTTCATACACATGGTCTCAAAACCTCATTGTTTATTTAAGAAAGGCTTCTGTCCTGGCTATTCAACTTAAAACAAATTCAACAAAATTTTTTGTTGCTTTCTGTATCCAAGGCAACATTACAGGTACTCATTCTCATGCCTAGGTCACTGGAAAAACTTTTAAAAATAAAATTAAGCACCAGTGAAATTCAAACACTCCTAGCAGATGGAGAAGAAGATGCTTAAAATGTAGAAACAAGGCACTATGTCCTTATTACATTTTCTAGCAAGTGAATTAAGAAATAGCATAAAATTTCTTACAACTTTCATCATATGTGTTATTTAATTGAAAGGTAGAACTACAACAAAGCATTACTTTGCCTCTCATGTCGTGTGCTAGAATATATTTTCATGGAGTCTATAAAATAGATTCACTATTTCAACCCATCATATTCATAACAGAAAAAGCCCAACCAGAGTTAAAATACTGATCCACTTTTTAAAAAACATTTGACATCTTTGTTGAAACACACAGAAAAATACACCGACCTTGAGAGTGCTGTTAACTGGGAATTATTTTTTATAAAATTGGTTTTCCAGGCTTATATGTTTGTGACTCTTTTCTCTGATGATTAATCATAAATTATCTCTGTTGAATTTTTAAGTATGAAACTGAGTCTAAGCTGTCTCATGTCTAGGTATAGAACTGTATAATATTGTTTTCCATCTCTTAATCTGACCTAAGGATCTCTGGGGTAGGAGCCATGTTTTAGTATCTTTGTAGCTGCAGCTACTAGGTGAATGCAAAAACATAAGGTGCTTTGTGTTGGTTGTTTCATGTAATTCCTCCTTTAACAATCCATTGTAATTAGCAGCGATGGACTGTTGAAGTGAGGGAGTGGGAAGGACTGGTGGTGAGTTAGGTGAGTAAGAAGAGAGGAGGAAACTGTGCTTAATATAGCCCATTTTACTGAGAGCAGATTTAAGAATTAACTGCTTACATCTCTCCAGATGTTCTTATCTGTCTTTAAAGCTCTGTTTTACAGCTACCTTCAGAGGAATATGCTGACTCTAGTCTTCATATTTTCTGTATGTCAAAATGGTATTACTATATAATTTACAAAGACTTCATCTTGGTGGTTTAAAAATTTATGAGAGAAGAAAGGGGATGTTAAATGAGCAAATAAAGTATTTTGATAAGGCTAGTGAACTTCTGCAGTATTCAAAGGGTTACCTGAACTCCTGCTAATACAACTTGCCAGACTTAAATGCAGGGCAATGGTGGAGAAAACAGTGAAACTGTACTATAAAAATAAATTACTGTCATGAATATTAAGCAACAAGAATATAATAAACATGACTGTTTGCATGATTCTGATTTATTGGTACTGATATGTGTATAAATTACAACACTAAGTGTTTATTCTAGTTGTTTCAGAATATGGGCCAAACAAAACTGGGTGGACACTTCCCGCAGACCTTTCCATCTGCCACCAAATTCCTATTTTACTGCTCCTGTTGCTGAGTTTCTTATGTCGGTGGCATCAGGACCAAATGTGAGCAGCCGTTCCTTTTAGTTTACTTTGCAGACTGAGTAGACAGCCTTTCCAGGATCTGGTGTTACAACTACTACCATCATGAAGTTTCTGCTCTCTTGCAATAGAAACACCCCAGCTGCAGAGCATCCCGAGGGCCATTCCTACTTGCTCTGTTAAACAGTGCTCACTTTTGACACGGGAGGGTTCATTACTATATTCATGAACCTCTTGGCACCGGATTTGGGATTTCCCAATGCTAAACTGTACTGTGTTTTACAAACTTGCTTAACAGTGGATGTTCTGGATTACTTGTTCTGAGAGGTTAAAAACAGAGAGAGAGAGAGAGAGCAAAAACCACCCTGTGTATCCATGTAAAATCTGGTGGTACCTCAACTGCCGTAAGATAACTACATGAATAGCACAAAGTTGGTCTTGCTGATATTCACAAGTCGATGTTATTAAGATTTGTCATCAGTTTTAATTGACACTCTTTGGAACCAGATATTTGTTAAACAGATGGCCAGAATAAGGTATCGCACAAGAAAATAGCATTCTCCTGCCTCGGGTTTTTAGCTTTAATGTTACGTCTCATCAAAGTTTACTTCAGGAGATTAATTATTTTGGAGATCTCTTTTCTCTAACATTGGTGGCAACCTGTAAGGAAGATAGCCAAAAATTTAATAACCTTAACAAAAGATGCAGTTTCCACGTAGTAGAGTATGCTGTACAGGTATAAGTTGATGATACCTGTAAAGAACTGCTGATCATATAAACACTTGGCTGCAGGTGAAATGCCAGCTAAAGTTCATGATGAGGCAAGAATTGTTAGCTGCTTAGAACTGGAAGTCTTACAACATTCTTGAGGGCATTTTAACTACATATACACCAAAAGGTTTAAAAATCTGCATACCTATGTATTGACTACTACATATCTAGAAACTTACCTTAGAAAATTTTTATAGATATGCACAAGTATATGTACAAAGTTGCTCATAGAAATGTTATTTATAATCGTGAACAATGTAGAAGTAACATATTTGTCCAAATTTGGGGAAAGTTAAATTATGGCACATTCATATAATGAAATATTATACAGTTGTTAAATTATGTTATAGAAAGCATTACTCACAAGGTAAAATGCCAGTAAATATTAAAAGAGAGCATAAGGGTGTACAGGTATTAACCTATTTTAAAATATTTATGTAATTTTTTTATAAGTAGAGAAAGGACAAAGTATTTCAAATATTAACAGGGGTTGTCTCTGATTGACTATATAGCCTTCATTTTTTTATTCTTTTTGCTTTTTTATGTTCTTCAAGTTTCTTCAATAAGTACATCTGTAATAATGAAAAAAAAACAAAACTGAAACTAAAAAGTGTAAAAAGAGGGCGACTTGACGGTGTTGTGAGAGATCCCAGAAGCAGTTACTCTAGAGGATCCCAAAAGTGGTTTTGACCCAAATCACCTTCATAGAAACAGATTCCTGGACTCATTCTGCTAGATTTTGATTCAGTGTGCCTAAGATGAGGTTGAGAAATGTTTACTAAAACGCAGTGAGCAAATTCTCAGGTGATTCTCATGTGCAGTCAGATTTGGGAACCATTGATTTCTGTCCTTTCTCCTTGATGAAGCCGAAAAGGAGAACATGTACAGACTGTGTTCCTTCTGTACATAGTCTGTTGGCATCACAGCGTCTTACCCCAAAACAAGGTGTGCAATCCTTGAGTGGGATACTGCAGAAGTAAGAGGTAAATTCTCTAAACTAGAGAAGAATATGCGACCCTGTACGATCTAGCGGCACAACAAGGGATAAAGACAATGAACACTCTACAGAAGAGAGAGAGAAAAGTACAGTGGTTGCAATAACTTCACTGTGGAGTCATTCAGTGTATGTGGAGTTTGAAAAATCAGTCAGGGAAAGAACATGAGTACTGGCTCCAGCCCTGAGATGAATGTGTTATTCTGGGGAGAGTGATGAATCTGAATAAAAAGCAGTAAAGATTGTGGAGATAACAACAGAAGGTAAGGAGTGGAGATACAGTTAAGCCAGTGTTATAAACTCCATGAAGGTTGCAGCCCGCAACTGTAGTATTTGATCCCGTAACCTCCCGCCTAACACCGTACCTTCCACAGAAAAGCTACTCAGTAAATATTTGGTCAATAAATTAACTAATTAATTGCACAGAATTCAATACTACAGAAGGGTTTTCATTTTGATCCACAGCAGAGAAAACCCCATTAAACATTTTTGAGGAAAGTAGTGAAAAACTAAAAAATATTTTTTAGAGAAATTATTTAGTGGTAATTGACAAGATGTATTTAAGAGGAGAGACAGGAGACATAAAACCCTATTGTGTTATCCACCTGGCATCATACCTGGCTACCAGTCGAGTATGACCTTGGACAAGTAACCTAACCACTCATGGACTCAGTTTTTTCTCTCTAAAGTCATGAAAGTATGCCACGTCAAAATTCTGAAATTGAGATACATAGATATGCAAGAGGTTCATGATCCACTGCCCAAAGTGTTGGCCAGGTTTCTGTATATGTGCACCTGTGTATTTTCTGGGACAAGATTCTCAGAAGATATGTGACCTTGCAAAAATTTATAGAATATGTGCTACTCAGAACATGGTCTGAAGACTGGTAGCATCAGAATCACCTGGGATCCTGTTAGATATAAAAATTCTGGGGCCTGATTCCAGACTTTCTGGATGACAATCTCTGGGAAAGGAGCCCAGGAATTCCTTTTTTACAAGCTCCCCGGGTTATTCATCTGCATGCAAAAGTTTAAGAAGCATCTAGTAGCTAGATGAGTTCTAAGCTTCTCACCAACTTGAAAATCTTTGACTGTTTTGTAAAAAAAAGGAAAAGAAGAAAGTATAGATAAGAAAGATGAACAACAAAAAAGAAAATTTGCAAAGATTTAATGGCAACTTGGATAGACAGTCACGGTGAGATTTTAAACCTGCACGACCAAGAGAACAGAACTGTAATGAATATGTATAATGTAAAATTACTATTTCAGAGGTGAGAGTGTTTTAAATTTTTAAACAGAGCATTGAGAAATGACCAAAAATGGTTAACAGGACAAGCAAATTTAAACCTTGACTAATTTTGACAAAAGCTCTACAAACCAAAAGATATCCTTAAAGTAAATGAAACCAACTCCTTTGATTCAACAAAGAGAAAAGATATGCAGATTGAAAAGAACTTTTAACTCTGTCTGCACTATCATTAAGTGTACTTAGATTTGCACCATATAATTATTATGAATGTGGCAATTAATCAATCAGCTGATTAACATGTAGGGTCAGTAGGATCCGGTGATCTTATCTTGAAGCTTGAATTAATTAATTACACTTTCTTCAACATTATTATTTTCTATGTGTGTGCCCAGTTTGTGCAGGTTGCCCCTATTGACAAAATGTGGTTTAGTCTACTTATCACAGCAGGTATGAGCGCTCACTGAGGTACTTTTGCTGATATAAAGTCAGAATTATAAGGAAACAGAAATATATTCCATACTTTCTGAAGTAATTGCTTTGTTATTTTTCAACATTTAATGTGTTATATACATTACAGAAATTAACAACATTCTTGTGAATGATTTTTAACATAAGATCACAGAACTTCTGTCTGTCAGAATGAGAGAACTTCAATTAAACTATTGTAGATCATATAATAATTCTATTATTCAGATAATTTAGTGTATATTGCAAGAAGTGCCCAAACCTGCACCTTGCAAACACATGCTTTTTATAAAAATATTTGTAAAATTTTTTCAAATATATCACCTCTTTTGCTAATTTTTTGTCAAATGTTTAAAGTTGCATGAGGAAACTGAAGCTAAAACCATGACGTGGTTTGTCCAGAATCTCACAGTTCACTAAGAGTAGTACTGGAATAGAACAACTTTTTCTCCAAGCACGTATTGAATGACTTTTTTTTTTTTTTTTTTTCTTTTTTGCGGTACGTGGGCCTCTCACTGTTGTGGCCTCTCCCGTTGCGGAGCACAGGCTCCTGACGCGCAGGCTCAGCGGCCATGGCTCACAGGTCCAGCCACTCCGTGGCATGTGGGATCTTCCCGGACGGGGGCACAAACCCGTGTCCCCTGCATCGGCAGGCAGACTCTCAACCACTGCGCCACCAGGGAAGCCCTGAATGACTTCTTATGGACACAATATATTGAAAGTTAGAGACAGTAAGATGAACAGAGCATGCTACCACTTTCATGGAATTCACAGGCCAGCAGGCGAAACAGGCATGTGATGAGATATTTACAAGGGCAACCCCACAGTGAAGAAATGAAAGGCCTTGAGCACATGAAGGGTCTCTCTTCCACTGCTTTTGGTGTTTCAGGATGACATCCTTAATGACGATGCTCCAAAAGAAAGAAGATGGAACACAAAAGAAGTTGTGATATGAGACCTGTTGCATATGTTAAAGCTGGCTTCTTTTTTTTCTTTTTACTAGAAGCCACTTATTAGCAGGGCCTGTCTCAGTTGGAGGCTCTGCCTTTTTGCTTACAGACTGTCTGACGCCTTTATAAAGTGGGCCACTACATTGTTGATTACTGCACACCAGGGTGGTCTGTGAACCGTTGTTTTCTGCCATCCACAGTGAGGCAGCATCTTCTGAAGTTCTGGTCTCATATGTCCTTGGAGAATGGTTTGTGTTTCCTAAGAAGCTTAAGTCTGGATGATTTACATGTAACATTTTAAACTCCTGTTGTGTAATGCCTGGAGTGAGATTTATATAGGCTGAAACCAGTTTTTCAGGTCTGTGCGTGACATGCAGTTACGTATTGTATCACCTACCCCCGTTTATCCATGTGGCTGGAGAAGATGTTCATGGGATGCACAGTAACGAGGATCTGAAAATTCTGTATTCTACTGCAAAATAACATCACGCACATACATGCTCTGGCTTCTTACGATGATCTCATAGTCAAATGATTAAGTGTTTTGTCAACCCAAATTAGATGTGTTTAATTCTGACTTGAAAAGAAAAAAGAGAGAGGCAACTGGGATAAGTTAAGACATGAAATGGTCAGAGTTTGCTTCTGCCTGAGTGGAGTTCATTTTCTCCCATTTACTTTTTTGCTCTCTTCCAATGGAACAGCATATTTCCTGGATGTGAGAGTTTGTCAAATGACATAAAAAAAATTCTGAAAACAATTTCAATCTGTGAATGAAAAATTAACATTTATACTCACTCTCATAAGCATTAAAAGAAAATAACACACGAAGATCCATAGAAATGTGATTGTCAAGCTACACTGACTCAAACCAAGAGACCCAGAATGTAGTACGTCTACTATGCTACATGTGGTGGGTGTGTGGGTGTGGGTATGAGTGTGTATGTGAGATGTATCATTGCCATAGTGTAAAAGAGTTGAATTAGCTTCCACTTGACTAGATGAGAGCTCTTAGTTCTTGTTTTGAAAGCAATCAATTGAGCATGGTTAATTAGGATATCACCAAGTAGTTAAGAAAAAAAAAGGCAAGCCACTTACTAGAAAGTATATTTTAAATCTGCTTACATTGCAGTGCTGATCAAAGAATTATGAAAAGAATTCACCAAAACTGTGCTTGTTAGGTGCTTTCTGCACAAACACATTTTTCTTTAATTACAGCAAATTATTATAGTTATTTTATGTGGTAATACACTGCTGCCTTTATGGGAATCATTGAGTTATAAACAAAGAACACATTCCAGTCCTTCGAGCAATAATTGTAAAAGGACAAGCCAAAAAGATCTCATTTGGGAAAAAATTATCTTTAACTCTGCTTTTATTCTGTCCTTCAGTGCTCTTTTAACTCAATTTACAAATATACATAATTTTTATGAAATGTTAAATTACAGTAAAAATTCAAAATGACTAGCAATATTAACTAGCTATCTAAGGTTTATGCTGTACCATTTTATTCAAGGTATGCCTTTCACGTGAAAGTTTTTCAGTGTCCTAAGTAAATTAACTCTTTCATTAATATGGAAAATGAGAATGGACTCCATGTTTTCATACACATGCCATCTTCATTTTGTTCTGATGGTGTATAACACTCTTTTCAAAATAGTTCCAGAAATCTAACAGCCAGAGAGGGCTGAGTATTGATACTCGGAATGTCAAGCCACTCAGAGGATTGTTACTCTACCACCACCCAGATTGTTCCCCACAAATACTAATAAGATCAATGCAAGTCTTCTTAACCTTGGGTAAGGTTGAACATTTACAGGATTTGAGACTTGAAAACAAAAGTACAAAGGCAAAATCCACATTTTCTTCTAATGCTTGAATGGCTTCTTATTACCCAGGTCCTAGATTTGAGCAGTAGCCCTCTTTCATGCATTAACTTGAGAGTTATTGTGAGCACAGTATCCTATTATTTGTGTGCTTGAATGCAGGAGAATACAAATGTTAAAATTTTACATGTATGCCTTAATTGTTTGAATACAGTATTGGGCAAGTGTTAAGTATTAGTAGCCTACAGGGAACTCAGACTTTAACATTTTTTTTTCTGCCTTCAAGAGGCTCTAACATTTTCAAGAGAAATTTGTGAGGTGTTTTTATGTCTAGGATAAGTCATTTGTCCTCCTTTTCATGTCTGAACCTAAGAGAGTAGGACTGGATTACACTCAGAACCACATGTTGAAGTTGGACATGGGGAGTCCTTGCCTATTCGTGTCAACTGAGTCTTTGAGATATTTTGGGTTTTCCCCTCCCTTCTTCCCTTTTATAATAAAAATACTTCAATTCCCCTGCAAATAAGTGAGAATCTAGGTAAGAATCTAGATTATCAGAAATAATAGCTGTAAATATTTAAATGAAAATAGTTGCCTGATATCCAAAAGTTAGGGCGGAGATTCCCACCACTGGCTTATTTCCTATGATTTCCACCCAACCACAGGTTTCCAAAAGAAAACCCCTCCCTCATAAAGATGCATTGTTAGCACATGTCTACATCCTTATTAGTTTTCTTTTCTTTTTTTAAATTTGTTTGCCATTCTGGGAGTGAATAGTAGGGTAGTCTTTACAATTCAACTATGTAAGAGAGGGCCATATATGTATTTATATCATGAGATGCATGAGGAACACCTGATTCAGCCCACTGGCCTCACTGTAATACCAACCCCATAGTGAAAACCACACATTTAGTTCTACACCAAGTGACTTATAAGCAAGTCAAGGAATTTCTCTGACCTTACTTAATCACCTCTAATCAATGTACTCACTGTGTTTAACATACTCAAGGTCAGAGAATGCAAAGTATTTCCTAATAATTGCTGCAATTTCTTTTTCAAATCGTGTATAAAAGCAAAACCTCACTTCAGCAGCAAGCTTAACTGTCTTCTGTCTCATTCATCATTATCGTCATCACCATCAACATCGTCATCATCTGTGTAACCAGTTAAGTAACCAGCATGTGGATCTATCCTCTAATCAGTATTTGTTGAAGAAGCAAGAGGCTGAAATTCAGATCTCTTGTTCATTTCAAAACAGTTGTCAAATTCTTCCTTGGACTGGAAAAGAAAACTTTGGAGAAATTGACATCTCAGTCACTGGTTAAGAAGTAAATATGGAAGCACAAAATGGCATTTTTAAACAAAACTGCTATCCTGACCATAACTGAATTTTCACATTGTCAGCACTTCCGTTATAAACATTTTTTTTAGTTGGGAGTTTATAACGCAAATGTAAAGATTTGCTATGGGCTAGATCTCAACCCAAGAGCAAATGTTTATACCAATTTTGAAAACAATCAGCTTGCCCATTTGTAGTTATGCATGTGTTCATCTGTTATTGCTTGTCCAATGCTCTCCAACTTCTGCGAGAAAAAGCAGACATCTGGAGAGAAGAAACAATGTTTGCTCTCCAGCAGATGTAGTCTGTTTTCCACAATCATTGAATAAAGAAGGTATGGAATAAATCTGTGCCCTTTAATACAGGGGAATGAAAATGACAACATTCTGCCTGCATATCAATACTGTTGAAGTACATAACTGGGTAGTCTAAGAATTGATCCCTTTGGATCACTAGAACTCAGGGTTATACCCATTTTACAGATGGAAGGAACTGGGATACTACCATGAATCACAGCAGTGAAAGGACCTCTCTTATAAAGTACATCATACTTCAGGGATTGCCAGAGTTAAATGAAAAATAATCATTTGGGTAAAAAGTATTCTTTACTGAGAATAATTAATATTTTCCAAAAGATTGTAAATGAACTTCCAGTTTTGTATTGTTCGAGTTTTT
Organism: Phocoena sinus; assembly: GCF_008692025.1. NCBI lineage: Eukaryota > Metazoa > Chordata > Mammalia > Artiodactyla > Phocoenidae > Phocoena > Phocoena sinus. The sequence continues at coordinate 87,653,003 of NC_045769.1, read as the reverse complement.
TTCTTTGCTTTTAAATTCATTCAGTAACCTAAATGTTCAATTAGCACCTTGCAAAAAAAAAAAAAAAAAGATCAGAAACTCATTTATATCTGGAACAACTCCGAAAATGTTTCCTAGCTCTGTGTCCTGATGAACTGGGAGATCAAGGCTGGGTCTACAGTTTATTTTTTTCAAAATAATATGATAAAATTTCAGTGGGTCTTTTTGTCACCTACATTGAATGGCACCATGAATAGCAAAGGGCAAGTATGGTTTACTAAGAAAAGAGTGGGTTCGCAAGTGATTACATTCTCCTAGTTTGGCTCAAATTAGCTCCACCACATCAAGCAAGTAATTTGTCCTCTCAAACTTGATATTGGAGGTTATTGAACGAAGGGATCTCTAACCATCTCATCCTACTCTGAAGTTCCATGGCTATAGTGCTATACCTTACAAATTACCTTCCTCAAAAGTTTGCAGTTTCTTGGTGAATCAAGTCAAGTCTCTTGTGTGATTCTTCTGTAGTCTTGTATACCCCACCCAGTAAGTAGTCTCTATGTCAAGGGCCCAGCCAAGTGAAAGAATCAGGAAAGCACCTTTGTCTTGTTCTGGGCAGGTAAAATCAAAGATCCTTATGCATAGCAGATCCTTATTGCCAATATAATTTATTTGGTATTGGTGGGGATTTCTGTAGTACTGGGGACAAAATAAGATTCTTGACTTAATCTGTCATATATTTGGTGGCACTTAATATACCTCTCTATTAGGTAACTTGAGAGATAATCAATTATTATTTTATTATCAAACCCCTTAAAATAAAGTCTTATCTTCAAGATTAACTTCAGCGTATGATTACATAGCACCCATCACATGGCTCATTTTCCCCCAAAATCAACACATTCTCATATGTTGTCCGTTTTTGCTGTGCTAGAAATACATTCCCATGGTGACCTGGAGGACTCTTGGAGGGAAATCCTATATATCGATGTACTAGTAGATTTTTAGTACATAAAACCGTCAATTACTTACGCCTGCGTCGGCAGAAAAGAAGTCAAATACAATGGGTTTACTGCAATGCACATGTCCTGGTCTTACCCAGAGTGAAGACCAGGGTACATGTAAGTCTGGGTGCTGTTGTTTGTGTGTTTCTTTTTTGATAAAAGCTGTAGTAGTAAAAAGTAAACATGCTCAGTATTGGAGCAATTCATGTGGATTTTCTCCAGCTGTATTAAGGTATAATTTGGGGCACAACTCTAGTATACAATTTGATAAGTTAGACACAATTTGAGATATGTATACACCATGAAATCATCAGCACAGTCAAAATAATGAGCTCATCCTTCGCCCCAAAAACTTGCCCCATGTTCTTTTGTAATTCCCTCCCTCCACCCCTGGTGCCCCCCTCCCATAACAAATGATTTGCTTTCCATCACCATAGATTAGTTTGATTTTCTAAAGTACTATATAAGTAGAATTATACAATATATACTTGTCTGGTGCATTTCATGTAGAACAATTATTTTAAAATTCATTGAGGTTGTGCATATTGGGATTTATTCTTCTATTGCTAAGTAGTATTCTACTGTTTGGCTGTATCACAGTTTGCTTAGCAAAGTACCTGTTGGTGGACATTTGGATTGTCAAATTTTTGGTTATTACAAATAAAGCAGCTATGAGCATTTGTGTATAAGTCCTCATATACTTTCATTTCTCTTGTGTAAATACCTAGGAGTAGAATGACTAGGTCATGCGGTAGATGTATATTTAACTTTAAAATTAATTGTCAAACTGTATTTCAGAGTAGCTGAACCATTTTTTCATTCTCACCAGCAGTAAGAGCTGCATTTCTCCACATCCTCATCAACACATGGGATGGATGGTCAGTCTCTTAAATTTTAGCGATTCGAACAGGTTTTGTAGAGGTGTCGCATTGTGGTTGTTACTTGCATTTCTTTAATGGCCAATAATGTTGGGCATCTTTTCATGTCATTATTTGCCATCTCTATGTCTTCTTTGCTGAAATGTCTGTTCAAATTTTTGTTCATTTTTGATCAGGTTGTCTGTTTCCTGATGAGTTTTCAGAGCTATTTACATATTCAAGATATGAACCGTTTCTTAGATGTATGCTTTGCAGATATATTCTCCTAGTTTGTGTCTTTTCATTTTCCCAGCAGTGTATGTTAAAAACCAGAAGCTCTTAATTTTAATGAAGTTTAATTTATAAATCTGTTACTTTTATGGATCATGCTTTTGGTGTCATATCTAAGAAATCTTGGCATTACCCCACGTCACAAAGACTTTCTCCTGTGTTACCTTCTGGAAGTTTTATAGTTTTAGATTTTATGTTAAATCTATGATCCAGTTTGAGTTCATTTCTGTATAAGTTTGAGAGGTATGGCTCGAAGTCCACTCCTTTTGCCTATGGATATCCAATTTTTCCAGCACCCTTTGTTGAAAATACTACCCATTTTTTCACTCAGTTGCCTTTGCACCTTTGTTGAAAGTCTGTTGTCCATGTAATTGTAGTTCTATTTGGGGACTATCCATTTTGATTCATTGATTTATTTTAACTCAATGCCAGTGCCACAAGTTATTACCATAAATTTAAAATAAGTCTTAAGATCAGGTATTATTTTTCCTTCAACTTCACCCTTTATCAAACTTGTCTTTGCTATTTTAGGTCAGGGATTGGCAAAGTTTTTTTTTTCTCTGAAGGGACAGATAGTAAATAGTTTAAAGTTTATAGCTATATAGTCTCATACAGTACTCAATTCTGCCACTGTAATACAAAAACAGCCATAGGCAATATTTAAACAAATAATATAGCTATCTTCCAATAAAACCTTATTTACAAAAGCAAGTCATAGTTTGCTAACCATTGTTGTAGGTCCTTCACATTTTCTCATGAATTTTAGAATCATCTTGTCAATTTATAAAAAGATTTGCTGAGATTTTGGTTGGCTTTGAATTGAACCTATAGGTGAATTTGAGAAGAATTGACATTTTAACAATATAGTGTCTCCCAACCAATGGACAAATTATATCTAATCATTTATTTGTATCTTAATTTTTCTCAGCAATGTTTCACGATTTTCATTATACGTATCTTGCGCATCTTTTGTCAGATTTATCCTTACATATTTAATATTTTTCATTGCTATTATATATTTCTTATTTCAATTTCTAGTTGTTCTTCACCTCTATATAGAAATACGGTTATATTATGTTTTGTTCTTATATCCTGCAACATTGTGATACTAATTCATTGGTTCTGGTAGTTTTTTGGTACATCATCAAATTTTCTACATAGATGACTATGTCATCTTCAAATTAAAGCAATATTACTTTTTCATTTCCTATCTGGATGCATTTTCTTTCTTTTCCTTGTCTCATTGCACTAGCTAAATCCTCTAGTACCATGTTAAATAGAAATGATGAGAGAAGACATCTTTGTCTTATTGTTGCCTTTAGATGGAAAGTATTCAATTACATTGATAGATTTTTCAAATGCTAAACCAAACTTGCATTCGTGGAACAAGTCCCACTTGGTCATGATCTATTATCTTTTCTATACATTGTTGGTTTCCATTTCTTAAAATTTTGTTTAGAATTTTACATCTATGTTCATGAAGGATATTCATCTTCAAAGGGTTTTTTTTTTCCCTTGTAATATATTTGCATGGTTTTGTTATTTGCTGTCAACAGTGCTGGCCCTAACAGAATGAAGAACTGTTTCTTTCTCTTCAATGTCGTGAGAAAGAGTTAACTAAATATTCAACTTCTCTACTAGATACATGAATATTCAGGTTATTTATTTCTTCTTGTGTGAGTGCTGGTAGATTTTGTCTTTAGGAAACTTCTTCATTTCATCTCATTTGTTGAGTGTATTGGCATAATGTTTTCTTATTGTTCTTTTATTATGGATAGAATATATAGTGATCTTCCTCATCCCTGACTTTAGTAACTAGCATCTTCTATGTTTTTTTCAAGATCATTCTAAGGGACAAGGAAAAGATGCCTCAAAGAGGAGAATACAAATTTTTAGGAAACGGATTAGATCTTTAAAAACATGAAATAAAAAAAGGTGAGAAATAAGAGTTCCTCAGATAGTACTAGTTGCCCCTCAGTCTGGGTTAGCATCCCCTACCCCCAGTACTTTCCCTCAGTCATAGCACTTTCATTAATTTTATTTATACATCAATAGTTTGAGGTGATTAGTTTTTGTCTGTTTCGTTTACTTCCATAGCACCAGAACACGACACAGTACCTGTCACCTGGTAGGTGCTTAAAAATGATTATTTTAATGTGTTATAAATGAATTAACATAATCATTTACCAGATTCTGAACGCTTTTCTGTGACTTACCCTGGAGGTAGATTTAACCTGAGGGCAAACAAAATCCCCTTAAGATTTTCAATAAGTGCATGACCTACTGAGATTTGCATTGCAACATGTGTACTTATGGGATGGAGGGTGGCAAACAAAAGAAGACTGGAGATAGGGAGCTGGTTAAGAAGACATTGGTTATATAAGGAGTGTTTGGGGAATCAAACTAACAGAATTTGTTTGACCACTTACAAACAGTAGAAAATGAGTGAAAATTAAGTGTAAGGAATGGGAGGATAAAGGAAACAGAACAGCTTCTCAAAATTATAGCTTGAGCAATTGATTGGATTTATGGTGCCACTAAGTAAATTTAAAAATAATGGAGTAGGGGAAACCTTTCTGTTCCAAAAAGACAGGTACCCAGTTTGTTACCCGTATAAATCAGCATTATGATCCTTTGTCCCTGCAGTCATTTCAAGTGAGGTTGCCAAAGCTTACTTAACAAGGAGATAAGAAAAGCATAATATATTACAGTTCCCTAATAATGTTTCATTATCAGTATAGCACTGATTCAGCCTAGTAGGTACAATGGATTCACATAAGTGAATTCCCCAATAAGTGAAACACCCCTTGTGTTTTCACCCCAGTTTTCTCATTGAGGTTGCCCCAGCTTGACAAGTGAAGCAGAAAAAATGTTTGAGAACGAAAGAAAGCAATTCAGCGTTCAGTATGGCTATTTTCTGGATTTATTTCTACTAGAGACTATCCTTTGGTTTTCTTCGAGGACCAAAGACCATTAGCTTCTGTGCAGTATGTGGTTTTCACTCACAGCAGGTCTCATTTAAGCATGTTCTAATTCTAAACTGATTAAGTGCAGCTTGATTTCTGGATGGCATTTGTTTATAAATTGTAATAGTTTTCTTAGTTATTGGGCAGAATCCACAATGATGCTTACCTTGCATACAAGATGATATCTTTGTCTGTAGAAGTCATCTCTGACCACACTACCCACAGGTCTAGAGTAAAAAGACACCACAAATGGCTGAAAGTGTCAACATAAATAACTGTCGATAAATATTATGGCATGTAACAAAGCACTTGGCTTGCATCTTGCTAACCTATCAGAGATAACTGTATGGCTATTACTGTCACAAGGGATGCTCCCAGTTTAGCTACATACAGTATTTATCAAGTGCCCATCACCATGGTATCTAAACACTTGGGCAATCTAATTAGGCTAGTCCAATTACTTGTGTAGAAGTAGAGGAGGTACATTCCTTATATCCCACTCCACTGGAACCAATTTGATTGCGTTTTTAAAAGCAAGAAAAGCCTTCAGTGAGAATAGCTTTCTAGGCCTCTTGTTCCGAGATTAAAAGACTGTCTGGGTAAAGAAATGACTGTTTCCTGTCCCTGAAGGTGATAATGTTCAGAATCAGGCAACTCTCCAGTGGTAGAAAACACCACAGCCCAGAGATCTTGATTGAGAACATTCTACTCCCTTTTCTTTTGAACTTCACTCTGGGGGCAGGTAACTGAAAAGTGCTTTCTAAAAGCAGTTCACCTTAAGGTAAATTATGTCCAAGGACCTCCTTGGTGAGAAAGCTGTGTTCTTTCCTGGCCTAGCAAGGCAGAGTCCTTCTCTTCCTCTCTAGGAGATTGAACTAGGTCAGACCTGAATTTAACCTTGGTAACGAAGACCTCCCCCTTGGACTTTTATTACTAACAGACACAGAGAACTTAGGATATAAGTTCTGGGGTGTGTGTGTGTATGAGTATGTTTTTAACAAGGCACATATACATGGTGGCATCTGTCTGAGTTCTGAACCCAGTTCCCAGTCTCTCCCTGTGTGTGTGTTGGGGGCAGGGGCATATTATCCATTAGTATGATCACTAAGAAACATTTTTATAATTTAAAGCTAATCAAAGATTTTAGAAAGCTATTTCTGTGCACTGAGGCAAACTGTGAATACCATGCTTATACAGAAAAGTAGTAGCTTGCCAGTACAGACCTCAGGATAAAGAGCAGTTGTCCTTTTGTACTACCAAGACTTTTACTATGTTTCATAACTTAGTAACAAATAAGTCAACATGGCCTGTAATGTTTCAAAGTATAATTTAAAATTTCATAGAACTAACATTTACCTTGAAAATGGGTAGACAATTATTTTACTCTTTGGTGGTTCCATCTATATTATGCATATTATTATTGCTTGTTGCTCAGTTCAGTTTTTAAACAGTCTTATTTTCTCCTTGTCACCTCTTAACAATATAGAGTCTCTACATGTGTCTTATGGATTTGTTCTTATTATTGTGGCTTTGGAGCCTTCTTTTAAGTTGATATTCTTTCTGTGCCTCAACCCTCCCGATCCTGTTCTTGGAGTCTGGCACTTCTCTTTTATATCCATTCTTGGTTGTAAGACTTTTCTTCTCTCTTTCAATATATATATATTTTTAAAATTACCTTAGTTCATGGAAAATATTCCTGTACAGCTACATCAGTTCCCTTAGCTACCTACTCATTTTCTTTCTTATCATAACCATTTGCCATTGCATTTTCAGAATTTCATTTTTTAGTGTTCTATTTCTCTTGAGCCATCTTCCTATAAAGAAATTCTCACTAAGGGTTCTTAAGCAATTTTTTTTCTCCGGTCCTTGAAATGATGGTTGCAATTATCGAGCATCTACTTCATGATAGGAATTTCACGTGCATTATCTCATGTACTGTCTACCACTATACTGTCTTATAAGATAGGTTCATTGTCTTCATTGTACCAGTATGAAGATTGGAGTTCAGAGAAGACAAGCATAGGCAGTAATGGAAAGAGCAGGGTAGAATTTCAGATATATTTGGCTCAAAAGCCTATACACCTAACTATTACATTCATACTGGAATACTCATCTGAGGAGCCAGAATTTAACCTTACTATGTTATTTATTCCTATAAATTACTAACTTAGTTAGCCATTCCTATGTCACTATCAAATACTGTGTCAGTTGGATTGTGTTTGACTACAGTTGACAGAAAGTCAGCTCAAAAGGATTTAAGCAGTGGCTCATGTAATGAGAAAGGGTTACATGAGATAGGGGGAATTACAGGATTTATTGATACAGGGATTCAAAGATGGACATCATGGCCCAAGGCCATTCTACCATTGCTCTGCCATCCACAAGGCTGGTTTCATCCTAATGCTGATTTGCCCTCGTTGTATAGGATGACCACCAAGAGCAACACAAACCATGTCCTTCCTCTGTTACATATGGTGAGAGGTAGAAGAGCCCATTTCCCGGAAATCTGAAGCAGACATCTCCTTTCACCTAATTAATTTGAATCGTATCACACACCTATTTCTTAAAATAGCCCAGAAAAGTACACTGGCTTCGATTAAGCGAGGCTGAATCCAGGATCAGGGACTGGGGTCTGCTAAGGATTAGTCAGATAACAGATCCCTGAACAACATGAAAGTTCCATTTAGAAGAAAGAGAGGAGAATAGATGTAGGATAGGCAGTCAACGGTATCTCCACTCCAGCTCACTGACTGTCCAACACTCACATGCTCCCTTCTGCTCCAACCTTTACCTCTGAAACCTTCACAACTACTTGAAACTGCTCACTCCTCCCCAAAGCCTCATCCAGCTACTGTAGCTGGTTCCAGGAATCAAGGTTTGTGCTCAGTTTTCTTTATCAGGTATGATGTGACTTCTCTAAATAAATGACATCCATCTGCCACCAAAGCACTTACTATTCAAGAGTAGAGGAAAAAGAGATAACTGCCACTAAAATTTCTATTTGTAAAAGTGAACAATGGAGAGCATACGATAGTGCTTTGTCCAAGGGATATATGAGATTCTGCCGAGAAGAAAAGTGTGAGCTCCGTGCACTGGCTGTGGAATGATTTTCTGGATCAGCTAGTCTGGCAGCTCCTGATTCTACTTTCTGGAAAATTCTCACTTACCCATTGTCTCCATAGTCACAGTGGAGAAAGGTACAGTGAAGGATAGCCTTTAGCAGCATCCTTGTCCTCAGGGTCCCAGGGAAATTTTAAGGAGTTGTCTGTCCTTCTAGGCAAACATGGATTTATCTGGTAACAAAATCCCAGTTAAAAATTGAGAATACTTTGGGTTTGTTTCTAGTCAATTATATCAGCTTTCAATAATTTTAGAAATCTTTTGTGATCATATTCTGGAAATTTTAGCCTCTTAGCAACAAGCTTCTGTCTTCTGCCCATTTCTCTGGCACTCTGTTTAGTTGATGCTGTCTTCATCTTAGAACATTCTTCAAGATTAAACTGAAGCGATAGATGGATATTCTTCTTATGGAAGGACACTAGAAATAGCCAACATAGACCAACATCCTGAATTTCAAATTTCTCTGACCAATTTTCCTAACAGGGTAGTGTGGATACACACATGGTCTGTGTTCCAAAATACAACAGATCTGAGTCTAACAAGATGTTTTACTGCTATGTGACAAAAATCATTGCAAACTTCATAGCCTGGAATGATGGAGTCCTCAGTGCTCTCACTAACCCCTACATTCAAACTTTCCTCTATGTAAAATCTATTCACGCATACTTGCTTCTATCTATTTTCAGAAAGTACATCTATTTCTCACTCTTCCTCCACATTTGGTTTAATTTTTCAACTTTTGACTGTCTTTTCCACTCTGTAATCCCAGGAATTCTAGGAGAACCAGTGGGGACACCAATTGCATTTATAAAAGTCAACTTTGCTTATTACTCTCAACCAGATTTTAAAGTTCTGTATTTCTGGGCAACATTTCTGGAAACAGAAAAGAGATCTGTGCCCTGAGAGGCTAAAGCAGGGTTAGTGGCTTAACATAGCCAAGGAGTGAAGGGTGAAAAAAAGAGGATTTTGTTAAAAAACAAAACAAAACATACAAAACATAAGAACAAGAATCAATCCTAAAATGCACAGCTTATGAATTATTAATGAAAGATATCAGGAAATTACTCATTTAGAGATAGGCCTGCATAAATATCAGTGAACTGTACATGTGATGTGTCTCCAGGGGGGTTATCTTTATTTGAGTATAAGTATGTTAAATTACAGAAGTAGGTGCTAAATTGTCACAGAAAGAAAAAGATTGGGCCTATCATATGTGTTTCCTTGAGAGAAATCTTCTCCTAACCCCTGACCTTTTACCTAGGAGTAGTAGCAACAAAGTGAGTTTGTTATGGCCAGGAAATAACATAAGGATATGTCCTCATTTATCTCATTCCACATTGTCTTAGTTTTGTGGTGCTGCTGTAAAAATTACCACAAACCTAATGACACTACCCTACCCTTCTGTAGCTTAAAAGTCTGACATGGGTCTCACTGGATTAAAATCAAGGTGTTGGCAGGACTGTGTTTTTTTCTGAAGACTCTAAGGAAGAATTCATTTTCTTGCCTTTTCCAGCTTGTAAAGACCACCCACATTCCACAGGTCATGGCCTCCTTCCTCCATCATCAGCACCAGCAACAAAGAGAAACACTGTATCTCTCTGAACATTCTTCCATACCAGGAGAAATCTCCCTCTGACCATTACCAGGAAATCTCTGCTTTTAAATAACCATATGATTAGATTGGGCTCAACCAGATAATCCAGGATAATCTCCTCATCTCAAGGTCCTTAATTTAATCACATCTGCAAAGTCCCTTTTGCTATGAAGATAACATATTCCTCGGTACCAGAGATGAGGACCTGGGCATCTTTGGGGGTCTGTTATTCTGCCTACCACACATGTTAAGTAGGATATAACATTGCTTAAATGATGAATAGTTGAAATCTTGCATTGTCCTTGCCAAAATAATGAAGCAACAAATGTTTAATGAATGTCAACTATGAATAAAGAGAGAAGTAGGAGGAGATAAGGAGGGATACAAGGCTGAAAAAAAGAAAGACCCCATAAGGGTATGCAAAAAATCCATACCTTTAAGAAGTATATGTTCTTACTATGAAAATAAAATTATTGGTGATAACTACCTTGAAAATAAGTGCTCAACAGAAGTGTGTTGATTTAATCTTCCATAAAATGCAATCTGTAATTTAGTATAAATCATGATAAAGATTCAGAAAATTATATTGATGAGAAATAAGGAAAAAATTTTGAAGTGTGTTTTGTAGGTTTCATAATATTAGACTGGAGAATAGTTAACACTGTTGTTAAACCTATATGCAGTCTCTAAGTTTCAAAGCCCGTAGGATGGAAAATACTGTGAAGATACTCATCTGAAGCTTGACAGTATGTTGATGTAACACTCCCATCTCCTCCTAAAAGGCTTCTTCACTGTCTTGATTCTATTTTCTTTTTATTTTCAATCATGGTATTGTTTTTAGCATACAGAGCAAAATTTGGCAACAGCTTTGAGTTCTGAATGACTAATGAATTGTTCATCTGTGTGAAGGATCTCCCTGGTGCAAGCTCTGTGTGAGTCTCTATTCCTCCCTATTCAAAGATGACATGGTTGATTGTGGCGATATCACCCATGTATGCAGACCCAGCTGAAAAGACAAATGAGAGACCAGCATTCCTTTCTAAAACCCCATGCCCTTAAACTATGTCCTTTGTTTGCAGGCACAATTTGCTGTTTGACAAGCCTGTACTCTGACTCTTCCTTTTTTGTGCAGACTACATGACAGTCTCACTCTGAATAAGTCACCCTGTTCCTTTTTCTGCAGTTGATCTGTCAGTTATTTTTTCTTAGAGAAGCCCAGAGTTCTGATGTACTTGTGGCTCAAGTCACCTTTATTCCAATCCTTTGATGAGTAATTCCAACTTTTTATTTGAAGTTGAATACATAGACAATCCTGTAAAGTCAATACAGGCCACAGAGAGCTACAGAATCATTCAAGTTCACAACACAAAACTTATCCCAATAGCACTTCCCAAAGAGGAGAAATAAGAGAATGATTTAATTTATATGGGTATAAATTTATTTGTAAATATATTCTTCTCTCCTGTATGAAAGAATCAGAATTTTAATTGTTTTTGGGTACTGGAATTGGTAGCTAAGTGGAAAGTTTACATTCTGTTAGGCCGCAGATCCCTGAGTTTAGACCTTACAATTTTAATGTAACTAACTTACCATAATTTATTATGTGCCAAGTACCGTTCTAAGCACATTAAAGGTCTCAATTTCAGCTTTTAGAGCAATCCTAGGCGATGTGTACTATTATTATCTCTATTTTGCAGAAAAGAAAAATTGAAGTATAGAAAAATTGAGATATAGAACAATTATCTTAGTTTATTCAGCCATCCAGTAGAGGGACTGGCATTCAAACCTAGGCAGTATGGTGCCAAAGCTAGCTTCCTTAGTCAGCAAAGTATATTGCCTCTCCCATGTCTCTTATCTTGGAGCATAGTTGACCATAAATCTGTTACCTACCCAAGGACTGAGCCCAGTGAGAAAAGCCCAGATTTAGAACTAATGCCCAGAACAGTGCCTGGAACACAGCGGGTTGAATGAATGAATGAACAAACAAACTAAATCTACCATGTCATGGGTCAAACATTTGAAGGGCAAACACAAGTGTAGGTACCATATGGAAATCCAAAAGGATAATGACAGCAGCAGTCGTGATTTGTTGAGCACTAGCTATATACACAAACTGTGCTAAAGGCTTTCTGTAATCTATGTAGCTTAAACACCATGATCAGGCACGTGTTACTCTCCCCATTTTACAAATAGGGCAACTAAGACCTAGAAGTTTATGTGGCTTGTCCACGGTCAGACTGCTAGTAATTTTTTTTTTTTTTTTAAACATCTTTATTGGGGTATAATTGCTTTACAATGGTGTGTTAGTTTCTGCTTTACAACAAAGTGAATCAGCTATACATATACATATGTTCCCATATGTCTTCCCTCTTGCGTCTCCCTCCCTCCCACTCTCCCCATCCCACCCTTCCAGGCTGTCACAAAGCACCGAGCTAATATCCCTGTGCCTTGCGGCTGCTTCCCCCCAGCTATCTACCTTACTACGTTTGTTAGTGTGTATATGTCCATGACTCTCTCTCGCCCTGTCAAAACTCACCCTTCCCCCTCCCCATATGCTTAAGTCCGTTCTCCAGTAGGTCTGCCTCTTTATTCCTATCTTACCCCTAGGTTCTTCATGACATTTTTTTCCCTTAAATTCCATATATATGTGTTAGCATACGGTATTTGTCTTTTTCTTTCTGACTTACTTCACTCTGTATGACAGATTCTAGGTCTATCCATCTCATTACAAATAGCTCAATTTCATTTCTTTTTAAGGCTGAGTAATATTCCATTGTGTATATGTGCCACATCTTCTTTATCCATTCATCCGATGATGGGCGCTTAGGTTGTTTCCATGTCCTGGCTATTGTAAATAGAGCTGCAATGAACATTTTGGTACATGACTCTTTTTGAATTTTGGTTTTCTCAGGGTATATGCCAAGTAGTGGGATTGCTGGGTCATATGGTAATTCTATTTGTAGTTTTTTAAGGAACCTCCATACTGTTCTCCACAGTGGCTGAACCAATTCACATTCCCACCAGCAGTGCAAGAGTGTCCCCTTTTCTCCACACCCTCTCCAGCATTTATTGTTTCTTGATTTTTTGATGATGGCCATTCTGACTGGTGTGAGATGATATCTCATTGTAGTTTTGATTTGCATTTCTCTAATGATTAATGATGTTGAGCATTCTTTCATGTGTTTGTTGGCATTCTGTATATCTTCTTTGGAGAAATGTCTATTTAGGTCTTCTGCCCATTTTTGGATGGGGTTGTTTGTTTTTTTGTTATTGAGCTGCATGAGCTGCTTGTAAATTTTGGAGATTAATCCTTTGTCAGTTGCTTCATTTGCAAATGTTTTCTCCCATTCTGAGGGTTGTCTTTTGGTCTTGGTTATGGTTTCCTTTGCTGTGCAAAAGCTTTGAAGTTTCATTAGGTCCCATTTGTTTATTTTTGTTTTTATTTCCATTACTCTAGGAGGTGGGTCAGAAAGGATCTTGCTGTGATTTATGTCATAGAGTGTTCTTCCTATGTTTTCTTCTAAGAGTTTGATAGTTTCTGGCCTTACATTTAGGTCTTTAATCCATTTTGAGCTTATTTTTGTGTATGGTGTTAGGGAGTGATCTAATCTCATACTTTTACATGTACCTGTCCAGTTTTCCCAGCACCATTTATTGAAGAGGCTGTCCTTTCTCCACTGTACATTCCTGCCTCCTTTATCAAAGATAAGGTGTCCATATGTGCGTGGGTTTATCTCTGGGCTTTCTATCCTGTTCCACTGATCTGTCTTTCTGTTTTTGTGCCAGTACCATACTGTCTTGATTACTGTTGCTTTGTAATATAGACTGCTAGTAATTTATAGACCCCAAGATTTAAACCCAGGTCTCTCTGGTTCCGTGATCCAAAGACTTAACCTCTTGTGTACTAACAGGCTTTAGTCCAGTAGGACTTTATCAGGAGACATATATCATATGAAGCTATAATGGTGAATCTAAGATTAGGTTATATTTTATAACCTAGACAAAGAACTGTCTTAGCAAACTCCGAAGGTCTGAGAATGCAGGACAGATTCCAGACTTGAAAGCGGGAAGTGGAGCTTGAAAATGGAGATTTGCCTCTAGGTATGTGTGCATGGTGCTCTGTTTATACTTGAGTAGAAATATTTCTACCTAAAAATGGTAGGGAGAGGACCAGAGGGATCCAGGATATACCTGATCTCATCACCAACACAAAGATTCAAGCAAAAAGGGACCAAGCGGAAGTCCAGTGTTCCACACTGAATTTAATTTTAGGCTGAGACAAGCAGCAGAGGTGACACGGTGTACAGGTCCCCAATGTAGGGCACGTAGACTGGAGTTTCTTAAGTGCCCACTACTGCTTAAGGTCAGGGCAGACCTTGGACACTAGGGAGGAACTGGGCTCACAGGTGGCAGTTAAGTGTTCCATGGATGGACAGAAGAGACTTGGAAATTCTAGGAGTCAGTCTCCACCTAAAAAAGCTCTTGCTGCTTCTCGAAGTCCTTAGAGCAAACCCCATCTCTGCCCCTAATCTCATCCCAGCTTTTTAAAATTTATAACATCTACTTTTTTTCTCTCCCCTATACAACCTCACCTTTTTCTGTATTTGTAGTGCTGTTGTTATTTCTTCTTGGTGTCAACATATTTTCTGTGCCACACATGTCATACTTTCTATCATACATTGGAGTATGATAGAAAGGGTTTGAAGATTGTAAGACTGATGCCTCAGACTCAGTTTGCTTTCTTTTTGTCATACCACCTTACCAGACCAGCAAAAGGCAGTGCAAAGGACACAGAAAACCAAGGATACACACGTGGACACTTCTGCTTGCATCTGCCAGTTCCATACAATGGCAAATCCTAAATTTTATGCTTTCAACAGCCTGCACACAGTGAGGGATCCAGTGGGTCACTGGAGACCAGAACCCTCTGCAGACATCCTGCCCTATGCATTGTTCTGCTGGTGGTGGTGACCACGCCACCATTCCAGTCCACCCTACAACCATGGTTCTATTTATGCCAAAGTTATTTCTACCAAATTCCCCATTGTCTCTTATTCTAATATCAGGTCCCCTTCAGACAACAGGACTGGGTCTGACCTATGAACAAAATCTAGAGAAACTGAATTTTATATATTGAATTCATCACCAACACAAAAATTCCTGTTTAGCGCATATTTTTCATTGTTTTGTGTATTTTAAATTGTTTTGCATATTGTAGGTTTCTAAAGATGAATATTTTATCCCTATTTAATCAGCTGGTAAACTGACCTGACTCGCTAAACAGAATGAGGTAACTGGGTTAAAACATCAGGCCCAGGCCAAAGGAAACCACTAACAGAAATTACTGGAAAAGAATTATTGGGAATACTCATTCTACAACTATATTTTCTCTGAGAACAATGTGCTAATGGCACGCCTACTGAGAAAATGATGTGTCAGAAAGCTAAATAACATAGTCTATGTTATTGGTTGAACAGTAACTGGACATTACTATGAACGACGTTCATGCAGTATAATGCAATGAAGAAGCAGCTTTAGGTTTTGTTTTGAATGGTTCTTTTGTAAAACTATCATTTTGGTTCAGTGGTTCAAAAGTTAGGGTCCATTAACCAGTTTCCTTATATCCGTGGGAGATTTGCTTCTAGGTATGCATGTGTGGTGCTCTGAGTAGTTCTACTTTAGTAGCCCCCTGAAAGAGTAGTTCCTTGGAATCTTTCATTTGCAATGGCTTTTTTCGACATATTAGAGCAGTTGGCTACAATGCATCATTTCTGATTTCGGAAATAATTTTGCCTTTAACATCAAAAGTGAAAGATTATTGATTTGACCGAAGAACCTCATCTTACAGATACCTTAAATAAGATTATGTTCCAAGGGGTTCTAGCAAAATTTTGGGGTGATTAAACAATTGACAGATTTATAGGTGTCCAGTTAAAGCAATGATGGCCAAAAACGACATGCAGTTTAAGTTAGTAATGATCTATAGTCTACACGGGTCTATATATTTTTACTCTATAGTTATGCCTTCAGTTTGTTTTGCTGGGGGTAGTTCCATGAAATCAGGTGGTCTGTCATTTATCCACATCTTTATATAATCTTTAAAGACAATTATACAGCATATTAACTGCCTTATAACACTTTATTTGGAATGCTTTTATTTTTTTATGTATTTACTTAAATGTAATGTAGAATACTCATGGAAGTAGAGTTGTAACAGTTGTCTAATACGTATTCAGGCCTACTCTCACCTCTTACACCATCAGCTGAAGAGAAAAGAATTATCATTATTGATCTATTCAAGTCTCCATGATAGAAACTTTATGTAAGCTTTATATATGCCACAGACAAATAGTGTGTACTTGGTGCTAACAGAAGCCTGTTATTAATGATTTTTATGAATATAGCAGTAATTGTAACCTAGACCATCCCATGCCTGATCTAATAAAAAGAATATTTTTCCTAAATGGGAGATAAATAGCATTACTTAGAACATATCAGTAGATTTTCATTTCAGGAGAGGTATGAGTAATTGATAGAGTAATTTGACTCTGGTAGAACTAAAAAGTTGAGATACAGTATTTGGCAGACTTACCTGACCTTAACGTCCGTGTAAACCAATATTCTCAGGTCAGAAATCAAAGTAGAGCAGAAAAATGCATATATGTAACAGACAAAACTCAGAAATTGGCTCATTGTTCAAGTATGAGGAACTACCACTATGAATGTCTATAAAGAGCCCAAAGATGAGACAAATCCCCCATATACAAATATTAGAAGACTCAAATGATGTTTAAGTTAATTAATGGACCTCACTACAGACATTACATAATAGATTGAGTGTTGGTTGATTGCAAAATTTAGCAAAACTGGGCACTTGCATTAAATTGGTTCAATTTAATAAAAAGGATAAAGAACCTCAACTCAGCCCTGCTGATTCATGTACAGATCATGAAGAAAATGCTGGGCCAAGAATGCAGAATAATATTTCTATAATACTGGGCCTTTACTCACTTTCCATGGTAACTTTTAATGGTCCAGTCTGAGAATTAGTTAAGCTAAATGAATATCTACATTATTTGCTTTGCCTAAAGTAGAAATATCCAAGGGCAATGGTAAAACACTTATTTAGGGTTAGTTTAAACTCTAATTTGAATAAATAAGCAGATAAAAAAATTAAAGAGACAATTTTGCATTCCTACTCTTTTGACTGCTACTGAAAAGTTGAGTTTAAAAATGCATATATCAGAAAGGCACTGTTTGCTTCTCTCCATATTGGAATAACTGCTAATAGACTTTCTCTCCTACTTTAAACAGCTATACAATTTGACAAAATACAAGAGGCATTAAGATATTGAAAAAATAAAAGAAGGGAATCATGTGGAATGAGCCTCATGATTGCTCTAGCTTTCTATCCGGATACACTTTGATACTGCAGCATAGGGAAATGGAGACCAAAACGGATGGTAGTATTGTTGAGTTAAAGAGGTAGATGCCAAAGTCCAGGAGTGCTAAATTGGCTAGAATTCATGGAGGATGGTATGAGAAAAGAAGGGGCTTTGCAAACAGGGCTTCCAGAGATCTGCATGGCAATTCTCTATATGTGTGTGCCTGAGAGCTGTGTTACACATGCAGAAGGCTTCCGTGAGGCCAAGCAGAGATACCCTGTTTCAGGGTTGACAGTTGAAGCAAGATATCTTACAGTACTGAGGTCTTACAGTACTGAGAGACATTGGGGTTTCAGTTTAGTCAGAGTAGAGAAATCTCTCTGAGCAATTTTGACATTTAGGTAAGACCTCAGAAAGGCTGTAGCTATCTAACAAGACCTGTAATTGAGTTCAAAAGTGAAATAAACCAACCCTAACAGAGAAATAGCCAAGTCTCACAAGATCAAAAGGATCTGACAGAAGCTTAACAATCCTTCATTAAAAACTTCTCCTCTTTAAAGAAAAGCGACTAATACAGATTCCGTACAACATGTCATCTGCAAGGACACAATGAAGATTGCTAGCGATGTAACAAAACAGAAGATATGGCCCACATTCAAGAAAAACGCAGACAACAGAAATAGACCTTAAGATGACCAGGTTAATGAAGTTAGCAGACAAGAATTTTGAAACAGCTACTATAAATGTGTCCAGAGACTGAAAGGAAAAGATGGCCACACTGAGTAAACAGAAGGGGGACCTCAGCATAGAAATGTAGAAAAAAGGATGGAAGGAAGGAGGGAGGGAGAGCAGGAAAAAGGAAGAGAAAGAATGAAAACCTAATAAATGTTTTAAAACTGAAAAGTAAAATATCCAAAGTGAACAGATTTACTTTGAAATGAATGGGCCTAGCAATAGACAGGTATTTATATTATAAAGTGTCAGTGAACTTGAAGACAGATCAATAGATATTATACAGCAAGAAGAACAGAGGAAAAAAAAAGTATAAAAAAGAAACAGAATTTCAGTGACCTATGGAACAAAATCAAACAGTGTAACATACATATAATTGGACATACAGTGGGAGAGTAGAAAAAGAATGAGCACAAAAATATATATATTCAGAGAAAAAAGTGATCGATATTTTCCAAATTTTATGAAAAACTTCAACTTATGAATCTAGCAAGCTCAGAAAACCTTAAGCAGAAAATGTACAACACAAAACAAAAATAAAATCCCTAAACCACATATTTGAACTTAAAATGAAAGACGGAAATTAAAAACTTAAAACTTTATGGAGAAAAAGAATATAATTCATGCATATATAAAAACTATAAATTATGACTGACTTCTCATCAAAAACAAAAAGCATTGTTAAAGTGCTGGAAAAATGTCAACTCAGTGTCTTGTCACTTCTATTCAAAGTTGTACTGGATTTTCTAGCCAGTGCAATCCTAAGGTAATCCATAAAAACATTACTGGAAATAATAAGCAAATTTATAAACATCACAGATCAAAATCAATAAAGAAAATGTAATTATATATCTGTATACTAGCAGCAAACAACCAGAAATAGAAATTTTAAAAATGTAAATTAAAAATTGCATTAAAAATGGCTTTGAATACTTAGCAATAAATGTATCAAGTCATATAACCCTGACACATCAAAGACTACAAAACATTGCTGAGAGAAAATTTAAAAGACCTAAATAATGGATTAGAAGATTCAGTATTGGTAAGATGTTATCTCTACTCAAATTCATCCATAGTCAACACAGTCGACTTTCCAACAAGCGTCTCTATAGACATTACACGTTGATTATACAGTTAGTAACAAAATGAAAACAGCATGGAACAGTTGAAACAATTGTGAAAAGAAGAGAAAAATCAATGGGGAAAGAAAAGTCTTTTCAACAAATAGCACTAGAACAATTGAATAAGGAAATGGGGAAAAAAAGGAAAAACTTTGGTTCCTGTCTCACAACATACACAAAAGTTAATTTGAGTTGGACCATAGACTTAAAAGTAACATTTAAGTCTACATAGCTTCTAGAAGAAACTATTGTAGAACACAATATTGAAGGACACATTTAAGGCCTAGGAAGTAGGCAAAGATTTTTTAGACAATATATAGAGAGCACGAGGTTTCCCTGGTGGCACAGTGGTTGAGAGTCCGCTTGCCGATGCAAGGGACACGGGTTCGTGCCCCAGTCCGGGATAATCCCACATGCCACGAAGCAACTGGGCCCGTGAGCCATGGCCGCTGAGCCTGCGCGTCCAGAGCCTGTGCTCTGCAATGGGAGAGGCCACAACAGTGAGAGGCCCGTGTATTGCAAAAAAAAAAAACAAAGAAAAACAATACAGAGAGAGCAATAACCTTAAAAGAAAACATTTTTATTGAATTTTACAAAAGTTATCATTAAGAACAAAAGACAAGCCATAGATTGGGAAAAAACGTTTATAATACATACGTCTGACAAAAATATATGTATACACATATATATATTATAAAATCAATAAGACAACATGCAATCCTATTTTTAAAAATGGACAGAAGACTTGAACAGACCTTCACCAAAGACATACAGATGGTCAGTGAACACATGAAAAGTTTCTTGATATTAATAATCATCAGGGAAGTGCAAATCAAAACCACAGAATACAACTTTACACCCGTCAGAATGGCTAAAGTTAAAAGGACTTATAACACTAAATATTGGTGAAAATAGTGAGCAACTAGAACCCTTGTACATTGCTGGTGAGAGTGTAAAATGGTACAATCATTTTGAAAAAATGTTAGGCGGTTCTTAAAAATCAAACTTATTGCTACCTATGATCCAAAAATTGTACCGTAGTTATATACCCAAAAACTGTAAAAACATTTGTCAACAAAAAGACTTGTACAAAAATCCACAAACTTTGTTCATCATAGCCAAAACATAAAAATGACTCATTTGTTCATCAAAGGGAGGATTTGTGAACAAATCACATAACAGAATACTATTAAGCATTAAAAAACAATGAACTATGGATACACACAATAACATGATGAATCTTAAAATTCGTCTTGAGGAAAAGAATTCACACACACTAGAGTATGAACCTACATGATTGCGTTTATATGAAGTTCAAAAACAAGCAAAATTAATCTATTATGATGAACTCAGAACAACGGTTGCATGTGAGAAAGATGGAGACTGACTGGAAAGATGTCTGAGGGAAGTTTTGGAAATGAAAAAGATGTGCTATACATGTTCTAACTCAATTGGGGTGTTCGTTACTTGAGTGCATGCATTTGTCAAAACTAATCAAACTGTTCACTTAAGATGTGTGCATTCCCCTTTTTGAATTTTAACTCAGTTTTACTTGAACTGAAAACTGAAAGGAAAGTATTTCAATAATTGAAAGATCATTTTGGTTTGTTTCTATTATGTTATTCTGTTTTGATTCTACATGGTTCCTGTAGACACCTCATTCATTGTTTCATTAATTCTTCATGGTTCCAATTATTCTAATATTGACTCAGAGCCTCTGAAAATGGTGAAAACCCAGAGTACCAGTTAGTAGTTATGCTTAAAGTGAAGAGAAGAAGTAGAAGATGTAGACCTGATTGGTCTTGGGGATTTCCATTTTGTGAACACCAAGTTTTGGAACACATGGTTGGTGTACTTGGTAACTAAATCATGAGTTTGAATACCAGAATCAGTGAGTAAACCAGGGAATGTATATTGCTATATTTATCTTTAGACACCAGAGTAGGGAATGAACAAAGCTCCTGGTTACTGGAACCTACTTTCATGCAACCTTTCTGGATTATCCCAGATAAATATGATATTTTTCTTCTTCAAATCCACATAGAAATTCATACCTCTTTAGTATGCCTTGTATTTTAATTGTGTCCATGTTATATCACCCCTCCTAGTTGGTGTGCTCTTAAGGCTAAAAACTGTTTATTATCTCATAGCACCTAGAACATTGTTTAATTTAGATCGAGTGCTTGGTAAGGTTTGAAGTATTTGATGGATTGGATTTGATTGGACTGGATGGAATAACCTTTGTAGGTAATGGAGCTACAGATCAGGCAATATTAACAGGGATTTGAGGAGCTGGATTCATTTGTGCCTTCTTATAACAAAGTTATTGAGTACTTACCATGAGTAAGATAATGAGATGAGAAATTAAAAAATCAAAGAGAAATAAGGCATAGTTCTTGTATGCAAAGTTCTATCAGGTTGTCAGGGGGGAAAAAAAACAATGTGTATAACTGAAACACAATAAAAAGTGGAAAGTCATGTGAAAAAACAGAGGAAGAGATACATTCTTATGAAAATGCAAAGAGGAAGAATATGTTTGCCTGTATTTTCCCTCTCCCATTAGAGAGGCTTGCTCTCTTTTAGAACAAATTTAACTCATGTTTAGCATATGCATGTTGGGAAAGCCGAAAGAAATACTAGTAAGAAGTTTTAGGAATTCTCTTTCAACAAAGAGTCAAGAAGATAACCTTTTATATGAAGAATAGTCAGTATTTCTTCCAGAAATCAAGTGTGAGTGAATGGGAAGTGATTCCCAAATTTATTTATTCTTTTCCTAACAATGAGAGCCTAGTCTGTGAGGAGCTCTGGTTTCTAATTGTATCTTTGCCCATAACTGGATGGGTGACTTGTTCATTGGCTGACTCTCCTGTATCATAACCTTTACATCCATAAAATTAGAGAATAGGACAGAAGGTTTCAAAGTCTGCTCCAACTCTAAAAATGTCATGACTATATTCTGTGCCTCTGTGATTCTTATTATCTTTAATAAAATTTTTTATGTGATTTTGGTGAAAGAGGTTGCCCAGTTTCCCAAACTTTGTTGATCCACATGCTATTTTCATGGATAGTATTTTCAGTAAATCAATGTTAAATATTTTTCTTAAAATTAAATGACATTTTTATTTAAATAGACTTAGCTTTATTCCCAAGTAATAATATCCCTGGAAGCATACATTCTAAGTGTTCCTTATGCTTTCATACACATGAAAATAAATACATAATCATTAAATTTGTCTCTTATACAACCAATAATATGCATATTCTACTTTAAGAAACACTGTTTTACTATATTAAAAAAGACTTATCCAGTGTCTTTGCCAGTTGACCGTCAATCATAAATGTTAGCAGAATAGGTCAACCTATATGCACTAGTATCTATAAAGACTAAAAAAATATATGTTGCACTCAATCAGAATCTTCTAAATCCTGAATTCAACTCTTAAGTGAGTATGTGCATTACCTGGAAAACCATTTGCAAAAATAGATTTTTAAAGTTCAGAGTAAATTGGAGAAAAGGCTACATTACATTTGAACCTTAATAAATACTTAATAACCCATAAGACAAATAGCCATGAATTACTAGAATGATTTCAAGCACAGTGCTTCTGCATAGAGCCAACCTGCTCTCTTATTTTTCTCATTATAAAGCAGGAGTTATAATATTGCGAAGTTTGTTAGCTCTGTTGATTTGTGTATTTTATAAAATAAGACATTTGAATAATATGGAACCAGAGTCATAGGAAAATCCATTTCTCTCTCTTCTTTCTCTTCTCTATCTAGTCTCCCCTGCCCAAGACAGCTTTAAAATGTCTCTCTCATAGAGTGGGAAAAACAAGAAGATTCCTCTAACTCTGTCCTTTTTTATGGAGGTTATTTATTTCTTGAATGAGGGTGTGTGTGTGTGTATGTGTGTGTACAAGCTTAGGTCCTCAGGTGGAACCGTGGTTCCTGTGCTTTCGTCCTCGAAGCTGTTTTTCTGGAAGGGAATGGAGGCAGCTGTGTTTACAGCTCAAGTCTTGGCATACATTTACCAGAATCTATTATTCATATCATTCAGTATCAGGGAGAGATCTCAGGCCACCTGTCTATCTGACAAATTCACCCTTTTGTGAGCTTTCTGTTCATAGCAAATTATGTTCACATTGATGAATTGAGTTTTTATGAGCATTGCTAACTAACATTCTCACAGAAGGCCAGGGGCAAGAGCCTGCAAGTGTTTCTGGTCCACAAGTAAATGATAAAAAAAAAAAGAACGAAAGAAAAAAAAATAGTAGTGTTTAAAGACAATTTGCCATGGAGGGATAGTTAAATCATTTGGCAATGGCATAATATTTATAATTCCAAGACTTTCCATAAATTATTGCAAATACTCTGCTTATAACAAACAAAAACATGGAAAAAATCCACACATTATTTTTCTCTGTGGCACAGAATATTCTTTAAAAACTGTTTTACATTTTGACAGGTAACCACTGACCAGGGCAAAACACGGAGTACTTGAAGTATGCCCAGCATTAATAAATCGAGCAATTTTATACTATAATGTGGAAAACTTGCAGCAATTATAGCTTAAATTCCAGCTTCATATTTCCATAGATACAAAATGGATTTTTTTAATCTCTAGAAACCCTATACTGGTTATGAAGCTACGCCATGTGGCCTGAGTTAAATAAATGAGAGCAATCTTTCACAAAAGACTAACAGAAATCCTTCTAAATAGTGGGTGGGGAAATATCCACTGTTCATGATAGAAATGAAGATTTCCTTCAGTTTACATATAGAATTGGTTCTTCTCACATGCTTCTGAGAGAAGTTCCTTGCATTTATTCTGACTCCTAGTCTGCATTTCATTTAGAGCAACTGAAAAAGAGGAGAGGATTTCACGAGAAAGACACATTCTAGTTTTACTATACCCGCGTTTCAAAGCTCTAATTCAGAATCTACTTAAAATGATAAACCTGCTTAGGTGGCAGATCCACTAGTCAATGTGTTTGTTTTTTTTTTTTTAAAAAAAAGGAACAAAGCAGAAATTTTACAGGGTAGTGAGGAATATCATCAATAAAAATCCATGTTCTCCTGGTCTCAGTTCACTCCGGAACTGTGACCCAGTCATTCCAAAAGTCAGATTATTACCTTCGATAAAGTACACTCTTATTCTCTTAAGTCTTATTGCAAGTCAGTGGAAAATTCTAAAGCTCTTCAAAATGTAGCCTGCCAAAATGTGTCAGACACATCACCTTTCAATGCAAAGAAAGACACCATAGCACAAAGAACACTTGGCATTATCCCTGGAAAATACACACCTTTCGGAGGAGCAAATGGGAAGGGTGGTCTGTTCGACACCATATGTGAGGGAGCTGAACCAGTCTCATTTCTCCTTCCAAATGTTACAAGCTGCTACCTCATTGTGGTGTGTGTGACTCTGGAATGAAATTGGTGACAGCCAAGTGTCTACCTGGTCCCAATGTCAGTTGGCCTGTTGACCACTCGCGCGTACTTCTCAATATGATACTATGCTTTAGTGGCCTCTGAGAGATAGAATGCCTAGGGCTTTATGTTAATTTAGTAGCACGTGTGAAACTTTTACAAACTTCCCAGTGGCTGCCACTACCCTCAGATTTATGGGTAAAATGAGGAGACTGGGTTTGCCATCCTTATAGTATAGAGAGATGCAGAGACAGGCAATTTTTAAAGATTTTTTTTGATCTTTCCTTCTGGTCTAAATATATTACAGATAGGTGCTTATGTCGTTAAAAACAAATTGGAGAGAATCATAGCAACAAAATGCTGCAATCACAGGTGTGATGGCAATTTTCTGTGGTAAGCATGGTGACCATTCATCTCAGATTCTCTATAATAGTTCGGGTTTCAAATAGTCCATCCTTTGCTCCAACCATGTGTTCCTGTTTTACTTCAGGAAAGATGGTAAATGCAGCTTTAAGGCAATAGGACTATTTTACCTGCAAGAGTTTTTCACTGTAAGATTGTGGAAATGAACGTTGGAGGAAGAGATTGAGGGTTTTCATTGCTAAGTAACCAACTTGAGATAACGTGTACATTCTCCGC